>NC_089493.1:179605139-180303889 GCF_036850765.1 Saccopteryx bilineata | reverse complement strand
AAACTTTTAATTCTGATGTAGTCCCATTCATTTTTCTTTGCCTTCACTTCTCTTGCCATTGGAGTCAAGTTCATAAAATGTTCTTTAAAACCCAGGTCCATGATTTTAGTACCTATGTCTTCTTCTATGTACTTTATTGTTTCAGGTCTTATATTTAGGTCTTTGATCCATTTTGAATTAATTTTAGTACACGGGAACAGGCTGTAGTCGAGTTTCATTCTTTTGCATGTGGCTTTCCAGTTTTCCCAACACCATTTGTTGAAGAGGCTTTCTTTTCTCCATTGTGTGTTGTTGGCCCCTTTATCAAAGATTATTTGACCATATATATGTGGTTTTATTTCTGGGCTTTCTATTCTGTTCCATTGATCTGAGTGTCTATTTTTTTGCCAATACCATGCTGTTTTGATTATCGTGGCCCTATAATATAGTTTAAAGTCAGGTATTGTAATGCCCCCAGCTTCATTCTTTTTTCCTTAGGATTGTTTTGGCTATTCGGGGTTTTTTATAGTTCCATATAAATCTGATGATTTTTTGTTCCATTTCTTTAAAAAATCTCATAGGGATTTTGATGGGAATTGCATTAAATTTGTATATTGCTTTGGGTAATATGGCCATTTTGATTATATTTATTCTTTCTATCCAAGAACAAGGAATATTTTTCCATCTCATTGTATCTTTTTCGATTTCCCTTAACAATGCTTTGTAATTTTCATTATATAGGTCCTTTACGTTCTTTGTTATGTTTATTCCTAGGTATTTTATTTTTTTTGTTGCAATTGTGAAGGGGATTATTTTTTTGAGTTCGTTTTCTAATATTTCATTGTTGGCATATAGAAAGGCTATGGACTTTTGTATGTTAATTTTGTATCCTGCGACCTTACTGTATTGGTTTATTGTTTCTAATAATCTTTTTGTGGAGTCCTTCGGGTTTTCGATGTATAGGATCACATCATCAGCAAAAAGTGATAGCTTTACTTCTTCTTTTCCGATATGGATGCCTTTTATTTCTTTGTCTTGTCTGATTGCTCTGGCCAGAACTTCTAGCACCACGTTGAATAAGAGTGGAGAGAGTGGACAACCCTGTCTTGTTCCTGATTTAAGGTAGAAAGTCCTCAGTTTTATGCTGTTTAATAGGATGTTGGCTGATGGTTTATCATATATGGCCTTTATCATGTTGAGATATTTTCCTTGTATACCCATTTTGTTGAGAGTCTTAAACATAAAATTGTGTTGTATTTTATCAAAAGCCTTTTCTGCATCTATTGATAAGATCATGTGGTTTTTGTTCTTTGTTTTGTTGATATGGTGTATTACGTTAACCGTTTTGCGTATGTTGAACCATCCTTGAGATTCTGGGATGAATCCCACTTGATCATGATGTATTATTTTTTTAATATGTTGTTGTATTCGGTTTGCCAGTATTTTGTTTAGTATTTTAGCATCTGTATTCATTAGAGATATTGGTCTGTAGTTTTCTTTCTTTGTGCCATCCTTGCCAGGTTTTGGTATGAGGGTTATGTTGGCCTCATAAAATGTGTTTGGAAGTATTGCTTCTTCTTCAATTTTTTGGAAGACTTTGAGTAGAATAGGAACCAAGTCTTCTTTGAATGTTTGATAGAATTCACTAGTATAACCGTCTGGGCCTGGACTTTTATTTTTGGGGAGATTTTTAATAGTTTTTTCTATTTCCTCCCTGCTGATTGGTCTGTTTAGGCTTTCTGCTTCTTCATGACTCAGTCTAGGAAGGTTGTATTGTTCTAGGAATTTATCCATTTCTTCTAGATTGTTGTATTTGGTGGCATATAATTTTTCATAGTATTCTACAATAATTCTTTGTATTTCTATGATGTCTGTGGTGATCTCTCCTCTTTCATTTTGGATTTTATTTATTTGAGTCCTGTGTCTTTTTTCCTTGGTAAGTCTTGCCAAGGGTTTGTCAATTTTGTTGATCTTTTCAAAGAACCAGCTCCTTGTTTTATTGATTTTTTCTATAGTTTTTCTGTTCTCTATTTCATTTATTTCTGCTCTGATTTTTATTATCTCCTTTCTTGGCTGGTTTTCAGTTGTGTTTGTTCTTCTTTTTCTAGTTCCTTAAGGTGTGAAGTTAAGTGGTTCACTTGGGCTCTCTCTTTGTTTATATAGGCCTGAAGCTACATCCCAGAGATTCTGATATGTTGTATTGTCATTTTTATTTGTCTGTATATATCTTTTGATCTCTGCTCTTATTTCTTCTTTGACCCATTCATTTTTTAAAAGTATGTTGTTTAGTTTCCACATTTTTGTGATGTTTTTTCCCTCTTTTTTGCAGTTGAATTCTAGTTTCAAGGCTTTATGATCAGAAAATATGCTTGGTACAATTTCATTTTTTCTGAATTTGCTGATGTTATTTTTGTGGCCCAACATATATGGTCAATTCTTGAGAATGTTCCATGTACACCAGAGAAAAATGTATACTCTGTCTCTTTGGGATGAAGTGTCCTATAGATGTTTTTCATATCCAGGTGCTCTAGTGTTTCATTTAAGGCCAATATATCTTTATTGATTCTCTGTTTGGATGACCAATCTAGAGCCGTCAGTGGTGTATTGAGATCTCCAAGTATGATTGTATTTTTGTCAGTTTTTGTTTTTAGGTCAATAAGTAGCTGTCTTATTTATTTTTGTGCTCCTTGGTTTGGTGCGTATACATTAAGGATTGTTATGTCTTCTTGATTCAGTGTTCCCTTAATCATTATGAAATGAACGTTTTTGTCTCTGAGTACTTTTTCTGTCTTGTAGTCAGCATTATTAGATATGAGTATTGCTACACCTGCTTTTTTTGGATGTTATTTGGTTGGAGTATTGTTTTCCAGCCTTTCACTTTGAATTTGTTTTTATCCTTGTTGCTTAGATGTGTTTCTTGTAGGCAGCATACAGTTGGATTTTCTTTTTTAATCCATTCTGCTACTCTGTGTCTTTTTATTGGTGAGTTTAATCCATTTACATTTAGTGTAATTATTGACACTTGTGGGTTCCCTATTGCCATTTTATAAATTGCTTTCTGTTAGTTTTGTATCTAGTTTAATTCTTCTCTTTTGTTTTTCTATCATTTGTTTTTGTTTGTTTGTGTTCCATACTTCTTTCCTCTGTTGCTACCTTTTTTAAGTCAAGTGTTTTTGTGGTGGTTTTTTTAAGGTGGTTACCATTAAATAATGAAAAGGGTACCTACCATATTCATTGTAGTACCCTATCTTATAAGTATTTCTGCACTTCATCATCCTTTGCTACTGTTAATCTCCATCCTCTCCCCCCTTTTTTAAATTTGTTGTCACAGTTTAAGTTTGGTTTTATTGTGTTCTTGGTGGAGCTGTTACTTGTGGTGTTGTTTTCTTTTGTTCTTTGAATCTGGTTGGAAAACCCCCCTTAGTATTTCCTGGAGTGGGGGCTTTCTGTTGATAAATTCTCTCATCGTTTCTGTATTTGTGAATGTTTTTATATCTCCTTCATACTTGAAGGATAGCTTTGATGGGTATAGTATTCTTGGCTGAAAGTTCCTCTCTTTCAGGGCTTTAAATATTGGGGTCCACTCTCTTCTAGCTTGTAGAGTTTCTGCTGAGAAATCTGATGATAATCTAATAGGCCTTCCTTTATATGTTGTACTCTTCTTTTCCCTGGCTGCCTTGAGAATTTTTTCTTTGTCATTGGTTTGTGTCATCTTTATTATGATGTGCCTTGGAGTGGGTTTGTTGGGGTTAAGAAAACTTGGTGTTCTGTTTGCTTCTTGAATTTGAGGCTTTAGTTCCTTCCACAGGCTTGAGAAGTTCTTGTCTATTATTTGTTTGAGTATATTCTCCATTCCATTTTCTTTCTCTTCTCCCTCTGATATACCTATTATTCTTATGTTATTCTTTCTGATGGAGTCAGACAATTCCTGTAGGGCTTTCTCATTTTTTATTATTTTTGAGTCTCTTTCTTCTTCTCTCTGTTGTGCCTCAAGTTGTTTGTCTTCTATTTCACTAATCCTATCTTCAATCTGGGCTGTTCTGTTAGCTAAGCTTGTTACCTCGTTTTTCAGCTCGTGAATTGAGTTTTTCATTTCTGTTTGATTTGTTTTTATAGTTTCAATTTCCTTGGTAATATATTCTTTGTGTTCATTGAGTTGTTTTCTGATCTCCCTATATTGCCTTTCTGTGTTTTCTTGTATATCTCTGAGTATTTTTAAGATTTCTATTTTAAATTCTCTGTCATTTAGCTCCAAGGCTTCCAATATGTTAAGTCTTTTCTCCATAGATTTTTCCACATCTATTTGTGTTACCTCTCTTTCTTTTGTATCCATAATATTCGATTTCCTCTTTCTTATCGGCATCTGAGGGTGGTCTTATTGATAGCACTAATTAGAATTAATAAAGAGTAAAAAGAAAAAAAAAAAAAGGGTAAAACACCCCACAAAAAAAAACAGTAATAATTTATTATTTCCCCCTTTTTTTCTCTCTTCTCTTTCCCTCCTCTCCCCTCCTCAGGGAAATATCGTGCCTATAATGGAGGGCCTGATTTGGGGTGAAGAGTTCAAGGGGCAAAAAAAAGGGAGTAGGGACCTACTAAATGCAAAAAAAAAAAAAGGAAGAAAATCTTAGACAAGCATAAGATGATTTGCTTGTAAGTGATGGTCAACTAAGAGATATAATGAGAGGGATAAGAGGGAATCAGAAAAAAGGACCAAAAAAGAATAATAAAGAAGAAAAAATAAAAATAATAAGTAAAAATCTGTTGTATTAAGTGGAGCGAAGACTAAATACAATGGAGACCTTGGGTTGGGAGGACCCAAAATGCCACAAAAATAAACAAACAAGAGAAAAAAAAAATAAAAACAAAAGCAAAATTAGAAATAAAGCCCAAAAAAAGCCTTGAGTCCCAAATTAACTAATTTGTTCGTGATTGAGGATTATATGGGAGGAAAGTAAAATGAGAAAAGAAAAAACGAATAGAAAGGAAAAAATAAGATAAAGAGAAAAACGAAGGAAGAAATAAAATAGGAGGAGAAAAAAACAAAATAAAGCAAGACAAAAAAAAAACAAAAAAAACAAAACAAAAGAGGAGAGAGTGAGAGTTAAGTGTTTTGGAGTATAACCTTAAAGGAGGGTGAGGATGAAGAAGAAAAATAAAATGCAACACTCATGGGTAGTGTAGTTCAAGAAAGGGGAAGCATAAGATGGGCAGAGAATAGAAGGACTGAGGTGGAGGAAATAAAGGCAAAAAGATAGAAGAAACAAACAACAACAACAACAACAACAAAAAATTAGTGGATCAAGTTGTAAAGTCTGTGGGTTTTTCTTGATTTTGAGAGGTTACCTTCTTCCTTTTTCTTTTCTCTCCCTCTTCCTAGTCGGTGACTCTGTACCCCAGGCTCTGCCCCTGTGTCACTCTTAGGTAGGGATTTGCAGTTGATGGGATGCTATGGCAATGTCATATAATTGGCTTTAGTCTTGCTGGAAGTAAAGGCTTGTTGGCGTTTGCAGGGTCCAACGATGAGAGAGTTTGCTTTCCTGGATTCTCTCTCCTAGTCCCCCCTTTCTGAATTAGCAGCCTGGTGATCCAGCTATAAGGCTGCAACTGCTTCTGCCTGGGGAGTAAGAGGCTCAAAGAGCTGGGAAATCCCCACTCTATCCCCACTCAGTGCAAGGCTTTGGGAAAGGCTCTGACAGTCAGGGCCTCCAGTGTAATCAGGCGGGGGTGGGAGTCAATTGTTGTCAAGGTGACTGTTCAGCGCCTATCATTTAGTTGGACCTCTCAACCCAGGCTTTCCACACTTTGTAGCCTGTTTTTGCAGGGAAGAAGAGGCACTAGTCTCTGCTTACGACTAGTGTAGTATAGACCTTATTATCTGCCAAGTCCTTCTTGTTAGCGTTTATCCCTGAATATGGAGGCTCTATCAATCAGAAGTTGCCCCCGCCCCTTTAGCGAGAGGCACTAAAAAATATCACGCCTCTTGTCTTGGATCGCTGAACTGAGAGAGATCTTATCAATTAGAACCGCGGGTGCGCAGATTTTATGGGTTAAGCTAATTTCAGTGATTGGGTCGCAGCTGTGCTTCCGAAGGTATTTTAGGCTGCCTGCGCGCGCCCCTCCCCCAACGCTTGATTGTTAGCTTGAATGGCTGGGTGAGGTGCCCCGCCCACGGAGAGAATCTCCCAAGCCTCTCCCGCTCGCCCCGCCGCTGGCGGCTTGACCGCACCAGGCGCAGGATAATGGAGCCCCCTGGGTGTGCAGGCCAGCAGGGCGCCCTGGGCGCGTGGAATGCCCAAGGCACACGCGCGAATGGGGCGCTCCGGGCACCGGTGGCCGGCGACCCCCACTCGCAGTGTGCGGGCCGCTGGGAACGTCAGCGGTGCTCAACCGGACTGGGCGCGCGCGTGGCGGCTCGTGGAGTCTCGCGGGGGCTTGCGGCGGCTCGTGGTGGCGGCTCACATTGGCCGCTCGCGGCGGCTCGCGGTTCCCAAGTATATGGGCTGACTCACCGCAGGCGCACTCCCTCGCGGCTTGAATGAGCGTCGCTGCGGTAGCTTCCTCCACACCCTCGTCTCTCAGATTCAAGTGATAACAGTCCTTTTGCTTTCAGTTTGTGTGGAACTCCGGAATGCTCCGAGGATAAATTTTTCTGTTTCTAGTTGATAAATTTGTTGTGATTTAGGGGAGAGCTGTCGGACGCGCTTCTCACGGCGCCATTTCCGTGACGTCACCTCTCAGTTATCTTTTTATATATATAGATACATTCTTAGTAAGATTTAGTAAATTTGTTAGGTCCCAGCGTGAATGTGTTAAGTTTTTTCATTCTTGTGTTTATGAGAAACATGAACCTGATGTGTCCTAGCGATTTCTTCAATGTTTGGGTATATATTTGAAAGGCAAACTCTCATTTCCTCATCGATACATTGAAGAACTCCTCTCTTTTTTACTCTTAATTGTTTTGAGTACAGAAAACCCCCACCATACATATCATCTTAAATTTACACCAAACAAAGGATAGAAGAAACTTGCCTCCAGTCTTTCCAGGGAATATGAGGGGTAGTGTAAACAATCCAGCACCACAGCTTAACAAGCCTAATCAGGCAAGTGAGGTGGGGGTTGGGCAGACTGTCAGCTTACAGATAATTTCCCACATCTCTGTCCCCCAAAAATCTAAACTCCAAAAACCCTATTTGTTTTTTGGTCCCCAACAGGCACATATTTCTCTGGAATAACATCGGGCGCACCTGGAAATCTTCTGGGGCACACCAGTGCACCCTGGCGCACACTTTGAGAACCACTGTCTTAGAACTTTCTGCACCACTCCCAGTGGTGCTTGAGGGAGGACCATGTTCACAGTAGGGGTCCACCCACTGCTGTGAGAGGTGGGGGTGGGCAGGATGGGGGGCCTAGAACACACAGCAGCTGTGCCACTGCGCGCCCTTTCACCTCCGCAAGTTTCCGTCTCATCTCTCAGATGGAGATTGGTTACTTCCTTTTCTCCCCCTCCCCCATCCCGAATACCATTCAGGATGGTTCTGAGAATTGAATAAGAGAACAGCAACAATACGTGCGGTATTCCAATAACTAAAGGCTCCTACACAGAGAGTGACCATGCATGTAGTTCCCTAGGATTTCATTAGCTCCCATGTGTCAGCCCACTGGTGATTTGCGGTGGTACAGACGTCCCCCCAGACTGGCTCCTCACACTTTATAATGATAATTGTTTAGTCTCAGAACCGTGGAAGAGGAGAAGGAGAGGAAGGCAGGAAGAAGACGGGGAGAAAAAGAGGAAAGTGAGCATTCTGGAAACCAGTTATAGTTCAACTCGAATCCCAGAATTCATTTTTTTCACCCCTCACCTGTTCAGGTGACAGGACAAAGGTTTTACACTGAAGTCCGGTTACCAGGCTGTAGCACAAGAGCAGGAACGGACTTGAGGCTGCCTCCCCCAAAGGGCACAGCCTCCCTGTCCCTCTGAGTGAAATCCCGCAGGGCTCCTGCAATCCCCACCTCTTGCCAACGGCTTCCCCTGGGAACCCCTGTGGCCCCACAGCCCTGGGCCTCTTCTAGGGTGCACAGCCTTGAACATGAGTTTCTCTGGCACACTGCCCACTTCACTAACTCTGACTCAAATCCCCAAAGGCAGGGGAAGAGCATGCCTTTTACATCCAAGGCCCTGGCACCTTTCCTGGCTCCACCAGACATCTCTGATGACAATCCGCTAAGGAGAGCCACGTTTTCAGAATCCCGGGAGGGAGAATTAGGCTAGAGAAACTCACAGAGGCTAGGGTGCAAGGATGCCCTCATTAAACATGCAGCCGAGCACGGAAGCCTGAGCACTCCTCAATAACCAGTCAGCCGGACAGGAAGGCGAGAAGAAAATCATTTTCCTTGGCAGCTGAGATGCACGTAACAGCCAAAGAAGAAAAGCACATTACCTCTCCCATAGCTCATTGGCACCCGCATATAAATCAATATCCGCTCTCTCCTTTGTTTGGTTAAGTGCAATCTCTTTCCCAAGCCTATGATACAGGTGCTCTAAATGTGCTTAGACCTTTGATCAGTTCCCACGGGTGAGAAGAACAACGAATGTCCTATGTTCAGAACTCACTGGCCAACTGGGATAAGCCTGCCATTCCTCATAGGCTTAGCCTGTTTCCGCTGTGAGCACAGCATGTCTGGTAAAGCAGGCTGCCCATCTTGTTTTGGAATATCTTTTTAAAGTAAACCACCATGCACAGATCTCATGGGAGTGTTGGGTCCCATGATTAGTGGATTTGTCCAGCCCACTAATGATCCTCCTCACAAATCAGATCTTTTCACTCCCCAGTTTGAAGCCCTTCAATGTCTACACATTACCCTTAAGGCTCAACACCTTAATATGGTACATGGTGCCCACTACGGTATGGTTTTATAATAGAATCTTATAAACACATCTCGATAATGATTATATATATATATGTATATATATATAACATCTATATATTTATATCACATATGTATATAACATACACACATATATGACAGAGAACAAATACATAGGCCACATGTACAGTTAAAACATATAATATAGAAATGCATATGGACATTTGTAGCTAAGTATAGATGTATGTTTGTCGCCATGTGTTATGTGTTCAAAGCATAGGCTCTTTATACTAAAATACTGAATTTCAAACTTTAAACAGGTTAATCGTTTGATATGTGATCTATATCTCAACAAAGGTGTTATTGAAAAAACAAACAAAATACAGGCGCCAGGGTCGGCCTGGATATCTGACTTCTGCTGTTTAACTTGCTACCCAACCTTGGGGAACTGAGCTCTCTGCTTGTCAGTGTGCTCATATGTAAAATGAGCATAATAATAAAATGTCTCTCAGAGGGCTGTCATGAGAACTGAATTAACACATGTACAGAGATGTGAACAGTACCCAGGATAGAAT
Source organism: Saccopteryx bilineata (assembly GCF_036850765.1). Classification (NCBI taxonomy): domain Eukaryota; kingdom Metazoa; phylum Chordata; class Mammalia; order Chiroptera; family Emballonuridae; genus Saccopteryx; species Saccopteryx bilineata. Next base: position 180,294,467 of record NC_089493.1, on the reverse strand, counting down.
ACACATTTAATAAATGTTAACCATTACAATTATGGCCCATCTCTTCTCTGGGCACTCAGCTCGCTGACCTCCACCCCTGGCTGTGTGGGACTTCTGAAGCTTTTTCTGAAAGGTCATGCTCCCGGGGACCTTGCACACCCGCTCCGCACTCAGCTCCTCCAACTCCCTCTGCCTGACTGACTCCTACTAATCCTTCTGGCCTCAACTTAATCATCATTTCCTGGGGGAGGACTTCTCTTAATTATAAATTAGGTTAAAATCTTCTACTTTTATGTTTCCATAATATCTTGTACTTCCTCTGTGATAAGACACATTCTTATCTTGTAAATGTTTCAAATATCTATCTTTCTTACTTGGCTGTGGCTTCCAGAAAGGCCGACACCCTGGGTGTCCCTTTGGTCAGCACTGCAGTGGGCCCGAGTAAGTGCTCAATTAATATTTGTTGAATGTATTGAATTTCTTCTTGAGTGAGAACCACCTACACCATGGCTTAAAGCAGGGGTCCCCAAACTTTTTTCACAGGAGGCCAGTTCACTGTCCCTCAGACCGTTGGAGGGCCAGACTATAAAAAAAAACTATGAACAAATCCCTATGCACACTGCACATATCTTATTTGAAAGTAAAAAAACAAAACGGGAACAAATACAATATTTAAAATAAAGAACAAGTAAATTTAAATCAACAAACTGACCAGTATTTCAATGGGAACTATGCTCCTCTCGCTGACCACCAATGAAAGAGGTGCCCCTTCTGGAAGTGCGGTGGGGGCCGGATAAATGGCCTCAGGGGGTCGCATGCGGCCTGCGGGCCATAGTTTGGGGACCCCTGGCTTAAAGAACGCTAAGACCCTTCCTGTTGCTCTCACTCACTTCCTTTCTTTTCTGACCTGCAAAAGTTCCTGCATTCATAAACTAAAAAAAAAAATTGAACTCACTGGAGTAAATGATTTCTAAGTGCCTATCCAGCTTGCAGCATCAAAATCAAACCAACTCTCCCACCAACATGCCAGCCACACCCTGCACAGCGCTCTGCCAGCAGGAAGAGCATCTGGGAGGGCTGAGCAGAAACCTCAGGCATCTCCTTACCTCCGGCTTTTGGGGAAGTTAGCAATTACTGTTGGCTCTTTGCCCATAATGACCATCTCTTCCCAAAAGACAAGTGCAAATAGGCTTATTGGTTGGAAAACCAATGGCTGCTGATCCCACATCCTCTGTCACACTGAGCCCTGCTCCTGGTTCTGCTGGCTGTGTTATCCGGGAGGCTGTTGCTTGCCCCCCGCCTCCACCTGCTAAGTCAATGCCGGTCCCCAGGAAGTGTCCCCAGGGCCACCTCTCTATACGTCCCATCTCCTATTCCTGTCTCCAGCACTTACCGTCCGAGCACAAACTGCAGTCACATGACATCTTGAATTTTTTGTTTATCTTTACAAGAAATATTTCCACTGCTACTTCACATTTCACTGGGCATGCGCTTTGAGACCTTTTTACCTTTGACACTCTTTTATCTACTTGACACCCAATGACCTGTTGGAGATTGAGGAGCTTCTATGCTGTGCCCTAATATCCGGGCACTGGACTTCGATTGGTGAGAGCTGCACAAACGGTGCTCAGCAGGAGCACGGGGTAGTATTAATGGGCATGGATACATTGGGCCCTTGCTACCTGCTCAGCACTGTGCCAAGGACTGGGCTCCTATTATGCAGGCACTCTCACCGCCTGCATTTACAGATGTGCAGCCGGAGGCTTTCCGTGATTTACAAACTTGCTCAAGGTTGTGCCAAAGAGCCAGGAGTCGACTCCAGGCAGTCTGTCTCCAAACACAAGACCATGAACCATTCTGCTGTCCCTATGACTGTCCCAGAGGAGAGAAATGTAGGCATTTGCTACTATTCTGTGCCCTGAAGGGTTCTGGGTATTTTCTCCTCTCTTTCTCCCTATTTCTTTTGTTTGATTCACCCTGCCCACCTTGCTCACTATGTCCGGGGAAGCCAGGGTGCACCAGGAGTTAAGATGAGGAGAGCGGTACCTGGCACAGCCCAGAGCAAGGCGGGAGGGCACACACCAGGAGCTAAACAAAGAATTTTTAGTCTCTTTTCTCCCACTCAACTAAGCAGAGTTAAATTCTAGTCCCTCCAATAAAGGAGCACAAAGTTAATTTCCTTCCTTAGTCTGCACACCGAGAGTTTATTATTCATGTTGTCATCTCATTAAATCCCCGGTGCCACTGTGGAATACCAACATTCCCCTTGGCCTCTGCTGGGAAGAAAGGAAAGAAAAGAAAGAAAGAAAGAAAAGAAAGAAAGAAAGAAAGAAAGAAAGAAAGCAAGCAAGCTCAACTCAGGTAACTTTTTGGTTGCCGAAGAATATTTGGAGAAAGCAAACAATATCGCTAGGCTGCAAAGACAGCCTCTTGGCATGGAAGATGGCCCTGCAAAAGTCTATCTCCTTTTCTGAAAATACTCCGTTCTTGCTATTCCCTGGCAAGAAGAAAACTTTGATGATAAAAACCAACAGATGCCTGAAAGCACATTAGCTGCAGCTTGAGAGGGAAATTCAAGTCTTGTCTGTTTCACAAACAAACAAACAAACCAAAAACCACAGCAACACGGCCCTTCCCCCCCATAAGTGCTGGACCTGGTTCTCTTCAAAGCAGCCAAATCGTGAAACTCATCAACTCTTTAATCAGTCTAGAAAGATGAGGACCACCCCTGGCTGACTTTCGTCCCTGTCCCCCAAAACCCCACGTGTGACCGAGGGAGACAAGGGCACAGCACAGAGGGACGCGAGGTGAGGCTGCAGGGGCAGCTGGGGATGTTCACCCAGAATGATGAATCCATCCATCATGCCGATCTAGAATCACATCCCCTCTGGCCAAAGGGAAAAGGTGTGTGAGGCCCGCAGACGCCCTTTCCTCCACGCCAGGAACTAACCGGGAAGGTGAGGGACAGAGCGCAGCCGCGGTGGCTTCAGCGCCGGTGGGTGGAGGAGCGTGGGACACTGGGCAGGGGAATTGCCCAGGCTTCTGGACTGACTCTCTTTTTTTTTTTTGACCATTATTAGGAGCTGGACTCCCAGTAGCATGTCAGATGAAACCCAATTATTATTTCTCTATTGTAGAACTGTGCTTTTCCTAATCACTTTTCTCTGGTTTATTAAGGTTGGGGTTGTTAGCCTGGAGACTCACGACGTGATTTGTGGGAACCGTGTCTTTCTGATCACATGCATGAGTCCTGTAAAAAATAAACCAGTTTTCGGATGAGGTGCCAGAGAAGAATTTGACAACCAGCCACTCCTTTTCCCAAGCAGAGAGTCTCTGCTGAGGACAACAGAGCAGGAGGAGGTCCCTGCAAGGCTCAGGCCCCTCTGACTTGTCACCAAATGTTCCTATCTGACTGCCAGGCTCTCGCTCCCAAGGACCAACATCTGAGTTGGCCCTCACGTAAGAGGCACTGTGCCCTGCTTTTTAGGGCCGTCCTTCAGCCTCTCACGTGCTGGTAGGCGAGCAAGGCCGTTTTGTCATATTCTAAAGCCTCCAGGTTTCTCCTCATGGGCAAAGGCAGAGTGGATTAGGAAGAACCCGGGACCGGGGGACATGGGACACCCTGAAGATGCCTCTGGGAGGGCGGCCATGGCCCAGTTCTCGATCCTGATGAGTCCTCAGCAAATGTGGTGCCGTGGTCGGCAAAGGCGGGGGCACATTCTCCTCCCCCCTTTCCTCTGCACCATCAGACTGGTTATGAAACGTTCCAGTGTCTAAATTCTTTCAATCCCCTCCCGCAACAAAGATTTCTGAGTGCTTGCTATGCACCAGGCACGATTCTAGACTCTGCAAAATGTAACTTCCTGTCGTCATGAAGCTTCCGTGCTAATTTTTTTCTGTGAAGTGTCAGATCAGATAACAAATACTTTAGAATCTGTGTGCCACGTGACTTGTCTCAACCACTCAGCTCTGCTGCTGTCGTGTGAAGGCAACCGCAGGCGCTGTGGACGAGAACGGCCGTGTGAGTGACAGAACCAGGCACTGCCAGTTCCTGGCATAGACGCCGATGGTGGGAACATGCTATTTCCACAAGGTGGTCAAGAAGGACCTCTTCGATGAAGTGATATGTGAGCCATAAAGAAAGAGACCTTGTACGCGCAGACTACAAGAGAGGGTTCAATGCAGAGGGGAGAGTCCGTAGAAACACTGGGGGGGGGGGGGTGGGAACCCGCTTGGTAATGAAGGAGGGGAGCTAGCTAGTGTCTCAGGAGCTGAGCAAGCAAGGAGAGGAAACTTACAAAGGATCCTCCACTAACGTCATTCACAATCCCGGGGTCCACTGTCACATGTATGTGGTCATGCTTTTCCATGGTCAGACCTTCGATGAGTACAATGAATATCTTCTATTGATCTTTGCCCAGGCTCTAGTCCCTCTCCTGGGAACACCCCAACTTTCCTTTGCACAACCCCTCCCCCCACCGCTATCTCACTCCCTGTGTGCGTGTTCCATGCCGGTGAGTCAAGCTCGGACTTTTGGCAACCCCACAAATGAGTGGTGTCCCCATGCCTTGTCCTCAGAAGCTCTGGGCAGCTTCTACAGCAGGGGTCCCCAAACTTTTTACACAGGGGGCCAGTTCACTGTCCCTCAGACCGTTGGAGGGCCGGACTATAAAAAAACTATGAACAAATCCCTATGCACACTACACATATCTTATTTTAAAGTAAAAAAACAAAATGGGAACGAATACAATATTTAAAATAGAGAACAAGTAAATTTAAATCAACAAACTGACCAGTATTTCAATGGGAACTATGCTCCTCTCACTGACCACCAATGAAAGAGGTGCACCTTCCGGGTGTGCGGCAGGGGCCAGATAAATGGCCTCAGGGGGCTGCATGTGGCCCACGGCCGTAGTTTGGGGACCCCTGTTCTACAGACTCATGCCCGCGGCTTCTTTTACGCAGTCATCCATCCCACCTCCGGACTTCCTCTTGTCCTGAGGCCTGCTACATTTCCCAGCGCTATTGTCTTTTCCAGAAAACCCTGCCTGCTCATGACGTGCCCAAGGTAGGACAGCTTCAGTTTTGTCATTTCTGCCTCCAGCAATGTTTCAGGCTCTAGCAGAGGGACACAGCCCAGGTCCCCATGGTAACGAGCACATTTCATCATCCTGGTCACACCTCGATCAGGAATGAGCATATGGCCCAAGTCAGTCCAGTCAGAGGAAAGAAAACCCAGGACTTCCCTGGATTGATATCACGAAGAAAAGCACCCTTTCTGCTCACCGGCAGAGCTGAAGACAGAATACAAAATTGGGAAACAGAGCTGGGAGATGGTCCGAGAAAGAGAGAGATGGAACTGTGGTCACGTTATTCGAGCTACTGCATCTAGCTTGAAGCTGCCGACTGCTGAGTTTTCCCATCATGCGAGGCAATAAATCTTTTCTCCCGTGGCTCTCTAATGGGACTTATATCATTTAAATCCAGCGAGCCCTGACTGACAAACGTGTGATGTCGTTCACCAAGCAGGTGCTCTGTTTTCCTCCTAATCCATGCTCACACCTAGTTCAAAGGCTCCCCTCATTTAAGATGCTTTCTAGACCCTGTCTTGGACACCACCCCACCACAGCTGGATTCCGTACTTCCACAGTCACTTTGTTCTGTCCTAGTAAACAGCTTGTCTTCTGCCGGGGCCCTTAGATACCAGTCGTGTGTCTCCCTCCCGATCAGATAGCTCCCTGACTTTCATCTCTGTAGCTCCATAACGCCAGCAGTAGTGACCTGGAGATATCGTATATATGCACACACACACACATGTATATATGATACAGGTTTAATGAATGGACACTACTGAGAACACCTCACTCCTTTCATCACGATTATCCATCGCTAGGTTGCAGTAGAATGTTTCATCAAAAGCTAATTCAGAAGGCTAACTGTATCATCTGAGGTCTTCCTTGCAAAAATAAATAAATAAAAGCATCAGATCACATTTAAATTTCTATAAATCTTATGCTAATTTAAACGGCTTTAGACTTAATTAAAAAATGCTTTTCAGTTGATAATAACATAACTTGGATAATTAGCATCAAGTGGCATCTAGGGGACATATTAAAAAAAACACTAATCTAGAGTATAAACAGACCTAATTAACAATTAGAATAACACCTTATAATTATGCCTTGTTTATAAATGCTATAATGTTCAATTCATTGTGCAGTGAAATTGGCCATTAATGAAAATCAAAATTATGTTTTCCCTGCTGTCTCCAGGAAGATGCCTTTTAGAGGCACTGGCCTATATGGTTCCTGTTTTCTGACTGCTTTTTAAAGACTGTTCCCGTATAAGATTTAATGATTTTGTTCCGGAATTAAAGCTAAACTCTACCGCATGTCATCTTAGACACTCATTTCAGAACTTTTTTTTTTTTTTTTTTGGTAATTAAATGGACAGAACTAAATGTTCTTGTGTCAGACCTAAATAGATATCTTTGTCATATGGAAAGTCCAACATCGGTGCGGACATCCACACTCCTGTGAAGAAAGACAGGGTCTGGTACCCGAATAAAAGCAAGGCTTTGGAGACCAAAGGGCAATAGTGGCCCCATACAGAGAAGCAGGGATGAGGGTTCTGGAGGGGCAGGGAGTCAGGGAGGGAAACATATGGAGGGAAACATACCAAGCAGGTGATGGGCTGGAAGCGACGGGAAGAGAGCCACGCAGAAGAGCCTAGGCTGTTTGGGGATTAGGAGTGAGAACTGAGAAGACAATTCAAGGCAAATGCAGACTTGGGGGTCACTCGAAAAGAGCAAATGTTGAGACTGTATGCAACTGTGGGATCTCCCACAGAAACGTGAGAAGAGAGAAACAGGGACCGAACCCCAGGGGAGCCCACGTGCGATGCCTAGTGTGATCCCCGTCACTTTCTCGGGGAAAGGAGGGTCCGTGCAGGAAGCAGAGAAACAGTCAGAGGTGGGAGTACTGGGGGGGGCGGGAGAACTGGGGGGCGGGAGCAGAGTACTGAGAAGGGGAGGAGGGGAGGACCGGTTGCCCAGGTCTCTCCCTCTCCCTGGGATGCCAACGTGCCATGGATGTGGAGAAGCTGGAGGTTACTGGGAACGAGGCCATTCACTGAGTGGTGGGCAAGGCTGCCTGGCTGCAGATCCCGACTCCTCCAGTTTCTAGTAACTCAGGACAAGCTGGGCCTCAGTTTGCCCCTGTGCAAATCCAGGTGGTAAGCCGGTGCCCTCTCTGTAAGCTCAGTTCGGCATGTTACACAGAGAAAGCCCTCAACACGCATCAACTATATTTGTATTGTTGCTTTTCTGGAACAAAGTTGTAAAAGCTGAGTACAAAACTCAACCGAAAGTCACCAGCAAAGCTGTGGCCAAGTTGCGACCATCCTAGTTCAGCGTTTCACAATACTGTGTATTCCTACTCAACAAAAACAACATTTATTTAAATAGGTTTCTTACTACATTCATTCACCCTTACTTCCAGTCTTTGTTTGGTTCACCTCTCTTCGTTTCACACCTGTGGAAACTAAACACACTTGGGTTGGGGTCGCTAAGATGCTAGATCGCAGAGCAAGGATTCAAACCCCGGTCTGATAGACTCCACCACGGACTAGGCATCCCAATTCAGAACTCCCAAGAGCTTGCGCAGTCCAACCACTCCGAAAGACAAGCCTTACATTAAGCTGAAAGTGAAACCAGCTAAATTTCTCATTCCACACCCTATGGCTGCATCCCAGCTGACAGGAAGTGCATTGCACTGAGTAAGCTGATGAGAGATCTGCGGGGTGGTCATTTCCTAGGTTTCTCAGCCCTGGTAGCAGCCGTGGTCTTTATCAGGATGCTTTCTTTCTACAGTTTTACATAAAAGGACAAATGTTCCTAATGAGGGCAAGAGACAGATTTTATGCTAAATCATCTTTAAGACACACGTCACAAGCGTAAGCAACAACAACAAAAACCTCCCCCTGCCTTGAAGTGACCAAAAGCTACAATAACCTTTCGGCCCAGAGTCTACACTGCGGTGGGGTGGGGTGGAGCAAAGTTCTTCAAGGAGACTGTGATAGAATTTTGTACACTAAGAGTCAACCAAAATGTTCAGACATCTAAAATTACCCTGTATCTTTGCAAAGGCAGACTTTCAAGCAGCAAGTTGATTCATGAAGCACTAAAGAACTAATGGGGCCTGACCAGGCGGTGGTGCAGTGGATAGAGTGTTGGACTGGGATGCGGAGGACCCAGGTTTGAGACCCCGAGGTTGCCAGCTTGAGCACGGGCTCATCTGGTTTGAGCAAAAAGCTCACCAGCTTGGACCCAAGGTCGCTGGCTCAAGCAAAGGGGTTACTCAGTCTGCTGAAGGCCCGCGGTCAAGGCACATATGAGAAAGCAATCAACGAACAACTAAGGTGTAGCAACGAAAAACTGATGATTGATGCTTCTCATCTCTCTCCGTTCCTGTCTGTCTGTCCCTGTCTATCCCTCTCTCTGACTCTCTGTCCCTGGGCTAATGGGAAGTGCCAAACAGCATTTGTAGGAAAGGTTTTGGAGTGACATATCGTTGATTTTCTCCCTGGGCAAGTATTTTAGAGCTGCTATGGCAACGTGGTCTTGAACAAGAGAACGGCCTGAAGTGTGTGCGTGTGCACACGTGTGCGTTTTATTAAACCCCCAGAACCTAGAACTAACATTGAAAGTGCCACTTCTACAAATAATAAGGCAACCATTAATTATGAGAGTTGAAAAGGGTCTTAGAACGAATGTATTTACTTGCAATTAAGTGCATTGGGGCGGGAGTCCACAGGCAAGGATTTGAACTTGATCTCGGGCAAATTTCTCCACTTTTTCAAGCCTTAGTTTACTCATCTGAAAATGGGGTAAATTTGAGGAGGCAGCAGAGTAGAACGCTTTACAGGAAAGCAGTCTACATTCAAACTCCCGGCAGGGAATGCTGGCTCTCACCCTTGACTGTGTGTGGCTCAGTTCTGTCACCTGTACAAGGAGGGTAATAAAAATGATGCCCACCTCACACGGGGTTGGTGAGCTGGACATGTAATAATGCGTGTAGAGCATGGTACCTGGTGCTCAACAAGTGGTCAGTAGACTTTACTTTTTTTAAAGACTTTCCACTTAGGGGGTTTTAAAAATAAGCACGGAGAGGTAGTACATGGGGGCACATAGGGAGTAAGAATGACACGATAAAGCTAGGACTCTAATTGCTGACCTCTGCCCCTCCAAAGCCCAACCCACAACCCACAGCAGTCCTAGTACTTTATATCTTTTATTTACCGGGGTTTGGTATAAAATTTTATTTTTACAAGTTTTTTGTTGCTGAATTCAAAAAATTTTATTTGAAAACTTCTGTTCTAGACATCTCACATGTTACAGATAGGAAAAAAGTGATGACAAAGGTTGTTGTTCCAGTTTGTGCCACAGGGGGGCACCCAGCCAGGGATTAGCTGTCCCTAGCCCTGCCTCCGCACCCTGAATTCTCACTTCCATGAAGCCCTCAGGACGGTCACTTCTATCTTACAACTCTGCTGAGCCGCCTCGTGTTGGTCAGGATGATGCCACAGTTTAGACTGATAAGGGAGCATAATGGGGCCAGTAGCAGTGATAGGGAAGTAAGAGTCAAATGCAGGTGGGAGAGGAGAAGACGGCATGATTGATGGGAAGGGGAGGGGGAGGGGGAGGGGGAGAGGAGGATGGAGAGCAGCAGACAGACCAGACAAGCTGATTGACTGAGGGCAGGACAGCGGTATGGAGAAGAAAAAAGATGCTTAGTGGAACTAATACTACAGAGAACAATAGTCATTTCCAACTAGCATTCAGTGAACATTTAATTGTTAGTCAACTTACTACCTACTTTACATAATTTCATTCAATCCTTCCAAGAATTTAAGAAGGTAGATACTTCTACAATCCACCACTCCCCCATTTTATAGATGAACAAACACAGGCACAGAGAGGTTAGATAACTTGCTTAAGGGCACACAGCTAGCAAAGGATAGAGATGGGCTAAAATCAGAGAGGGTTCATTTGTGAGCTTTCAACCACTACATTTCAGTGATGCTTAGGGATCAACAGAAAGAAAGGTAGTAATAGTGTTATTAATGGAATCAGTAACATGAGTATTAGCAGCAGCAGCAGCTACTACTGAGTACTATTTTGTGGAAGGCACTGTGATGAGTTCATATAACATGATCTCATGTTAATCGCAGGGGCAACCTGACATGGTAGCTGTTCTTCGATCAAACTACAAAGAAAACTGGCTCTGACATTGGTAACTTGGCCAAAGTCACAGCTGATGGGTGACAGATCAGGGATTAAGATCCAGGTCAGCTCCAGCACCAGAGCTCCTAAACCACCCTTCTGGATCGTGTTAACAGACAGCCACAAAGCACTCACTTCTTGTGTTCTCAGGTTCAATGACCCCAACAGTGGGACCACGGGAATTTCTGCAAATGTTTTTACAAACAAATTCTTGGGGCCTTCTCCCAGGGCTTCTAATTCAGTATGCCCATGGTTGGGTTGATGAGCTCAAACTTCTCAGAAGTTCCCTAGGTGATGATTTAAAAAAAAAAATTCTAATAATATTAAATTTATTCAATAACCTGGTGAAAGTTTTCATTGTAAGTATCCGACAGTATAAAAAGTGCTAAACTGATTTGTAGATATCTAATATAGTAATATGATCATGACATACAGTAAACTTACAGGCAAAGAGGTGGGAGGGGAAAAGGAAGACTGTGATTACAGTCTAGTGATACATAAATCAGTGCAGAGTAGATCATCCAGCTGACAGTATGTTCTATCACCAATCCTGCAGCCAAAACGTACAGAAGAAAGGAACCATTGCCAAACAGTTCTGGGGGAAGATGATAGCAGCCGGACTCTTGTCACACACCTGAAAGACTGTACGAGAGCTGACCCCACTCACGGACGTGTCTGCATCTCGTGGCTTGTAGACTTTTCCACAAAGGAGAAATGTAAAATTTCAAGTTTAGATTAAGAACTACACCACTGCCGGGTGTCCAGAAAAAGTGGCTCGTTCCTGATCATTACTTATACAATCTAATGTTTAAAAATCCAGTTTTAAAAATAAGCACTGAGTCATGTCAGTATAAGGTAGGCAAACGATCCTCCTTGGATATGGAAAGTCTGACCCTGTCATGTGTTTTTCCTAAATTTTTAGAAAAGAGGCAAGAGAGTACTTTGGTTTGGGTTCAAGTGAGAGGCTTTTTAAAATTTTTTCATAAATATTTTAGTACTGAAGGACTCCATGTTTGGGATTTATCACCTGACATCTCACTGCTCAGGAAGCCTGACTATGTGACGCCAAACTGAAGCCAACCCACTCTGCACTAACGCACGTCTTTCCTCTTAATAGAATTTCACTTCAATATAGTGGAGAAAATAACCAAACCTTCATAGATTAAAACAAGTCAAACAAGCACTGTATAAAACCATCACAAAGGTCAACTGAAATAATCCAAAGCCAAAATGGAATTGTGCAGGTTTACAATGACGTCACCAGTTACGTAACACAGGCAACGGGGATTCTTAAGTTACAGCCAGGTCTAGTAATAGCTATAACATGCATACAGGTCCAGCCAGCTTCTCGCTAGACTGCCGGCTGTGAGGACAGGATGTGCTCTGTTACACTTCCTGGTGTGACCACACACCCCAGCCAGAGTTCCGTGTTGGCAGACGTGCCACAGAGACTTCATGACTTGAGAAATTGTCACCGTGGACCAGGCTCTCGGGTGTGGGGGTTCAACTGCCTTCATGTAAGAGAATCCAGGAAACTGGCCTAAATCACTTCCGTAGGTCCCATGTCACTCTTTCTGTCAGATGTACACAGTAGCATCAGACCAATTAAAAAGTGTCCTTACCCAGAACTCGTAACCTCTCCGCTCCGACTACCACTTCGTTGTTATCCGCAGAGAAGAGCAACTTGCCAGAGACTGTCTTCACTTCGAATTTTTGGCCATAAGCTTCAATGGCTTTTGGACCTAGAAGCGAGAGAGGGAGAAGACATTAGTCTCTTTCAGTTACTAGAGCTTTTCATACAGCGTACACATCTGACAAGACTGTATTGGGCTTTAACATGCATGGATTGGTTTTCAGAAGCCAACCATGAACATCAGTCTCACACGACTGCAGCCATGCCTTGTCAGTTACCTTCTATCATATGCTCTTAGGCTATGGTTTCAAAGATCACCATGTTCTTCCTCCAGACTAATGCCTGACTGAGATTTCCCTGAGCTAAGCACTAAATTACTATCAAATACTGGTAAGTTTTGCACTGATTATATCAAGGCACGGAAGGCTCACCACCTCTTGGCAGCCGCCAGCATATCTTTGGCCAGCCTGACCTGGTGTAAAGGGTGCCTTTAAATTCAGCTGAAATCTGTCCCACTCAGTACCCCTGACCCAATGGCTGCATCTGACACCAGACAAGTCAACTTCCTCAGTACATAGATCATTCCTGGCAGGAAAGGTTACAATAATGTCTTGCCAATTACTTGCCTGGGAAGTTGCTGAATCTTTTATGCTAGAACTTTATTTCATGAAAAATAAATTGTAGAGGGTTTGTCATATGACCACTGATATTCTTGAAGGCGGGGTTACAGCGGCATAAGCAAGACGCTGCCCCCCAAGCCCACAGCACTGATCTTTTGATGGAGACAGACAGATACAAGTTTGAACATGTAAAAATAAATAAATAACTGCAGAGAGTTTTGGGGTATGATGGAAAAATAAAACAGGTTCCTATGTTAGATTTCCTGAGAAAAGAAAGGAGATGATTCAGTCTGCCTGAGCCGGAGCTTCCTGAATACGTCCAGTTCATCAGAACCACCCAGGAGTGCAAAGAGTCTCACTGAACCCAGTTCAGAGCAAAAGAAATTGATCCTTTGGTCTGGAAATCCATACCGAACAGATTTTGTGGGTAGGGTCCAAACATCTTGTATTTAACCAGACTTTTCCAGGAAATTCTGATAGACAATTTTTGTTTCCTCCCGGTTTTTAATAAAAGTAGTAACAGGAGAGACCACATGCCTTCCAGCCAGAATTAACCAGGAACGTTCCTGTAGTCGAGTAAGTTGGGGTTAGTACTCATGGTCGGGAGGGAGAACACACTTCATGGGGAACCACAGAGGGCAGGTGGGTAATGAGGAAGAACTTATTACAGTGTTTGGCCTTATATCAGGCTACTTTGGGCAGGGTTGAAGGAAGCAAGACTTTGCTTTGGATTAGATCAGGGGTCTCAAACTCATGGCCCGCGGGCCGCATGCGGCCCGCCGAACAATTTTGTGCGGCCCGCAGACTAATCCACGAAGTTCAAAATATTTTGGATAAAATTAAGTAAGCCTAGGGGCCTACTTGTATTTTTCATTTCTCTAGCATCCTAGCTAGATATTAGCTTAGTTAACAGCAGTTGTGATGCGAACTACAGTTTCTGGTCGTTTTGTGACACTGAGTAAACTGCATGTACGATTGTGCTTGTTGTACTGATTTTTTTTGTTTTCAACTGCAGTGAGAAAAGTGTTGCGTAACAGTTGCCTTTTGTAGACCTAGTGCGGCCCCCCGAACGGCTGTGATCTTGCTCTGTGGCCCACATGCTGAGTTGAGTTTGAGACCCCTGGATTAGATGCTGTCAGGAAGTGGGAGTAATTTTACGACTGGTATCTTAAGAAATCTTTTCTAGAAGTAGGGAAGCCCAGAGCAATGCTAATACTGTAATGAATAATGAAAGAACTGTATTATTAGCCCAGATAGAGGAACGTTTGGTCTTTCTCGTGGTGTGGATGGATGTTTTCATTCTGTCTGAGCTGTCTTTTGTTTCTGGTTTGTCTTTATCCTTCATGGCCAACCAAGTGGCCTTGTCTGGTGTTGATGTTCTGTGAGATTATTTATGGTCCAACAGAACACCATGGCTTGGCTGGTCTGTCCCAGTCAGCCCCTGGACATCTGGGGATGCTCTCCTTTTAGTCAGAAGGTAAGAATTTTGTCCCAATTCATTGTCTGGTAATGTGACTTTGAGCGAATCATTTGATCTTCCTGAACTTCATTATCTGCATCCATAAAATTATACTATCACCCTATTCTATCTACTCCAGAGAAAGGTTAAAATGATCAAATTATACTGTTTATAAAAATAACTTTGTAGGCAAAAAAAAAAAAAGAAGAAGAAAGAGTACTGTGAAAATTGCTCTTGCGATTATCATCATCATCGTGCTCACGGCCATCAGCACTTTTCTAACGCAGTGCTCACAACGCACCGAAAGAATTAACGATGGGAGCCTCCTAGGGCACTTGCCTCATTCAGAGAATCTTGTCAACTCGGCAGACCTGAGCTCTTGCTAGACCATCCACATTAGCCCTAAAATTGATAAAAATAAGGACATGAACAAGGCTTCTTAATGAGTGGGGAACTGCACCAGCAGACACAGCACAAGATTCCCCAATGGCAGAGGACACGGGCGTTATCTTCGCTGACCACCTCCATGCTGTGGGTGAGAAGAGCATGTGGCAGAAAGGCCGAGAGCTTGTTCAGGGTCCTCCGGTGAACTAATGGCAGATCGGGGCCTGGAGCTGAGCTTCTGTAATTGTTTCACAGGAGAAAAGGGAGGTGTGTTTGTCCCGGAAGGAGAAGGGGGCTGGAGTCAACAGGAGGGGCAGGCCGAGAGGGAGCTTTCAGAGGGATGAGGGTAAGGAGAAAGCTGGAGACAAGGACCTGTGAGAGATCCTAAAAGAAGAGCTTTGTTCACGAGGGCTTTGGGTTAGTTGCCCTGGGAGGAATAAGACGCGCTGATTTCCTGGTCACACCCAAACCTTCAGAAAAATCTGTATTACTTCTCAATGCTTTGGGATTATTACCTTTTTTAAGGTGTGTGTGTGGGGGGGGGGTGTGATTCTGGATCAGCAGTGCGAATGAATGAATGATGAATGACCTCGGGTTGGGCACGGGCGAGCACAGTGGGCCCACTCTGGATCCAGTCAGACAGCAAAGTGGCGGTGTGACTAGGGAACTCAGTACTCGGACTCTGCCTCCACGGACCCAGGCAGTCACATGAGACACGGCCGCTGTGGAGTCAAGAACACCTGCCTCTGTGTACACGGTGGTTACCTATGAACGGTAACGACACACACAGGGGAGTGTACTGAAGACAGGAGGGAATCAGAGGACACAAAACACAATTAAGTGATCTTGCTTTCCAGGGCTTCTCAAAACACAAAATGGAATTTACCAATGGCCAGAACCACTTGGGTGCATAATGCTCATTAATTGGTAGTTTTAGCCAAAACCACCCGCAGAGAGAGAGACTGCTGGCTCAGCAGCGCAGATGGCTTGTGCTTTTCCCATTTCACCTGGGGCTGCCAAACCTCCTCTGGCATGGTGAGATCCTGAAAGCTGATTCTAGAGAGAACACGAAAGGAACGGGAGACTGACTGCTCCGGAGGTCCCTTGGTGAACCCGTTGTTCCTTTCTGGGATAGGAAAAAAGAAATCACTATTTGCAACCTGAAAGTAATCTCCTGTCAATCCCCATCTGTGCACGGCAGTGTGTGTGTGTGAAGTACCTCATTCATTAATCTCTAAACAGGGAGACCTGGGGTCCAACTGGGTGCACCAGCCATGTCCCAGTCAAGCCACTGCCACCAAGGGACCAAACTCCCTTGATCCTGGGCCCCTTCCCCACTCTGGCAAGATGCTGTGGAAGATTCCCCCTACAATTTTACTTCCCGCAGGTCAGAGGGCTCCCTGGCTGGACCCACTAAGGAGCTGATACTAAATCAGCAGCTGGGTCAAAGGCGCATTTGTGCTCTAGGCTGGGAACTTAACCGTCATTCAAAAAGGTTGTTTCATGTGACAGGGTTCCCTGAATTGCTAATATTGGAATTTCTTTGGGGTGTTTGAGACATTCTTTAGGTAAACAGGGGGTTCTTGACTCCTTTGGATTGCCTTAGTAAACCTGGCCTCTTGGATGGCAGGAGTCAATTGCTGTTGGGAAAGTACACCACCAGGCATAACAGGAAACTGTCTCCTGAAACTGCTCTGCGCTGCCCCCTGTGGGCATAAATATGAACAGAGAACCTGAGTGAATGCTTTAGGGGGTGTGTGTGTATGTGTAGGAGTACTTAGAATGATCGTTTGAACACATCTGCCACGCTCCTTAGAAATCACTGTGGGTTGGCAGCGTTAGAATGGCTATCCCGCGCCTGGCCTGAAGAGTTAAGGACAGGTGGGTCAGTTCCCGAGGGCCTGACTCGGTCAGGGAGACAGCAAAACAGAAGACAGGGTAGGAGGAAGGCAAGAGAGAGGAGGGACTAGAAGAGGGAAAAGGGAGAGAGACCAGAGAGACAAGGAGGAAGAAAGAAGGGGCAGGGGGAAAGAGGAGCGAGAGGGGAAGGGGGAGAGACAGATGGGGAAGAAGGGGACAGAGAAAGGGATAGAGGCGGCAGGGAGAGGGGGAGACGGGAGGGAGAAGGACCGGACGGGAGCAGGACTCCCTGCTGAAGAATAGTCAGTGGGGCAGCTCCAGCTTTATCAAAACAAAATCTTTCAAGTTAGCGGAATCTCCCATCACAAACAAACGGCAAATGATCAACAGGCTAAGTAAGTTCCCTGTGAATGTGGAACTCTGGGAGTGGGAGGTTGGATTTATTCCCCTCCTGGAGGCAATTTTCACACATGCCACTTAAATCATTGCTTACCGAAGCTGTTTATTTAATTATTTAGCACTGCGACTGCGGGCCAGATGTTCTGTAAGCACCGCCGACAGTCCACACGCGGGCTGGAGCAACGCTGACGCACCGCCCCTCCCACCCCAGCTCTCCGCTGGTAGATGGTCCACGTCGCCCATGGGCTCTGGATCCCCAGACACCTAGATGCGGGGGTCCTGGGGGGTGGCCAGTGCGGTTCTCGCCCGGACAGCCAGCCTGGGCACGGAGGCACCTGTTTCCCCATGGCCTGCGTACTAGCGAGGCTCCTGATGTTTGAGTCACAGTGATGCTCCAGGGCACTTGGGCAACTGGCTTCTCAGAATGTCCATCTGCCTACTTTTCTCTCAGCCCCGAAGCCAAACAAATGGCATTTTCTGTCTGGACGTATCGCAATGCCACTCATGCACAAACCCCTCTTCCCTTCTACAGTGGGGTGCCTGCTGGTTCTTGTTCACTGCTGCTCATAGCATCAGAGGGGGCACCGGTCCTCCCCCTGAACACATCAGCACGGCCACGAGGCCCAAGCTCATCATTGTAAGTGTTATTGTGAATAACCAACCCTTGTTTAAATTTCAGGAATAGGCAGCTTCAAACCCAGTGGGTGCTTTCCACAGCTGTTAGGAGCAGAGCTGGTAGCTGAAAGGAACCCCACACACAGTCCATGGGGGTGCACCTGCCTCGCACAGTTGAGTTACGTTCAAAGTCAGCACGTACGGCAAATATGGCTGGATTCAAACTCCCATTACAAGTCCCTCTTACAGCCCATCGAGTGCAGTGTGCGTGGTTCTATGGGTGCTGTGCTCTCTCCCAGCTAAGCCAGCACAGTCAGCTTCTCCTCCAGTGATGGAGCAGAGAGCTCTCTGTGCTCGAGCGCCAGATGATGCAGCCGGCCTGTGTGCAGGGGCAGCGCTACATGAAAAGCAGTTTATTCCCCCCTAAACAAATATCACTGGAGTTGTATTCGTTAAGTGTGTGCATGTGAAGACACTCTACCCTTTGGTAGAATCAGGGAGGACATGCTACCTTCTCTTTCTCCACGCTGTGAAATGTGTTAGCACACGTTCCTGTCTTTAGTTCCCATGGTATTATTACATTCAATTTTTGGTGATGCATTTTTCTGAGTGTGTAGCACGGGCCAGGCGCTGCTAAGCTCTTCCTTCTCTTACCTGTGATCAGCTGAGTTAGCACTTTAGTCTGGTCGTTGAGAATGTTCACAGTCACATTTCTGGCTGATTTGAAGTACAGGGCATTACCCTGTAAGAAGAAAATAAGAGAAAAGAAACCACATGAAAATGACAGTAGATTTCAGAACAAAAAAAAAAACAACCCAACAACTGAAATTCCCAACTCTTGAAGAGGCTGAACTGATTTTAGCCAAGTTCTCATTGATGAGACTTTATTTAAAATCTTCAAATGTTTAATGATCCCCACATATGCGATTATTAATTGTCATTCATCCAAAATGAATTTCCTCCAAAGAACTACACAGATAGATGCACGCCCAACGTAGATTTCCCTGACATACACACAGTCATGCTCGCCTGGGACACACTGCTATAATTCTTCCAACACCTGTAAAAGAAAGATGACCAGGAAAAAAAAAAAAAAACATGAACCAGGTCATGAATGTAATGAGCCTGGCAAGGCAGCTGGGCAGTGTGATTTTATTTGGCTCTCTGGTTCTACTTACTGAGACAAAACCACAAAAGCACAAGCCAAGCCAAGCACTCCTGGGGTCTTAGGTCTTAGGACAAGTTGAGGAAACAGTCCTCTCTTGTCTGAGGCGAGGCCCTATCTGCCCTGGAAGATTCTCCTCTCTGCCCTGTGCCCCGCCCACTCGCAGGGCAGCCTCTGGTCTGGGGAGTTTCACTCCTCCCTAGGAGAGTCAGGACCGAGACATTGCCCCACTGCTCCCACAATGGACCAGAAGAACAGGCCACATCAGTACTCTCCCCAAATCACCACAGCAGACAGCGTTGTGATGGAGAAGAATCCGGTCACATTTGTTTCTCTAAAGCAGAAAAGAACCAAATTTCTTCTTGATTGAGTTCACTGAAGTGAATATTGTTTATTCTACGGTGCCCTCCAAGGGCTACCGCATGCATGTGGCTATTTGAATACCGAATGGCTCCATCCTGCTCTCATTTTGAAATTATTGTATCTGAGTTTTAAAAATGTATTATTTGACCTGTGGTAGTGCAGTGGATAAAGTGTCAACCTGGAATGCGGAGGTTGCCGGTTCGAAACCCTGGGCTTGTCCCATCAAGGCACATATGAGAAGTAACAACTGTGAGTTGATGCTTCCCGCTCCTGTGCCCTGCCTTTCTCCCTCTCCATCCTCTCTCCAAAATAAATAAAAATTAAAATCTTAAAAAATGCATTATTTATTCTTATATAGAAACACTACATGTAGATGTCCAATACCACAAAACTGTTGTCAGAGGGCGGTGGCTTACACCACTCACCACTGCAAGATCTTTCAGTTTGCTAGCATAGACCAAAAACGGGCCCTGTAATAAATCTAACCGGAAGTAACCTCACAGGGAGATCTGATCCAAAGTTCCTAATGGGGAAGGTTGTGGTGGGTAGTCGTGCCCCAGGTCAATAACTTCTTTCAGTAAAAGGTGTAAGCATGCCCTGTCCATTGATCTTGTACATCCAGGCTAACACACCTTGAAATGCCGGAAGTCATCCTCTTTCCCACACTCCTTGAAGGCATAACCACCTTCAAGGAGGCACACAGCCTCGCTAACTATCCTGAACCTTGCTTTGTCCGACCTTCGTGTACTCTTCCGTTCACTCCTCAACTCTGAAGGTATAAAAGAAATTGCAAAACGGTTATTCTCTGCAGCATCTGAGATCTTGTTTCCCAGAGTGCTGTCAGTTTTGGCTCCAAGAAACTCTTATCAAATTACTACAGGTCTGGACATTTCTTACATTGATACCAAGAAACTCCCTCAGATATTTCCTTCCCTGTGGCCCCAAATACTCTCCTATGTTATGTGATCTCTTGATTTACCACCTTGAAACGTTATCCACTGAATTCCTGCAATGGTATGGTCTCTTCCTTACAACTTTGGTGAAATCAATATTCAGAGTCTATATTATTATGATTATGTTGTATTGTCCAGAGCTAAGTCAAGCAGTGCTCTTTAACTACATATCCTTTTACTTTCTGGAACATTATTTTCTTTTCCTGAAGTCAATAACTCTTTCATTCAAAATCAATGTGTTTATTTCCTAGGTTTTTTTGTTCTCCTAATGTTCAATTCTTTTTCTTTAGGTTCTGCCTTCTGGGAAATACCTCATATTTAAGTTCCAATCTTTCTGTTAATATTTTTTAACTTCCACTATCATACTTTTAATTTTTAAAAAAACTTATTTATTGATTTTATTTTATTTTTTATTTTTTTGTATTTTTCTGAAGCTGGAAATGGGGAGAGACAGTCAGACAGACTCCCGCATGCGCCCGACCGGGATCCACCCAGCACGCCCACCAGGGGCGATGCTCTGCCCACCAGGGGGTGATGCTCTGCCCCTCCGGGGTGTCGCTCCGTTGCAACCAGAGCCACTCTAGCACCTGTGGCAGAGGCCAAAGAGCCATCCCCAGCACCCGGGCCATCTCTGCTCCAATGGAGCCTCGGCTGCGGGAGGGGAAGAGAGAGACAGAGAGGAAGGAGAGGGGGAGGGGTGGAGAAGCAGACGGGCGCTTCTCCTGTGTGCCCTGGCCGGGAATCGAACCCGGGACTTCTGCACGCCAGGCCGATACTCTACCACTGAGCCAACCAGCCAGGGCTGATTTATTGATTTTAGAGAGAAAGAAAGGGAGAAAGAAAGAGGCAGAAACATCAATCTGTTTCTGTAGGTGCCCTGACCAGGAATCGAACTGACAACCTTTGTACATCAAGACAATGAATGCTCCAACCAACCAAGCTATCCAGCCAGGGCATATACTTTTAATTTTTTAAAAGACTATTTATTGATTTTAGAGAGAGAGAAAGGCAGAGGGAGGAGTGGGAAAGCATCGACTCATAGAAGTAGTTGCTCCTCTATGTGCCCTGACCGGGCAAGCCCAGAGTCTCAAACCAGCGACATCAGCATTCCAGGCTGATGCTCTATCCACTGTGCCTCCATAGGTCAGGCCTACTTTTAATGTTTAAGAGCTTTTTCTTATCCTTTGAACCTTCCTTTTTATACTCTCTCTTCCTTGTTTGATCCATGCCCTATCCCCTCTTAGACGGAAATAAAAACAGTTGGCTGGAAGCTCTGTGTTCCTAGAAGGGTAAAACCGGAGGGTACAGGAGCAGGGATTTGGCTAATGAAATGGAGAACCTCCAAAATGGTGGGCAGTCAGTACCTGTGGGCTAGTTTTCTCAACGAGGAATTCTCTTAACTCCTGACAGGAAGGTGGTGGCTGCAACTGTAGACGCAAGAGTTCGGAGTGTCAGAGGAGAAGGGGGCTGGGCCTTTTGCTGTTCAGGGACAGACTTTCAGCGAAGCCTGTGACTCACTTCTAACTTCATCTGTGTCTAATGTCTCCAGCCCAGAGGTCCTCCGGTCCAACTTTCTAGAAAACAATTCTCCTATTTTCTGCTAGGCTGAGAAGAGTTACTTGCTTAGTTGGGTCCACTAGGGATGGGATCTGGGGATAGATGGAAAGTCTAAATGGTCTTTGTGCACATTTTTCAAAGCCTTCATTTTCAGCCCCATTCCAGGTAGCGTTATGGCATTTGTGAGCCCTGGGCACTGTGCCTAAACTGTCTCATGGATAAGTGACCCTGGTCTACACTGTATGCAGGGGCTGTCAATCCACTGGGGAATGTGGTTCTCACCCACCCACTTTCCATCGTTTTCCCTTCATCATGCTCTCTCCCTTTCTCTGTGACCATGTAGATCTATTCCTTTTCGATTTTATTCTCCACTTACTGTCTTTTTTTCTGTGGGGTTTGAAAATGAAGCAGGTATCATTTCTTAATGTGATCAGCCTGTCTACCTTTAGAACTACGTTATACTACTGCCTTCTTATGAGGAAAGCAGGTTAAGATGGTAAGTCAAGAATACGTTGTCTCCGGCCTAGAACCCAATAGCTTCTGTCAATCATTTTATACACACTGACAGAGTACCTAGAACATGCTGTACATTGTTTGAGGCCCTGTTGAATGGAAAAGATAGATCCCTATCTTTGAGAAGAAACTCATTGCCCAGAGGGAGGCTGAGTCAATGCAAAGTGATCATTACAACAATGTGATAGATATCACTTCCATTGAGATCTTTGCTTTCCTGGCATGAAAGACACACTGTTTCACTTTTGCCTTTGATAACCCTGCATTTGGTTGCATATTTGCCTTGCCCTCTGAGGAGCTGCCTCTGATCTGGGAACTGAGATACATGGGGAAAACCACCTGACAGCGCACAACTTCTGCACTCAGGGAAGGCTCTCACTCCCAGTGCAGATGAAGTTTAGAGGAGGAAGGGAATCAGCATAAAGAGAGCCCGAGGGCTCTTCCCCGGAGGAGGGTCTGGCTGGCTCTCGTCTTTTCAGGATGGTTCACAAGAGCGGAGTTTCCATCTAAGGTTGACGTGGATAACAAGGGAAGCTGGCCTTGTGGAGGGAGGGTTCAGAGCATAAGCTGTGGAGTCAGACAAATTTGGGCCTCAATCACCACTATTTTTATCTCACTGTGTGGCTTTGGGTAAATCTCTTACATTCTTTGAGCCTCAGTTTCTGTACTCATGAAATGAGGTTAAAGGTTACCCACTGGTGTTAACAGGGGGACAAGACAGACAACATGTGTCAGCAGCAGGCACAGGGACTACAGACAGAGGCGATTAAGGTCGGTGGAGGCCCCGGCGCAGAAGAAAATATCAGGCCCGTTATAAAAAAGAGACAGGGAAAATAAAAATATGTGTTAACCATATTTTCAAATAAATAAAAACTATTACGTATTATTAAGGTTAAAATCGCACATATGAAACCAAATTTGGTGTCATTAGAAAAAAAAGTATAAAGTTGGGGTTTTATGGGGTCCTTTGGAAGTCGGGGCCCAGGGCGTCCGCCGTTAAATCTGCCTCTGACTACCGGAATACTTTATAAACTATAACAAAGGAAGAAATAAAACATACATTGGGAGGGGTGCTTAGGAAACAGCTGATTCTAGAACTGAGGCTAGAAATATAACACATGAGCCTGGAGGATCTTTACATGCCAGAAAGGAAGAAAGTGCTTAGAAAACAAATAAGAAATTCAAACAGAGAAATACCCCACAATTATGAGAGGACATCAAAGGGACACGGGAGGCAACTGAAAGAGCTTCCAGCACCGGAACAATATGAACAACAAGATAAATAATGTAGTACTTGAATTATGACCCCAATCATAAAATAAATATCCACGAGCCCACACTGACATAAATAAATACATCTCCCATGTAGAAGAACTCCAAACAGTTTTCATAGTTAACGCTCTACTCCTGAAAGGTGGGAAGCACTTAGTGAGTTCCTTTCAAAGAGGACAGCATGGGGAGGGGGCAGTCACTTCACAGGGGGGAGCTCTGACAAACACTGGCTCAGACAGGTGACGAAGGTCAACGTCAGCAGTGACCAGTCACATTAATAGTACACACCCTTGACAGGTGTGCAGAAAATGACACGTTACCTCTGTGGTCTTCCTCTTCAAAACCCATAATCCCCCATCTAATAATGAGAAAAAAAATCAAACAAGTTTCAACGGTGGGTCAGTTTGCAGAAGACCTGACCAAGGATTCCTTGGAGTGGGTAAGGTCCTCGAAACCAAGGAAAACCGGAGAAACTGTCACAACCACAAAGAACCTGAAGAAAGAAGACAATTTAGTATCATGCAGCGCCCTGGATGGGAGCCTCGGACGTGAAAGGACATTGGGTAAAAGCTAAGGAAATCTGAATAAGGGACGGACTCTCGTTAGCAATAATATATCAATTGGTTAGCTAATTATGACAAGGAAGTATGGTATCATATCGACGTTAGATATTAATAATAGGGGAAATTGGGTATGATATCAGAAGTACCACACTCTGGACTGTCATTACAACTTTTCTATCTGTCTTTCTATCTATCAATCAATCTATCCGTTTATTATCTATCTATCTATAATAAAATTTAAAAAAGGTTTTTGGAGAGGTATACTAGGCTGCCAAATTCTATCAATAAGATCTAGAACTGCAGGAAGGCCTTCAGAAAGACACCCATCTCTGAGTAGCCTGGAAGCTTAAGAAATGTATCATCGACATGTGATTTCACTTTGGGGTTTATCGTGTTATTATAAAATTTTCCTTTAAACAAATTTATTTCCATGAGATTTTGCCCCCGGGAATACTAAATTAAACAACAGAGTCTGGGCCTCTCCACCCAGGGCTCCCTATACACTGTCATTCTTCCCTAATCAGTTTACAGAAAACAGAGTAATCAGAAGTTACCAGGGTGAAAAAGGTGACAGGATTAAGCAAAGGAAAAAAAACGAAAACACCAACTCACAGGCACAGACCAGTGTGGTGATTAGCAGGGAAAGGGGGTGGGGAGAGGTAGAAAAGGGGAAAGGGGATAAATGGTAACAGAAAGACACCTGACTTGGGGGGGTGAGCACACAACACAATATACAGATGAGGTATTATAGAAATGCATACCAGAAACCTATATAATTCTATTAACCAATGTCACCCAAAACAATCCAATTTAAAGAAAAAGAAGTTACCCGCTTCTTTGTGGTAGGTATCATAATGTATTGGCCACAGTGATCCCTGTTCACTCTTAATATAAAAACAACACCAACAATGACAACAAAAAAACTGACACAAACTGAGATTTGTCATTAAAATCAACCGGAAGGGTCGTTTGTAAGTTTATCCTCAGCAAGCATCAAATGTGCCTATTATTATCATTATCCTTGAAAATAGGACGCTTTGGTTGTCTTTGAACTGACCCTTTCAAAAGCATGACAGGTATTTAAAAACAATACCACAGGACCCTGATTTCTATTTTACTTTGGAATACCTTTATGTAATGATGCTGGGGTGGATCTCTATTTTTTTTTTTTTTTAAAGTTTCCTGGTCGTGAATCATGAAGCGACCGACACTCAGGCACTTGCTCAAAATAAGCTGGGAACAGGGCCCGGCTTTCCTTCATAGCATTCTTGCTCAGCTCTCTCTGCGCCGTGCCCAAATTTGGGTACTCTTAGTCCTTTCTCAGTATTTAACTGGGTTGAGCCGCTATGTTGAATGATTCTTTAGAGTTGCCATGTTAGCACGTCAACACTGGGAGGGACTGCCAGTTCCTCCGGGGCCTGGCACCTTCCTGGCACCCCCTAGCCTGTCAATAAATATTTGCCGAAGAGCTGAATGCTCAGATCAAATTAAGAGTCAACAGAGAGAGTTGTCGAGAAAAGAAGTGATTAAATGAAGGGTGACACCAACTGTCAAAGAAAGCTTTCAAAGGCAAACCCCTGGGGACAGCTGATGTGATCATCTAAATATAGAAAGCCCAGCGTGGTGAGAGGAGGCTGCGTCCCTCCGTTTGCAACCCATGGACGCTCGCTGACCGCAAATGGAGTGCGAGGGACTGCAGGTGACGCTGATGAGAGTTGAGAGGTTGAGTCTGTAGATGACAGGGAGAAGCAGGGGCACCAATCACTACTCTAAATCCTTCCTGACATGAAGATTAAGGGATGCCTGGCCCCTTCCCCGGGTTCGCAGCTCCCATCTGGTGTGAGGTATGGAACGCAGGGTGTGGCAAAAGCAGGTGTACCGTTGTGAGCACACGAAACACAGAGTTCATTCTTGCATAATTAACTATTAATTATTGTATTATTCCCCATATAAACACCGGTACACCTACTTTTGCCCCACCCTGTGTGCCCTGTTTCAATTCCCCATATCAGTTCATTCCATTAACATCTAAAAGGTGTCTTCTAGGCAGAGAGCAGGTGTGCTAAGTCCTGAGCAGTTAGCTTCTGCTCCTCTGGAGCTGACAACCTAGTATGGAGTTGTAAGCCTCAGAGCTGTGATGAAGTCTAAGAACTCTGGCACAGGCTGGCACAGTTAGGGACATCTTTGGGGGGGGGCGCGGGCAGGGAGAGCATGGGTGGGGCTTCTGAGAAAGCCCATAAACAGACTTTGGCGGGCAGGGGGCAGCAACAGACAACAGGATCTTCTCATGGAAGTCTTTTCCGCTCTAATACAGAGAGTGATCTAGACAGAAACATTTACTGCTACAGGAGCTCTGTAGGACAAACTTGTCTGGCTTTCGGCCACCTTTGCAAACAGAGCTCTTGGATGTACATTGTCTTTAGGGTGGCCCAAGGGCACCCCCAGATCCAGGAGCACAAGTCAGGCCTTTGTGGTGCCCCCACACATTCCTCAGCTCTGTTTGCACGTGTTCTCCTCTGCCCGTCAGTGAGGGCCTTTGGTTTGGACCCTGCCCTTTGACAGAATGGTGCGTGGAGTGCTAGGGAGTCAAAAGCACCTCTCAGAACTGGCTGTGTAAAGATGAAGTGGGCCTTCCAGAGAGAAACACGTGCAAGTGGAGGCGGAATTGCCACTGTGGAGACAGAGACAACGCTGCATGGACCGCCTTGCGGCGTGGGGGAAGTGCCGTGTGATTTGTTGCTGAAGATATGTGTCCAATGCCGACTGTCCTGATGGACAGCCTCACCCTTAGAAATTACTCCAAGTAACACAGCCCCAAACGGCTAACCATGGGGTGACTTGAGCCTTTATTTTGCAGGGTGCTGTCGCAGTTACGTTGGGATTTAGAGGGTGAGACTGCAGCTTTGCCATGTCAGAGATGAACTCTATAGATCACTCAGCCTCATTTTCCTCAACTGGGAAATGGGGATACTGATGTGCAAAATGGGGATAATAACAGCACCCCCCTTACAGAGATAAAAGGATGAACTTAAATAGCAAATGTAAGGAATTTAGCATCACTGTGCACCTTTAAACATCTGTACTTTAAAAGAGTATTAGATCACTGATGTTGATGGTTGACAAGCTCCCTCCACCCCAACAAACTGGCAGCGAGAGATGTGAAACATTTCTGCTTTGTGCACGGTGATCAGGAGCCTGGATTTAGGCAGACTGAACTGGGCATGGAACCTGGCTCTTCCCATATGCTGTCCGTGTGAATGCAGGTGGGCACCTTAACCTCTCCAGGTCTCAGTTTCTTCACCTGTAAAGTGGGGGGAGAACAGCACCCACCCCACAGGCTGCTGTGGGCAGTGAGACACTGTATGGAAGACGTACAGCATAGTGCCTAGTGAGGGATAAGAACTCAGTACGGGGCAACAGGGACTGACATCAAAGTACAAGAACAGTGTCCTGCATGGCATTTGTGCCGAGGCACAGTGTGGCCCTCTGCTGGGATTAAGGAAGTGGGGAAAGGCACCTTGATTACAAAAGATGTCTGTGAAGGTCTCATGGTCAAGGCTGCTCCTTACATGAAAGCTCTCCTTACCAGCTGCCATGAAGAACTAGGCTTGCAGAGAAAGGAGACGGGGCAGCTCATTGTTGATTCAAAGTGAAGACATGAAACTCCAACCCCATGTTGGGTCCTAAGGCCACATCTACCCAGCCAGTGAATTCACAAAACAGTAGGCAGAAAAAAAGGGAAGCAATCAAACAAAATACTTCATACTTGAGGCACAGTATGTGCACTTTCTATCCGTGCGATGATCAGATGTACAGAAAAAGTAAGCATTAATAATCCCCAAGTCGCACAGAATCTGACCTAGAACGCAGGCTCATCATACAAATACACCACTAGGACCCTCATGTCATGACCCCTGAGTCCTGATAGCTCTTAAGAAGTGGTAGATAATATGCGCTTTTAATTTTCTTGACTCTCCAAGTGAACATCAATTATTTTCATGACTCTAAAAATCATAAATAAATGTTCAGAACCATGAATAACAATGAATCTAAAATATAACAATATATTCATACAAGAACATGACATATTATATAAAAAAGTGTTGGGGAATAGGCAATGTGTACATTTCTTAATTATTTTTGTGTGTTCTTCATTTACTTTCTGACAGGACAAGAATTTATAATTTCTTGGGCAGGCCCAAAGGGAGAGCAGGGGATGATTCTGCCGTTGTCACTAATCCCCGGGTGAGAAAGCTCGCTTCTGGCAGGACAAGTATGGGCGGTCCCCACGCCCCTCATTTCACTAAGTAATGTGTGCACTGTGTTAGTCTGATTGCAACAGGGAGCTGCCACAGGAGGAAACTGGCTGAAGTAGGCGTTAATTAAATTGGTGTAAGTCTATTTTGCCTCACAAAGATATCTCCTTCCTCATTCTGCAGAATAGTAATAGTATTGTGTGGTCGGGCACTTTGGGGGCTTACTTCAGTTGTGCACTTACATAAATATATGGCCAAAATTGATGTGAGGTTCTAGCAGAAATGGAAGGATCCAGTCATGGTTTGAGGGACCTCCGGGCTCTAAGCCTACTGCAAATTTAGTCTTGTGGCGTTCTGTGCCGAGCAGAGCTCCCACAACTGCAGAGGGGTCTGAGAATTGTTCTCAGTTCTGACACTGGCTATGACATCGGATACCATGGGTTAAGGGTTCAGTTCTACAAGGCTGCCACCCACTCCCTCTCCCTGCTGCACACACACACTTCAGATGCCAGTTACAAGCTCGGTTTGTCACCTGTGCTTCTTACCAGCAGCTACAGATTAGAGGTTCTCATAACGCCATCGCTGAACTCCTGACATGAGTTGCAATTCCAGGTTGTTACTGTACT
This sequence comes from Saccopteryx bilineata, assembly GCF_036850765.1. Lineage (NCBI taxonomy): Eukaryota > Metazoa > Chordata > Mammalia > Chiroptera > Emballonuridae > Saccopteryx > Saccopteryx bilineata. Next base: position 180,265,968 of record NC_089493.1, on the reverse strand, counting down.
TCTGGCCTCCAGGCAGTAAACCAGAGCTTCACATGACCTTCTCCTTGGGTCAATTCATTTGCTAGAGCAGCTCTCAGAGCTCAGGAAACCTTTTCACTGACTAGACCACCCATTTATTGTCAAGGCCTGTAGCTCAGGAACAGCTAGAGGGAAGAGACGCGTAGGGCGAGGTTCCAAGCCCTCCCCAGGGGCCCCATTCTCCCAGCACCTCCATGTGTTCACCAACCCAGACAGTCTCCAAACCCTGTCCTTTGGGGCTTTACTGCAGGCTTCATTGCATAGTCATGATTGATTAAATCATTGGCCCTTGAAGACTGATTCAGGCTCCAGTCCCTCTCTTCTACACAAAGAAGGCCTGGGGGTGGGACTAAAAGCTCCAACTTTCCAATCAATGGTTAGTTCTCCTGGCAACCAGCTGTCATTCTTAGGTGAGGTTCAAAAGTCAGCTCATTCACGTAACAAGGGAAACATTTTTGGCTCTCGTTACTTACAAAATTCCAAGGGTTTTAGGAGCTCTGTGCCAGAAACTGTGATGAAAATCAAATTTATATATATATTTCTTATTATAAATCACAACATCAAGAAGTCATTAACAACAGCAGCAACAACAATGGAAAACCAATGAGTCATAGTTGGACTCAAAATCAGGTAACCCGATTAGAATGACAATAACAATCACCCTCGCCCTCAGAAAATAACAAGTGCTGGGCAGGATGTGGAGAAACTGGAATCCTCAAGCACTGCTGGCGGGAGTGTAAAATGCTACAGCCACTACAGAAAACAACTTGTCACTTCCTCAGTAAGTCAAACCTAGAATGACCATCTGACCCAGCAATTCCTCTCCAAAGCATATACCCAAATAACTGAAAACAGCATTTCAAACAAAAACTTGTACATAAATGTTCATGGCGGCACTCTTCAGGATAACCATATGTGAAAATAACCCAAATGCCTATCAACAGAGGAATGTAGCAATAAAATGTGGTGTATCCTTACAGTAGAATATTACTCAGCTATAAAAAGGAATAACATTCTGACAGATGCTACAAAACAGATGAACTCTGAAAACATTATGCTACACAAAAACGTCAGTCACAAAAGGCCCAATGTCATATGATTCCACTTATTTAAAATGTCTAGAGTTGGCACATCCATAGAGACATAGGCAGGCTGGTGGATGCCAGGGGCTCGGAGGAGAGGGGACAGGGCAGTGACTACTTAAAGGATATAGGGTTTCTGTTAAGGGTGGTAAAAACGTTGTAGAAGAAGATGGTTACACAACATTGTAAGTAAATTGTATTGTCATGGAATTGTATACTTTAAATAGATTAGTATGGTAAATGTTATGGTATGAGTATTTTACCACAATAAAATTTATATATATGGTCTGACCAGGCTGTAGTGCAAAGGATAGAGCATTGAAATCCTGAGGTTGCCGGCTTGAATGTGGGGTCATAGACATGCCACATCTATGAGTTGATGCTTCTCATCTCTCTCCCTTCCTGTCTGTCTGTCCCTGTCTGTACCACCCCCCTTGCTCACTAAAAATAAAAATAAAATAAGAAATAAAAGATTGTCTAACCATCTTCACAAACCAGAAACACAAACACTAAGTGGAGTGTGGCCAGTGCCACAGGCTGCCTGTTGGCACAAAGGTCTAGACGCAGACCATGGTGACTGGGTAGTGAGCTCAGGCAAAGTCCAGGGAACCTCGGGATTTCTCTGTGAGGTGAGAGAACAGAACCATACCCTCCACTGGGAGGCCTGCATGTTTGGGGCGGGGCAGAGTAGGTACTAGGGAGGGCATTGGACAAAGGGAACTGATGCTTCTATCCCACTTAAGGGGGAATGTAGTTAATAAGTATACATATTAAAAATGAAAGTTATTAAACTAATTAAAATACAATCTGTAGTCCTGAAAATAGAAGAGAAAAGGGATAGAAAAAAATAAATTAATCCGTCATAAGGAAAGATGAAAATTATGTGGGAATAAAATCAAAAGAAGCAAAGAAAGAGAATAGCAGAAAAGAAACACAGACTAAGATGGCAGAAGTAAAAAATATTCATGCTATATATAAAAAAATCAAAGCAAGTGTTGTTTATAAAAAATAGATAAGACTAAACTACATTAGAAGGTTGCAACTAAGGATATGGGCATAAAAATATTTCACACAAACACTAAGAGAAAGCTGGTGTATCAGTATTAATATCAGGAAAAAATAGTATTTAAGGTAAAAAGCACTAATATGTGAGAGTAATTACATATAAAATTAAAAATCTAATGAGAAGCTATGCAAATCATGACTAGATCTAACTTAACTGTCAGTGTAGCTTAAAACATTAATTAAAAGTTGTCAAGAGCAGGAGGCAAATTTGGCAAATCCTAGTGTGAGATTTCAACAAAAATCCACTAGAAAATTATAGACTCTTTCAGCTAAATAATAGCAAACATGTGAATGATCTGAATAACAATATTTAACTAGTTTGAACTAATGGACCTGTAGAACTTTGCACCGAACAAATTGAGGATCTACACTATTTTCCAATATACAAAAGCATTTGCAAAAATTGATGCTGTGATAGTTTACAAAGTAATTTCAAACAACCAGGGTCAAACCGAACACATTTTGTGAACACAGTGCAATTAAATGATAAATCAAATAGAACAGATAATTAAAAACTAGCGTATCTTGGACATATAAAAATAGCTGTTGTAGTCCATATTGATTTTCCTGCTCCCGCTCGTGCCCTCCTAAAGTCTATTATCCTTGAAACAGGCAGAGTAATCCTTTTCAAATTCAAAACAGATGTCATTCCCATGGAAAACAAAAATTCTCCATCGGCTTTTTATCACAGCAAGGCTTAAATCCAAACTCCTTACTAGAAGACTACATGATCTGATCTGCTGCAAACTCTCTGATCTTTATTCCCTATAAGGTCCTCCTCACCCCATCCTCATGTTATTTCAATTCCAGGGACATTGACGTCTTTCTGTTCTTCAAGCAAAGCAGGTGGCTACCCTTCCTTGGGGTATTTGTACTTCCTGTTCCTGGTGCTGGAATGACCTCCCTCCAGATATCTGCCTAGCTAACACAGTAGCCTCTTCATTCTTTATCCTTTGGAGAAAAAGGAGAGAAGCTTTCTCTCTCTCCTTTGTTTTATTCACTACTGTGTCCCTAATGTCTAAAATTATGCTCATACAGGTAGGCAAAAAAAAAATATTAGTCAGATGAGTATCAAAGTCAACACATGTTCACTGAGTTAACTGATTGTCAGAAAGGTCAATGCTCTTTAAAGAGATTGTAGTACCTACAATCATGAAGAATAGAAAAACAGTGCCACTTAACCAGGTAGAATCAGAACACATCTAAAATACTGTGTTCAGCTCCGGACCCTATACTTTAAAGAAAGAGACAGAAAAAGGAAAACAAGATGGCCATAAAGTGTGTAAACACGGAAGAACACACATAAAATTGCTTCGTGGTCTATTATAATACATGACGTGCCCAATGACATTATATATGTTCAACTTCTTCTTCCTCATTTGCAACACAGAGTTCAATGAACTGAAAATTTGCAATAAACGTGGTGAGTTAACATACTTTTCTTTAGCTCTGCACTTTTGTCCATGTTGCAATGCCTCAGATGATCTGTGCCTCTGGTTTTTACTGAATAAACATGCATTTGCAGCATGTCACAAGGATTCAGATGTGGCCCATAGGGAGCCCCCTGCAATGTGCACCCATCTAATCCAGGTTTACAGATGCTCAACCAGGCAGTCCCTCCCCACTCTGCTCTGGAGTGGTGGCCATCCTCCTGGAACCACTCTGAGTGACCCGCTCTGCAGTCCAGTATGGGGATTCCCACTGGTCACTTACACATCCAAATATGTCAATTAATCACCTAGGCTTCCAGACTTTATGGTTACCCTGTATCTTTTACAATGGTTTTCAATGGTTCTTTAGGGAAGAGCAGGCATTTGGGCCACTTGATGGTTATAATATAGACTCTGGAATCAGACTACCTGAGATTGAACCTTTTAGATGATCCATGTGAACCTGGACACGTTACTGAACTCCTCTACTGCTCAGCTTCTGCATCCACATAATAGGAATAAAACTAACCCTGTTTCTATAGGTTATTATGAGGATAGTGTCAGAAAAGCAAAGAGAACTGTGTCTAGCAGACAGCTTACTTTATATCCATATTAGCTATTGTTTTGACAAAGCTAATAATCATCATCATCATATCATTATAATTATCCAACATCTATCAACGACTGGCCACCATCTCTTGCTAATTAGTTCAAACTTTTGCGACAGTATTGAATTTGTCATGTTCAGGAGTCTATAAATTCCAATAAGCTGTAATAACATACTTCGGATACCTTGCTTCACTATTCTGAGCTTATTGTGTTCATCATGATATCGACTGCATGGTGTTATACCAATGGCAGTGTGATAGCTAGTTTTACGTGTCAACTTGAAGGGTGTTTTTCAATGAGATTTATATTTAAGCTGGAAGACTTGGAGTAAAGCATATTGCTATTTATAGTGTGGGTGGGCCTCATTCAACCAGTTGAAGTCCTGAATAGAACAAAAAGCTGACCTCCCCTGAGCACGAGTAAATTCTGTGGCAAATGACCTTTGGACTTGAACTGTACAGTGGCTCTTTCTGGGGACTCCAGCTTGCCACTCCACTCTCCATATCTTGGGTTTGCCAACTTCCTAAACCAATTCCTTAAAATAACCAATTTATCTATTGATTGGTCTATCTACCTTCCTACCTACCTACCATCTATCTTTATTCACATATGCACATACCTTTGATTGGTTCTATTTTTTTTAGAGAATTCAAATACAGGCAGTAAAAACAGCAGACAGTGGGTTAATACTACTGCAGAATTATTTCATATGAAGAAAGATGGGAAGAACTGAGGGATTCCAGCCAGGAGAAGAAAAGAGAAGACTAGTTTAGATGTAAGAGCTATCTTCAAATATCCAAAGGGCTGTCATGGGGAACAGAGACTGAGTTCGGCTGGGTGGCTCTGTGGGTGAACCACTGATACAGACAGATGTCAACTTAATGAAAAGAGAACTTTCTAACAGCCAAGCTGTTCCAAAGAATGAGATGAGGAAAAGAGGCCTTGTTTCTCTGAGTTAGGGACTTGGTGGTAGGCAAGATGATTTCAGGTGTCACAAAGCCTTATATGACATAGATGAGAGTCACTGCCTTTCAACTCTTCTGTCTTTCATGATGTTAAGGATAATGTCTCCTTGGGGACCTGCAATGACAGTACTGCCTCTGCACCACTTCTGCCTTTCCATTTTTATCAAAGACGGGGGAGTTGGCCCCAAGCTTACTCACTTGCTATTTATAGTTATGTTTCACACCTGCATTCTATTCATGGGAAGTCATGCTGGTTTTCAATTAAGAGTCATGTTGAATTTCTCTTTTCTATCACAGCAAAGTATGAGTTCTATAAAAGAGAAATATTAAGTAAAAACTAGGAAGGCGGACACATGGGTATACCCTCAATCATGTCATGGGCACACAGACAAGTAACACAGGGCAGAGAGTATTCTGGGAAAGGTTAGAAGACCACAGACCACCAGTGGATTCAGCCCAGGTTGAGTGTGGGGACTAGATATGTTTTAAAAATGTTTGTTTTCCACTGTGAGATTTAATGATCCTATAAGATGCAACTCCCTTAAAGGTGATGTGATTTTATGAGAATAAAATATAATGTCATCTAGAACAGGTAAAACAAGCCATGTAAGTAACTTTCAGAAGTAAACATTGGAATATCTTTATTCTGATAGACATTGATTAGTTTTTTAAAACTGATTTTATGCAGATTTTATTTTAAAATAAAGTCTGCATAAAACAGCCAGGAAATGATTCTTTGATCTATGTAATTTGGTCAGCGGGCACGTGTAGGACCATAATGATGGACGACAGGTCTATGCTAAGAGTTGAAAGAGAATAATCCGAGGCCGGCAGGTTTTTTCCTTTAATTATTGAAATTGAAATGACTTTCACTTATAATTAGATACATTCTTTAAAGAACTGTCAAATTGCATTTCCCTAGATCAGTGGTTGGCAAACCGCGGCTCGCAAGCCACATGCGGCTCTTTGGTCTCTTGAGTGTGGCTCTTCCACAAAATACCACATGCAGGCGCTACCTCGATAAGGAATGTACCTACCTATATAGTTTAAGTTTAAACAATTTGGCTCTCAAAAGAAATGTCAATCGTTGTACTGTTGATATTTGGCTCTGTTGACTAATGAGTTTGCCGACCACTGCCCTAGATTAATATTTGAACAAATCTATTCCTTACTGTGGAGAATAAAATTTTTAAAAAACCTAAATGCAACCTTAAAAGTGAATTGTTGTGCAAACAAAACGATGAGCCTAATTTAGAACAAGTGAAACATAATCAAGAAGACAAAAATGTACAGTGGGAAACACCACATTTGTGAGTCTATGGAAAAAAAGTCAACAGAAAGTTCTGTTCTGTGAATCAACTGACTGTCCTGTTAATTCAGACAAACCAGCCACCGGGCCTCTCAACTTTCAGATCTCTCACTGGACAGTCTAGGAGCCCGAAGGAGACTTTCCACTTCTAAGCCTCTACTGGGTTATAAAATGATGCCATTTCCAACAGGCAAGCAGTTGAGTCAACGTGCTTTAAGATTCCTAAAGTTTGTTTTGATTCATCAACAGAATGAATGGATAAACTAAATGTGGTAGGTATACCTACAATGAAACATTATTCCACTTTAAGAAGGACATTGATTCTGCTATGAAATGGATGAACCTTGAGGATACCATGTTAATGAAATAAGTGAGTCACAAAAGGACATCCTTTGCGACTCCATTTAGATGAGGTAACTAAGAGTAGTCAAATTCACAGAGATGGAGAATAGAACAGCAGTAGTTGGGCTGGGGAAGTGGGGGTGGGGAGTTAGTGTTTAATGAGTACAGAGTTTCAGTTTTGCGAAATGAAGAGCCTATAGTTGGACGCTGTTTGCACAACAGTGGGAGTACACTGAATACCATTGAACCGGACACTTAACATGGTTTGTGTGCAGTACACCACCATTTAAAATGTCTAAAAGTGCACTGTGACCTTAAGAGAGTACAAAAAGGTGTTTTCCTCTAATTCATCACTCCTTACCTTTTCTTTTCAATAAATCAACTTCCCAGCCAACCAACATCTTAAAGGACAAACTTCTACCTGTAAGCATCACATTTCACTCCCTCGTCCTTTGATAATGATTCCAGACAGAAAAGATCCTGGAGGTGGCGACTCTCTCTGTGATTTAGTCTGAAACCCTCGAGGGAGCGAGGCGAGAACGGTCTTCAGAGAACTCGTCACCTGCCTAGACCATGCTCAGGGGGAGGCTCCCACAAAACTGCGGGGTCATCTCCCAGCTCAACACGCAGGAAATGGGAGCCTGTGGGGACACAGCTCCTACAATCTCCCTATGCCTCAGATTCATTATCTACCAAAAAAGCGTTCATAATTAAGCCTACCTCAGAGGCTTGGTGGTTACTTTGCACAGTGCCTGTTTCAGAGTAAGTGCTAATAATGGTCTATAATCACCATCTCCCTCTTGTTAATAAGCCTCTTAAGTTAATTAGTTGAATATTGTTATGACAATTCAAGAAATTACAGGTAAGGGGAAAGAGGGACATTATATTGAAGATCAGATCCCTCTAACACCCCATGGCTCAGACCACGACCACCTATTACCCAGATTTCCAAACAGCCTGTCTCTGGTCTTCTTGCTTTTATTTTTGCCTCCCTCCCTCCCCCCATCCCCTGCACCATTGTCATCTTAAAGTGGCAAATCAAATGGTTCTTTTGAAAATATTGAGTCAGATAATGTGCTTCCTTTGCGCAAAAATCTTTCAATGTCTCCACCCTTTCCATCAGAGTCAAAGCTAAGGCCTTTACAATGGCTTGCAAGGCGCTGCATGGGTTTGGCCCCTATCAGCTTTCTGGACTCATCTACTCCTGCTGTCCTTTAGTGACTCTGCCTCAGCCACACTGGCCTTCGTGGTGTTCCTCAACATGACAAGCATGGTCTTGCCTCAGGGCCTTTGCACCTCAGCCAGGAACCCTCTTCTAGTAAATATTCTCATGGCTACTTCCTTTATCTCTCTCATGTCACTGCTCACATGGCCACTTGTTGAGAGGCCCACTCTGACTAGCCTGCTAATTCTACAACCTCACCCACTCACTCTGGGCCTTCATACCCTGTGTGCTATGCCACGTTCTTCTTTCTTCCCCATGATAATTATTCCCTTTTCATGTAGAACATAATTTACTTACTTTACTGTGCGTATTGCTTCTTGTTTCTTCCCCACCCTCACCCGCCCACTAGAAATTAAGCTCCATAGGTATAGGACCTTGGTATGTTTTGTTCTTTAATGTATCCCAAGTCGTTAAAACAGTACCTAGCATATAGTAAATACTCAGTAAATATTTGTTTTAAAAATCCTTAAATTTATTGATTTTAGAGAGAAAGAAGAGGAGGGAGAGGGAAGAGGGGAAGGAGGGGGCAGGGAGACAGCTGACTGTGGATCAAACCCACAAACTTAGGAGTGTTGGGATGATACTCCAACCAACTCATCTACCTGACCAGGGCCTAGATATTTGTGGAATGAAAGAAGCAATGCGTAAGTAACTCTCTCCAGTGCCTGCCATGTACAATGCATATGCTTGGAGCTCTGCTTAAGTTACTTTATTTAATTCTCGTGGTGATCCTTCAATATGAATAATACCACCCTTATTTTAAAGAGAAAGCAGTTGAAATTCAATGAGAGAATTGAAGTAGCTTATCCAAGATCATGGACATGGAAGCTGGGATTTAGACCTACGTTCTTGACTCTAAATTTTGCAGTCTTTCCATAAAACCGTATCTTAACGTGCCAATGGAAAAAAAAAAGTATGCTATATGTAACAAAAATTGGTCCATTTGCAGATGCACTCCTGCTGGAAGGAGTGACCTACGGAACCTGCTCAGACTCCGGCAAACCACTTAAGTCCATTCAATCCCATTAGGTTGATTATTTCTACCTTCAGGGAAGCTGATGGCACTGACCCCCTGCCTAACAGGAACAGCTCTGATCTATGTTTCTAACTCATCAAAACGAAGTCATCCAAGCCTGAAGAGTGAGAAAAAACTGTCTAAGAGTTTCACTGCTTTGTCTATTGGACTAACATGAGGTTGGATACATTTCAGCCAGTCCCTTGCTACTGTGTTGGTTAATTCCTTTCAAATGAAGAACCATTCTTTATTTGTCATATGTATTAAGGCAGGGATCAAGGTTTCTATCCATGGCTGCAAAAAAAAAAAAAAAAAAAAAATCCCCAGCAGCCAGACCCGGAGGAGTCCTCCACAGCTCTCCACTGCGATTGTATAATTTGCAGAGGAGAAAACCAAGGGCCAGAGTTGGCAAATGACTTCCACTGAGAACCATACCGTGGAAGAAGCCAACCTCGTCAGCAGAAGGACTTCATGGTGCGTATGCAGGGTGAGTGGCAGACAGAACGTCTCTCTGCATTCTCTTCCATTCAACCTCATCCTTCATTAAGACGGGCTTTCCCTGTGTGTTTCTCTCCCCTCTGGAGTAACTTCTAATTAATGAGACTGTGACTGAAACTCAATGGCTAATCAATAACTGCAACAGCAGCTATTATTACTGAGTATGTCCTACGTGCCAGAGGAAGAGCTTGACATGCACTGGGCCACTTCAACCCAATCACAGTCTCATTAACTCTACACATTATTATCCCTCATCTTTTCTGCAGGTGAGAACACGAAACATCAAGGATGGGACTGACTCATTGAAGTTCATCCAGAAACCACAGGCAGAAGACAGGTTTGAATTGGTCAGGAGTCCGTCTAATCCCAAAGAACAACGTTCACAATCACTTCATTACACTACGTTGTTTGTAATTAAAATTATCTTCAGTTCTTTTCACTTGTCTGACATTTAGAGGATTAGGGGAAAAATACAAAGTATTAGCCAAAACTGACAATTTTCCAGTATTAACTCACTAATGGGTGGTAAATCGTGCCCCTCTCTGAGTTCTAAACTTTGTCTTCTATTATAATGTCTTTCAGTGTTATGATTCCAGGAGCCTCCCTCATCCTGACATCACTGTAAATGAACGCCTCTGCCCTATGGAAACTCGTGTCCGCACTCAGCAGGACGCCTGGGTGTAATCCACACAACGTTGAGAAACTGGAGCACTTCTTTTGGGATTTTCCTCTTGAACTGGCAGATACAACATTATTCCCATTTATTTGCATTCCATTGAGAATAAGGGTTTTTCCCTTCCACAGGGCCTTTGCAACCACCGCTCTGAAGCCCAGAAACTGGGGGAGGGTCCCGTTCTAATGGAGGAGGAAAAACCACATTCTATTATGTTCGCTGCTATGAAAAGATGTAAAAGGAAACTGTTACATCTGGCTCTGTTTCCTGGCCAAATTCTCTAATTGTTTTGTCATTTGAGAAAAAAAAAAACCCAAAAAACAAAGGTGATGAAAGAAAACTGATAGAAACAATTAACCGTAAATAAAATAAGCTCAAGACAGAATCCTAACTCCATCACCATGGCAATGCATCTTGCTATTTCTAACCTCTGACCCCCATAACCACTGAAGGCCTTTTATGAATACTTCTGATACTGACTTTTCACTCTCCCATCAGAGGGGAAAATATAAAGAAATCCGTAGGTTTTACTCTCTAGAGCCGATAAATATCATCAGACAGAAACTAACATTACTTTATAATGATGCAGAGTTCTCCTTACCTTCAGAATCTAGAGCTGACATCTTCTTGAGACATATTTGGGAAGGTAAGTTCCGGTACTCAGACAGGTACCAGACTCTAACAGACTCTCGATCGATCGGAGTACACATGTGTGTCTCGTATGGAAGCTGAGGAACTCAGTGTCTTGCCCAAAGACTGCCTTTACTGAGGACTATGCAAATCCCTTTAATTCCCACAGTACCCAGGGAGACAGCCATCATTACTCCCACTTTACAGATGAGGAAATTGAGAAGTTAGGCAACTTGCTCCAGGTGTCACAGCTAGAAAGTGACACATTCGAAACTTCTCATTCTCAAGTCTGTAGTTTTAATTTATTGGTCTAGTCTGCCTTTAGTGGAAATTTCTGAGCTATCGTGTGTGTGTGTGTGTGTGTGTGTGTGTGTGTGTGTGTGTGTGTGTTAAAATAGCTTCAATATCTATCTAGAAAGCACATATATTTTTATTTTTAATGATCCAACATGCGCTAAGCCAAAGTTCCACTTTGCAAGCTTAATAGTACTAACGAGACATTGCTGCCTAACCCACCCATACCCTGCTCACACTGCAGGCCTAAAACAGCCATGCAGAGAATGACCCTGGGGGGGGGGGGTTCTAGCTCTGACATCATGATGGAAAATCTCCTGGTTTGAGAGATTCAGGACATTTTTGACAATACAGTAGTGTTCCTAAGGCTGGAGGCTAAAACCAAGACCAACCTACATCTTCTTTCCACCAGAAAAAGGCCCACCTAACCATATTCCTCCTCTGGACAGCTGAACACATCTAGATGGCCTCTGCTCTCCTCCGTGTATGACTCTTACCCCCATTTCAAAGCTAATGTGTATTGAGTGTTTTCTTTGTATTGTTATATTTTTCAAGTGAAAGGAAGGGAGATAGTGAGGCAGACTCCTATATGTGCCATGACTGGGATCCAATCACCATTTCCATCTGGGGCTGATGCTCAAGTACCAAGCTATTTTTAGCACCTGAGGCTGACACACTTGGACCAACTGAGCTATCCTCAGTGCCCAGGCTGATGCTTGAACCAATCAACTCATTGGCTGTGGGAGGGAAAGTGGGAGAGAAAGGGGAGGGGGGAGAAGCAGATGGTTACTTATCCTGTGTGCCCTGACCAGGAATCAAACCTGGGACATCCAAAGCCTGAGCCAATGTTCTATCCACTGAACACTGGGATACAATACAGCCAGGGTCTGTATTGAGTTATTACTATACACCAGGCACTAATAAACACTTTATGTTATCTCATTTAATTCTACAACTGTCTGATGAAGTTGATACTATGTCTATTTACATTTTACAGATAATGAAACTGAGAGGGGGAAGGGGTTGCCTGAGGTCATCTAGCAGGTGAGTAGTAGAGCTGGATTTAAACCATGTCAAGCCCTTTTCTTTGTGTAAAAAAGGACACTGGCAGTTCATCCATCAAACGCCTACTCTGTCTTCCAGAGAAACATCCATCTTAACCCCAATTGAAGACCAATGGCTACGGAAATTTTTCTCAGGTCAGAAACCTGTCTTTCGTTGTTTGTTTTTTTAGAACCACCTGCAAATGCAGAAAGAAACAATATCTCCAGGTAGACTGAGGATCCAGAGGTTTCTCTGCCCAAACCCGTGACTCCTTGGCTCACATCTGAACAGCATCATTTCATTCACATAGGGTCCTGTTCTTCCATCATGAACATGGACCAGGAAGGGCAATAATCCTCAGTGATGACCGATCTCTGACACCCTACCCCCTTCTGTGACCGAACCATACACATCCTTTCCTTGGGGGCACACTTAGGCTCAGCGTACTAGACAATGAAATAAGGACTTGAGGATCATGATGACATCTGGTCCCTCTCTCTATCCCCACTGACCGGCATGGCATCTGACGCAGAGTAAGAGTCAAAACAATTGGTTGTTTGTTTGAAGGATATCTTCATGCACACTCATAGGCAGTGACTCAGAAGTGTGATGACACTCACAGTGACAAAATAGGAAGTTGTCTTCGGATTAAAGTAATAATGGGAGTTACTGGTACTGATCACATGAGAAATACTTAGCACATGTCAGGTCTATCACACGAATGACACAATTTTGTCCTCCACAAGGATGGGGGAGGGAGAGGATATTGCTATCTCCACTGTACAGGTGAGGAAGCTGAGGGGGAGAGGTTAAGTAACTTAACCAAAGTCTTGGGCTCAGAAGCGATGGAAATGGAGTTTCATGCCAAGAAATTAGAGTCCAGAAACCACATATTTACCCACTATCTCAAACTGCCTTTATTTATTTATTTATTTATTTATTTATTTATTTATTTAGTATTTTTCTGAAGTTGGAAACGGGGAGGCAGTCAGACTCCCGCATGCGCCCACCAGGGGGCGATACTCTGCCCATCTGGGGCATTGCTCTGTTGTGACCAGAGCCATTCTAGCACCTGAGGCAGAGGCCACAACCATCCTCAGCGCCCGGGCCAACTTTGCTCCAATGGGGCCTTGGCTGCGGGAGGGGAAGAGAGAGACAGAGAGGAAGGAGAGGGGGAGGGGTGGAGAAGCAGATGGGCGCTTCTCCTGTGTGCCCTGACTGGGAATCAAACCCGGGACTCCTGCACGCCAGGCCGACGCTCTACCACTGCGCCAACCGTCCAGGGCCCTCAAACTGCCTTTAAAGAGAGCCAAATAATATTTTCCTTTTTCTGTATTCATAACTCAGGCAGCCCATAGATTCACTCATTTAAAATCTTTTGAGTTGCATTCTTTGCCCTACGTACTAATATTAGGTACTAGGAAAATAGTTAAGGCAAAGTTCTTCCCCGAGAATAATAATGTTTCCTTTTTCGGATGAGCAACTATGTAAACCAGGACAGAATATGAGAGTTTTCCAAGGTTTAGTGGAAATAGTAGCCACAGAAATGATTTATTTTAGATATGAAGTCATTAAAGATAAGATACACATAGAAACAATATTAGAGAAGGACAGAAAAAGAGCATTATGTCTAGTCTGATGGAAAGCACATGGGAAATGTTATGAAAGGCTTCCTGGAGGTGGTGATATTCTGTTGTTAGCTTTCAGTTTCAAATCTAAAATAAACTCGGGCCTCACCTGAAGGTTATATATATCAACTGCCAATACAGAATCTTCTGATAATCTTCTAGGAAAAGGGTAGGAAAACTTTGTTTGTAAACAGTCATATAGTAAATATCTTAGGCTCTGCTAGCCATACAGTCTGTCTCAAGTATCTAATCCTTTTATATCCCGGAAGCAGTCACAGATAATGCATAAATGAATGGGCATGCTGTGTGCCAATACAACTTGATTTATAAAACAGGCCACAGGCTGGATTTGGCCTGTGGTCTGCAGTTTGCCAATTCCTGATATGAAAAACCCGAACCCACAATAGCTGTGTTAGTTTTAATGTCCCCGAATTCATGAATACCCACACGGCCAGCAGTTCTTATTGGTGCAGACATCTCAATAAATCAATCAGCTTCAGATCCCGGTATGCAACTTCCTTAATTCTGACTAATACCTCCCATTTTTCTCTGGGAGAAAATGTTCCGTGAACAACAGATGGTGTTGCTATGGTGTCAATATCCTCCTCAGCTGCAGATGTAACTAGGCAGTTGCAGGCTGAAAATGATCAACCAACTGATGGCTTCCTAGAAAAATATTTAAAAGATAGAAATATTCTGCAAATGGGAAAGTAAGAGTTGTGGTTGATTTTCTCAACTAAAGAGTACCCACTAGTGAAAAAAGAAAAAAAATCAAAGACACTCATTGTCCACAGCCAAAAAGTCATTAAAACCGGGAAAGCACTAACGACTGAGAGCAGATGCACCAAGACCACAATGTCACCCCCAACGTCCTCTTAATTCTACACCCTGTGACATCAGGTATCTAAGCAGTAGCAACTGCTATGTCGTAAACCATATGACTCTGTATTTGTAAATATGACCCTCCCGTGTAGTAGCTACAGTCACAGCTACAGAAAAGCAGGTATTTCCACTAAGTCTGCAAAAATTCTCACGTGGTATCCTGATTTGTATAGTTGTCCATCAAAAAAGAAAACATGTAAGGACCGTCTAACACATTTCTCAGGCAAGCCAAAAATAAACGATACATAGCTTGATTTCACAATGGTTCTGATCCTACTTTAAGCTAGCGAGGGCCCATAGCGATGATTCTTATCTTGTTTATTTCACAAACATTTATGGATTCAGCACACAACCCAATAAAATAGAGGAGATGTAGGGATGTGAAAAATTAATGAAATAAAGTTACAACCCATGAGGACCTCAGCATTAGTGAGGAGCCATCTGAAGCCACTGCTAAGCATGGCTAAGTCTCCCGGTGTATAGATTAGCATTGGGTATCTCCACTGCCCAGAGGGAATCAGTGAGGGAAGAAAAGCTATGGACCACGGCAATCAACGAGTAGCAAGAAAGGGCAGCCCTGTGTCACATGTTGGGATAGGGGGCATCTGGAAGATCACAGAAAAGGATCAATTCTGGAGAAGGATCTTTCCAAAGAGAGATGGTGACAGAAATGATATGGAAGCTTTTAGGTGACAAATTACCATGAGTAATTTAATCTTCTTAAGGCGTTCTCTGCTCTAGGAGGGAACACAGTAAGATTGGCAAGGATTAGTTTATTGGGGAGGAGGTGAATGAGCTTAAGGAGCCTGACTTTGGGTTCATTCCTGGCATTATTTTTTTCTCAATATTTGTATTAGAAAGTGTTTTTAGACAGCAGGTGTTCAAGTCACTGTCCAGACAAAAGCAAACATGCGAGATGTGATGACTTAAGAAATAGTCATTTTCAGGCTAAAAAGAGGAATCATCAAAAGGACAAATAGCTAACATTTAGGAGATTATGGAAAATAATTACATTGATAAACAGAATATAAAAACCCACCCTAATAATTTAACTAAAGAAATGCAAGACACATCACTGAAAGTTACAAAGGCTATTGAATGAAATTAAAGATCTAAATAAATGAAAAAACACCTCATGTTTGTGGATTAGAAAACTTGGCAATATTTCTCATATTGATTTACAGATTAAATGTAATCTCTACTAAATTTGAAATTTTACCTTTTTAAAAAAAATCAGGAATAGACATGCTGATCTTAAAATTCATATGGAAAAGCAAAGAATCATAAGAACAGACACACAGACCAATGGAATAGAACGGAATCCAGAAATAAACTGGTACAATCATGGTTGGTTTTCGACATGGATGCCCCAAACAACTGGTGCCAGGACAACTGGCTCTCCACATGCAAAAGAAAGAATGTGCCACCCCCTGCCTCACACCATACACAAAAATGAACTCAAAATGGATTAAAGATCTAAATGTAAGAGCTGAAACTATAAAGTGTAAGAGAAAAGCACAGGTGTATGTACGCATGTATGCATGGCATGGTGGTAGCTTCTTGGATGTAACACACACACACACACACACACACACACAAAACAAACAGGAAAAAATAGTTAAATTGGAGTTCATTAAAAAATATTTTGCACCAAGGGTCACTGTCAAGAAAGATGACAAATCACAGAATGAGAAGGGAAGATTGTGTGTCTGTGGCACGGGTTCCAGTTTACTCTCACTGTCTCCATGGCAAACCCATAGAGGGCAGGACCTGCTCACAGACGTGCATGCCGAGGAGCAAAGCCTGGGCAGTGCAGCACCATCGATGGGACCCCTCTGAGTCCAACAGGCCAAATCAGACGCCAGTTCAAGCGAAGAGAAAAATAAAGGACTCCATTCACTCCTATTAGTCAGGAAAGGCTTGATGGTGAGACAGACATTTGTGTCAAGACTTTGAAGCATGGGGAAAATTTGATGGTGACTTCCTAGAAATGCAGAATGTGAGAAAGTACGGAATGGAAAAGGGAGGGCATGGTGATTTCTGTACCAAGGTGGGGCAGGGAGTATTTCAGCAAGCATTGACGGACAGATCGCTAGGCCAGGAGAGGTATCTCTTGGAAATGAAAGTCACTGCGACACAAATAAGCTAGCAAGCATGGAAACAGAAAAATCACGTCTTGTTTCTCCCTTTCTCTTCCTTCCTTCCTCTTTCTTTCCTCTGCCTCTCCTTTTCTCCTTCATCCTTTCCATTTCGCACTTCCATTCATTCTACGACTACCAACTTTTCCCCATGTAAGTGTCTGGCGCTGTTGTAGACACTTAAGGCACAGATACAAAACGGGGGGGGGGGCGCGGGTGCCTGCCCTCCTCACCCTGGATGGACACACCTGAGGAGAGGAGCAAGAAAGGAGAGCCCTCACTGCAACATTGTGAGAGCAACGGGCTGGCCGGTCAGAGTAGGGTGTGTGTGTGTGTGTGTGCGCGCACGTGTGTGTGTGTAAGTGTAGAGGAAAGGGATGTGCTGAGACAGAAGGAAAATGAATAATTGATATGTCTAGTTGTGTTAAGTGCTAAAAAGAAAAATACAAAGTTATGTGCTGGGAATGGTGAAGTATTCCTGGGAAGGACACTCTAAAATTGTGGGGCAGAGAGCTGGATGAAAGGAGGGGGTGAGACAGCTAAGATGTTTGTGTTATTGGAGAGACTGGGGTCGAGGACCAATGAGATGAGTGTGGGGACAAAGCCAGGGAAGACCCAGGGGCAGGATCATGCTTGGGTATGAGGAACTCACATAATACATAGTTGAGTCCAAGTAGGAATGCTGAAAAGGCAAGACGGACTACTGATGAAGGAACGCATGGACAAAGTGAGACAGCTCTCTTGCAAAATGCCTCTCTTGCTCTCCTAACTTTTACTTTAGAAAAAGATGACCCACAGAGGCAGAACAACAGTGAAAGGTCACGGGCCATCTTCACATAGCATGCTAACTCCCGAGGTCTTCAAGGCCACACTTAGCGTGCATTGTGGCCTACTCTTCAGCTTCTGCTGGCTAAGAAAGGGCCTTCTTTAGTCCAGAGGGGAGAAGTTCCCCAGCAGGTCCTGGTTTCGGCTCTAACTCAGCCACTATGGGCCAAGAGAGGGAGCGCAGGAAGAGGAAATCCAATAATGATGTTTTATTTCAAACAGCTCTTCCACAACGGAAGCCACTTGTCTGCACAAGGGAACGGGTGAAATTGAGTCATAAACCTCCCTTCACTGACTCCGGGAACAGAAGGGCTTGGTGGTGGATCTGTGGACTGAGGAATCGGAGGACAGATCAATGGACATATACTCGGTGCTCATGGGGCTGCCACTGTGTTCCAGGCTCCCACTGCACAGGCGTGAAGGGTGGCAGGGAGGTCGTGGGTGGGGGGGCGGAGAAAGCCACACTACAGCTTATCTCCACACCAACGGGAGTGTGAGCCAGTGGCCTCACAGAGGCACAGCGCCCTTCCCTCTCTGCCTGCAGCTGGAAAGCCCTTGTCCTGGAATGCCAGGTTCCCAGCTCTGCAAAATCAAATTCCTGTCCCTTAAAGACCGGATCAAATCCTACTTCCTCCCCCCAGAACTTCCCCATCTGCTCTGATAAGAAATACAAGTTATCTGCACTTCTCTTAGGATCCTTGTAACCATGGAGTATAGTTGTGAGATTAAGCACAGTGGTTACGAGCTCTAAGAGACTTGCTGTTTTTAAATCCTGGATTCGCCTCTTTCTAACTCCGTGTCAGCTTTCACTTAGGTTTTCTGTACCTTAGTTTCCCCTACCTGTGGAATTGGTTTAGTAATGGTCTAAACCTCATGGGGCCTGTTGTAAGTGCTTGCCTTATAGTAAGGGCTCAATACGTTTAGTTATTGCTTTGATGATGATAAGGAGGAAGTGGAGGATGGGGATGATGGTGGTGATGGTGGTGGTGGTGATGGTGGTGGTGGTGATGGTGGTGGTGATGGTAATGGTGGAGGTGGTGGTGATGGTGGTGGTGGTGGTGATGGTGGTAGTGATGGTGGTGGTGGTTGTGATGGTGGAGGTGGTGGTGATGGTGGTGATGGTGGTGATGATGATGATGGTGATGGTGGAGGTGTTGGTGATGGTGGTGATGGTGGTGATGGTGGTGATGGTGGTGGTGGTGATGGTGATGGTGATAGTGGTGGTGATTATTTGTGCTCAGTTTTCACCTGCCAATAAGACAGTAAATTTCTCGGTGACAGCAATTACCTCTTGTCTATCTCTGAAGTCGAGTTCTTCAGCAGACAGGTTTTGGGCACCATACCTATTAGCTCTAAGTTTAGGCAATAGCATCGAAAGCCAAGAATTTGAGAGGCTATTAATGAACATTCAGCAGTTGAACAAGGTATTGAAAGATCATGTAACCAAAGGAAAACTGAAGGCCCCGTTAATAGCACACCCAGTGAACATGGCACAGTGCAACAGGGAGGCTAAGTGGATTAGACAAAATAACACACCTGTTTCTATCTAGCGAATCCTAGCTCACTGACTAGAGTGGAGCGCATGCTTAGTAAATGCGAAGTCCTTCTAGGTCTCTATCCTCTCCCTCATCTGGGAATCCATGCACCGAGCCAAGTCCATGTCCTTGACAAACTATGTTTGATGGAACAGATGAATACTTGTAGCCAAGTCTATTAAACAATACAGTATTTTTAATAGGTTTATAAACTCCAGGCCTATAAAATACCACCGTATTTATATCTAGGCTGACAATCTGAGTGTCTACCGCTTTGATGATGGATGTATTCTACATTGTTTTACTGGGGAGAAAAATAGAATAACCTATGGAACAGATGTTTTCCTTTAGTACCAATCTGTAATCAAAGATGATACTGTACCTCAGGCAAGGTGAGATCATATTTAACTACTTGTGGAATATTAAATATACCACACCATCTAATCCTGAACTTCCCAATTGTGTTTCACGGGATGTTAACAAGTAACCCGGAGAAGAGAGTTCTGTGGTCAACTTAACTTGGCAAATGAGTTTTTAAAAAATTCAAAAAAATTTATTTTTACTGCAGAACATTTCAAAATATGCTAATAATAACATCTAAGAGGGAATAAAGAGTATGCTGTGTTTTCTAAACATGTCTTTCTCAGACATTTTTGAAGGAGATGCATCCTTAACAGACAGTGTTAGAAATGCTGATCTAGACTAAACCCCCCATTTTGCAGGGGAAGAGACTGACACCCACATGACGCATCACTAATCAGCCACAGAAGCAGCTCTGCGGCCAGGTTTCCTGCTGGGAACCCCTTCCTCATTCCCCTTATTTTACAACCTCAACATTCTTTCAGCATCCCCCGATGTTCAGCTCTGTGACAAGCTGGGCATGTGTGATTCCCCCAGTGCGAGATAACAAAATGAGGGCGCGGCCAGCCTCCCCACCGGGGTCACTGTCATGGCGGCAGCGGCCAAGCTGGGACTAGAACCCAGAGGCTCCTGACCCCATGTTCATCCGCTACTCCTGGTTCATGTCTCTTCCTTTTCACTACAGAGACAGAAATGACTTTTTGATAAAGTTTGGGTATAGGGAGTCATAACCTATTGCCCCTCAGCATTAAGTTAAAACACACGGAGATCTCATTATAGTATTATTTCACTTAATGCAATTCTGACCTAAATAAAAAATTTACTACCTGGAATAATGGGGTATTAAAATGGGAAGAGATTTGGAGAACTACCTGGTCTAACCTCTTTATTTCACAGTCAAATAGCTGACATGATAAAAGGAGAGAAAACTAGGGCCTGGCCGGTTGGCTCAGTGGTAGAGCGTCGGCCTGGCGTGCAGGAGTCCCGGGTTTGATTCCCGGCCAGGGCACACAGGAGAAGCAGATGGAGCAAAGTTGGCCCGGATGCTAAGGATGGCTCTATGGCCTCTGCCTCAGGTGCTAGAATGGCTCTGGTTGCAACAGAGCGACACCCCAGATGGGCAGAGCATCTCCCCCTTGTGGGCATGCCGGGTGGATCCTGGTCAGGCGCATGCAGGAGTCTGTCTGACTGCCTCCCCATTTCCAACTTCAGGAAAAAAAAAAAAAGAAAGAAAAAAAGGAGAGAAAACTTCCAGAGTTAAGCATTGGAATAGGTCACCCAGTTCGAAGCCAGCTTAGACACCTTCCCATCCCAGCTCTGTGATCCTAGGCCAGAGATTTTCAATGCGTGTGCTACAGGAATTTTTAAAACATGCAATACCTAACTGTTTAGTCAGGGGCATTGACCTCTTTTCCCTTAGACTGTCAAATAAAAAAAACCTGACAATAGTCAACACAACAATAGGCATCAAAATTATACCTCTTTTTATTGTCAGGTCACCAAAAAATATAACATTTTTTAGAGTTTCGCAGAAGTTTAGTAATTAGTTTATATGTGCCCTGAGTTGAGAAAGTTTAAAAATTATTGCCTTAGGCAAATGAATTCACCTTGCTAAAATGTTGTTTCTTGTCCTGAAAAGTGAGGCTATTCCCATCTAGCTCTGAGTGTGAAGACTCAGGGAAACACAATAAAGGCAAGTTACCGTGGCCCATGACAAAAGTAGTTATCAGTGTTATTGCTACTATGATGACCTTTATATGTGCACATGAAGCTCATAATTCAGAATACTATCAGCAATTATTATCTTCATCACCTCCTGATAAAACATCCAATGCCCAAATTTATGTGGAAAAGGCCATCCTTGTCTAGCATAGCTACTTTTTCTTTGGTCTTAAAAAAACAATGTATGTTTTATCTCCTTGGTCAAGAATTAAACCATCCTCACCTTTATTTTTGTCTTGCTAGTCTATTTGCTGCCACTGACCTACCAACACACTGTTTATTTCAGACTTGGTGGAAATAAAATCCCAATGTCTTTGTGGGCCAAACACTAGTGACCGGTGGTGTCTCAGGTTGATGCGAGTATACCTGTTTACCCCCAAACCTTCAACTTCAATGTTCTGAAGGCAATGGAGTGGTGAACACTACCTGTGAGGGCCTCATGTAGGGACTTGAACCTGAAATGCTCAGGAATGCAGAACAAGCCTGTCCTGTGGTGACACAGTGGATAGAGCATTGACCTGGAATGCTGAGGTTGCTGGTTCAAAACCCCAGGCTTGCCCTACCTAGGGACATACAAGAAGCAACTACTATGAATTGATGCTTCTGCTCTTTAACCCCTTCTCTCTTTCTCCTCTCTCTAAAATCAATAAATAAAATCTTAAAAATAAAATAATGCAGAACAAGTCAACTTTTCTTTCACCCTTGACAAATGTCTTTTCCTTTTCTCCTGAAGCTTTGCTATATTCTGGCTCCAGTCTCTAGACCAGTGATGGGCAATCTTTTGAGTTTGGTGTGTCAAAGGTCGCCAAAAAACCAAGCATAATTCAGGTGGTGTGTCACTTCGAGAAAAAACCCATAATTTCGCAATATTTATAGTTTAAATAACAAAAATGTATAATTGTAATTATTTAACTTACCTGCTTAGTGACTTCTTTGTTCATCTGTCAGTCAGTTTCTTTTGTTGGTCTTGATATTATTTAACTTGTGTGGGGTGCCGTGAACTAAGGTAAGTGAGGGGGAGGGGGAATTCTTTAACTAACCTGCCTATTAGTGACTTTTTTGTTGCTGAATTTTATTGGCTAAATCTTCAATTGAAGGTTGGTATTTTGTACATTTCAAGCCCAAGCAAGCGCTACTAACTTTATCTGTCAATCTGTTTCTTTTGTTGGTTTTGATATTATTTAATGCTGAGAATAAGGTCTCACAAAAGTACGTAGAGGGAAAAATTGTGAGTAAAGCCATTGCTATATTTTTCAGGGTGCTAAAAGTGTCTGGTAATCGGTTCCAGACACTCCAAATTTCCTGTTAGTAGTGGCACTCCTCTTGACTCTCCAAGGGGCACCTTTCCAGATTCTCAAGCTTTAACCGCAAGTCGACAAACACCTGAGCCCAGATGCTCTCTTGAAATTCTGCAAGTTACATCTTATGTAAATTAAGATGGCTGCTGCTATTTCTAATGGCGGGAAAGGGCACCCAAAGCAAAGGCCCTCGCCTCTCCCAGCCTCCCCCTCACTTTTCTCAGTAATGATGGTCAATTAGAAATCCACAACACCCCAGAACAGTGGATTGGATGATGGTTGCTGTGGTTATGTGGTTGCTGGTAGTGGTGATCACAGGGCCCCTCCCCTAGAGATGCGTCCCCCAAGGCATTCTGCTGCTCCCTGCTCCGCCCACTGGAAGTGAGGTCAAAGATCCCCTAATGGTCTAACCGGAAGTCCCAGAACTAGACGCTCTGTGCTGGAGTTCTGTTGTTTTGGCCTACAGACCTTTGGCACATGGTGTTTGCACTACAGCAAATGTTTTATCCTTGGCTACTGCACCTGGCCGTGCAGGAGCTGAGGATGAAATGTCCTTCTCGGCATGTGGCCCCATACTTCTCTGGTATGCAGCCGCATGCGGCCGCGTGTCATCGAAAATGGCTACGCATGTCAGTGCTTACACGCATGCCATAGGTTCGCCATCATGGCCCTAGACAATTGTTACTACACTACTGTTGTGTTCCTTGTCTGTAGGGGGCAGTTATAATTCAGAAAGTTCCACTTTTATAAAATGACAAAAATGTCTCCCTTGGTCATCCACCGCCCGCCCCTTGCTCTGGAACCCTGTCCCTCACTTTATATTATTTGGAGGCTCAGATGGAGAAGTGTGGGTTGGAGGGGGACTGTCACCTATGCCCAGAGAGTCCAGACTTACAGGGAAAGAAACAAGGAGACTGACCCAGAAACTGAACCTGGAGGTATGTATCTTGGAAAACTTAAGTCCTTGGGAATTTCTTTTCTTTTTTTTTTTTTGTATTTTTCTGAAGCTGGAAATGGGGAGAGACAGTCAGACAGACTCCCGCATGCGCCCGACCGGGATCCACCCGGCACGCCCACCAGAGGCGACGCTCTGCCCACCAGGGGGCGATGCTCTGCCCATCCTGGGCGTCGCTATGTTGCGACCAGAGCCACTCTAGCGCCTGAGGCAGAGGCCACAGAGCCTTCCCCAGTGCCCAGGCCATCTTTGCTCCAATGGAGCCTTAGCTGCGGGAGGGGAAGAGAGAGACAGAGAGGAAGGAGAGGGGGAGGGGTGGAGAAGCAGATGGGCGCTTCTCCTGTGTGCCCTGGCCGGGAATCGAACCCGGGACTTCTGCACGCCAGGCCGACGCTCTACCACTGAGCCAACCAGCCAGGGCCGGGGAATTTCTAATCTTGACCAAAACTAGTTCTTATGACCTGATGCTTCTGCAGTTGGTCCCTCTGTGATACACACATGTTACTACCCAGAAGTGCATTGCAGTCCAGACACGGTGCTTCCTGTGTGCTGACATCGGGCAAGTACCGGGCCAGGCACTGGAGGGCCGGGCCTGGAAGCCACTCTCGAATCTGGGAAAGTTACAAACTCCAGGCAAAGATGAGCAAACTCTAAGTGGAGGTGACCCAAAGCACATGCCCTCCACAACAACGCCTCATTGCTGAAGTCTCCAGGCCAATGTTGTCATTCCTGAGTGCTGCTTTACTGAACTTTTTAATGAAAAGGATCTTAAGTCATATGACACTAAAATTGAGTAGCACTTAGCAAGCCCCGTTAAATGACTAAATGGCTCCTCTCTTGCCTTCTTTCTTCAGTTTGATTGGTGTTTGTCAAGGGAGGCATTTGGCGATGTCTTCTGATTGTCATGACTGGTGTATATAGGGACTGCTACTTGCATCTACTCAGCAAAGGCCAGTGATACTCCAGACAGTTATTTATTGGAGCCAGTGTGCTACGAGGCGGCTGAGCAGAAGTCATGAGGTCGATTATGATTAAGGGGAGGCAGCAGAGACGAGAGGTTAAGTCTTGCTCTAAATTCGAAGTGCCTACGTGGGAATGCTGGCTGTGGAGCTTACTAGCTGAAGACAAGTTACTCCATCTCTCTAGGCTCACTTTTCTGTTTTCTTACCTGTAATATCAGGATAATAATAGTACCTACTTCACTGGGTTGCTAGGAGCATTACATGAATGAATGTGTGTAATGCATATTCCCTGACAGTATATGAAAGAGTACTTATCTTAATTTTTTTCCAGGAAGCTGTTTGCACTGATTCCAGCTGGTTCCAGAAGGCAGGCTGCACTCACATAATGCAGATAAATCATTCTGATAAATTACTGCATTTAGATGTAGAATTCAAAGACGACGATGTATAATATATCCACCACAAACCAAACCACCTGGAAAGGCAAGGCAGTTCTTGCCAATAGGTGCAGTGCTGGATGAACACAAAAGGCATAGTGGGAGTTGTGCCAACCTGGGGAACAGGGTACCTTGCCCAAAGGCATTAAAAAACATGAACGGACTCTGCTTCTTCCCAAAACACATGCGTGCATACACATAAACACACAACCCTTCCAAATGGACTTGTTGTCTTATAGTTTGCAAACTCTTCCTGAGCTTTAATAACTTTTAGTCTATAAAGGTGTCCTGTTCCATACATGCTACATGAAATCATTTGCCCAAGATAAAGATGCTTTAACTCTACTTGGATTAGACCCAGAGCATTCTGACCTATAGTGTGTTATACACAAACACTTACAAAGGCAGATTTAACAGAAGCCATCTTTCCAAACACAGGACGTAAGCCTCTGGCCAGGTAAGTGTACAGCGAATTCTCTCCCTTCCTGACAACTCTTCCAACACCCACTGCTGAGCAACTTCTATTAGTATCCTTTAGTATGCCTTCTATTTAAAATTTTCAATATTTAGGGGGTGGGGAGAATGTATGTTTGATATTACCAATTCAGTTGCAAGTTTATTGGGGACTGGAGTGCAAGTGCACAGCAGACATATAGATAAACTTGATTTTTTTTTCTTTTTGCCATTAATATTCTGTGTACTATTTTGACCAATCCATCTTGAAATACACTGTATTTTTTAGGCTCACTAGCCAATGAAACTGTTGACATTTCAATATACAAATGTTTGCACTGATGATTAAAATCTATTACTTAGCCAGTATATAATGAATAGTCAACAGATGCCTAGCAGAATGCTAGTCACTTCTCGAGGAATAAAATATCAAGCTAGATGGCATTATCTCAGTCCTCGGAAATGGCACAATATTGTAGAGAGAAATGAGACTTTAGATACAGAGAGCCTTGGTGTCGATTTCTGGTTCCCTTACTTGCCAAACTCTAGGATCTTCGGCGAGTTAATGTCTCTCAGGCTTCATTTCTTGGTATGCAGGATGTGCAGGTCATAGTTTTTACTTTCTAGGAGTGCCATAAGGTAGATTAAATAGCATATGCAAGGTTAGCATGGCGCCTGCCACACTTCAGGCTCCATAAATGTTAGGTCTCATTCCCCCGCCCCCTTGCACGGTGCCTTCCTCCACCGCCCTCCATCTATGATGAAGACCTAATTTATGATCTTGGTCAGACTAACACCCCCTTTTTCCCAGAAGAGCATTCAATCAGAGATGCAAGATCATAATCACTTACTCTCTTTCTCTTCCTCTGCCTGCGCCTGGTGGTTGTCTCAGCAGCTCCAGTCAACTGTATCTCCAACATGGCAGTCAAATCTCAACGCTCTCCCCTCCCTGCTCCTGTTCCTTCATTTCTCTCTGGAACCACTGAGCAGGTCTCTCCTGATCTCTCTGTTCCCACTGTTGCTCCTTTACTATGGTGCATTTTTTACACATCAGTCACAGGAAAGCCACATACATCCTTTCTCAGCCTGAAAGCCCTCCCTGACTTCTTAGCTCATTTAGGATAGAAGCCCAGGCCACCAACCTCACCTACACAGCCTGGCCTGTCATTATCGCACTCCGTAAACTGTGCACGAGTACAACACTGGGTACCCTCAGCCTGTCCAGCTTTCTCCTTTCCTTACTCTTACAACTGAATAAGCCTTCCTTCTGCAACTTGAGCATATTGGGCTTTGTGCCTTAGAGACTTTGCCTTCCCAGTCCTTAAGTCTGAAGCATCCTCCCTCTCTTCGCCTGCCAGAGCCAGATCCTTCGAATTTCAGAAATATCCTCCATAACAACAACATCTAAATCAGACCCTCCTCTGTATTCTGTCATCATCTCATTACAGTTTTTTCCCCTCTGAAGTGAGAAGTGGGGGGAGGGGTAGCAGATAGACAGAGTCCCGCATGCACTTGACTGAGATCCACCCACATGCCCACCAGGGGACGATGTTCGGTCCCTCTGGGGCGTTGCTCCACTGTAATCAGAGCCATTCTAGCGCCTGAGGTGGAAGCCATGGAGCCATCCTCAGCGCTCGGGCCAACTTTGCTCCAATGGAGCTTTGGCTGCAGGAGGGGAAGAGAGAGACAGGGAGAAAGGAGAGGGGGAGGGGTGGAGAAGCAGATGGGCGCTTCTTCTGTGTGCTCTGGCATTGAACCTGGTACTTCCACATGCCAGGTTGACACTCTACCACTGAGCAAACTAGCCAGGGCTCATCACATTTTTTATTCTTTGTAGCTCTTAAAACAATTGATACTTGTTTATTGTTGAGGACCTCTCTCACTAGATTATTAACTCCAAGGAAGCTGGTAAGTGTTTATCTATTGAGAAACTGCATTCCCAGTTCAGAGTCTCCTGCCCAGCACTCAGGGGCTATGCAACACACCTTTATGGAAAAGGGAACACTTGACTGCTATCAGAATTGCACATGCCCTGGCCGGATGGCTCGGTTGGTTAGAGCATCGTCCCAAAGCACAGAGGTTGCCAGTTCGATCTCCAGTCAGAGCACATACAGGAACAGACTGATGTTCCCCCCCCTCTCTTTTTCTCTCTTTTGCTATCAATTAAAAAAAAATGAGCATGACCAATAAGTGGATAGCAAGGTGACTGGGTGAATACCACACTGCTCCTACCATGGAAAAGATGGCCCATCGGGATCTGATCAGCACTTTGGTAGGTGATGAGACAACACTACAAACTAGGATGCAAAGTAAGAATCAATAATTCTTGTTAAATTAATCAAGAGTTTATGGCCCAGCAAGGCATGGAAGAATTTAAGGTCTAGGATTGTCATATAAATATTCAGGGAGGAACAAGAGTTAAATGTTTATTTAAATAATGTGGTTTAGCTAAAGTTATACACACAAAATGGAAGACATCTCCCGAAAGACATCCAGGTGCTGCCACAGATATAAATATGAATGAACAAATCAAAACAATGTGGTATATCAGTTACTGAGTTACTTCCCCCAGATAGACAGTGCTAATTCTTACCTTTCCCTTAAACAACGCACTATTAATTAAGAGAGAAGTCACAAATAAAATAAAGAATGAAAAACAGTAGCTTCCTACCATTTGAGTTCCTAGCACGCACTAAGAATTTTGCTAGCTAAGCCCTTTACCTCCATCATTTCTACCTTGTTTCCAGCCATACCAACTTTGGGATAATTAGACAACGTGACATCATGGTCAAGAATATGGACTTTGGAGTCAGGAAGTCTTGGGTTAAAGACCTAACTGCCTGCCCGTAAAGTGTTGGACAATAAAAAACCTCTCAGAATCTGTTTCCTTCTCTAAAGGCAGAACTGGCAATCATTCATACTTTGAAAGGGTGCTGTTTGTGTAAAAGAGAAAATGTATTATTCTCTTCACATTCTGCCTGGTGTGTATTAGTTTCTTGACTCTATGAGTTCATATTCACCTTCTGAAGCAATTGAAGAAAATAAAGGTCAGCAATTTGCCCATGACCTATATTGGTCCCAAAGATTGTGGTTTTTTTCCCACATACCTTGTTGCGCTTCAGATGAAATCTATCTTTTGAAATGTGTCAGAACAGCAAGTCCTATAAAGAGTGAGATCCCGGTGTGCCAAGCCTGGCGGGCACGCGCCCCTTCCCCCTGCCACCTTCAGAGCAGCCCAACATGCCAAGGTCAGACATGGACACAGGCTGAGTCACTACTGTCCTCTCCACCATGGCTGTAGAAGGACTGCACGGGACCCTCTATCAGGGAAAGCCTGAAGGGTCTGCCAAAGGGCCAAAAAGACTATTTTGATTTCTGTGTGCCCTGTAGTCCTTTGCCATAATGTACACATCCATTAAGTTTAATATATGAAACTGTGAGCTGTTCTCGACAGCTTGATTAGAATTAAATTCCAATTAGGAATTACTTAGAAAAGAATGAAGAATGGAACAGAGGAATTTGAAAAGATGAAGGGATAGTGTGAACCTTGAAACTGGGCAAGACATCCCACTATAGGGCATACCTCTCTCCCTGAATTTCTTCCTTCCCTCCCTATACTCCATTCCTTGTATCCCTCTCTCCTTACCTCTCTCCACCGATTCCACAATAATTCATTGAGCACCTTCTTTGTGCCGTGTATACATCCAAACACTTAACACAGTGCTAAACCAGCAGATGTGGCTCAGAGATGTGTTCTTAAAGTCCTGCATAACAGGCAAAGCAGGGCGAGCAGAAGAGAAGGTGGCTTAGTGCACATTGGGCCTGCACACGCTCACTAAGTGCCCCCTCTGTATAAGATGCTGGGAGCAGAGTGGCCACAGAGCTCCGGGGACAGAGAGGCCTGAGGATGGAAATGGCAGCGAACTCGCAGATAGTATCTCCAGTCAATTATGAGAAGGCTGTCTCCCAGGATAGGAAGGAAAAGTCATCCTGACCTCTCATCCTCAGAAACTCCATGATTACAGAGTCAGCAAAGGGAGGCATCAATAGAAAGCAACAAATACAAAAGCAGAACATATTCAACCTCCAAATTCTGGTTCAGCTCCATTGGAAATAACACCTTTTCACTGCCATCTTTCTCATCTGCTTTTCAAATAAATACTTCCTTTCTTCCTTTTAAAAAAGAATTAGCTCCAGATGGCATCCCCACAGCATCCAATGGAATCAACTTCAGCCAGCCACTTAGCTTACCTTACTCAATAGCAGTTTCTGTCAAATGCATCACTCTAAAGCAGTGATTTTCAACCTTTGTTTCTCACGCACTCATAAACTAATTACTAAAGAAAAAGGGGCCCTGACCTCTTCTCCCTTAGTAACTAATTTATTTGTGCCATGAGATGAAAATGGTTGTATTTAGTCAGGGGCACTGACCTTAGTAATTAGTGTGTGTTTGTGCCATGGAAAAAAAAAAGGTTGAAAATCACTGCTCTAACGACCTATAGGCACTGAGGAAGCCAAGAAAAGTTTATTAACCAAGTTGCCTTCTGAAAGCACACCTGAATAGGCCCATAGAAGCTTAGAAGCAAAGAAAAACACACCATCTTTCCTTTGGAAGAAACGTCAGTGTGCTTTGCCAGGCCCAGAGTGGGGAGAGGGTAAGCAAAATTATGAAAGCAGAAACAGCTCTCTTCTAGCCACAGGTGTCTGGTTTCTTTCCAACTCACTTGGGCACCCTGAGTGGGTGCAAACATTTTCTTCCTTCCACCACTGTGTCAAGAACCATATGCACAGGATAGGTAGCACTGTTTACGGTGAAGCTCCTGAGCCCTTTGAGGCCGAAAGTCAGCCTACCACATAAAATAATTAGAAGACAATTAAAAATAAGGTTGCAATCGGATACCGAGATGTAATTGATGTACAAGTCCAAAGTAAAATATCACGTCAAAATATGCAGAAGTGATAAAGGAAATACCCAAGGAAATTCTCACTGGTTTCAAGAGGTTGCAAGGGTCAAAGGATGTAGGGGGAAAGGGGTTAGTGAATCTCTTGGAGGGGGATGCAACTTTCTAACCTTAAGCCTAATAAAAAAGGCTTCAGTGAATCACCAACTAAAGGCTGTATCCAGGGAAAATACACACACAATTCTGAATGAGGTTTGAATCAATAAATATCTTAGATGAGACATTTAACATTTCTAAACTGACCTTATATTTTGTTCCTCAAAATATCACCAGGCTGTGTGCAACTTTGAAGTGGCAGAAATCCCACCAAGAAACTGAATTTTCATGAGGGTGGCTGAGGAAAGACTACCCCCAACTCAGATTTCAAAGAAAAACAGCAGAGACAAAGATAAAGCTGCATTTTAGTTAGAGTAGAGTTGTGCTTAGTTAACTTACCAACTACACATGTATTCGACACATATTTGTTGAGTGCCGAGCGCTGTGAGAGACAACTGAATGCCATGGTGACTATGTCCTACAACAGAACTCGTGCCTGCAGAGAGCTCACAGGGCAGAAGGGACAGGAAGGGGGTGCTGCCCTGGCATCTCTGTTCTCCACAGCAGACTGATTGTGAGATGGGAACCATTCGCTTTGGGGTAATATTCACACCCAGATTTGAATTTCAACTGCTTGACACACCAGCTGGAGATAATTCCCTAGTTTGCACTTTAGTTCTCCTCACTTACAAAATGGAGATCATATGACCTACCTTTTAAGACTGCCAAGAGGATTTAAAGAAAATACAGAGAAAGCACATAGTATACTTATTGACCAATAAGATCTCAGTAGGGGACGTCACCAACAAAATGGGGATATGGCCACTGATCCTTCAGAATCAGAGACAAAATAAATGGATATTGCCATTCAACAGCTCCATCAGAAAAGTCAAAATGAAAGATTTAATAGAAAGAGTTCTTCCGAAATAACTAAAATCTCTTAAAAATTCCTAATCAACTGACTTTAATATTTTTGGGGAGATCTGTCAGATGCGCTGCTCACGGCGCCATCTTCGTGACGTCACTCCTGACTTTAATATTTTTATTTCCCGAGCTTTTATTGTATAAATAATCAGCAACAAAAAAAAATCTAAAAGTTAGTCACCTCATTTCTTATGACGCTTTGTTCTCTTGCAGGAAGTCTTATCTCCCCAATTATCAGAGATCACTGCAGACAGGGCGGGCATTCACATTGTGGAGTATTTGCTAGCATGTTTTAGATCTCCAACAAATGCGGACAGAACTCAATAGAAGGGACTTAAGACTAATACAGGCCGCCAATGCATATAAATGCAGGCTGTTCGGAGCTCTCACTGTAACCACAAGCACAAACATGGTAGTCTTTGTAACCTCTCTCTAAACTGGAGAACACCTCATTGTCAAAATAGAAATACCTCTTCACACCTGCAAATCACTGCTAAGTACTAAGACACTTCTTTTGGCCTGGAAGTGGGTTCCACACATTACAAGGACAGGCAGGTAGAAAACAAAGTTTCTCAAAGCATCCTTCAAGCTGGAATTTCAAGATGGAATCTCACTGAGTCTGCCGATGGCATTTTGAAAAGAATTTCATTAAATGTTGCTAACATGTCATAAGCTCCCTTAAATGGAAGGGTAATGGCTCATAACATTTGTAAGCTTTTTAATTTCATGCAATATGAGCAGCATAATCAGGACCTATTAAAGTCAATCAACTATGCCAAGTGGGGTTACCTACCTTTGCTTCTGTTTCTATTTTCCTTGAGGGTACATCCTGTGAACCAAGAAGCAACTGTCCCAGTATCATTCCTTTTTTTAAAATTATTGATTGATTTGAGATAGAGAGAGAAGGACATCAGTTTGTTGTTCCACTGATTTATGCATTCATTGGTTGATTCTTGTATGTGTCCTGACTGGGGTTTGAACCCACAACCTTGGCATATTGAGATGACGCTCAAACCAAGTGACCTACCCAGCCAGGGCCCTCGGTATCATTCTTTAAGGCTAAAACTGGTGTATGATATTCTGAACAACCTCTGATGAAGCCATCATGGCAACATTTGTATGTGGGGGTTTGGCAAACAACTCTTGGGAAATGGCTTTGGTTTCTGGGAAAAAGAGATTTCTTGCCCTTTGCCTCAGCTCAGAAGGTGCAATTTTGGTAGCATTCAAAATCAGTCATCTGACCAATGTAACTGGAATTAATATATGGAGATGAATATAAGGAACCTTATTTATAGTTGCAGTGACACAGAGGTGTTCAAACTACCAATCCCTGAAGCGTGGTCCCAGGCTTTCTTCTACCATTTATATAGACTAAGTGCCAGGTACTTTTCTAGGCGCCCTGCATATGTTTCCTCATTTAACTTCTAAAACAAACTTTATGACAATATCGGTTACCTCCCATTATGGACAGAGAAACTAAAGTTTGAGATGTCAAGTAATATGTCCCAAGTTACAAAGCTGATCTTCAAACCCAGGTTCAGTCCGTCTACTATACCATATTGCCTTCACAATCACCCTGTTGCAGTCCTCCCACGGTAATGGAGACATCCTGGGAGGGCATTTTCCACACTGGGACATTTCCACAGGTAAGGTGATAATCTAAGATAGCTGAAGACTACAGAGTCCAACAGGGAGAACTCATCCCACAGTCGAGGCAGAAAGTACAATTCAAAGCCGGAGAAGCAGAACTCAGTGTAACAAACCAGCTTAGGGGAAGGCCACAGAAGGAGGATTGAGAAGTGAGGAAGGCCGAGAAGAGGTTGGAAAATGGCACAGAGGATGGACTAGGGAAAGCAGCGTGAGACTAAGACGGTGTGAACACGTGGGACGGCTCGAGTTCTACTCTGCACTGCCGGCTGTACAGCATGGGGCACGTCTGATGGCTCAGTGGGGGTGGGCAGGACGCAAATCTTCAACACCAGACTAACGGGCACACAGACAGGGTCCAAATACAGTGTCTGCATCCAATTACAAATTACACAAATGCTCAGGAGAACATTTGATTATTCCCTAGGCAGCCATTAATGACTAACTAGACCAAGAAAATGTACAAATTAATGATGCTACACTGACACACATAATATCTAAAAGCAACAGAAGAAAAGAGTTCATCTTAACAATAAGAAAAATTCATCTAAGCACACTGCTCCACTGTGGAGGTACTGTAAATTTAACCATATTACAAATATGTCACTTGGGGTTGATAAAAAATGAAGTGGCAGTTCAAAGAGTAAGGATGGCAGTGGGATGTTGTACTTACTGTATTTGAAGAAGTTGTAAGACAAGTTGAATTTAGAATGAAGAAGACAGAATCCTTTCTCCAGAGGGGCTCTCTGAAGTAATTAAACCCTAATGCCTTAGGGCAGTCTTTTTCAGCCCCTGGTCCATGAAAGAGTTAACCATCCTGATGTTGTATAAAGATTATAGACACCCCCCCCCCCCCAACTCCTTCCTGGACCAGCGGCTGAAAAACACAGCCCTAAGGCATCCATTGTATATCATCAATTAGCTTCCTTCCTTTGAATCTAGGATGGTACCAGATCTCTGAAGAACTGGAGACTTGAGGAAAGAGTCATTCACGTTTTTTGTGTTCCATAGTTTCCAATTAGGATCCAGAGCTAAGAAAGCCCAGGCCGTTACAGATTTAGAATTTCTGTAGGTTTTTATAAGTTCATGTATGTTTCATTTTGGTGATATCAGAATGAGGAAAGCCAATGACTTGTAGTCTGAGGTCCTAAGCAAAAGCATATCTATGGACTCTAGATACCAAATCTCTAGAATACCATGGAATTTTTCCTGAGTCAGATTTAATTAGCACATGGATCCTTGATTATTTATTTCCAAACAGATGCTATAATACAATTCTAACAAGAAGGCGTGACCAGAGAGAAGCAGTAGGAAATGGTACAATTTAGGAGATCTGTGGTTTGCATGGGTAGCAAGTGGCGAATGCAGACAGGAAAACTAGGGAACAGAGGCCCTCGGAAGGAAATGGCCAGAGAGACAGCAATTGGCAGAGAAAGGAAGTAAGATACTTCCTTACTCGTGAAAGTGACAAGTACCTGCATGTTTCCTTGGGTTGCAGGGAAAGCAAGTTAGGCCAACAGCACAGGCCAACATCTAGCTACTGTTCAGTATCCCGAGATAATACCCCACCTCAGTTAAGACCATGGTGTTATTAGACTCAGCGTGGGTTGGGATGTGAGATGTGTGTTCTCCCGAAACTTTTCTAAGCCTTTGACTACTTACCTCTCAAGAGAACATCAGAACGATAGATAGGGCCTTCCTAGGGTTACTATAAGAAGTAAGTGATAGAACTTTACTTGAATACTGTGGGTGTTAGCTATGACAACATTGAGAGTCTAATCACACATAATTTACATTCAAATCTGGCAAACATTTACAAGCAATTACGATGGGCCAGGCTCTTTGCTAGTGGTTTCCGCCCATATTATTAGTTCACTTAATCTCCAGAACAGCAAATCGTTTAATATGTATTAAAGTTATAGGTATTCATTATTAAGACAAGGGCAGCAAAAACCCTGCAGGCATTTAGTAACACTTAAAAGTTTCTAATCATTCCCCATTTCCTGGTAGCAAGCTGTTAGTTATCTCAAGAAGAGGATGGTCCAGGCATCTGCAGAGACTGATTCCTCTGCTGAGCACAGCCTCAGTGGTCCTCCTGGCCAGTAGATGGGCTACACGAGGTTGTGCACGCAAAAGCCACAGATACTATGTTTTGTGGAGATGTCAGACTATTCAAGGATCGTTTTTAAAACAGTAGCACTTTTTGCCATAGGGGCCAACTTTAAAAATAAAAATCAAGTACCTGTATCCTATAATCCGCACTGTTGCACCCTACAGGTTCACGAGCCCTGTGACGAGTTTTGGTGGTAGGAACCTGGCAGATAACAGCTCCCGCTACCTTCACCCACCGAGGGCGGGCAATTGTCTCGCACAGTGCTCGGCTGTGTGGGCACTGGCCATCTGTTCATATGGACGCCGTTGTAATGTTGTCAAACCCTGTTTTGCTTTCATTAAACCTCTTCCTGGACCTTCCTAACCAGAGAGATGCTAAGATAAGATGAAAAAAACACGACTTAGTGAATGCTTTGTGGCATCAACAGAAAGCAGGGAGGTGAACTCCACATCTCAGAAAACTAGCCTGACAGGACAAATCAAAGGCGAAGGGATTCAACAGGAAAACAAACAAACAAACCCTCACAGACACAGACAAACCCTCGCAGACATAGACAAACCCTCACAGACATAGACGGGGGAAGACAGGGGAAGGTGAAGGGGGATAGATGGTGATGGAAGGAGACTTGACTTGGGGTGCTGAACACACAATACAATGTACAGATGATGTGTTATAGAATTGTGCACCTGCAACCTATATAATTTTATTAACCAATGTTACCCTAATAAAAAATTTTTTCGAGAATGCTAAGAAATAAATGAAAAGCCTCGGTTTGTTAACGGAAGTCAGAAACAAACATGAGAATGACACGTCCATCCAGTGATATGAATATTCATGCATCAATAATTTAAGAATAAAGCCAGCTCCATTTCTCATCTATCAATGAGCTATGACCTAGGATAATTCATCTTCTGTAACATTCCTCTAATTTTTTAAACTATAACAGCCTAAGCCTTAACTGAGGCTTAAGACCAATATACAGCTCGACGGTGGGAAATTGCATTTATCACACCATCTGTCCTTGTCTTTTACTGTAGAGACAACACTTTTTATTTCCCTGACTCTGACGTTACAAGAATAGAAGCTGTGGTTTCCTAGGTAGAGAAATCCACCTTATTGCAGCAAGCAAGGAAGTCAGCTCGTCTTATTCTCCCAGCGGGGCGAGTTTCACCACAGTCTACCTCTCATTTCCTCCAAAACGCAACAAATACATCTACGAAATATTCAGCAGTCTTAAATGTCTCGTTTACTTTGTGGGCCTTTTGGTATTTACCCCAGAGGAAGAATCATGGCTGACAGATGCTTTGCAGAATCATTCACGGAAAGGGAAAATCCCCCACTCGTAATTCAGGTAACTGCCATCGGAACCTCACTAGTAACGATTTACAGAGCACTGCGTCGAAGGGGTGCACTCAGCGGCTATGGAGACTGCAAACTCAGAGTCAGCGCAAGAATTCGCTTACAGTGTCAGATGGCACCATACTGTCTTCTCAGTCCCTGAAAGGGCACCCCTGAAAGATTATCAGTGATTTTGACTATAAACAAGTTATTAAAAATTAAGACTAACAGAGAAACACACCCATAGCAATTATCAAGTGCTCAGCATGACAAGAAGTTGCCTAGGAAAGAGTATGTTTTGATTGTAGAATTAAGAAAATATCTTTTTAAAGAGATTTTTTCTTTTTGCCAACCTTTTAGAAGTGAAGAACAAGATTTGTAAGGATGGATTAAAATGTGCTTTTTCCGTAACGCTAACATCTCTCTCCATTCTTCTCCCCAAATACGCGGCAGGCATTACTGCTACATAAACAGACGTAAGATCCTTCCTCCCATGAATAGGCTGAAAACCAAATCACAATAGACTCTGGTCCATTCTTTCCCTTTTACTTGTTATTTATGAAAGAGGGGAGAAGCAGCCTTGCACCAGGTAGCCATAACAGATGGCTGGGATGTTGCCAAGATGGAGGGAGTTATAGAGGACACAGAGGGCTGCACTGATGAGAAAGAGATTCCCAAAGGTTGGAAGGGCTAAAGTGCCAATTCTGTCCTCCAACACTTTCCTGTCTGTAACACGTGGCTCCACACCTGGGAGCCTCCACGGAGCCCGTGGGCGGCAGGGCCAGACTGTGAAGGCGGGCAGACTGGGCACTTCCTACCTTCAGCACCACTTTTTTCTCTTCCAACTGGTCTGTCCTGCTCCCCCATCACACAGCTGTTCAGGCCGTCTTCTGCGTAACAGAATACTTAATATGCAGCTGGCACAGACAATCTATCAGCATCAATAAAAGAGAAATCTGTCTTTGCTTCCCTGACCGAGAGCCTCTCAGAGAATGTTTGAGTTAGAAGGATCCAAATAGAACATTCATTAAAATGAATGCTTTCTGCCCTGGCCAGTTGGCTCAGTGGTAGAGCGTCGGCCTGGTGTGCAGAAGTCCCGGGTTCGATTCCTGGCCAGGGCACATAGGAGAAGCGCCCATCTGCTTCTCCACCCCTCTCCCTCTCCTTCCTCTCTGTCTCTCTCTTCCCCTCCCGCAGCCGAGGCTCCATTGGAGCAAGGATGGCCCGGGCGCTGGGGATGGCTCCTTGGCCTCTGCCCCAGGCGCTGGAGTGGCTCTGGTGGCAACAGAGTGACGCCCCGGAGGGGCAGAGCATCGCCCCCTGGTGGGCGTGCCGGGTGGATCCCGGACGGGCGCATGCGGCAGTCTGTCTGACTGTCTCTCCCCGTTTCCAGCTTCAGAAAAATACAAAAAAAAAAAAAAAAAAGAATGCTTTCCTTCCATGACAGGCACTAGTCTAGGAAACAGGGAAAAAGTGGTAAACAAAGCAAATAATATTAAGTAACTAATGTTAAGAGTAATAAAATTATTATATTGGAATTTTATATAGTGCTTTATACTCAAGGCACTGATAGCTAAAAGGGAAAATTTACATAATAAATTTTATATAGTTATATAAAATGAACTCTTATGGTCCTATAATAAGTTTTTGAGGTAGTGCTATTATTATGCCCGAAAGTGAGGTACAGAAAAGGTAAAGTAACGTGCTCAAGATAGCACAGCTAGTAAATGGTGGAGCCAGGATTTGAGCAGAAAATTGATGTTTTGGAGCCTACTCTGAGACATCAGTTAGTAACTGTCTTTCTCTGCCACGTGTGGGTTCATCATGAAAACACATTTCTGAGTCTTCCAATAAATGACACACTGATGATGGACCTTTGGGAACTATGACATGACAGGCAACAACAGTGAGCTTGGAGCAGCCTACCTGGCCTTCAAATCATACCATTAAACATTTGAAGCCTCATCTGAGGTTCGGACTTTCTTCCCCTACAGAAACTCTAGCTGCTGTAGCTCTGAGAGCTGACCAAAGCCTTCAGTAACTTCCATTTCCCACACGACCTTCATTTAAGAAGGGCACACCTAGTCAGTTTCTTCCAATTTTAAGGAAGAAAAATCCCCATCAGCCAAATTTAATTCTATAGCAACCAAAAGTCCCTGAATAACTGTCGCTGTTTTCCAGGATAAGTCAACCAACCGTAGTGTCTCTCTATTCAAACTTGGAGGGTTGGTTTGAAAAAGAAGGGTGAGCAGCTGGTTCACACTACTGTCCACGAGAACTTACGACATGTAAGAAGGGAGATACATTTCAGAAATGGCAGTCAGTGCTGCCGTGCAGATGGGCTTGTAGATGGCCCTTCCAACTTTGAATAATCTCCCTAATTTATGTGTGAGCAAAACAAGGCAAAGATGCCTCATGCCCCCCTCTGACTTAGTACTCATCACTTTTATTTACTCGGGCAATACTTCATGGTCCAGTTAACTTCTTAATTAAAGGCAGCAAGATGTTCACGTTCTGTTCAAGTGGCATGGAAAAGACTGTTCCGTGTGCGGGGTGTTCAGCTAGGAGTTGAAGCTGCTCTGCTTACTGAGAAGAGGCCACTGCAGCTCCGTCTGCTTTCTAAACGAACTAGAGAAACGGACGGCTCTGCCCGGCACAACGAAATCGTCGGTGAAGCCTCCTCGGACAAAGCTTGTGCTTGCCTGCCATCCAATGCTACATTTACGTGTGTGTCTCACAGGCAGAGGATGCCAAATCCACACTTCCACCTTTCTTCTCTATGTCTGCCTCCTCCCCATTCGTCGACCATTGAGGTGAGAAAAATATAGATAAAATGGAGGCACATTCCAAGAAACTTGGGGTGGGGTATGGCTGTGGTAAGCCTGACCTCAGCCTTCGGAAGCCTTGAGGCTGCCATCCCTTGTTACCAAGCTTGCACACTATTTCAAAACCCAGACCGCAAGGAGAAACTGAGGCAAGATAGACAGAGAGAGAGACAAGAAGGGAGGAACAGGAGTCATGACTGACTACAACCCTAACACATCAACCTAATTTCTGGACTGGTGCATGATGAGATATACACATTCTCATTTTTTTTTTTTTAAAAATTTTTTTTTTATTTATTCTTTTTTTTTTTTTAGAGAGGAGGGGGGAGGGGGGGAGAGAGAGAGAGAGAGAGAGAGAAGGGGGAGGAGCAGGAAGCATCAACTCCCATATGTGCCTTGACCAGGCAAGCCAGGGTTTTGAACCGGCAACCTCAGTGTTTCCAGGTTGACGCTTTATCCACTGCGCCACCACAGGTCAGGCCACATTCTCATTTCCATAAACCCAGATCTGCACCCTCCAGGACATTCAGGAGCTCATGACAGACACAAATGAAGAGGTTGGTGAGGGACAATAGTGACTGGTGGAGACTGTGGCAAACTGAAGAACAAACATCTGT
This sequence comes from Saccopteryx bilineata, assembly GCF_036850765.1. Lineage (NCBI taxonomy): Eukaryota > Metazoa > Chordata > Mammalia > Chiroptera > Emballonuridae > Saccopteryx > Saccopteryx bilineata. The sequence continues at coordinate 180,226,113 of NC_089493.1, read as the reverse complement.
CCAAAGGAGGCAGTTGCTCCTCAGTGCCAGTCCTTAGGGATAGTGAACCATGGTGCCAGATTTCCTGGTTCCTCATGAGACTCAGAAAATGTAGATTTTTTTTTTCTTCAAGAAAACTCTGCCAGTATCTCTACAAGTGCCAGAGCTAGCAAAACTTTTTAAGCAGACGCATGAGAAAAAAGTGAAATTTGTCTTCCAAGGTGATTACTATCACACATTGGAAGAGGGTAACTCAGTGAAAGAAAAATTTGAAACTAAAAGCTATCAAATATGAAATGGATTTCCTTCATAGGCACTGAGTTTGTGATGAAGAAGATACTGGAGAAGAGGGTGCAAGGCCTTTCGGTTCCGAGGAAGTTCGAACGGCAGATGAGGTCTGACATACGTGATGCTGATGATGTTGACAGTGAAAACGACCATAGTCATCATCGTCATCCTCCTCAGAAGAAGGCAGGTGAGAGCAGGAGTTACCAATTCTGGGATGCTCCCTTCATCTCAGCTTCTGTACAAAGCACTTCACAAATACTATCTTACTCAGTTACACCCAGCCAGGATGTAGGTGTTCGTATCATCTCAAGTGCCCAGGTGAAAGAAGATTTCCAAGTTAAGGAACTGCTCCGAGAACACTCATCTCTCCAGCAGAAGCACTGGTTGCCAACCAGGACCAGCAGCAGAGCACATGAACTTCACCATGGAGTTAAGAGTGCCCTGGGTATAGGTAACTTCTAAGAACTCCATTTAGCTGTGATTTAATAATCCTATAAACAGGTTTTGATAGGTAGGCTATCTTACTATGTATGAGTTTTTTATAAGATAAAATTTTTTGCATGACAATATAAGTGCCCTTAAACCTTTTATAATAATTTTCTACTTGATTTTCTTAATTTCTTAATCTGTCCTCCAACTTCGTCTTCTACCCTCTCCCCTCCTGAAGTTGTACATTCAGTACAGTAACAATGGTAGGATCCGATACCCGCCCTCAAGTGTCATTTGAAGTGAGTAAGGACCAAAACCCACTGTGCAACTTCCCCATGGCTGCAGGCCTGGCAAGTAAGGTACAATAACCTCTCATTCCCTTTCCCTTATCACTTTATGTCCAGTACGCGAAAGTGCCATCTAGTTCCAGCATGGTGGGAAGCAAGGTAGTAAGCCCCTCTGGATGAGTATGAGGCTGCCACTTTTGTCCAGAATGATACTTTGAGATAAAATGTCTCCTCAGTATTCCTTCATTCAATCTATCTACCAGTAGCTCCTTCCAAAAAAAAAAAAAAGTATAGTTGTATTTAGCAATTAACAAGATGCCCATCACACTAAAATGGGGATTTAAATAGATTTTTTGGGCATTATAACCCTTAAATTTACAGATTTCTGTCATAATGCATTCAAGTGGTAATTGTAGGGACAGGCTGGTTTTCGGATGTGACGGAAGAACAGTTAATTCAGTGTGTGTCCTTTTCCAATCTATTTTCTGTGTGGCACGATACTTTATCCCTTAAACGCTATGCATCCCATAGCTAACACAAGAAGGTCCCGGGTTTTCTTTGTATTCCCAGGGGGAAGTTGTTTTTTTTTTTTTTTTTTTTTTTTTGGCATTTTTCTGAAGCTGGAAACAGGGAGAGACAGTCAGACAGACTCCCGCATGCGCCCGACCGGGATCCACCCGGCACGCCCACCAGGGGGCGACGCTCTGCCCACCAGGGGGCGATGCTCTGCCCATCCTGGGCGTCGCCATATTGCGACCAGAGCCACTCTAGCGCCTGAGGCAGAGGCCACAGAGCCATCCCCAGCGCCCAGGCCATCTTTTGCTCCAATGGAGCCTTGGCTGCGGGAGGGGAAGAGAGAGACAGAGAGGAAAGCGCGACGGAGGGGTGGAGAAGCAAATGGGCGCTTCTCCTGTGTGCCCTGGCCAGGAATCGAACCCGGGTCCTCCGCACGCTAGGCCGACGCTCTACCGCTGAGCCAACCGGCCAGGGCCAGGGGGAAGTTTTTATAGAAGTGAACGTTCTGATCAATTTATCTTCCGAAGTGATTACTATCACGCCAATCAATTTGTCGTGACTTTACCAGGGTTGCAACCTTCAGTAATGAAATCGGATATAGCATGACACATTGTGTGGACTGCTTAACCAATCCCAGTTCCTCTCGTATCAATGAAACAAAAAATCAAAATGAAGTCAAGTGCTGCTTTATTAGTTATCCTCACCCAGGGGGGCTGAGTCATCTTGGTCAACTAGACCCTGAGAAACCAGGAGGCATCCTAAACAATAGAAGCAGCCATGAAACTACGGAGAAATGATATTGCAGGTGATTCTGCAGGGAAGAGCCTTCCAGGGGTCTAGCAGCAATGGTTAGGTACATCAGAAAACCCAAGAAGCTGAAGATGCCCGGTGGGGAATGGAAAGCTGCTACACGTGAGATGCACAGGAGCATCCGTGGGGTTATGATTCAGCAAGTACAGTGAATTCGACTGTCTGCCCAACAGTCATTCCCAAGACCTCCTTTGCTACCAGAAGCCCAGTTTTGGCAATTATCTCTGTGCTTGAGGGAAGCAGAGCCCTATAAACTAAGTCACCAACTTCTAGTGTTAACTCTTTTATCTTTCTGATACAACATGTATGTTTTCACTTTTTGTGACAATTCGAAATGAGACTAACCCACCTTTGTTGTCATGCCCGTATGTTATGTTATTCTGCAGTCCCTTCTCTGTGGTCTGATGCCATCTAAAAGGAAACTAGTCAAGGTCTATGCCCTGAGCCCCTTCTAATCTCTCTCCCCAGCCCAACCAGGACAAGTCCGACTGCAGGCAAAAACAAGAGATGGTTAACAAAGGTTGTTGATAGAATGACATACACCATTTATTCTTAAAATTACTCAGATAGGCAAACTGTCTGATTCTGTTGATAGGAAGTTCTAAGAAATGCGAGAAAATGTCTAGGACAGAAAGCGGACCAGCGGTTGCTTGGGGTAGGGTGAGGGAAGTAGGGCGGGTACTGCAGGATGAAGGCCTGGAGAAATGCTTTGGGGTGACACATGCTCATGATCTCAACCGTGGTGATGATGTCACAAGTACATACATATGTGAATACTTAGCAGATTGCATACTTGAAATATGTGTCATTTATTCCATATCAGTCATAGCTCAAAAAGCTCTTGAATTTTTAAATATTATCTAGATATATTTACTGTTACTATATTATCTAAAGGAAAAAAGTACAGCATAGCATGCAAAGCATGGTTTTGTTAAAATATATATATATATATACACACACACACACACACACACACACACACATACCAGGGGTCCCCAAACTTTTTACACAGGGGGCTAGTTCACTGTCCCTCAGACCATTGGAGGGCTGCCACATACAGTGCTCCTCTCACTGACCACCAGTGAAAGAGGTGTCCCTTCAGGAAGTGCGGCGGGGGGCCAGATAAATGGCCTCAGGGGGCTGCATGCAGCCTGTGGGCCATAATTTGGGGACATCTGATATATACTCATGGTAGATGGCAGAAAAAAATACAGTAAATTGTTAGCAGTGCTTGCTCCTGCAAGATAAATTTAAGGGATGCTTTCATTTTTAATGATTCATTACTTGATTACACAAATATCTACTGAGCACATATGACGTGCCATAGATTTAGCAACAGGGCTGAGGAATGTAGTAGAGAAAATCCAGACCATCTCTTGCTCTTCCAAATTTATATTCTTAAGCAAATAAGAATGGCAAATAATGACAGTTATGGGGTGGGAGAGGGGAGAAGCAGGGTGCTGTCTATACATAGCTGTTATGCTAAATGGATTGAATGACAGGGGTCTTTCTAACATGGTGATATTTGAACTGAGACCAGGCCGACCAGAAAGAGCCTTGCATGAGAAAACATCTTGTACAGAATTTTATAGACTCTAGTGAGAAGTTTCCATTTTATTTCAGGTGCAAGGGAAGCCAATGGAGAGTCTTTTGCAAAGGGGTGGAGTGTCTTGACATTTTGAAAAGACTACTTCAGCTGCAATTTGGATCATCTTGGCTAAGAGTAAATGGCAGCAGAGAGAGGGGAGACTACTTCAGCGATACAGTAAGAGAGGATGGTGGCTTGAACTGGCGGTGGCATGTAATGGTGAACAGACGGACTGGGCACGTGTTTTGGGTAGAGCTCACAGGACTTAATGATTGCATTTATTATATATACATATGTGTATGCATATATACTATTTTCTTCAGTTGGAAGATATTTATTTTTTTAAAAGAAACATAAGGCTAAAAAGCTTTATTTACTGTGTTTTTGAAAGGAAAAATGCTTTCTTAAGGACATGAAAAAACTGAATTTTAACACTTTATTTTCTTTAAATGGTTATTTGAAAGCATTCAATGTAACTCACTGGGTTGTTTTTTTTTTGTATTAAAATAATTTTTTGACATCATCATTATTTTTTAATCTTCCAATTAAGTATATCTTTGAGTTGTGGTCTGAAGACTCTTTTCTGGAAGGCTGGCTGAAACATTTGCTGAAAGTCCAATCCTTGCCGTGAGTCTGAGCTACACCAGATGCCCTTTTCTAAGTCTAAAACACGTTTTCCAACTCACTCATAGGGATCTAGTTCCACACCACATTATCCACATTTCAAGATATTTTACTCAACACATATGAACTATTCTATGACCTTAAAATCTGCTCTCCTGGACCACACTCAATCTAGCCAGACCATTTATATATTTATAAAAAATATCACTAATATAGGTTAGAGAAACTGGCAAACTACAGTCTTTAGCCTATTTTTGGTGTCCCTCGAGTTTTCATATTTGAAAGGTTGTAAAAAAGAAAATAAAATCTAAAATTTTTACTATCTGGCCAATACCGTTAGTGAAAAAATGGCCCATCCAAACTAGTGTGTTAACTAGTTTAATCTAGATAAAATTATTAATCTAACATGCAACTAGTAATGCAAATCGATGTTTAAACTAACCAACTTGGCAAGATGAGAGATGCAGAGATCAAGAGCAACTCATAAACCAGGTATTTCTGAAATGCTCGAAATCAACTGTCTCCATTCAGTCCAAACAGAATTGCCACCGTCACCTCCTCATGGTTTCATCTTATTCCTCCTTCTAGGATCCAGCTTCCCCAGAGACAATGGGTCCGTTTTACAGTACTCTTGCTACTTTAAGTGCCCAAGCCAGTATGCCGTGCGTTTCAGTTAAATTTTATAATCACTGGGTGGATACACTGATTTGCTCCTTCTGATAATTTTAATATCATGTTTCCTCTCTTTTACTAGGCACACAAGGAAAGACATGTCTTGGCAATTCAGTAGTTGCTCTGAGCTTCATACAGCCCAATAGTTTAGACTGTATTCAGGTAAAATTGCCCACTGCATCCAGGTGCTGAATTTTATTAATTATGCAAATCAACGCACACGATGCAAAAGACACTTCGGGGAACTTTTTCGTTCCTCTTCGCTTGCAGGTGGACAGGGATCAATCCAGGCAAAGCCAATGTAGTAATAATCCCTTCTAACCAGCGCGTTCCACCACCCAACAAAAGACAAAAAAAAAAAACAAACCACAAAAAACAAAGAAACAGAAACCAACCAAAAAAATCACTCACGAACAAAAATTAATTTTGATAAGATTGGCTGATAAAAACCAGGCATCTAGGAATCACTTCTGTCATGGCAAACGAGAAAGAAGGAGAGAAAAAACTGACTGACGGGACTGGTTAACAAGAAAGCATCAGCATTACCATTCCGAGTGGAAATCCTCTCCCTGCCGCTTCATAACTATGCGGCTTCGCATGTACTACTTTTCCAAGGGTCAGTTCTTTAACTGAGCTGGGATTACACTCAAGACTTCAGATTCGAACGCATCTCATTACCAATATGATCACCTCCCACGCCACCCTTCATACTCAGCTGATGGCAGGGTAGCTGTCCCCACATAGACACCAAAGGAACAATAATTCCTTCTCTCAGCAGAAACTTACTGGCCGGGACTGGATTTCTTTGGCGTAGAGAGGCTGCAAGAATTCTGAGTCTCCTTCTAGCTTTAGACCTTTTTCTGTGATTCTCAAATTTCCCATTCCATCCTGAAAGAGAGGCACAGAGATAACAGGAAAATGCAATTAGTCAACATTTCAAAATACCTGAGGCTTTCAAATATTGAAACAAAGGTTTGCCCCCCCCTTTTTTATAAGAGAGTATAATGAGGAAGGTTGGGTCCAAACAAAGACATAAAGTACTAGGAGGCACAGTTCAGTGCAATTATGTATACTGCCCTCTTTGCTCACTTATTGTAAGGAAATTCTATTCCAAGCAATCTGCAATGTCCCGTCATTCACATGCCCAGTTGAAGGATGCCCTTTCCTCTAGGCACTGCAGAAAGAACGCAGGCATGAGATGAGTCAGAAGAGAGAAGAGGGCGATCCCCCAGGTTAAAGGGGAAGATCCTGAAACTCAATGCAGAAACCACAAACTGGCAGTCTGTTGGTCAAATCCAGCCTTTGGACATGGTCTGTGTGGCTCACTACGCATTTAAGCAGTCAAATTAGAAACTAACCCTTTTACTAATAGTTTATTATAGAAATATTAAAACATATACAAGAGTAGAAAGAATAAAAAGCAAATATTTATGCAATCAACAATTATCAATTTATGTTTATTGTTATCTATAACAGTCACCACACCACCCCTCCTTTATTTAAAATTAACCATAATATCATTACCACACTGAAAAAAAAACCCACATCGTCAAATATCAAGTGTCAGTGTTTGGGCTTCATGGATATTTATTTTACCTCTTTGTTTATTTGAATCAAGTTCTATATAATACCATTGGTTGATACATGAAATGCTAGGTCATCTCCTAAAATCTCCTAAGTCAGTTTCATTCACATAAACACACACACACACACACACACACACACACACACACACACACACAGATTTGATAAATTAAATGTATCATTTTTCTAACAGCATTGCCCAAAGTTTAGATCTTGCTGATTACCATAATTTCATATCATGTGCTCCCCTGTGCCTCACATTTCCTGTAAATTGGTAGTTAAATCAAGAGGCTTAATCAGATTCAGACTCAGTGTTCTAGAAAGAATGCATCCCAGGAAACGGAGTATCGTAGTTTTCTATTGCTACCATCACAAATAACCACAAACTCAAGGGCTTAAGACAACACAGACGTCACCTCTTACAGTTCTGTATGTTAGAAGTCTGCCCCAGCACTTGAAAGACTAAAATCAAGGTGTCAGCAGGCTGCTGCATTTCTTTCTGGAGGCTTTAGGGGAGAATTCCTTGATTTTTTCTAGCTTCTCGAGGCTGCCCACATCCCTGGCCTTGTGGCCCCCTCCACCTTCAAAGTCAGCAATGGCTGGTTGCATTTTTCTTACATCTAGCCACTCTGGACAGTCTCCTGTCTCCCTCATCCACACCTGGATAATCCAGAATAATCTTCCAGTTTTAAGATCACCTATTAGCAACCATAATTTCATCTGTAGCCTTAATCTCCCCTTGCCATGTAATGTACCATATTCACGGGTTCTGAGATTAGGACACTGACATGTTTGAAGTTGAGGGCATTTTTCTGCCTATCACATGTGGTGTCACTCTATCAAGAGGCATGTGATGTTTTTTGCTGTAGTGTCATCAGCCATTGGTGATCTTTGCCAGGAGGATCCATAATTTCACTAGCAATTTAAAATGGGTGATAAAATATTTCCATAATTTCTTCTGAGTTTGTTAGCTACCATGTTCTTTCAAGAGACATTGCATGTCAACAACTATACATTTACCCTAAATTATAGTTTATGTTGGAGCTTGACAGATGTTGAGTTTTTCCTACTTTATTTATTGATCTTCAAAATATTAATTTGCTTACTTAAGATCCTCCAAAGATGATGAATGACATTTTTAGTTCTTACACATTCCTATGTTTTTCTCTGTCTTTCTCGCTCTTGAGCTCCAAGAGCCCTTATTTTGCCTCTGTAACTTGTCCCTTCTACCTGTGTGACTTTCTAAATAAACTTTCGCTTGTATTAATAAACAAACAAATACCACAATGAATATTTTCATTTGTTTCACTTCAGGATAGTTTTTACCTGGACTGATATTCTCACTGTCTTATCCTTGCTCAGTGGAGGTTTCTTCCAGTTGACTCCTGAGTCCTTTTAATGTCACCTGGTAGTCTTTAATGGCCCATAGCTTCTGGTATGACAAGCTGTTCCAGGGTTGCCTTACACGTGCACAGCCCCAGGCCTAGAGGCGGCCATTGTTAGTAGAAAGCCCTGGTTCATTCTGACGGGAACTGGTATTTAAAGATGACAATGCTCACTGCTACTGAATTGGCCCTGGTTCCCAAGGACAGAGCTAGAAATAAGTGGTGTTTTTAAATAAAAAACACCATGAGTTCACATGAAACTTCAGTTCAAATCAGGATTTGAAGGTTTTCATCTAAGTTAATAGATCTTACAATGTTATTACCTTTATTCCATACTAACAATGCATGTTCTCAATACCACAGCCATGATACTCACTTTTGGGGGGGGTGAGTGGAGGGGAAATTGTGAGGCAGACTTCCTTCTGTATGTTCCCCCATCTAAATCCACTAGCAACCCTGTCTGGGACCGATGCTTGAGTTCTGAGCTATTTTTAGCACCTGAGGCTCACTCAGGGATCAATCAAGCTATTCTCAGTGCCCAGAGCCACACTCAAACCAATTGTGCCACTGGTTGTGGGAAGAGAAGAGACAGAGAAAGGGGAGATGGAGGGAGAGAGAAGCAGATGGTTGCTTCTCAACTGTGTACCCTAACCTGGAATCAAACCCTTAAGGTTCCATATGCCAGGACAATACTCGAGCCACTGAGCCACCAGCCAGGGCCATGATCATTTGATTTAACCTACAGTATACACAGGACAGTTTCAGAACACGAATACCACTGCCATAGTAACACTATGATTAAAAAAAAATTCAAAATTTGTCTTTTAAAAGTATTTAAAAACTATATCCTACTAGAAAATTACAGCGACATTCCTGGGTTTCAAAGTCACTTGAAATAGCTCCATTCTGTGCAGTTATGCCACGAACTTGGTGTTAATGAGGCGTAATTGTTTCTTTTTTATTTCTCCTTTGAGTTTTTCATGACCGCTTTTTTTAAAAAAATCTAACATTTGTATGGATTTGTAAACTATTTATATAGTACCAAAGTCAAATCTACAGAACAAGAGATAGTCAAAAAAGTTTAGGATCTTTTCTGGTCCTGCCATGGTCTCCCCTCTCAGTGCAGGTTCTCCAGAGAAATAGAACCAACAGAAACAGTGTGTGTGTGTGTGTGTGTGTGTTTGTGTGTGTGTGTGAGATTGTGTGTGTGCGCATGTGCACATATGTCCACACACACAAACACACACACACACACACACACATACTCTCATTCATTTAATTTAAGGAATTGGTTTATGCAATTATGAAGGCTGGCTGACAAGTCCCAAGATCCGCAGGCAGCCAGCTAGAAACTCATCTTAAGAAAATAAATCATACATACACACACACACAATCAAATGTAAATGCTTTTAAAATTTTCCTATTTTCCAATAACATGAGGAAATAGAATGATTTGGATAAAAGCAATCCAGGTTTATGGCTTCTTGTGAAGAACAAAGTTCCTGACAAGTCTGAGCTACCGTGTGCCCTCAGCGGCAGGTGAGCAGCCGTCCCGGGCTGCCTGAACTGTGCTCTTGAGTTCACCACAGTCTCCACCCAGCCCATTCCACCCTCGGCTCAGACCGCGGCACCGTCTCCCTCGAGTCCAGCTGGCACCTCCACACGTTCAGTACAGACGCCACATGGCAGGGGTGGGGGTGGTGAATAACTGAGTACAGAACGGGCACTCTCCCCACCCCTCCGTCAGAGCAGCACTGCGGGCTGTGGACGAGAACTCATCTTTCAGGGCAATATTGTTCTTTCATGGGTAGCATGCCATCTGTACGTTTCTATTTTTGCTGCTTGTGGAGACTGCTCTGCCAAGAGCGCTCCAGACTGGGCATTCAAACCCGGTGTGAGCGGCAACAGGCTGGAGGGCATGCTCACATCACACCAGCAGGAGGGACAATCCCAGGCACGGCCAACATACGACCCGTGGGCCGAATCCGGCTGGTGTAATGAGTTAATGTGGCCCGCGATTAAATTTTTAATATTCTCCACACGATGCACTGTGGAAATGAAATAAGTGGTACTTTTAAATAATTATACATAAACTACGAGATCTAACCATCATACAACAATGAAAGTTAAAATCTCAGCAACTCAGAAGCGGAAGTGTCTTTGATTATTAGAAATCGAGATATTTAAGAAGATAGTGATACGCACAAAAGAATTGCGCGTGTGACTAATCTAGGGTTAACTTCCAATAATTGGTTGAATGGATTCGCAATACTTCTTTATTTTTTAAAAAAATTTCATTATAAAGATTTACAACTTTTGACTCTGTGCAATTATTATAAGCAAATGAGTAATGGGAAATACGGAAATTTTAAAAAACTTGCCAAGGAATATTTAGTAATCCAGCTCAGTTTATATTTGTGAACAAATTTTATCTTTAATGAATCTAAATAAAAGTACAAGATCAAGATTGAATGATTTATATTTGGATGATATGTTAAGAATAGCTACTACAAGTATAGAGCCAGATATTAAAAAAAAATAGGCGATGCAAAGCACCTCAACACGTCACATTAGTTTTTTTGTTAATTTGTTATACTAAATTACTTACATTTATTCATAAACAAATTACATAATAAAATTGTTTGCTTACACGAATTCTTTTTTCGTTCTTAAATACTTTATTCTTTTTTTTATTAATTTTAATGAGGTAATATTGATAAATTAGGGTACATATGTTCAGAGAAAACATCTTCAGATTATTTTGACATTTGATTATGTTGCATACCCCTCACCCAAAGTCAGATTGTCTTCTGTCACCTTCTATCTGGTTTTCTTGTGACCCTCCCCTCCCCCCACCCCTCCCTCTCCTTCCTCCCCTCCTCCCCACCCCTGTTACCATCACATTCTTGTCCATGTCTCTGAGCCTCATTGTTACGTCTCATCTATGTACGGATTCATATAGTTCTTAGTTTTTTCTGATTTACTTATTTCACTCCATATAATGTTATCAAGGTCCATCCATGTTATTGTAAATCAGCTGTTCCCAACCTGTGGGTTGTGACCCCAGCGGGGGTCGAACAACCAAAACACAGGAATTGCCTAAAGCCATAGGAAATACATATTTTAAATGATCCGATATCATCATTTCTTATGGCTGAGTAGTATTCCATAGTATATATGTACCAAAGCTTTTTAATCCACTTGTCCACTGACAGACACTTGGGCTGTTTCCAGATCTTCGCTATTGTGAACAATGCTGCCATAAACATGGGGGTGCATTTCTCCTTGTGGAACAGTTCTATGGTGTTCTTAGGGTATATTCCTAACAGTGGGATAGCTGGGTCAAAAGGCAGTTCGATTTTCAGTTTTTTGATGAATCTCCATACTGTTTGCCCCAGTGGCTGCACCAGTCTGCATTCCCACCAGCAGTGCAGGAGGGTTCCCTTTTCTCCACATCCTTGCCAGCACTTATTCTGTGTTGTTTTGTTGATGAGCGCCATTCTGACTGGTGTGAGGTGATATCTCATTGTGGTTTTAATTTGCATTTCTCTAATGATTAGTGATGTTGAGCATTTTTTCATATGCCTATTGGCCATCTGTATGTCCTCTTTGGAGAAGTGTCTATTCATTTCTTTCGCCCATTTTTGATTGGATTGTTTGTCTTCCTGGTGTTCAGATTTACAAGTTCTTTATAAATTTTGGTTATTAACCCCTTATCAGACGTATTGTTAAATATGTTCTCCCATTGTGTAGTTTGTCTTTTTATTCTGTTCTTATTGTCTTTAGCTGTGCAAAAGCTTTTTAGTTTGATATAGTCCTATTTGTTTATACTGTCTTTTATTTCACTTGCCCGTGGAGATAAATCGGTAAATATATTGCTCCGAGAGATGTCGGAGAGCTTACTGCCTATGTTTTCTTCTAAGATGCTTATGGTTTCACGACTTACATTTAAGTCTTTTATCCATTTTGAGTTTATTTTTGTGAATGGTGTAAGTTGGTGGTGTAGTTTCATTTTTTTTTGCAGGTAGCTGTCCAATTTTACCAACACCATTTATTAAAGAGGCTGTCTTTACTCCATTGTAAGCTCTTACCTCCTTTGTCAAATATCAGTTGTACATAGAGCTGTGGGTTTATTTCTGGGTTCTCTGTTCTGCTCCATTGATCTACATGCCTGTTCTTATGCCAGTACCAGGCTGTTTTGAGTTCAATGGCCTTGTAGTATAACTTGATATCAGGAAGTGTGATACCTCCCACTTTATTTATTTTTTTAAAGATTGCTGAGGCTATTCGTGTTCTTTTTTGGTTTCATATAAATTTTTGGAATATGTGATCTATATCTTTAAAGTATCTCATTGGTATTTTAAATAGTATTGCATTGAATTTATAAATTTCTTTGGGTAATATAGACATTTTAATGATGTTTATTCTTCATTTTTCCTAAATTACTTATATTTATTCATAAACAAATTACTTAATAAAATTCTGTTTGCTTACATGAATCGTTTTTGTATTTAACATTTATTAACTTTAATATTTTGTCCGGCCGGTGAAAAAAGTTTTCATTCTAATCTGGCCCGGGGGCAAAAACTGTTGGCCACGCCTGGATAATCCACAATAAAAAGAAAAAATGAAAAGCAAAACCCACCCAAACACTTCTCCCTCCCCCCCTACAGTACATACGTAGGTCTTCTATCCTTGACATTTACGGACAACTCAGTATGTCCTGATCAATGCGCCCTCTGCTTCCTGTACTTTATCTCACTTTCTTTAATATTACTGAAAACTATCATGTCGCAGGGGGATAATTACATAAATGTGAAAGCATATGGCTATAGACATGTGAAACAGAGTTGTCAAGTTATAAAAAACAATAATAACAGACACTAAACATTTCATGTTAAAAGGGCAATTACATATGCTATAATAGAATACTAGGTAGCTCTTATGAAGAAATATATATTTAAGAACATAGATAAATGTTTATTACCCATTATTAAGGAAAACAATTAAGCAAATATATAAACATGTATACTTTATATACATATATTCTATATATTCTATATATAGTGATATTCTATCACTATATATACATTCATAGACATATATACATACATATAAGTGCACATAACAGGAAAAGTTATAGAAGAAAATCTACTTAAAAGTTAATAATAAATATCTTTGTATGAACGGTATATAAGTAATTTCTATTATCTTTTATCTGTAATTTCTGATTTTCTATAAATACCAATTGTAATTTTAAAGAACTCTAAAGTTTATAAATAAAGTTCTCATCACTGATTTCTTTTAAAAATCAGCATTTATAAAGAATCTACAGCATTTTATATGAAGGGCTGTTCACATAACCTCATGTCATCTTCTCAATCACCCTATGAGATAGACATTAATTTTTATATTATACATGAGAGAAAACTTATTGGTAAGTAACTTTCATGATATCACATAGCTAATCAATGACAGAATCAGGGATTTGAACCTAAGTCCTTCCAATTTCCTCCCAGACGATGTACTCTTAGTCATTATTCCAACCAGATTGAGTATATGCAAAAGCCATGTCTTTAAGCTCTCTGCTAGATTTCCTAATGCCTCTTTGATTTTCACTTATTTGGTGAGCGTACTCAGCAACAGTAGAGTGTGACTTCTTCAACCTCAAGGCAAACATCACCCATTCTTTATTTGATCTTCCTGGGTCTAGAGGCTTCTTATTACAACCTAAATGCCTCCCATGCTCAGGAACATGAGCAGAATGAATCCCCTGCTATTTCTGGAAAGACTACTCGGTGCATACAGGAGTCCCTTGGTACCCATGGGGGTCTGCTCACAGCGCCATGTGCCCCAGGGATGCCGAAATCCATGCTCAAGTCCCTTGTATAAAATGGACTAATGACAAGAAAGAGTCTGTACGTGTTCAGCCAGACACAATCATGGTAGGCCTGATTACATACATGTGTCAGAAACAGGTAATATTTTTTCCCACATATTTTCAATCCATGGATTGTTGAATCTGCTGATGCAGAACCCCAGATGGGGAAGGTCAGCTGGAATGTGTGAGGTGAGCCATGGAGAGTCATGAAACCAAAAAGTCCCTCTCAGTTCTGTCCTCTGAGACAGTTTACCCCGCAGGTGGCACAGAGCCAGAGAAGAATAGTAAAAGAGGTACCAGAATGATTCAAGTTTGAGAAACAATTCTTTAATCTGACAGTCATTTTTTTTTTTTTTTCATTTTTCCGAAGCTGGAAACGGGGGCAGTCAGACAGACTCCTGCATGTGACCGACTGGGATCCACCTGGCATGCCCACCAGGGGGCAATGCTTTGCCCCTCTGGGGCGTCGCTCTGTTGTGTCCAGAGCCATTCTAGCGCCTGAGGCAGAGGCCACAGAGCCATCCCCAGCGCCCGGGCCCTCTTTGCTCCAATGGAGCCTCGCTGCGGGAGGGGAAGAGAGAGAAAGAGAGAAAGGAGAGGGGGAGGGGTGGAGAAGCAAATGGGCGCCTCTCCTATGTGCCCTGGCCGGGAATCGAACCCGGGACTCCTGCACGTCAGGCCGACGCTCCACCACTGAAAAACCTGAGAGTCATTTAACTCCTTTGCAATAGCAACTGAACCTTCGCTGAAATCCCTGATTTGTTAGAGAGCTCACTACAAACTGGACAAGGCAAATCTCCATCATTCCTTTCATCTATTCCTTCTCCCTAGTCTTGTGCCTCATCCCTTTCTTTTTCCAGTCCCCTCGTCAGTCCTCAGTTCTGCTGGAAGGTATATGGTGGGAAAGGCCTATCCATGTAAATTTTCATTAATGGCTTCTATTTCCAAAACATAATACAAAAGCAGATTAGAGGAGCCAACTGGTGTGTTCCCTCATTAGAGAGTCTCCTTTATCCCCTTGTAACAATCACACTGGATTTGATACACATCAGAACAGCTTGAGAATAGCCTCATTTAAACCATTTCACCTTGAACTGCATAAGACGCTGTGGATATTAGTAAGGCTTTAGGTCAGTTTTGAAGCAAAACTTCCCTCCTGGTAAGAGGCATCTAGGAGTTATTTCCAAAGTAATTAGAAAGCAACGGACCATTTTTGCCCCTCCACTAAAGGCAAAACGTCAATATGCTTAAAGGAAAGCATGAAAATTCTAGCAGCAAGATCGCTGGGCTTGGACGGAGCCAGCACTGTCCAGTGAATGGTCCCAGAGTCTATAAAGTGCACAGGGACAGCACTAGTGGGAGGCCAGGATCCCATTGTCATCACAGTGAGGGGACAGACTGCGCTGTTCCACACTCTGTGCTATCTCCAGTGCCTGCCCCCATGCCTGGCAGGTAGGAGTTTTCACGCAAGCCTCACTCTTTACCCAGTCTACTTTAGGGCAGCCCTCTGTAAGGTTTTTCGGGGGCAGTAGGACCGAGGGGCAAGGGCAGAGGAGTAGAAGGTAGGGAATTTCTCTCCAGTCTAGTCCAAGAGTTATGGCATTTGCTCTTCATCTGGTCCAGACTGGCAAGCTGAGTGTAGCTAATGGACAGTTCTTTATAAGGTGCACGTGGAATAAATAAAGGGACTTCCGAGTGGCAGGACCATAGACTGAAACATTAATTTGTTTCCTTGTTCATATCGCCCCTGCTGACAACCCCCGGCCCTTTGCATCACCATTTCAAACAGGTTCCCAGGCTGTGTAATCACATGGCTCAGATACTCTGGGAGCAGAGGAGCGGAAGCAGCCCGAAAGTGGTGGAGGTTCTTTACCTGCCATAAAAGGTAACTCTCATTGAACGGCTCATGTCAGGTGAGCTGGGAAGGGAGGCAAGAAGAGGAAGAGGAGACATTTGCCAACTGAGGTGGTGGGGGTGGAAAAGAGATCTGTGACTCCCAGGTGTTCTAGAGACCACTGTCTCAGCAGTGTCCCTGAGGAGGCGTGAGGACCTGGAAGGAAACGGACTCCAGACTCTCCAAAGTGTCCCTTCCCCAGCAGTGGCAGAGAGGTCTCTTTTCCAGACCTACAGGGACCAGGTGGGTGGGGCCATAGGTCTCTTAGCCACTGCCAATGAAAGACAGTGACGGTGTCCCCAGGAGCCTTCCCTCTGGTGCTAGCAAAACATAGGGCCATCCTGATAACCCAGAGTGCTGTGGATGTCCGGCTGGGCCCCATGGGCTGGGGTTGGGGATAGTATTACGCTGATTTAAAGGAAGTATTGTTTCTTCCTTTGTCCTATTTTCCTGCCACATCAGCATGAAACAGGTTTTTAATTCCGTCAGCACGTTTTCAAGCTTGACATAAAGCCAAGTCCTATTTTACCGAGCAGTCTCCAGACACTCTCTGGCTGGAGCAGTTTTAATGGCAGGCATTACATACCTTTGATTAAAGAGTGAAACGATTTTATTGATACACAGATTGTTTTAGAAGGTAAGCTTCATGAGGGATAGGGTTTTTGTTTGTTATAGTTTCAGTTCCTAGAGAACTGCTCAGCTCCTACTATGCACTCAGCAAATGCTTGGTGACAGAATTGCTTCAATGTCAGTGGCTGCACTTTGACAGGTATTGTGGGATTACAAAAATAATAAAACCTAGGCCTGTTCCCCGGGTAGATGCCAATATATTAGAGCATGCATTCTCAACTAGTGTGATACAGCCCCCCGCGGGCACACAATGGTGACTGGGGGAATGTGGGAAAAGAAAACTGTGCTCTTTTTATGTATAAAGCACAAATAGGCTTATGCATAAAGTATGTACACAGTAGGACTACAGTATTAAAATTTCATTGGGTGGAACAATTATGATTTTTAAAAAATCTAAAAATGCTCTCAGGAGCATAATTTAAAAAAAGTTGAGACCTACTATATCAGAGTGTTAAAGATCTTGAGATTGTACTGACTTGCCTTCTTTCAATATAAATGGTCACTTCTGCTATAGTGAATTGAGCCACAAAGATATATGGTCAGTTAATTTATAGCAAAAGATCAAAGAATGTACAATGGGGACAGGACAGTCTTGTCAGTAACTGGTACTGGAAACCCTGGAAAGCTACATGTCAAAGAATGGAACCTGGAGCACATCATACACAATACACAAATGGACGGAAGACATGAATGTAAGACCTGAAACCACAAAATTCCTAGAATAAAACGTAGGCGGCAGGTTCCGTGATATTGGTATCAGCACAGTTTTCGTGGATGCAACTCCAAAGGCAAGGGCAACAAAAGCAAGAATGAACAAATGGGACTACATCCAACTAAAAGGCTTCTTCCCAGTGAAGGAAACCATCAACAAAATGAAAATACAACCTATTGAATGGGAGAAGATATTTGTAAATCGTATCTCTGATAAAGAGTTAATATCCAAAATATATATAAAGAACTCATACAATTCAATAACAAAAACAATTTAACTGAATAATGGGCACAGAATCAGAATAGACTTTTTTCCCCAAAGAAGACATACACATGGCCAACAGGCACATGAAAAGATGCTAAGATCACTAAGAAAAACAAATCAAAACCACAGTGAGACATCACCTCACACCTGTCAGAATGACTATTATCAAAAAAGACAAGAAACAATGAGTGTTGTCAAGAATGCCTAGGAAAGGAGCTGTATACTGTTGATGGAAAAGTAACTGGGAAACAGTTTGGAGGGTGTCCAAAACATTAAAAACAAAACCATCACGATTCAGCAATTCCATTTCTGGGTATCTATCCAAAGAAAAAGAAAACCCTAAATCAAAAAGATATATGCGCCCCCGTGTTCACACAGCATTATTTAAAATAACCAAGATACAATTTGTCAGTCTAGCCTAGAAAAAGGATCTGATTGGTTAGTGGGAGGAATCATCATAAGCTCACAAAATTTTAAAGAAACTGACTGGTTGTCTTAAAGTAAAGTTAGTCCTTCCTGGCCCAGAAATATAAACAGAGATCTGGCCCTTTCTTCCCTGCTCTCTGCCTTCCTGTTGAGACACATGCTAGCTCTGTTTGTGCCCATGTGGCGTGGCCTAGCACCTGGTCGGTCTCCCCAGCACAGGCTTTGAGCAGCGCCTGGACTGAACTGAGCTTTGATGTGGACTAAACCATGGTTCAGAATATGTGGATTTTGGTCTTTACACTGGGCCTGATGAAGACAAGACTGGACTTTTTTCTTGGTGGGACAGATGGATATGAGACACTGAAAGCCTGTGAGCAATCCTCTACTTCAACCCTGAATAAATCTTTACTTCAACAGCCTAAGCTTCTCCAAATGCGGGTCCTATAAAATGCTTTTTATGCGACACTGTACAAGAACCACATTTCCACTGGTATCAGCAACAGACAACTCTATTGCCTGTCTAAACTCGATGTGGCGTTACTAAAGGAACACGCTAGCAAGTGTTCTGTTCCTATTTGGACCAAGCCCCAGGAAGGAGGAGTAGGGTGAAGGAAGAAGAAGCTCAATGAAATGCAGGAAGTGTTTTATAACCAAGATAATTTAAATTGTGGGACATTCTATGAAGGTACCTAGTGATCTGCTTTTCCAGGAAGCATTAAATATGGGGCCACTGTGCCTAGATGATTATCACAACAGCAAGAGAGGTGACAGTCCTCACTGTCTGGGTCATAGCTTCTGATCCTTTGTGTCACTCACTACAGAATCTCAACTTCATTTATCGTTTCTTTATTTACCACTGATGCCAATTTAACACATTTCTTTCTTTTCCTTGTTACTTCCCAGTTACCATAATGCTAAAGCTCATAGATTGGTTAGAACTGTGTGTGTGTGAGAGAGAGAGAGAGAAAGAGAGAGAGAGGAGAGAGGGAGGGAGAGAGGTGGTATAAGACCTATATAATTGTCCAATTGCTTGATGTCTCAGTGGGTCAGCATTGTGATTTCCCACTTACATTTTATAACAGCTCATAAAGTTGCTTTTAATGATTTATAGATCCAAGACCATGGTATTGGAAGCATGCTGCATTTCCTGGTTGCCAGCAGTAATATATAGATGAGCATTCCTTGCCTTATACCTTCCCTGAGGGGTGAGCCAATCAGCCAAAGAGGTGGGATTCCTCCCCCCCCCCCCCCCACACACAGGCAATAAGCCTAATGCTCTATCCAACTGCTTTATTCCTCCTTGTCCTGTAGGGCTCACCTATCAGTTTCTTTGGGAAGCCTTCCTTGATTCTTCTCAGGCCTTTGAAACTAACTACCTTTCCTTAGGTACTGAAACATGAAAACAGACACACACACACACACACACACACACACACACACACATAAGCATGTGCGCAAGCACACACAGTGTTTTGGTATACTGGCCAAGAACATGAGTTCTGAAATCAGACTGCCTGGGTTAAATGTTGGCTCCACCAGTTAACTTGTTGGTGCCCTTTCCACATCTCATTTTTCCTTAAATAATCAAAAATAATTATATCTTCTAAAATGAGCAAGTTATCAGATAATCCATGTGTATCAGTGAAAAGAGGATAGGTTACATCCCCTAGTAACAACAACAGAATTCTCAATGACTTCAGACAAGAAAGATTTAGCTCTTATCGGCGCTCCCTGTGCCTGGAGGTTTAACAGTGAAGCCAGCCTGCAGGATGACAGAGCAGCCAACATTTCCATCACTTCGCTTCTCTCTCTCTCTTTGGGGACAAGGAGGATTGTATTTCCCACTTGCTTATGAAGATTTTGGCCATGAGATACGCTGTGGCCTGTGAAATGTGAGCATTCATCAATCTGGAGCAGACACTGTAATAGCCAGGGCATGCTTGACTATGCTCTCCCATTTTTTTTTCTCCCCCTCTATCTAGATTGAAAGCCCCTCACAGGCAAGGGCAGTATCTCCCATGTCTTTTTTATCCCAATCACCTATCATCATCCCTGACACAGAGTAGACAGACAGTAAATTTTGATTGACTGGATGAAAAGTCGGCTGTCAGCCACAGAGAACCATGTGTGCAGCTTGCGAAGGGAGTCAGGTCTGCATGAAACGTCAGCGCTCCCTGGGCACCACTTAGCCAGAGCAGAGCTGTGCTTGCTGGCCGTTTGGAGAAACAGCCCAATCAACATGGGGAAGGCTGTATACACCTCTAGGCTTCAATGAAAGATTATCCTTAAAGAGTACATGCGAGGCAATGTAAGCACGCCCCATGGCATCATGGGAAAAGGATGGCTCTCGTGTGCCAGCCTCGACCCTCCGGCTGGCTCCTGGGCAAACCTGGACCAGTCTTGCTGCTCTGCATCTGTTTCCTCTCTCACCTCATAATGACGGTTGAGTGGTATCAACATTAAGGTTTTTTCTACTTAAAAAAAGTCCTATTCTATGATGCGCAGGAATGACACATTCCCTGGGCAACAACAAATGACAGCTGTCTGTGGGACCCGGTGCCCACAACTCAGGAGTGCTGCTATGAGGCAGTTCTGCCCAAAACAAAACAACAAACAAAAATAACCTTTAAAAGCCACTCCAAATGCACACCTGAATTTGGGGAAGGTTTGGGCATCAAAACCAATGGTAGCACATTGCCCTGCAATAGGAACCTGTAAGCCACCTTTAAAAAGAGATGTCAGCGGGGACTTGATCGATTGCTGGAAGGGAAGGAAACAGGAGCTGCGTTACAAAGCACGGCAGCCAGTTGCATTTCCCCTGTCCCAGGTGAAAAATGCCAGCCCAGGAATCCCGAGCTATTGTTGGTAAAGCTGGGGACTCATTCATCTGAAGCCGACACAAAAGAAAATAAGGGCAGGACGATAAGGCCTGTGGTGAATGCTCAGATTAAATCCCTACAGTGGTTGTCCTGCTGCTGGGCGGGCGCTTCCCCCCAGGGTAAAGCCTGGTGACCAAGCACTCTGGCCTGAGTGAGATTAAACATGCACGCTGTGAAAATCTCACCTGAAACGGATTCTTTCTCCAGGGATTATACCCCGAGGCAGCTACCTGTCTTCTGTTTTTATTAGGAAAAGTCAGTGGTGTGCGACAGTGTCTTTTATGAGTCTTCAAGCTATGGCTTCAAAGGGCCCAGTGCCTTTCTGATGCCTTTGAAAAGCGTTTCGAGGGATAAATTCGGAAACAGGAAGGCTAGGACGTGGACTCCCTGCACTGGAGCCGTCTTACCTATTAAGTTGGCCACTCTGTTCAAGTTCTGATGTCCTTGCTGGCTTGCCAAAGCCTGGCATCAGAGGTAGCTCAGCCCTACAGGTGTGCTGCCAGTTTCCACAATTGCCTTTAACCTTAAACTAACGAGAAGTAGTAGTTGCCCACAGGTGAGGTTCTATTGCTGCTTTCCTGGCTTGGACCTCTGAGGCTTAATATTCTTCCCGTGTGTTCACGTGCATGCATTCTCAAAACACAGGGGACCAGGAAACCCTCGGAGAATCCCATCTGCTCAGTGAGCAAAGGTCGGCATAGTCTTTTTTTCTTTTTTACGAAGCATTACACAGCCAGAGCTCTGCAGCACCGTGAAGGAGAATGAGACAGTGCCAGGGAAGGAAGGGAGAGAGGGGGAGAGAGGGAGGGGCAGGGTCGGGCATACTTTGGACAGGAGGTCCAAGATGTCTCTGAGCGGAACCCTCCGAAAGGTGTGTCAGCCATGGGAAGATCTGGGGGGAGAGGGGAATGGATCTAGCACATCTGAGGGACACTGAGAAGACCACTGTGACTACGGCGAAGTCACCATATCCACACATTAGGCAGAGAGCAGCAGTGGATGACAGAAGGGGCCAGATCAATAGAGCCCGTGCAGAAGACGCGGCGGCAGAGTCTGGTTTTTACTCTGCATGTGATCAATGCCAGGACTATGCTCAGGACGGGAATGATGGGAACTGGTTTACATTTTACTTTAGATAGATTCTAGCAAGACTTCCATGAACATACTGAATAATACTTGACTTGGATGAATTGACAACTTTAGAATTGATTCCCAGGTTAATTTTCTAGGCGAAGATCTTGGTGATACTAGAATCTACAACTTTGTTCAACTTAAATAATTTCTTGGAATGTGTTCCCCCCCTTCCTCGGCCTCGCCAAATATGCAGAGCACAGTGGTCAAGACCATGAGCTGTGAAATCAAAAAGACCCATTTTGGGGTCCAGATCTCATCACGTACTAGTCATCGGACCTTCCTTGAACATTTTATATTTATAAATGGGGATCATGGTGTCCTTCTCTGAGGAGGAGGAAGAGTGTATGTGTGTGCACGTGCCCATTTGATGTGCTTAGCAGGGCGCCTCGCACAACAGCACCCTATACGGGACCATCCATCGCCCCATCCCCCACATCCATCACCTCCTTCCTTCCTTTTCCGATTACCTTCTCTCCTCTGTGGCCGTCACACTCTGCTACACGCTATTTGGCACTTATTTGATTTGATGGGCTTGGAGAGGCTGTGGCAGATGAAGGAGAAAGAGGGTCAATAACGGAGCTGCCAATGTCAAGAGGATGGAGAAGGAGGAAGATAAGGGACAGGTATAAAGAAACCGAAGAAGTCTGCCACTCCATTTGTCCCGGACAGTTTCTAAGAGAACGTGAAGGGATTAGAACTTACCCAGGACCTTAAAGCTAACAGCTCAGCAGGGAAGGAAAGGGGAAGGGCAGTTTCAGGGTTTGCCAAAATTGAGGCCGCCTTCCTCTCGGGACAAGATTGTACTTTAGTGATTTTAGCTGCATAGAATCAAATCACCAAATATTAAGAGAATGAAACTAATTAAGGGGATTCCATTTACTTTTTATTCACATTTAATGATTATGCCAGGTATTTCCTATACCTCTTTAGCCATCCTGTAAGAAGGGACTCTTTATCAGTATCGACAGTTTAAGAGACCCAGAACCGGGGTAATTCTCTGGGCAAGAAGAATAGACAGTATAGGAGAAAAAGAATGCATAGTGAACCAAATTGAATCACAACCATTTTTAAACTTTTGCGGGGATAGTAATTGTGATGGTAGTTTTATGTGTCAATGTGACTGGGCCATGCAGGGACCAGACATTTGGACAAACATGAGTCTGGGTGTGTTGGTGAGAGCATGTCTGGATGACATTAGCATTTGAACTGGGAGACCCAGTAAAGCAGACTGCCCTCTCCAAAGTGGGTGGGCCTTATCCAATCAGTTGAAGGTCTGACTAGTACAAAAAGGCTGACACTCTCTTGAGTACGGGAGAATTTTTCCTAATTTGAATGTAAACATTGGCTCTTTCTGGTACTCCGGCCTCCTGGCCTTTGGACTAGAACTTAAACATCAATGCTCTTGGTTCTCAAGCCTTAGAACTCATGTGAGAACTATATCATCAGCTATCCTGAGTTCCTGACTCCAGACCTTGAGACTCGTCAGCCTCCATAATTGTGAGCCAATTCCTTATAATAAATCTCTTGATATACATGCACACGTGCGCACACATTCTTGGTCTTGTTTCTCTGGGGGAGACTGACTACTGCAATGGTAGAGAAGTTTATCCCACATCCGGTTTACAGAAAGGAAAGTATATCAAAAAGCAAGTGAGCATGGCTTTGAGTTATAAGAAACCTTTATAAAGGATTCACCCATGTTACATAATCTCCAAATCCACTACTAGCTCCTTCAAGGTGTGAACCAATGATTCTCTTGGAAAGAACATGAGACTTTCTTTGCCTTTGTTTGGGAACAGTGGGCACCACTGATGCTCCTGCTTCCCATGAGAGGGAAACCCCATTATGTGACAGTATCAGGGGCTCTCAGGCATTAAGTTAGAACTTTTCCTTGGATCTTTGCCAGAATAGGATGCCAGCTTTACGTTTACAGTGAGGTCAGTCATGTAAGAATGAGCTATGCGGATAATCGTGACCTTGCTGGAAACAGGGCTCCCATAGCTACTGAGAAATTAACTGCTTGATACCTGTGGACATGTTGGGCAATTTGGTAAGAGGGCGACTAGAAGTTGGCAGTAGGGTGCTGCTTCTTGCGAGGTGTGTATACCACACGCTCACGGAAGGGGCTTGAGAGATTTGCTTTGATTTGATTAATGGCTCTCGCTGTAATTCACTTTTTCCTACATTCTCTACAACACACGTGTGTCAGAGAGGTTAACAAACAAGAAGCTCCATCTCTTGGACTCAAAGAGATGCATCAAAGGACAAGAAAGAATGAATCCCTCGGGTTTCGCTTACAAGGTGTGGCCAACGAGACCTCAAGTTAACGAGAAAACGTTCACTGAGCAGCACCTCTGCTTTTCAGGAATGTCGGACATACGCATCATGGCAACAACCTTTAATACTTGTAAAACTCTTCACATTTAAAACAAAACACACACACACACACACATACACACACACATACACACACACACAACCTTGTCCCCAAAGGTTATAAGGCACATCGTCCTCATTTACTGGACGAGCACTTTCAATTTGGGCTCAAATCCTATTATTCGGGAGATATGAATTGGGCCATGGGCACACTTCCAGCAACA
This sequence comes from Saccopteryx bilineata, assembly GCF_036850765.1. NCBI lineage: Eukaryota > Metazoa > Chordata > Mammalia > Chiroptera > Emballonuridae > Saccopteryx > Saccopteryx bilineata. Next base: position 180,201,531 of record NC_089493.1, on the reverse strand, counting down.
GTATTTCAGAATTAAAATCTAATTTAACCGCGATGACCCCTGGAAGTGACCAGGCCCTGGTAAAAGCATAAACGGCCGTGTGCTATTTATTCCGCCCACAGCGTGTTGGCAACGGTCGCCAATCATCCTTCATCATCTAAGCCCCCTTTCTCTTCACACAGCGCCTTGGAACGGGCAACCATATGAAGGAGCTGCGCGTCACTGCAGCCAATACACGTGTGACACTGAGACCAGGTCTGGGAAACGCAAAAAAGACCATCTCAGAGTGGCTGAGTAAGGGGTGGGGAGGCAGGAGTAGCTTGAATAAATGCACGGTTTAACAAGTAATTATACACTGAGGATATTAGCTTAGGGAATAACGCAATACTTTTTGGTTTAAAACTTTTTTTTTTTTTTTTTTTTTAAACAGAGCAGTGAAATAGCAGCTTTAGTATCAAAAAGTCCCATTCTCATGGGCCAGGCCTGTTCTTTATTCCCTGTGTGACTTCGGGCAGCTCATTTAATATTTTGCACTTCAGTCTCCTCTTCTGTAAAATACAACCAACCAACCTAGGTGGATGGGCGTATTTAACATGTCTGTCACCAAGCAAAGACAGTGGCAAGCTGTGGGCGCTTTATCCATGTTATTTCCTTTCTCTCAGTTATAAGTAGGAAGAGATTTGGCCTTCACATACTCTTGTCTTTTTTTGGAGGGGGGCTTCTTTTAAAGGTAGAGATTCTTGAGGCTAGGATTATTTCAGGGTTTCCTTTTCTATATAATAACGTCAGGTACTACAGAACGAGTTCTTTAGTGGACCCAGGCTGAGGCCCACAGTTACTTCCCTGAGGCCCAGGCCTGATGTGTGGGATGCACTTCAGTTAGTTTCTGTATATTGGAAAGACCTGGTTTCTGGGGTACTAATTTCAGACTAGTGGGAGCACTCACAGAGTTTCTTCCTGTTACTGTAGATTTAAACTTCAAATCCTGGGACCCATCACATCCTGGCCGAGAAAGGCACGCTAACCGGCCTCGCGTTACTCCCTACTTTACCTGGATTTAGCTCTGAAATCGAGGTTCCAGGGCAGGGGTCGGGAACCTTTCTGGCTCAGAGAGCCATGAACGCCACACATTTTAAAATGTAATTCCATGAGAGCCATACAACGACCTGTGTACATTATGCATTATCCAATAAAAATTTGGTGTTGTCCCGGAGGACAGCTGTGATTGGCTCCAGCCACCCGCAATCATGAACATGAGCAGTAGGAAATGAATGGATTATAATACCTGAGAATGTTTTATATTTTTAACATTATTATTATTTTTATTAAAGATTTATCTGCAAGCCAAAACTATCTAGATTGAGCCATCAAAAGAGCCACATCTGGCTCGCAAGCCATAGGTTCCCGACCCCCATTCCAGGGCGATGAGACTGATTCTAAGCTTGGTCCCCATGTTGAGAATATTAGTAGAGATGCCTCAAAGGCATCTCTAGTCTCCTGGATGATGCCAACTTTGAAAACTTGAATAAGAGCAACTATAATGAGTAGCAGGGTTTTATTGAAATTCAATATCTAGACATGGGCTTGCTGTATCAATTATTTTTTAAAAAATGGAAGTCACATTAAAACCAGATATTTTAAACAAACTGGCAGGCCTGGAAAGTAGAGAAGAGTGCATCTCAGATTAAATGGATCAACAGGAAGGAAACTTTCATTTTAAAGGTCATGACAACTACTGTCGTCCCCCCCCCCCCCCCCCCCCCCCCCCCGCCCAGCAGGTATAAGGTACCAGGCTAGTAACTGAACTCTGCTCTCAGGAGAGGGGTTAGGGGACACAGAAAGAAAGAAGGAACCATAACTTCCCCTGAGGTTGACTCCGCCCACAAAGGAAGTCGTGGAACTCCTGCACTTCCTGCTCTTTCTGGTTGTCCGTGAACAAAGACAAAAAAAAAAGAGGTGACACGTGTAAAACCATGTGTGTAGCAGGAGTCATTAAGCAGTCAGGATGACATACTGTGTTCGCTGCAGTTTGTATCAGTTCTGTCTCTTCCATCTCAGGGTGAACGCCTTTCCTCACAGTCAGACGTCCGAAGATTTGTTGTCTGCTAAAAATGTCACAGGCCGACTCCCGTTAAATATCAAGCATGTGCATAATAAGAAAAGGGAAATTTCTGACTCAGCCAAGTCCATGATCTTGGGGGCTCAAAGGAAGAACGGAACCCCAGCCACACTGGTCCCCCGGACACATGGAACAGGTCCAGCCTCCGGGCCTTTGTACTTGCTGTTTCCTCTCGCTGGGATGCTCTTCCCCAAGCTCTCTGCACAGCTGGCCTCAACACTTAATTCAGCTTGAATATTATCTCCTCCGTGAAACCTTCTCTGACCACACCACTACTAAGACAGCGCTCCTTTCTCCTCTCTGCTGGTGCATTGCTAATATCACACATCCCATTCTTACTTACTGGAGGATGGTTGGTACCCTCACAAGAACCTGACTCCATGGAGAGAGGAACATTGCTTTGCTGATTGCTGGAATAACACCTGACAGATAGTAGGAGGTCCATAATACGTTTTTAAAAATAAATGTGTTATTTTTGACAAATCTCTAAAGCCAGGTCATTTTTTTTCTTATCAATAAATTGAAATAGTCACATCTAACACTATTAAGGTTTCCAAAGAAAGTAAAATACTTTGAAAAACAACTTGATAAACCTCAAAATTCACAATTAGTTATTGCTTTTATCATGTTTATTGTTAATTAGCTCTTCTATCAGAGTGTCAATTGGTGATAGATTTAGACGAGGCTCTGCCTTGATCTATAAACTTGTCCAAGAGTGGGTGAACTCCTGGAGTAGTAATCATATTTTATTTCATTTTTCTTTATGCCTGACTTAAAGAAGACATAATAAATTCTCGCTGAATGGTAGAAAAGTGGATGGATGAAATGGATGGCGTAAATAGGATGACTTAGTAGAGATGTACAGCTCTGACTCAGAGAGCTGGGAATTAAGACAAAACGCCAGATATGGTAACAGACCAGCACCCGAAGGCTCCCAAACCAGGCATCCTGAAAACTATCTAGAATGAGCCCTAGTACATAAATCCAAGCTGAATCACTAGTCAAAAAAAATCAATAAAACTGTTAGGATTAATCAAGTTACCATAAACTGGAGTTCGTACGTGAGCCATGAAGCCAGTGTTACATGGCAACAGATACAAGGCCCTCCGGAGAGATGGGAATGCCTGTACCTAAGGGTATGGCCGGCCCAAGGCCACATGGGAACGGCAGGGGACATCTTGTCTGAGTGGAAAGAAACAAGCTTATGTAACTGGTTTACCATTGTGTGGTCAGGTCAAAAATGACCGTGAATTCATTCCTAGGTAAGTCTGGGCACTGGAGACCTCAGTTAATAAAAAGGCATTCTCTCTAGTCACCCTTACTTCTTACATTCTGTGAAATCCATAGTGATTGTAGGAAATGTAATAGGTCTACTGATGCTGACAACTTATTGTCCATGGTTCTGGTCCATGAAGACAGAAGAGACCAGAATTAACTGACTGCATATCTAGATATAAAACTAAAGAATTTTAGAGCAAGAAGAAACCTTGGAGACCAGGTAATCCAACCTTGCCGTTTAACAGAAAAAAAATTGGGACTCAAGGCTCTGGGGTGACTTGCCGACAGTCACACACATAGCTAGTGGCCGGACTGAAGCCATGAATTATGTCTCCTGACTTCCCGCCCAGTGTTCTTCCCACTGACCTTTCTGTTAGTACTGAATGATGTCCACATCAGTCAGACCTTTTTGAAAGTGACCATGGAATAGGACAATACAAAATGTCCAGCAATGAATTCAAACAGGGCCCTTACCTTACTCCAGGGTTGTTTGTAGAATTCAAGAAATTTCAGTCATCAAGAAGAATGCCCAGATATACAAAAATAGCAACATTCCGTCAATCATCCTGAACTTATTTTAGAGCCAGAAAAACCCTTAGTGATCATTAACCACAATTCTCTAATTTTATTGGCAATTAAACGCATATTAGAGAGGTTACTTTTCCAGAACCACAGAGCTGGTTAAAATGAAGACCCGTTGATCTAATGAAATTATTTTTACGCTATTATAAACAGCGAATCCAACTGTCTGGGTATATGGGTCACAGAGATGCTTTAAAATTTTCCTTTTCATTCTAATCAAACCAAATGGACCTTCTAGCAAAAAAGAAAAATGGTACAATGGAAACCAAGGGCACCTACCATCTAGGAAAAAACACGCTAGAGGTGATGTCATTTGCTCTATAACAGCTAAAATATATTCGATTTTTTACCCAACATACGAAACACACCTACATCATATGTAATTAATTCCCCAAGCTACAGTTTCATACGGGGATCAAGGCACTGGATGAACTGCTCGTGGCCTGACCTAGAGTGGACAACTTAATACACTTTTGTCGGCTGCATTGATGGGTAAGTAGATAAACAGAGAAAACAAAAGGCCCATGGTAGCTATTAAAAGGAAAGGAAATGTATTCTGCATTTATAGCACAGCTTGACTTGGACGAGCTGCATTTTGAGATCTCCACAGCTTTCCATGTGGCCTCTGACTATCAGATGAACAGTGCGAGATTTAAGCTTTGTCTACCATTTGTCACGTTTTTTCCACAGAATTTTACTTTTGAAAACTTTCAGCAAGACCCTGAATCACTCTCATCATTCAGGTCACGGTGACCCGCACAATCTCCTCCACTCACGGCACACTTGAACCCTTGGGTTTGGTGGCGGCTCGAAGATTTCTATTTCAGTCCCAGCAGCTACCCCAATGTCCCCGATTCAATATCTCATGAAACCTCAACAGTCAGACGGAGGCGGCCAGGCGCAGAAATGGGAAAGGAGGGATCTAATCTAACGTCCACGGTGGAACTTCAAACACAAATACTCTAGGGAAGAGGAAAACCCTTACTTTTGCTATGGAACACCCCTATGCTTTGAGACCATATTCTTTACCCTGATCTTCTCCCCGACATTTCAGAATCCACCCTATTATTACATTCTTGGTTTGTCACGTGACAAAACCAATGCCTGAGAGAGTCAGAGACGCGTTCAAACCATGCTCACGGGAAACTGTCAGTGGGTGGGTTGGAATAGCTCCCCGAGTTCTCTTTCTGTTACTTTGTGCTGTCCCTCTCATCCAATTCTCAGGGAATGCTGTGACCTTTTCTATATACAGTGTTCTGTAGGTATGGCTTTTGAAGGCAATAAAATCTAAGTGCTAAAAACTCCTGGGCCTCTTAAAACCTGAGCAAGTTCTTTAACCTCCTGAGATTTAGCTTTCAGAATTTTCTAAAAAGCACCACTGGTTTTCAGTAGTGGAACTTGCAAGGTGGGTAACGTAACCAACATTATAAAGTATGCAACACTATTCCTGGGAGAGAACAATGTCAGGAAATATTGACCCCTTCAGCCCCACTGCCCCCCAAACCTGGTTAACTAAATAAGCTGTTAGAATGGTTACTGTAAATGCCCATCTACCCTGTGTGGGTAGCAGCAGCCATGAAATTGGGGTAGACGTGATTCCTCTTCCCACTCCAAGGGAAGACTGTGATTAACTCAGTCTTTGGGGTAATCTGATTCCCCTTGCACAGCGACTGACTCAGACTGAGCAAGAGAAATCAGTTGCTCCAATCAGAGTGAAGCCCAAGGATTATAGTCAAGGTAGAGAGAAGAAGAGAAGCTCTGTTATGCTCTGGATATGCTCTGTTGTGCAAATATGATGGCTGGAGCAGTGACTGCCATTTTGTTATCACGAGTAAAATCACCATAGAAAAGCCAAATAAATACATTCCCTCTAATCCAGGCAAGACTGGAAGGGACAGTTGAAAGCACTCTATAGTTAAGTCCAAAATAATGACCATCAGACATCCCTCAGGCCCAAGGAAGCACACTCATCGATGTACCTGCCTGCACATGGCCTAAAGTATTTGTGACAGCACCTTGTTTGGCTGTGGCTTCAGCCATCCCATTGAAGGAAGAGAAGTGTGAGGCAAGGCCACTGGAGGGTTGGCCCTTCTACCTGTAGGGGTTCCTCCTGGGACCCCATACTTGTCAAGACACCCCTCTAGTGGTATATGCTTTGGTTCTAAGTTATAGCAACTTCATAAGTTTGGGTCAAAGCAGGTTACTTCTATCATGGAAGGTGGTGAGACTGACAGGAGACCAGATTCTGGAACCTTTTTTTTTTTTTTAATTTTTTTTTTCTTCATTTTTCTGAAGCTGGAAACAGGGAGAGACAGTCAGACAGACTCCCGCATGCGCCCAACCGGGATCCACCCGGCACACCCACCATGGGGGGATGCTCTGCCCACCAGGGGGCGATGCTCTGCCCATCCTGGGCGTCGCCATGTTGCGACCAGAGCCACTCCAGCGCCTGAGGCAGAGGCCACAGAGCCATCCCCAGCGCCCGGGCCATCTTTGCTCCAATGGAGCCTTGGCTGCGGGAGGGGAAGAGACAGACAGAGAGGAAAGCGCGGCAGAGGGGTGGAGAAGCAAATGGGCGCTTCTCCTGTGTGCCCTGGCCGGGAATCGAACCCGGGTCCTCCGCACACTAGGCCGACGCTCTACCGCTGAGCCAACCGGCCAGGGCCAGATTCTGGAACTTGCCATGTTAGTTAGTGACCTACGAGCAGGTGGCCTGTATCAACTGCACCTCCACTTTCTCTAAAAGAGCACAACTGTACAAAGAGAGGAATGAAGTCAGAGAAGCCAGGGACAACCGTTTCCTGACGGCCTCGATTGTCCTTCTCTGTGCCTGTGCTGTCGTATTGGGGTGGAAAGGGAGCCAGGGGCGCTCTTGTAGTGGTGAGTAGGGGTGAGACACCACAGTGGGTGGAGCAAAAGGAGTGGACCCTCCTCAGATCTCAGTGCTGTAAAGCCCACTGAGGGCGAGTCGGTGACGTGAATGAATGAAGTGGACATCAAGTAGAGACTGGGAGAGGGCAGACCCTGACAGGGGCATGAGTGCTCAGCGCCAGTCATACATTTTGACAAAAACATTGAAATCAGTTTTTTTTTAATGTAAAAGTTTCTTAATTTTATTTATTTATTTATTTATTTATTTATTTATTTATTTATTATTTTTCTGAAGTGAGAAGCAGGGAGGCAGAGAGACAGACTCCCGCATGTACCCGACCGGGATCCACCTGGCATGCCCACTAGGGGGTGATACTGTGCCTATCTGGGCCATTGCTCCATTGCAACCGGAGCCATTCTAGCACCTGAAGCAGAGGCCATGGAACCGTCCTCAGCACCCAAGCAACTTTGCTCCAATGGAGCCTTGGCTGTGGGAGGGGAAGGGAGAGATAGAGAGAAAGGAGAGGGGAAGAATGGTGCTTCTTTTGTGTGTTCTGGCCGGGAATCGACCCTGGGACATCCACACACTGGGCCGACGCTCTATCACTGAGCCAACTGGCCAGGGAAAAGTTCTTTAATTTAAAAATTTTTATTTTTATTTATTTATTTTTAGAGAGGAGAAAGAGAGAGAGAGAGAAGGGGGAGGAGCTGGAAGCCTCAACTCCCATATGTGCCTTGACCAGGCAAGCCCAGGGTTTCAAACCGGTGACCTCAGCATTTCCAGGTTGATGCTTTATCCACTGCGCCACCACAGGTCAGGCAAAGTTCTTTAATTTTAAAACTTTATTATTTTCTCTCCACATTGAGAAGATCAAATGAAACACTTGAGTGGGTGGATTAGGCTCAGACAACAGAAAGATCTGACTGGATTACCAGACAGGATACTGGATGGTGGCTCTATGGCCTCAACCTTAGAAGTGAAGAGTGACCAGGGAGATGAGCAGGACCATGGCTCCCCTTTGTGGCCCGAACAAGGCACCTCAGGGGACAGAGTTCCCAATGACAATGGCTACACAGATTCCTGTTGAGACTGAACGTTAACTCAGTGGTCTTGGGAGTGTCCACAAAGATTCCTGAGGCTGAGCAAGGTTGGCTGGGATCAGAGTTCTACCTAACCCCAAAGGACCTCGCCGGGAGGGGGCTGACATCACCTGTGAGCACCATCATTGTCTCAGGACAAGGCTGTCAACCCGCTGGGGGAAGGGAGCCCACTCAAATTCCTGATTGAGGCTTCTCATCTACCTCACTGAGGATACATTCAGTGATGAAAGACTGATAAATAAGGAAAATAAAGAAAGTTGACAGGTTGTAGAGTAGGCACAACTGTGAAGTTGGAACTGTTTTCTCCATGTGACAAATGAGGTAATAATGAGAAGTACAGCACAACACTCAAAGTCTGCAGAGCTAGGCCCTGGCCGGTTGGCTTGGTGGTAGAGCGCCGGCCTGGTGTGCGGAAGTCCCGGGTTCGATTCCCGGCCAGGGCACACAGGAGAGGCGCCCATCTGCTTCTCCACCCCTCCCCTTCTCCTTCCTCTCTGTCTCTCTCTTCCCCTCCCGCAGCCGAGGCTCCATTGGAGCAAAAGATGGCCCGGGCGCTGGGGATGGCTCCTTGGCCTCTGCCTCAAGCGCTAGAGTGGCTCTGGTTGTGACAGAGCGACACCCTGGATGGGCAGAGCATCGCCCCCTGGTGGGCGTGCTGGGTGGATCCCGGTCAGGCGCATGTGGGAGTCTGTCTGACTGCCTCCCCGTTTCCAGCTTCAGAAAAATACAAAAAAAAAAAAAAAAGTCTGCAGAGCTAGTACAGGGCAACATTTGCACTTGAACTCTGGTCTCCCGTCTTAAGTCCCCATGAATCCACGCTGCCTCTTCAAGTGTTCTCCTTGCATTCCCCGCTTTGTTCCTATCCTTTATTATCCTGTACATGGTGGTGGCATTTTGATCCAGACATTCCAAGAGTATTTGAACAAAATATTATTTTCCCCTATTTCCTGTTCACTGTCTATGGGAGGAGTACTCTGGAGAACATACTTTGAGAAATGCTGCATTATGCACCTAATGACATAGAAGATAAGTGATTTAAAGGTAAATTTTTACTGCCCATTTTAACTCCATTACTATTAGTTCAGTTCATTAAAACAAAATTTAGATGAAGCGTCCATGCCTGGGATATTTCATATTTTTTTGGTTGCTCTTAAGTGTTTTTACATTGTTGGCTGGGAGAGTCTGAGGCCGGTTACCATGTAATCAGAGACACTTTCCAAGAAAAGCTTTTCAAACTGTGAAACACGGGTTCTAAAATTTGCACCAAGGGGTTTTTAATTTATGGAGATGACTGAGCGATGTGGAGAGGGCAATGCCATTGTAAGAAGAAATGATCACTTACTTTTTCTGAGAGAAGAAGGGGCACACCGCTCCATGCAGAGCCACATGGAGAAGTACTGGGTTTGGCCAGGCAGAAGTAGGCAGAAGGGGGCAGCCTAGATCACAGGCTTTATTGAATTTTCCCAAGGAAAGGCAAGGTAAGGCAGAATAAACAGTTTAGGACTGGCTAGTTTGAATAATTCTGGTGGACTTTAGGCTGTAGGGCGGTCTTTAGTTGTCTGGTCAAGTGGCACTGTGATGATTATGGCTGGGGGTGAGGGGTGGGGTGGGAGGGAAAGTTGGTTTGGTATGTGAAAGTTAAGAGAAGGAGACAGTTGGGACCACAGACCTGGGATAGATTGATTTGCATATGAAAGATGTAGCAGGCAAGTTGTTATTATCTTTAAAAATTAGCTAGTCCTAAAAGGGTCAGGCTTTCTCTGGGTCTGTAATGCTCCCAAATTCCAGAGCATAAAGAATACAAAAAATAATCAGCGTCAATGAGAATGTGAAGAAAAGTAACCTTCAAGCATTAGTGAGGGGACTGCAGATTGGTACAGCCACTGAGGAAAACACTGTAGAGGTTCCTTAAAAATTTAAAAATGGAACTGCCTTATGACCCAGTAATTCCACTTTTAGAATGTATCCAAAAAAACCCAAAATACTGCCTGGCCAGATGGTGGCACAGTGGATAGTGTCAGACTGAGATGCAGAGGACCCAGGTTCAAAACCCTAAGGTCACTGGCTTGAGAATGGGCTCACCAGCTTGAGCATGGGGTCACTGGCTTGACTATGGGATCACAGACCTGACCCCATAGTCACTGGTTTGAAGACCAAGGTTGCTGGCTTGAGCAAGCGGTCACTTGCTCTGCTGTAGCCCCCAAGTCAAGGCACATATGAGAAAGCAATCAATGAACAACTAAGGAATTGCAACAAAGAACTGATGCTTCTCATCTCTCTTCCTGTATGGCTGTTCCTATCTGTGTGTTTCTCTCACTATTAAAAAAAAAGAGGAAAAAAAAAAAGAAACCCAAACGACTAATTCAAAAGAATATATGCACCTTATGTTCACTGAGCATTATTTATGATAGCCAAGATATGGAAGCAACTCAAGCCCATCAGAGGATGAGTGGGTAACAAAATCATGGTACGTTTGCTCAGTAGAACACTATGTGGCCTTAAAAAACGAAATCTTACCTTTTGCAACAGCCTGGATAAACCTAGAGCAGGGGTCGGGAATCTTTTTAGCTGAGTGAGCCATGAACACCACATATTTTAAAATGTAATTCCGTGAAAGCCATTCAATATGTTTAACACTAAATACAAGTAAATGTGTGCATTTTATGTAAGACCAACACTTTTAAAGTACAATAAGTCTGAATTCTTTTTAATAATGTTGTTATGCTGTTGCTAACCAATGATGAATAAAGTACTTCTTACCATTAATGTGACTTCTGGTGCTGCATGGTTTTGCTGATGGCTTTGTAGTCTGGTTGATATGTGGTGAGGTTAAGCTTCATGCAGGTGTTGAGACTTCCATCCATTAAACGTAATCGTAGGTTGGTCTTAACATTCTTTAGATGTGAGAAAGACTGCTCACATGCATACGTAGAGCCAAATATTGTCAGTACAGCAATATTCACATGCTGCAGTGTGTGGTATGTCACGGGAAGCGCGTTCCAAGTTTTGACAATCAGCTGGTCCTCGGGTTGAAGTTTTTTCATTTCTCCCCACTTGTGTTTGCTCGCCAACTCTGCTTGCTGTCATGCAAGTCTTTCCAAATCTTCATTCAGGGACTTGAACTTACTCACCCACATGTCTGAGGCCTTCAGGTCAGCAGCTTGTAGCTCAAAATCTCTTAATGGAGACACCGAGGATGTAACTCAGGTCAGCGCTGTCCAGGGCACACTTGTGTGGATGGGTGATGAACTTAAAAAGATGAGTGCACTCACGAAATTCTCCAAAGCGCGCTTTGAATGACTGCAGGAGATTAGATGTGAAGCCCGCTAGCTGCTGGAGATCAAGATGTTGAGCAGGGTCACTTGCTGTGCATGCATCTTTAAACTTTCCCAGTTTTTCAAAGTGTAGTATACGACCTGTTTCAATGTCGGCGATGAAGAGTTCCAGCTTGTTTTCAAATGCAAACACTGCTTGTTGAAGGGATAAGACTGTATTTCCAACGCCTTGCATTTTCACATTGAGCTGGTTCAGATGTTCAGTCATGTCCACAAGATAGTAGAACTTCAGGAGCCACTCAGTGTTAGCTAACTCAGGATGCTCAATGTTTTTCATTTCAAGAAAAGTCTCGATTTTGCTCAAACAAGCCGCAAAACGGCTGAGCACCTTCCTTCTTGACAACGAATGCACATTGTTGTGTAGAATCAGACCAGGATAACTATTCCCAACTTCATCCAGCAGTGTTTTAAACTGGCAATCATTTAAAGCTTGAGCAACAATAAAGCTGACCACCCAAATGACCAGTGACATCACCTCACCAAGAGGCTAGCCACACATCTGAGCACAAAGCGCCTCCTGATGTAGGATGCAGTGAAAACTTAGGATGGGTCTCTTTTCATGTTCATAAAGAAGCACTACGAATCCTGTTTTTCCCCACCATGCACAGAGCACCATCAGTACACACTGAAATAAGTTTATCCATCAGTAAATTTTTTTCTTTAGTGAACTCAGTGAAAGACTTAAATAAATCCTCCCCTCTTATTGTCTCTTTCATAGGAAAAACAGCAAGACTTTCCTCACATAGTGTGTCACCGACAGCATACCTTGCAATCACGCTGAACTGGGATAAATGGCTTACGTCTGTTGACTCATCCAAAGTGAGAAAAAAGAATGGTGCTGCATTTATGTCCTTCACTTGTGTTGTCTTAATTTGATTTGCCATCATGATGGTACGATTGTGAACAGTTCTTGCTGACAGAAGCATGTCTTGTCTTATTCATTTGATGATCTTGTCTTTATCCGAAAAGTCGTCAAAAAATTCATTGGGAACATTAAGCATGAATGTTTTGGCATACTCCCCATCTGTGAATGGCTTTCCATTTCTCACAATTGCTAAAGCACCAGCAAAGCTAGCTGAATTCCAGTCACCTTGTTGGGTCCAAACACGGAGTTGCTGCTGACTAGCTTGCACTCTGCACAGTAGCTCTTGACATGCTTTCTTCCTGCTGCCCCCGCTGGATATTTCAATGCAAATGTAGTATGGCGTGTGTCAAAGTGTCACTATATATTTGACTGTTTCATTGATGCAATTGTATCATTGCATATTAGACACACTGCAGAACCTGCTCTCTCCACAAAGGTGAATTCCTCTGTCCATTCCTGCTGAAAAGTACGATACTCCTCATCTTTTTTTTTCTTTTAGCCATCTTCTTAGTCAAAAGGGTTTCTGCAATTAGCTAGCTGACTACTTGATTAAAAGGAGGGAAGTTTACTTCCTGACCTCACAATGACCCATGTACATTACGCATTATCTAATAAAAATTTGGTGTTGTCCTGGAGGACAGCTGTGATTGGCTCCAGCCACCCGCAACCATGAACATGAGTGGTAGGAAATGAATGGATTGTAATATATGAGAATGTTTTATATTTTTAATATTTTTTTTATTAAAGATTTGTCTATGAGCCAGATGCAGCCATCAAAAGAGCCACATCTGCCTCAGGAGCCATATGTTCCCAACCCCTGACCTAGAGGGTATTATGCTAAGTGAAACAAGTCAGAGAAAGACAAATGCCATATGACTTCACTTATATGTAGAATCTAAAGAACAAACTAGTCAAACAAGCAAAATAGAAACAGACTCCTAGATACAGAAAACAGGCTCAGAGTTCACAGAGGGAAGGGGATTGGAGAGCTAGGGATGGAATTGAGAAGTCAAATTGGTAGTTACAGAATAGTCACAGAGATGTCAACTGTAGTCCAGAGAATATAGTCACTAATATCATAATAACTGTATGTGGGGCTTGGTGGGTACTGGAAATATCGGGGGTGAGGGGAAAGCACCTTGTAGATGGCATGATTTTCTAACCATTATGATATACATCTGACACTAATACAGAATAATACTGAACGTAAATAGTAACTGAAAATAAAAGGAATAAAGAAAATATACTTATATTGGGCCTGCGATAAATAGATGTCATATAGACAAAAAGTATACAAATATACTCTTAAAAATCATGGCAATCAGCCAGGAAGAGGTCCTATCAGTCCCATGGCAACAGTTAGTGGGAGAGCCCAATGAAATCCCCAGGAGAGAAAGTCCCCTTAACAGAGATCAAGTGCAGAGAACACTGGCACGAGTGATCCAGCCAGGGAAGACTTCTCTGCCTTTTCCTCTTCTCCCTGGAATTACTGAAATGAGATTGTTTCTGTGACGCTAAGTGTACCGAAGACTCGAAGACACTCCATTGTCTGAGCGTGACCAGAAAAGCCATGCTTGCGGTCCATTCATCCAAGCGCAGGAGCAACATGGGGTGTACTGAGTGGGTGCTGATGGGTTATATATTGTGTCAGGGAGAATAACCTTGTTGTCTGAATGCATGCGCCTTACGAGTCTCACTTGCTAAATGTACCGGTTCCACCACAGTATTATATGAAAACATATACATATTACACAAATGCCGTATCATGTGGGTTCCATTCTACTCAATGGGGCTCAGTAATACCAAAGGCTTCCTTAAAAGTAAAAACAGAGTACAGAAGGAATTGAGTCTGAAATGTACTTTCAAACTACTTCTCAGTTCATTTAGCACTGACAATTGTATGGGTTTCTTTTCTTTTTCTTTTTTTTTTCTTTCTTTTTCTTCTACTATTTAAGTTCACTGCATTAACACTCGTGAAAAACTGCTGTAGCTCGCAATTCTAGGAAACTGAATTCCAACAAAGCTTCTTGCAGGCCCATAAAATATCTTTCTCAAAAAACAAAAACAAACAAACAAAAAACCACCTGATGAGATCACAGTGCTAAGATCTATTTTGGGACAAATGTGTTACTTAGATTGGCGACATCAGCTGGTCTAGAGGCGTATTTTTAAGAGGAAAGGATTTAGAGATTCCAAGAGTCATCTTTACAAGGACAGCAGCCTGGACGGGTGCCTCCCTGGGTGACCGTTTCCCCCTGTGCTGGTCCCGCAGAGAAGTCTGGGATTAGCATCCACCACGCCCCGGTCCTTCCGGATGCAGCTCTTAGCCACAGAAGCATCACCCTGCGTCCTATTTTCTCAGGGGCAATTTCTTTTCTCCAGTTTCAGATATGGTCGCTTCTATGCCCGGATCTCAAAATTAATTTCAAATGCCTCCCTTCAAAAGTTTTAAACTTTAAGTCTGCTTATGGCCATGTCTGAATGTAAAGATTACACCAGAATTTAGTCTTTCTGGGTGTTAGGGGTGAAAAATGATGACTGAGGGGTTTTTGTTTGTTTGGTTTTTTTTCTTCCTCTTTAAATCTCCTCTAATCCACTCCCTTCCTCAGCTTTCCTGTCAAATTAATTCTGTCCCTACTGTGGCTGCTCCCACCTCTGCACACCCAATTTGTATCCAGAACAATTTCTTTGTCACCAACATTGGGGATTTTACTAATGCTTCAAAGATTAACTCACAACTCACTTTCTGTGGTGGGCTGGAATGCAAGCCCCCGAACTGGAACTGAAAGGGGCCCAGAGACAGGGCTGAGGCCCCGGCAGACCCCCATGTCGCCCTCTCACCCCCCACATTCAATTAGCAGCGTAGAAGGGACCACGCTGAAGGTGCCGAGTTCCTGGCTTGGCTGGCTGGTAAGTGACATGCAGAACCGGGCTAGCCAAGCCTGCTGGGGGCTTCGGTGATGAGAAAGAGGCAACAGCTGACTGTCACCTTCGGCCGGGGCGAATCGCACCAAGGCAGATGGACTGCCCTCTCTCTGACTTCCCACTCTGCAGCCATGGGAACTTAGTCTTCAAGCCCTCATGCAGTCTATTCAAAAGGAATAAAAATCTGTGCTGCCTCTCCTGCACGTCTTTCCCTCCTTCTTTCTGCCTTTCTCAGGTTTGGCCGCTGCCTCCCCCAGCTCCACTGCTTCTCTACCTGGGGCCCGCCCCAACCCTCTAGGATCCTAACAGGCCCCCTCATCATCAGAACATGCTTAGTCGGGCACCTGGACCTGCCGAAGAAACACACACTTGTGCTGGGCCCCCCAGGAGTGTGCGCAGCTGCGCAATGTTCGGGAGTGTGCGCCGCGGCACAGTGAGACCTGCTGCAAGGGCCGGCTGGAGGGAGGGGCTGGAAGACAATGGGAAGCATGGAGTCCCTTGTCACCTCCCCTGTTTTGGATGGATAGATGGATGAATGGATGGATGGTAGTCTCTCTGGGGAGCCAGGCAAAAGGAATAAGCCGACAGAACTCGTCAGCACAGGTTTCTAAATCAGAGATGGGCTGCTGCATGGCCCGTGAGACGGAAGGCACAGAGTGGCAAGAAATACTTTTTTCTGTGTGGGCGATGTGCTCTGACCTCCTCTAATACCCCCAGTCTCGGAGAACCCACGGCCTGAACCCTTCCGTGAGCTTCACCATTCTGGAGGCTCTCCGTGACACAGCAGGGCCCGGAAGGCCAGCTCAGGCGACAGGGACCAGAGTCGGGGGTCATGCGCCTGCAGCTGGAAGACAGATTTGTTGGGAGAAAGGAGGGACCCCTTTGGGGATGGTTAAAATAACGGATGGGGATCCTCTGAAGAGAGGCTAACTTGCAGCAATTAGAGCAGAATGGCATAAAAAGAAAGGGGTGGTGCTTACTGTATCGTCAGAGGCTGGTAGAGCCTGGCATCTTTCATAAGTTAATGGTGCAGGAAAATAATAGCTAAGCGCTACCACTGAGCACTCGCTGCATGCCAATCACTACATTGCCATCTCTCTTTACCTACGTTAGCTCTTTTCTTTATACCAACCCTATCGTACTGGCGTGACCATCACCATTTTGGAGTCAGGGAAACTACGGTCGATAGCCATTGATTAAGTCCCTGAGATCACACAGCTAAATTGTGGGGCCGCTGAGACACAATGCATATGAGCATCATGGTAATATCACCCTAACAGCGCAGTGAAGACAGGCCACATGAGAGAGGGCGCGTCTCTAAAGTGGTTTGTGCTTCAGTCAGGACTCAGATCAAATCTGCTGCGTTTCCCACCCAGCTGGCTGCTCTTTCTGTGACCAGCTGGAGCGTCACCAAGGAGAGCTGTCGGCAGGGCTGGGGCGGCCCATGCGCAGGGCTCCCTGGCCTGCCGCTGGCAGAGAATCAACACCAGCTGCCCTGGATGTGCTAAGGGGTCCGCCCAAGCTGCCTCCAGGAATGGGGCGCCCGCAGCCGGGCCTGAGGTTCGGAGCCGGGGCGAGTGTGCAAAAGCCTTCAGTGTAGCCTGCAGCGTGTCTGAGGGAGCTCCAGACACATGGTGCTCACACAAGGCTGTAAGTTTGGAAGAGTATCTGGGCCTGGCTGAATTCCACGATGACTGTCCCACGGTTTGTCCACCTGGCACTGCTGACATTTGGGCTTGACTGTCCCTTATTGGGGGGGGGCTGTCCTGTGCACTGCAGGGTATCTAACAGCAATGCTGGTCTGTACCTGTCAATGGTTGCCACCTGCCTCCCCACTTGTGATGACCAAAAATATCTTCCGACATTGCCAAATGTCCCTGAAAGGACAACATCAGCCTCCTCTGAGAACCACTGCATGTTCCCATCCTGATAAAGCCGGGGTTCGACAGGGAGAACTAGACTAGCTCAGGAGTCAGGAGATGCGAGTTCCAAGTGCCACGCAGCTCCCGCTAGCTGCCCGGCTCCGGGAAAGTCCCTGTTGTTCTCTGGGCCTGTTTCCAAGTCTGCAAAACGAACAGGCTTTAGGGTCCCTTCCTAGAATGTGTTTGAAGTTTATTAACAGCATCATACCAGAAACATCCTGCCACCATCGAAAACTGGTGTCTGAGGAATTTACACTCATGTAGCCCAGTGATTAACCAGTGTGTTGCACTTATCATTTGCTATGGTCAATCTTCTAACTTTATCCAGTATGTATGGAACACTATCTCACTGGTGTTTTAATTTGGAAATCCTTAATGTCTGTGAGGGCCTTTTCATGTGCTTATTGGCCACTCATGAATCTTCTTTAGTGCCGTGTTTAAGTTCTGCCCACTTTATTTCATTGTTCATTGTAGCAATTTTTTATATGTGATTACTATAAGTCCTTTGTCAGATATAGATATTATAAATATTTCCTTTAAGTTTCTTGCTTGACCCTTTCATTTTAATAATAGTATCTTTTAGGTAAAATTTTTTATTTTGATGAACTCCAATTAATCATTTATTCTTTTATGTTCAGCGCTTCTATGTCCTAAGACATCTTTGTCTTTCCCAAACTCACAATGATCATCTTATATATTTTCTCCTAGCAGTGTAATAGTTTTAGTTTTAAAGTTTTAGTGTGTGATCATTTCAAATGAATTTTGTTGAGTAGTGTGAGCTAGTAGGCTGAAGTCCTTTTGAAAAAAAAATTTTTTTCAGCACCATTTATAAAAGAAACTTTTCCTCAAATTGCCTTGGAGTGCTTGTCAAAAGTTGATCGACTATATATGTGTTGACTACATATGCTGAGTCAATTTCTGGACATTCTTTTCTGTTCTGTCATTCAATTTGTCAGTTCATCTGTCAATCTCATACTGTCTTGATTCTTAGCATCATACTAAATTTGGTAGTATAAGCTCTTCAACCTTTTTCTTTTTCAAGATTACTTCGGCTATTCTTATTTGCTTACATATTTGGGGCTCCATTAAAACTATAGATCAATTTGAGGAAACATAAAGAAATGGCATTATGATAATATTGAATTTCCCAGTCTATACTATGGTATACCTCTCAATTTAATTATGCATTTAAAAACTTTTCTTCTAAAGAATACTTTCTCCCCTATTCTATGCAGGTCTTGTTGTGTTTGTCTAGAATACTGACACTCATCCCTTAGTAATGGGTTTAAAGTCACCCAGTTAATTTCACCCAATTAATTCCCTATTTTAGGAATTTAAATTTGAGGATCTAAATTCTTCAGTTTCAGTATCTGATAATACATTGTTTTTGATTGAGCTCCCCAGTGATAATATAGCTCCTGTATTTCTGTAGACTGTAGTTGTTAAGCTTTTTCTTTAATTTAGTGTGTTACCTAATATTCTTCTGAACGTTTTATTAAGGTAAACTGTTGCTTACAACCAAGAAACTTTAATGCAACATTTAACATTATTACAGATGAACAATTTAAATCAAATTAATTCTTATTATGATTGCTTTTGAGATACTCTGTGTCGTTCCATGTTGAAATATTTTGATAGGGTACAAATGTGTCACTTGGCAAACATGTCTTTTTGAGAAAGTTCAGAGTGAAAGAAATAATAGAGAAACATTTCAAAACATCAGCTGCTCCAAGAATTGTAGAGTACTCATTCATAGTTAATTAGAAGCACAGTCTATGGACTAATTCTTTTAATATTCTTCTCAGATAATATCCCAGAAGTGAGCTGAGAAACTAATGGTGAACATACAGCTGGCACTCCCGCTCCCCCATCTGTGGCTCACACTCTTAACCAAGCTATTTTTAGGACCTGGGGCAGAGGCTACAACATGGAGCCAACCTAGGTGCCTAGGGCCAATGCACTTGAACCAATCAAGCCATGGCTGCAGGAGGAGAAAAGAGGGAGAGAGAGAAAGGAGAGAGAAAGCGAGAGAGAGAGAGAGAGAGAGAGAGAGAGAGAGAGAGAAGGGGGAGGGGGTGGAGAAGCAGATGGTCACCTCACCGGTGTGCCCTGATTAGGAATTGAACCCGGGACTTCCACACACCAGGCCGATGCTCTACCACTGAGACAACCAACCGGGGCCATACATTTTCATATTCTCTCTTTCTAACAAGGTGCTCAAGAAATAAGTGAACTTAACTTTGGAGAGAGTGTGTTCATCTCCAGAGTTTAATTCCCATATAAGCCAACTTCTTTCCCTGACTCTCAGCTCCCTGGACTGACTTTGATGTATTGTATGTAATTTATAGGTAATTCCCAGGTAGAAGCTGATTACTTCAGAAAATGTGCTTCTCTCTAGGACCACCATGCTATATGAATGAATTAGGCCAGCATACACTTGGGACACTCCAGAACTAGCAGCATCACAGTCTTCTGCTTGACCTGCCATGTCTGCAGTTCTCAGAGTGTGTATTTTGACAGCTCTGGCCCTCACATTATCTCTCCTTGAAATCATTTCTGTTTTTTGCAGCTTCCAGTCCCCATCAAATGGATGTCACTCGATGCCAACCCATGAAATAATGAACTCAATCCAGAAACCAGGAATAATTGTGAAGCATCCTGGGGTTGTGGTGAGAACTAAGAGGCATAGCACATACAAATTAGCCTTTAGAAAAGCACCTAGAAAATGGTAACTATATATTAGCTATTTCATTTTAGTTATTAGAATGGTAATCATTTCCCAGACGCATCAAGGAGTGAGTTGTTTCACTTGTATCTATTTTCCAAAGTACTGAAAGTCATACCTTTAGATTAATTTAATCCTTTTACATGAAAATTGGTTGTTAATATCTGGAAATCTCATGCAACTATGTTACTATACATCCTTGGGTATCTCCTTAAATATGGTTACTAGTTTAAGGGACCGAGTTCTCGATAGCTTGGAGTATCATCAGAAGCAGTTACAATACAGGCTACGACAGATGCTCTCAAAGCATGTGGACTGTTTGTCTAATGACATACTTTGTAAAGCCTTTTGGGTTGTGGATCCTTCTGAGAATTGGATGAAAGTTATGCACCTTTTTAAAAAATATATTTTTAAAGACTTGATTCATTTTAGAGAGGAGAAAGAAGATATAGAGAGGAGAAAGAAGATATAGAAAGAGAGAGAGAGAGAGAGAGAGAAGGGGGGAAGGAGCAGGAAGCATCAACTCCTATATGTGCCTTGACCAGGCAAGCCCAGGGTTTCAAATTGGCAACCTCAGGGTTCCAGGTCGATGCTTAATCCACTGCGCCACCACAAGTCAGATGAAAGTTATGCACCTTTACTCCAGGAAAAGTGCACATATGGACAAAAAAAAATCTAAAGCTCTGGTATATACAGTTTTAAGAGAATTCATGAGCCCTTTAGTCCACCTATGTCTCTTAGGGGATCCCAAAAACCCAAGCTTCACACTAAGCAATGATGAGAAGGAGGACAAGAAAGGTCAGAAGCCTTGAAAACACTACATTTTTCACTATTCCAGGGACTATGCCAGGCTTTATGTGCACGACTATACTGAACATTCCCAACAGCTTCGTGAGGTATATTCTATTCACACCTACTTTTACCGAGTTTTCAGATGTGGTAACTCAAGATCAGAAAAAGGTGCAGTTACACACAGCCCACACCAAGGCTTTCTAGGTTCTCCTTCTTCGTTATTTTCCCGGCAGTAATCATTGCCGTCTCTAAAAGGAATTAAAATGCAACCACTCATTGAGCTCTTGCTTCACGCTAATCAATGATATAAAGCCTTTATATGTAAAGGCCTCTCATATAACCCTTGCCTTGCCACACATGATGCATAAAAAGGTTTTCTTAACCCTATGTATAGCCACAAAACAGAGACTTAGCCTGTGTCACATGGTAAAGGATGCAAGTAACAGACCTGGCTGTAAGTCTGACTTTACTCCTAAAGGCTCTGGACTTTTCCTTTCCTGCTATTTCTTGCAGCTACCGCTATGTTATGTACACCGTCAATAAATTTAGCTGTTTGTTCCTAGGCCAGAACTGATGAGAACCGTAGTTCCGGCTTCAGATGAACAGGGGCTCCCCGGCCCCCGGCCAAGTCCGTCGTTCCATGCACAGACTCATGCTCACCTCCGCAGGGGCTCGGAGTTCTCTGTAATCAGCTCAGGCTTGTTCATTATTAATAAGCTTAATCTTTGGGAAGAACTTCCTCTCCCTCCTACGTAATTATGAAATCTCTCTCTTTTAGCAACTGCCTCGTAGGCCAAAGGAATCACAGAGCGAAACCTTCTCACAGGAGGGCCACCAAGCGTAAGGAGGTAAACGGTCAGGTACAGTTTCGTTTCTGCCTTTGTAGAATACCGCGCTGCTCCTTAACAGAGACTGTCTGCATCCGCGCGTCTTATTTTTCCACACCAGGCGGTCTCTGGGAACATCGGGGTGTGACCACACCACTTTGTTATCTCGTGCTTGACTTCCTTCCTCAGTACAGTGAAGAACGCCTGCAGTGGCTTGTTCTAGTTAGATGCACCTGAATAACTGAGACCTGAGTGGGGTCCTCTCATTCGGCTATTCTGAATCCCCCAAAGTATATCACGTATCTTTCCCCCCACGCTTGTATGTGCCCGGGGATGTTTCCTAGATAACTGAAAAAAAAATAAAAGGACAATTCTTCTCAATAGTATCAATAATAAAAGTATTAGTTTAAAGTCAGGTGTCAGCAAACCAAGGTCTGTGGCCAACTCCAGTCTGCTGCCTCTTGTTGTCAATAAAGTTTTATTGGAACACAGCCATGCCCACTGGTCTACATTTTATCTATTCTGTTTGAAGCTACCGACAGCAGAATTGAGTAGTTACAGCATGACAGAGACGGTCCGGCCAGCAAAGGCTGAAATGCTTACAATCTGGCCCTGTCCACAAAACACCTGCAACCCCCAACAGGCTTTCCGGAAAAGCTTGTCAGATGCACCAGTCACTGTCCTGAGTGATTTACATACTCTGGGGCCCACTGTGCCTTTTGAATGGCCCCAGGTATTTTGCTTTTGTGGCCTCTTTCTCCACAACAGATCATTCAAAATTCTATTTTATGACTACATTGGTATAAAGATAAATATATCAACATATATGTAAAACATTCTCTTTGACGTTAAAGCTCTTTTTCCATCTCATTTTAAAAGAAATTAAATGGATTTTTTGGGGTGCTCCAAATGCATTGTGGGCACTGTGTCCACTGTGCCTAAAGAAGCCAGCCCTGCCTGTATCATCATGGAATTTCTGGTGCTTCTCCAAAGCCCCGTTACAGGGAGGGGAGACCGAGTGTGGGGACACCTGGAGTCCTGCCTGCAAGCTGGTGCGCACAGCGAGCAGGAGCTCAGAGTTGCCTCTGGCCTGCCCCAAGCACAAACTCTCTCCACTTTGCACTGTCCTGAACTGACTCTGGGGAGAGTTAGGCAGATGACTCAAGAGCCACCAGAAATAGGAGAGAAAACCTTTTCCATTAAAGCACTCAGGCTAATTGAGTGCCTCTTGCTCCTCATTATTCTTAAAGCTAGTAGTCAGTTTAATTAGTGTTTGTGAAGTGTTTTGAAAATAAATAGTTGTGGACAAGGGTTAAACACACTCATTTCTTAGAATGCTTTTCCTCCCTAGAGTCTTTACCAAGAGTCCAGAGGACATTACTTCTCGTCACCGAGTCCTCCCCTACAGTTCCCCAATTAAGGAAACACTGAATTTTTATAGTGCCATCAATCAGTAAAATATACCACTCACAAAAATTAGGAGATCAGAGGACATGCAGAGACTTTAGTACTTTCAGCCTTTTATGTATAGTGCATTTTCACCAATGAAAAGTTGGTTTTGCATCTCATTTGCATAATAGAACAACTTTCTTTGACTTGTTTCCTTTCCTGATGTTCTTGTTTAATTAAAAAAAAATCAGCCTGCCTGACCAGGCGGTGGCGCAGTGGATAGAGCATCGGACTGGGATTCCGAGGACCCAGGTTCGAGACCCCGAGGTCACCAGCTAGAGCGTGGGCTCATCTGGTTTGAGCAAAAAGCTCACCAGCTTGAACCCAAGGTCACTGGCTCCAGCAAGGGGTTACTCGGTCTGGTGAAGGCCCGCAGTCAAGGCACATAAGAGAAAGCAATCAATGAACAATTAAGGTGTTACAACGCACAATGAAGAAAAGAAAAATCAGCCTGACCAGACAGTGGCGCAGTGGATAGAGCATCAGACTGGGATGCGGAGGACCCAGGTTTGAGACCCCGAGGTCGCCAGCTTGAGTGCGGGCTCATCTGGTTTGAGCAAAGCTCACCAGCTTGAACCCAAGGTCGCTGGCTCAAGCAAGGGGTTACTCGGTCTGCTGAAGGCCCGTGGTCAAGGCACATATGAGAAAGCAATCAATGAACACCTAAAAGTGTCGCAACAAAAAACTGATGATTGATGCTTCTCATCTCTCTCCGTTCCTGTCTATCTGTCCCTATCTATCCCTCTCTCTGACTCTCTCTCTGTCCCTGAAAAAAAAAAAAAAATCAAATACCTCTTCTTTTAATTGCTTCATATTCATTTTGAAATATCCTCTATTTTTTGTGAGCAGTATATATGACTTGGCATTTTTCACTCTCAGCATATACTGTATTGGAAAACAATTTAAGCTGCCTTCTGGGGTTATCTACAATGCACCTAGGACAATAATGGCTGGAGACAGAGCTGGGAGGCTGCACAGAAATGAGAGATTTGGAAGATACTGTCCCAGAGGGGAAGGAACAAGCATATTACTTCCTTTGTCTAACAACCACATTCCAGCTGAGGACTTCTGAGACTAAAAGCCAATCTTGGGTGGCACAGAAGCCTGATAGTCTAGAGTAGCAGGCACAAGGGACCATCTACCCAGTAGAGATAGCAACTGTTCATAGAGTCCGATCGCTGCTGCAACTTGTAACTAACATCTCTGTGGCTTCATCTCGAGGCTTCTAGGGGTCTCCTCTGCTCCAGCATCTCCCTGCATCCAGCTTCCCTGAATCATTTGGTTTGGCATCAGGTTTTTCAACTGATTAGATTGGCATCAGCTTTTGGGTATGGTTGTGAGAGTGCGAAGCAGGCCAGTTGGCTTTTGATGAGGGTTAGAGAGGGAAAACAAAGGGAGAAGTCTTAGAGATAAGGGGTCAGGTGGGAAAGGTGAAGAGACAGAGGCTCACAGAGTCCTCTGGGGGAGAACAGATTGAACACTTCATGATTTAGATGGTATATCAGTTATGAAGAGAAAGAGGACAATGTGTTGTATGTTTGCATTTAAGGGGATGCCTAAATATACATTTTTCTAATTTCACAGTGTTCCTATGAACCTTATGACGAAGAATTGTAGCAAGCTCCCCAAATGTTTTCTTTTCCCTATGTTGACATGCTACATTAATTCTTTCCTCAATTCAATGGGTAGACCAGCAGTAGCAGCATTACTTGGCTCCACTCCAGACCTGCTGAATCTGAATCTGCATTGTCATTGGCTCTCAAGAGACTGATACACACATGACAGTATGAGAAGCACTAAGGACACACCTGAAGCACTGACCTACTAAGAGGTAGGTGGGTCATTTCCTGGAGGGGATCCTAGAGAGAGTAACCCTGACACCCTCTGGTAAACACACCCCTTCGCGGGCACAGCACTGTGGGTGAGCATCCAGGAACTTTTGGTTTAGCCTTCAGGTGCAGCTAAGACACTGGCGACTTCAAACACAGCTCAACAAACATACAAAGTGCAGAATGACCTTATCCTACATTGCATTTCAGTTCAACGGCAGAAAAATGCTGTAATTCACGGTAGAGCCAGAGAATTGATGGAATTTTGACTTTCAAAAATCAATAGCTATACAAAAGCCTTTCAATGATTTGGGGGCCAAAATACTTCTGCTACCCTCTGCCCACTCCTAAATGTCATTACGTTACTTGACAAACATTATATGGGACACTCATGGGTATATTGTACAAGCCATATCTGCTCAAGGGGAAAGAGAGATAAAGGAGAAAGTTGAAGCATGATTTCCAGTTAGTTTCTAAAAAATATGTATCTGGTAAATCAAGTACCTTTTCTTGCCACTGCTCTGATTTCGAGAAGAGTATTTAAAAATGCTACAAATAAAAAACTTCCTGCATTTCCGCATGTCTGTTCTCAAAATGCTTTTTCATACATAACACGGCAGTTAGGAGCACATACTCAAATCTGGCTCCTTCACTTACTAGTGGTACGATCTGGGGGCAAACCATAGAACTTTTCTGAGTCTGTTTCCTCATCTGTAAAACGAATATCATAGTTGTAGTTATTTCATATATTGTTGGGGTTTTAAGTAAGACGGTGCATATAAAATGTCTAGTACAGTACCTGACACATAGTAAATGGAGCTAAAATATATATCCATCCATCCATGCATCATCCATCCATTCACCTATCCACCTGTCCACCCATCCACCCATCCACCCACCCACCCACCCATCCACCCATCCATCCATCCATCCATCCATCCATCCATCCATCCATCCATCCACTCATCTATTCACCCACCCACACACTCATTCATCTGTCCACTCCTCCATGAATCACCATCATCATCATCATCATCATCATCTAGGCCATTTTATTATCCTCTTTTTGAGTGATGTAAGAGAAACACAGAAAATTTAGTGACTCATTCAAGGTCATATGCTTTTGGGATAAAGAAAACAAAAATCTCATTTCTTCCTCATTGTTCTTTCTAATAAACACCACACTGACAGCAACACAAACCATACCATCTCTATGCAAATTCATCCAAATATAGAGTTCAGGTAAAAGAAAAAAAAGTGCCTTGAAGACTAATTGCCATAGAACCTAATTACAAAGTTCTCATTCGCTTGAGAACCAAGAATTGTAATTCTGCTCGCTGAAGAATACTTTTTGGAAAAAGTCTACATCTTTTCTTTGCTGCTATGAATATACATTTTACTCTGATGTTTCCCAGGGTTGGTCACTTTCTTCCAAATTGTCATTAGAATCTTTCCAATTATAAGAAAACATTTGAAAAAAGGGACAGATGGGCTTGCTTCAGGGCTAACTTTTCTCAAAAACAACAAATTCAGTGATTAAAAATAGAACTAACATAAATTCTTTTTTAATCATAATGGTCTATTCTTCACAATTCTGAATACGCTCATAAGCCAAAAAATTATATGAGAGCCTTCTTTCCTTTGGGAACTTTACTGTGAAAAACAAAACAAAACAAAACTCGTCTATATTCTAAAGGCTTGTATTTTATTTGTAAGAGAATACATTCCTCATAACTGGCCCTGTTGTCATGTCTCTTCCCACTCAAAGTCCACTGAATCTGCCTTTATACGAAATTCTTACAAGCTTGGTATCCTATTTCTAAACACAAAGAAAAAGACACTACATTAGAATTACGAAGACAAAAATTCTATCCTCCCCAAATTAATTTCCTCGCTTTTATGTGCTAAATCATCTCCTTTCTTTGGGTCCTGATTTTCTCAGCAGTAAATAAAGATGGTTAAACAAATAATCTCTTTGATTGCCTTTAGTTATAGTTATGTAATCCTAGAAATTTGAGAAGAGTGACATTTTAAGAAATAGGCAGCAGAAGTGAGTGGAAAAGGTGAAAATAAAATATATATGCATATACCGTCTAAGTTGATGCTGAAATTTTCTTAAACTGCCCTTTAAAGCCAGGTGCTGGACTCTTCAAAATATAAAAGTTCAGAATTAGCTTTTTATAAATTTCTGCTTGCATTTTGGCGGTGGTGTCCTGACCCATGAGACTACAAAGGCCTGGGTCTCATTTGAACAGCAGGAAGAACCCAGAATATCTGATCACCCCCTGACCTATCCTCTGTGTTGGCATTAGATAGCTGAACTGGACTATAAAAAATTCATGCATGATGCTATTTTACTCCATGCAACTGTTCACATATTTCTGACTTCACCCAAAGTTCTAACCGTGGCCTGAATATGTAATATTTGTAAGAACTAAATAAGTGGGAAGCTCCAGGTCTCCAGGTACAATTAGGACTCAAACTTTCTTGATTTAATATGGAGCTCTAAGGACAATGCAAATTGATTTGTCTAGAAGGAAAGAAATAAGGAGTGCACTTACCTGGTCAATCATAAGGATATTTTTAAAAGAAGAAATTCAAATGAGGTAACGTGGGAGTCTTACTCCAAGCTCCATTCCTCTTAAGTGGAACCCAAAGCTTTATCGCTCTTTGAGCATATTATAATAAAGGTGACTTGAGATTTAATTATTTGAAATGAGGACGTGAAAAATAACTGCTGAGTAGAGTCCCTATCTTTCCTTGAAACAGACAGTTGAAAAAAACAAGAAAAAGGAGCAAAAATTCATGGCAAATATGAATCTCCTAGCAATATCTTACATATGAAAAGTAATTTGTAGGATAGAGGCTTTTCTTCTTAAGAAAATTGAATTTTACCATAGTTGTCTTAAGTCAAGAATTACAATTGTCTTATTTTAGCCAATTGCTGTCAAATTAAAGTTTACTCTCATTTAATAGTAATAGACATTTCTCCTCATTTATTTTTTCTTCCACAATTTCTGGTGACCCTACCTTGTTATAAACCATGAGAATAGGGTATTTATTTTGACATTTGTTGGGAGAAAAACCAGAGGCATCAAATTGTCTAAAGATTATACATATATATATATATATATATATATATATATATATATATATATTTACCTTTAGAAAACAATGTTTTGAGCAATGCATATCTTAAGCCACATATTCTGATGTTTTCACAGGCATCTTAAAATTGACATTATGAAGGGGAAGAGTTATCATTAGAATGAATAATCTGGACATAGTTGAAATCTCACATTGGAAGATATTTGTGGATTGGGTAAAAGCCTAGAAAAATAAAACCTTTTATTGAGCACATCCCAAAGTAAACCCTGGAAACACTTTCTCTATATGATACACTGGAGAAATAAAATATCTATCTACCTATCTATCTGCGCTATCAGTATATGTGTCTAACTAAAATTATTGGCCCAGATTACCTTGGGAAATGCTATATACTCTATTAACCTTTTATTTTATTTATTTATTTATTTATTTATTTATTTATTTTTTCTGAAGCTGGAAACGGGGAGAGAGAGTCAGACAGACTCCTGCATGCGCCCGACCGGGATCCACCCGGCACGCCCACCAGGGGCGAGGCTCTGTCCACCAGGGGGCGTCACTCTGCCGTGACCAGAGCTACTCTAGTGCCTGGGGCAGAGGCCAAGGAGCCATCCCCAGCACCCGGGCCATCTTTGCTCCAATGGAGCCTTGGCTGCGGGAGGGGAAGAGAGAGACAGAGAGGAAGGAGGGGGGTGGAGAAGCAAATGGGTGCTTCTCCTATGTGCCCTGGCCGGGAATCGAACCAGGGTCCCCCACACGCCAGGCTGACGCTCTACCGTTGAGCCAACCGGCCAGGGCTCTATTAACCTTTTAGAAAGTGACAACATGTAGTAGTCTGTCCAAGGTTCCAAGAAGCCTGCTCTAAGAGTGTGACTGTTTATTCATCCTAGTATTTTACAACTAGCTTGTATATCCTTTTAATAAACTATCTTTTATTATCCTAGTGTGCCACAGGAAATGCTATTATGACAGACTTCATAATTTAGAAATCTGGGGTTATACTGTCTCAGATTGAGCAATCCCTGAGGTCGGTCATCTCAGGTTCTGGAATGCAGGGGCTTATACCCAGATGTGATGCTCAGAACAGCTATCATCCCAACAACACTGTCCCCACACACCCTGTTCAGACTCCCCTTACCTTTCCTGCTCCTCAGAGTTCCCATCAAATCTCACTTATTCATGAATTCTATTGCAATGACTGATCAACTGGCTCGTTCCCTTCTTTGAACTCCGGAAGTGTTTAGCATATCCACAGTCATGATACTACTTTCTAAATCTTTTCATATTTGTAGGTCTTGATTTGATACCTAAAATTTTTTAAAGGCAAGGATTACGCTTCATCTGTTTCAGACTCCTAGACCTAATGTGGTTTTGGTCAAATAAATCATTGTTCACTTGACATACGCAGCAACACTGGACTCTCTGTCCTTACAAATTACACCGTCCTGAGTCGCCCCCGGTTGAGAGCAGTTGTCCCCCTCCTTGGAATGCAGCAATCGATACTGCAGTTCATAGTCTGTATTTATCAACAGGAAATTAACTGCCTTCCATCACTGTTCTAAATGACCTTCACCTTGGGTTTGTAAGGAAAGACCTCAGTCAAACAAGAGGCTTTACTGATGATATCAATCCATTAGTGGTGCCTTTGGTCTCATTGTAATGCTGCCATATGCAATAAAGGAACACATTTCAGTAGTCTGGGGTACGGGGATATCTGAGGTTTCCCTATAAAGGAGCTGAGAACTTTGCAAGCCAGTACTTCTCTCTTGCTTGACTTCAAACCTCCAGGGAATACAGAAAATCCTTGGTAACTGGCACAGGGAGGCAGAAGTAGGGAAATGGACGATGTCTAATTGAAGCTAGGCCTTTCCAAATCTGTATGGTTAATCCTTAAAGACTGCCTCCCTTTAAAAAGATTGTCAAGGTGTTCACTGGCCTTTTAAATTTTTCAACACAATGATCGAGTATTGATTGAATGCACTGTATCTACTTTAAATTACCAAGTACTTACCAAAGGGCTAATTAATATTTACCAACAGTGTGTTAGAATAGACACTGCTGAAAGAAGAAGTGGAAAATCGATGATCTTTATAGATATACAAAGGGCTCTTAGCTTCTTTCTACATAAAATGGGCCACTGAGCTAGAGCACAGCTAGAGCACTCCTGGGTCAGAGAAGCAAAGGGTCAGAGAAGCAAAGCAGTTCCTCCAAGGACACACAGACAAAAGAAGAAATCGCTGCCACATCTTTTGACTCTCAGTCCAGTGTTTCTTAATTAAGAGATTGTATTTTAAAACAAGTCCCCTAAGGGATTCTCATGTACACTCAAGTTTGAGAAGCATGATTTTCTGGAATTAGAATGATTGGAATGGTCAAACAGAATAGAAATGCCCCCCACCCCCTGGTCTGTAAGCTTTCTTCTAAAAAAAATAAACACTTGGGTGCAGAGAACCTATGTCTACATGTCAAAGCATTCAGAACAGTGTGAGTCACGTAATGTGCACACAATTACATGCTTATAAGGGGCCGCTGGGAGCACAGGAAGACAGGAGAGAGAAAGAAAGAGAGAAAGAAAGGGAAAAAGAAAGTATTTCATCCAGGGGTTTGGATACGGTTGAGTTTTTTTCTTGAGTATGGCATCCAGTCAAGAGTTTTCTCACCATTATATGCTTTCATTTGAAGGAAAAATAAGATAATCTCAATATGTTAAAAAAATTACTTTTTTCTTCATTATTCAGGTTCACTGTCTTTAAAAACATCCCACTATCTTCAGCCTCTAGTAATCTCCTGCTAAAATGGACATCTCCCTAAATGGTTTCCAGTTTTGCAGAAAAGGAAGAAATTAAGATTTATGAAGAGCATACTCTGTGCCAGTCACAGGATAAACCACTTTACAAAGGCTCGACCATGGGACACTCATGTCCCGGAGGTTAAATCAGCATTGCCCTTGATATTAAGGAATAATATACACAATACAGGGTGGGGCAAAGCCAGTTCACAAGTGTTTGTATGGAAAATTATACAATAATTAATAAATACTAACACAAGAATACACTCTGTGTGTCAAGTACAACTGTAAACCTTCTTTTGCCCCGCCCTGTCTATATTTGTTTATACATATTTATATAAACATTTTTTTACACATATTTGGTATAAATTTGGTACCTTAGTGAACATCTCAGAATATCTGCAGCCTCCTTGTATATTAGTCAGAATATATTTTGGGGACCAAAGGTACAGATAACCACAGGATCCAACTTGAAGAAACAAAGCAGGTTAAAAAAAAAAAAAGGCTATTTTCAAATCCACTTGTATTCTTATGGAAATAGAAGGCGCTCACACTATAATCCGCACTATTTTGAATAAATTCAGCTTCTGACTGGGGTATAATAGTTAAACACAGATTTTTCACACACATGGGAAAGCAAATAAGGAAGCAGAACAAATGTGATTTCGGTCTGTGTTCCCGTAAAATGCAGATAACCGAGCAACGTGAAAACCCAGGCACAGCAAACACATCCTCGGGCAGCGCCTCCAATAAGGACATCTGCGCTGAGACCAAATTACTTTGGCATTCATGTAATTTTTTTGTTATGAGACATAAACCAAAATTTTGACTATATCCGAACCAACAAAGCAAATGTCATTACTAAATGTGTTTCGATTCAAATTCCGAGTTAATGAATAAAGCTTGCCAAGTATATTTGTTTCCTCGGGCTGCCCTGTGAAAGCAACTGCAAACTGGGAGCTTTGAGAATGACAGATGGGTCCAGTCTCCCAGTGGTGGCGGCTTCAAGGCCAACATCACAGTGTGAGCAGGACCGAGTTCCCTCCGAAACCTCCAGGGAGGAACCCGCTCTCACCTCTCCGGCTTCCAGTCATCCCAGCAGTGATCTTCTTCTGAACGACTCTTTCCTCAGTTTCGTTCCTTCTGCACCTTATCACACGCAGCACAGAGGAACCTGGCTGCTCCTCCCGTGCTGTCTGGAGATGGCTTTTCACCGAAATATTCAAGTTCGTCGCTTTTAAGCTCTACTTTCCTCCCAACAGAACCTATAGTTCAACCATGTTCCTTCCCGCTTTTTAACAAGGGGCATCTCTCCTCCGATGTCCAGTATCCTGTCCCTTCTTTCTGTGCCCCACCAGAAGCCCATGAACGTTCCTATGGCTGGTAGAATTCTGCTCATGACGACGCAGGTCCTATTCGTATAAGACAACACGAAGTTCTCTATGGCCCTCTCTTCTTCCTGAGCCCTACCCCAAATCACCTCTAACAGCTATGTTTCCAACAGAAATTTCTTCAAAGTAACCTATGCTTGTCCTATCAAGTGTCTCAGGACTCTTCCCACCTCGACCCATTACCCAGTTCCAAAGCCACTCCTGCCATCTGCGACAACGTGACAGCAGCACCTCCTGGTGTCCTGGGCTGCCATAACCAACTAGCACAGACCCGGGGGTTCCGAACAACAGAAGATTATTTTCACAGTTCTAGAGCCCAGAAATCCAAAGTGTCAGCAGGGCCAGCCCCTCTGAGATGCTGGTAGAAGCCCTCCGTGCCTCTGGCGGGGGACCCCAACCCTCGGCACTTCTTGGTCTGCATGTTAATCAGTCCAGTCTCTGCTACTGTTGTCCCATGGTGTCCCTCCTGTATGTCTGCCTTCATACGGCATGTATGCTTCTTATGGGAACACCAGTCACAGTGGAGTAGGGCTCACCCTAATGACCTCATCTGAATTCCATTATGTCCCACAACGGCCCTTTCCCAAACAAGGCTCCAGCACAGGTACTGGGAGTCAGAACTTCAACATAGCTTTTTTTTGGGGGGGGAGGGCCAATGGAACCCATAACAATAAGTGTATCAAGTATCAATGAATTGTCTCTCGGCTCCTTATTCAGCCTTTGATACAGGCTTCTTAATAACAGCGGACTTCCTTTAGGCACCCTTCCTTACGGTGAGTGGACACTGAGCTTTCTCCTGGAGGGGTACGGCCGGAGGAGGATCTCTAGCTCTTTCTGCCACCTGCACGGGGGCCTGGCACTGTGGCTGGGAGGACTTCCGGTGGAGTTCTGACCCAGCCAATGGCCCAGAGCCCCCAGTGCCTGGCAGCCCCTGCCCAGCCTGACAATAGCCTATCAGCAGCTCTCTTGACAGGGCCACCATATGCCCCAGGTTTCCTGCCCTCCCAGAGCCTGACCCTCTCTGTGGCCCACACCCAGCTTTCTGGTCACCAGAAAGGTCCCCGGTGTTGTCACAGCCCTCACTCCCTCTGCAGGTCCCTGCATGGCTTCCTTGGACCCTGCGCCCAACATGCTCCCTCTACACACTCACCCCACTATCTGCTCATCGACTGCACCCTGTTTGCGTCCCAGAAGGCTGCCTGCTTCTGGGCCAGGGACTGCAGACCAGTGCTGATCTGGACCACCAAGTAACCCTCTCTGCTAGTTAGTGGCCTGAACTGTACCCCTCTAAGAAGGTCAGAACCACAACCTTGGGGAGAGGGTCCCCTTCCTAGTCTGGCCTCCTTGGGTGGTCTCCCTCAGCCCTAGTGTACCACATAGCATGTCCATATGTCTTCGAGTTACTCTTTCATCAGAATTTAATAATTCTACCTCAAACTCCCCGGGTGGTCTCTATAACTTGATTGGACCTAGAGTAATACAACAAGCTTTAATACCATCCACTAGATTGGCAACACAATGGGCCTAAGGAACAAAATAACAGCATCTTGGAGCTGGGAAGCAAAGTAGAAGATCTTGAACGCAGTTCCTTCCAATGTAATATCTCCTATTTTAAAAACCAAATTTATTGTGGTATGATTTATACACAGTCCAGTGCATTTTAAAAATATGCAATGCAATGAATTTTGACAGCTAACATACCTGTGAAAGCACCACCACAATCAACACACAGGACCCTCCATCCCCAACACATTGTTTGTGACCCTTTGCAAACCATTCCCTCCCATCACCCTGGGTCTCAGGCAACCACTGATATGCTTCCGGTCACTACAGATTAGTTTCCATTTTCTAGAATGTTGTGCAGATGGAATAGGGCAGCATGTATTCTTTTGTCCCTGTCTCCTTTCACACAGTGTGATGGTTCCGAGATTCCTCCACGCTGTGGCACGAATCAGTAGGTCATCACTTTGTATTGCTGAGGAGCGCCCCTGAATGGATGTACCGGTTTGTCTGTCCAAGGCTTTCCCTCTTCGGCACTACTGCCATTGGGGTCTCTGCACTGTCAGATGGTTAGCAGTACCCCTACTCTCAAACCAGCGGATGCCAAAAGCACTTCGTTTCCCTGTTGTGACAGACAAAAGAACTTCTCCAGACACCGCCAAAGACCCCCTGGAGAGGAAAACCACCTCTGGTTGAGAACCACTTGTTAATCTACCCAACTACTGATGGACATTTAGATTGTTTCCGATTTTCAGCTACCGTGAACAGAGTTACTGTCAACATTTATGTTCAAGAACACCATTTTCTTTTATAGCACCCATAATATCCAATTTTCCAGTCTCTGAACAATTTATCTGATGGGGTGCTCACTACTTTGCAAAAACAGCGAGTTCTATAACTGGACGCTGTAATGTGGTTCCCATATGTTCTCTCCACGAAGCGGGAGTCTACCGATTTCCTCTTCTGGGTGACGGGGCTTCAAGTGTTAGACGATCTTATTTCTCCTCTGATGTTGTTTTTCCCTTCATGATCGAGACGTAGTTCCTTCAGCCTTCCTTCATGTGCCAGGGTCTCTAAAATCATGCAATCCCGTTGGATTTCTCCAGGTCATACTTTTAATTGGGCAATGAGACTTTTAGAAAGCAACATTCAAAACTGAGTCAAAAGCTCCAACTAGTACTTAGTAGCAATAAAAAGATGAATGTTCACAGTCATTAAGTAAAAACAATTCTACTTAACGTAGCTTAGGACTGATCTGGTTCTGACTAACTTATGGTTAAACCAGTATATCTTTAATCTTTTTCACATAAATTGCTGTTAATTAGTGTCTCCTCCATCCCATTCTTTTACAACTATTTCAGAGTCAGCACAAACACAAAATTTCACATTTCTTTGCGTTACTTTTACCCTGCTGTTATGAACCGGCAGTTCAGCAAGTCGGAGCTCATTTGAATCCTGATTGTCATTCAGTGTCATGTCTTAACTTGGCAGCACCCAGAAATTTATTTGGAATAATTTCTATGTCTTCTGCTAGTTTTAGAAATGAATGTTAAACATGAAAAGCCAACGGCCCTGTTGGCTTTTGTTGATTTGGAATGTTTTCTTAAAAACGTGGGTCTATTGGAAAAGCTAGTAAGCAGGGTCACCTAGGAAGTATCGTGGAATATTTAGTTGCTTCAGATTAGGGAATTTTTGACCATATATAACCCAAAGAAGGAACTTCCTGCGAAAAAGCTAGTGGTCTGAAAAGCACGTGACCTGTGGCAGCAGGATCTGAGAAACTGACAGAGGCGAGTAGAGAACGCGGTCAGAGAGAGAGAAGTGCTCAGAGCTGCAACCTGTATTATGCAAAGAGCCAGCACTGGGTAAGAAGAAAACTTTAGAAAAACTTGATGAGAGGCTGAGCCGAGAGCAGGACTTCTGAAGAAATTCAGGGACTGTAAACTTTCTGCCTAAAGGATGACAAACTATGATACAAAGAAGCAAAGACTGGAACTCGGATGATCACGAGACTGGACTCCGGCGATGGAAACCCACAGGAAGAATAGTGGGTCAGACAGAGTCGGGAGTACAGGGAGCGCCGTAACTATACATAGTGACCAGCACAGGCTCTGAAGTCACACTGCCTGGACTCAAATCCCTGGCGTATCTTGGACCAGCTGTGTGACCTCTGACAAGATAAGCAACCTCTCTCTGCCTTACTTCTCCTATCTCTAAGTCCAGAGGAACTATACCATGGGGTTGCAGGAGGAATAAATGAGCTAAATCATAGAAAGCCTGTAGCGGTGCCTGGTACAGATTAAAAGCTCAGTAAAGGTCAACTGTTTCATTACCCACCATGGAACCAGGTAGGGACATTCCCATTAGCCACACCTAGCTGAAAGTGTCAACGGTTTCTCTGTGCAGATAAAATGGGATGTAAATCAACCTCGTGCCCCCTGTTATAGCTTGACTTTCTTCTAGTTCACTGTCAGGTTAACTATTTAGTTAACTTGGTAGTTCACCTCAATAAGGATTCAGCTCATTTTTCAGTTCCTTCATCTTTCTGGTAGCATCCTTAGTTATAGATATATAAAAGCCCTTTAAATTTTGTATCAAATCACAGCACTTGTGTCTGTGATTATGTCCACAGTGGTTTCAATCCCACCAACTCCAATCTCACGATTCTATTCTTGGAAAGACTACTCTGTCATTGGTTAATGAACTTTGATTGAAAACTGCTGTCAAGGTTTTGGTATTCAGAGTGAACAGATCAGCAGTTCTTAAAAAAAAAAAATTCCTTAATAAGGTGTATTCCCAGGTAGTCTCTGAACATAATATCTGCTAAACATACTTGTATGAACACTACTGGGACCTCCCTGCTGGCTGACATCGATGCATTAATCAAAGCCCTCTGGGTACAACTGTTCAGCAAGCTGTGAACTCACCTAATTGTCCTG
Organism: Saccopteryx bilineata; assembly: GCF_036850765.1. Taxonomy (NCBI): domain Eukaryota; kingdom Metazoa; phylum Chordata; class Mammalia; order Chiroptera; family Emballonuridae; genus Saccopteryx; species Saccopteryx bilineata. Next base: position 180,165,209 of record NC_089493.1, on the reverse strand, counting down.
ACATCCAGACCATATTTCTCTATCTTGTCCACAAGTGTGTAATAAGAAGCTTTGTCAAATGCCTCACTGAGTCTAGACCCAAACCATCTATGGCATGAAACTGATCTACGACTCACCAAACCCATCAATTTTTAGCTAAAAAAAAAAAAAAAAAAAGCTATAGGGAAATAGGATGGTCACACTCAAAAAAATAAAAATAAATAATGAAAAAAATGGAAGGAAGGAAAAGAAAATAGTTTATATCAATTTGTCTGTCTGTCTCTGGGAAGATGGTAAATAAAAGGTTAATTTCAGGAATAATAAAATTCTGAGTAATTTTTTATCTATACAGTTTTTGCTCATCTGTCTTTCAAACTTTTCTACGTCTGTATTACCTTAGTAATATGAAAAGAAGTTTCCCTCTAACTCCTAAATAGATAACATTAATTTGTTTCTACCATTCATTTCAGTTCCAGCTATACTTCTCTTAATTAACTTTAAAGGGTAATTGAACCTCTCTACAACATTAAAATAATACGATTTGAAAACAAATGCCTTTGTGAGCAATGAGATTCCCTTATCCCCTCAAATAGTAATAGAAAACAACCAGAATACTGGCTCCCCCCCCCCCCGAAGTGAGAAGGGGAGGGCAGGTAGACAGAAAGACTCCCACACGTGCCTGACCAGGATCCACCTGCATGCCCACCAAGGGGCGATGCTCTGCCCCTCTGGGGTGTTGCTCTGCTGCAAGCGGAGCCACTCTAGCGCCTGAGGCGGAGGCCATGGAGCCATCCTCAGTGCCTGGGCCAACTTTGCTCCAATGGACCCTTGGCTACGGGAGGGGAAGAGACAGACAGAGAGGAAGGAGAGGGGGAGGGGTGGAGAAGCAGATGGGCGCTTCTCCTGTGTGCCCTGGTCGGGAATTGAACCCGTGACCTCCAAACGCTGGGCCAGTGCTCTACCGCTGAGCCAACCGGCAAGGGCCCAGAATACTGGCTTTTCTAATCTCTTAATCTGGAACACACGGATTCTACTAAAGAGGATTCACAGTTCATCCACGTCATCTTTGAGTGCATGTCTGGCTTCTGTATATTACCCTGATTACCTGACTTATTTGCATTTTCAGGAAAAGTGGCGTGAGTGCTGGATGACGTTTTAATGCAGGTTTAAGAACTCTCTGAATAACCGGTCCTGTTCTTATTCAGCGTCCCTTCCTAGTGTGCAACGTACAGTGTGTAAGAGCCCGGCAGTCTAAACACCTGCCCGCATTTCCTGGTGCTGCACCTGGGATCCCACTGACAGTGTGGGTGTGAAAAATGGGTTGTTTAGGGCAATCACAGCAGCCAAGCTGCCGGGAAAGGGGCCAACCTGAGCTCCAGGAAGAATGGCAATCTGAACTGCCGCCCACGGCAGGGTTTGGGGAGGAGGAAGACAGAAGGACAGACAGTGACGAGTAGCGGCACTGTAACTGGGGCTCCTCCGAGCGGCTACCACATGTGCAGGGCGTGAAAGGAGGTGCCCGCAGGGCCCGCTCCAGGGGCTCTCGCCCCCTTCTCCCCCTCCCCCCTCCCCTCCTATTGGCACAACACAACCTGTCAGGCTTTCCGAACCGAAAAATATATCTAACCACCCATCTCACCAAATGTAAGCAACCCCACCTTGTACACAGAGTTTAGAGCAGGGCCGTCTTTACAGAAAGTCTGACGTTAGTCATGTTTATTTTTCTCTTGATCTTATTTTCCTCTTCCTAGCGGATTCTCAGGCTACCTCCTTCTACTTCCCTTGCCTAACTCTCCTTCCTTCTTTCCTCCCTTCCTCCCTCACTTCCATTTGCAACTATATACTGAATGTGCCGGTGTTATACTAGTCACTGGAGACTCAATGGTGAGGAGGTTCAGACTCAGTCCTTCCCTTATGAAGCTTATGGTGTAGGGTGAAATAAACATGACCCAAATAACCTGAAAATTTGAATCAGAAATTGAGAACAAAGAAAGCAGCTCCATTTAGATGAATAAACTCTTCCGACCCCAGAGCCCTTGTTCGAGTCCAGTCTGCTCACCACCACTGCACTCATCCGTCGGACACACTATCAGGAAGCACGGGTGGTCATCGAGAAGGGGACAACCGCTGGTCTGACGGCTCTCATGAGGTCCTCGCAGAAAAACAAGGTGGGGACTTGAGACCTTCCTGCACGCCTCGAGCACGGCTGTGGAGGAGGCTGCCCTGACCCGTGGACATCACCATGGGCCGGCGCCTGTCCGCAGAAGGGGCAACAGCTAAGACTGAGTTTGTGTCAATGCAGAAATGTCCTGAAAACTCATTTCCAGGCAGCGCGAGGCTATTTTAAGCATGTCTTTCCAGCTCACGCTGCTGTACCGTGCGGAAAGATGGGATTGCCAACGGCGTCCCACGGAGAGCTTGCTGCTGTTCGGTGCCGCACCGTAGACCACACTAAGAAAGAAATTAAATAACCGCTTTCCATCGTCAGGCTCTGGGTGAGTAATCAATATAATTCATCTCCAATAGAGCGCTCTAATTAGTGTGATCTCATTTTACTTTGTGCAAACTCAGGCAGGTGGTCACACGGAAATTGATGTCTCGTGCAAGCACAGCACAGAGCCGAGTGGACACATGGGGCTGGAAACGTGCAGGGAGGCCCTCGTGGGTGCGAAATGAGGACGCGCGTTGGAACAGTTGGAGCCACTCAACGACAGTTGTACTGCAGGAAGTTCTGCGGTCCAGTCCCTGGGGGACTTCAGAGAAAGAGGACCCGTGATGAAGATGCAGTCAGGTGGGCTTTTACAAAGGGAAGACAGAGTGGATGTCCACAGTACAGACTTTGATTTGAACAGACCTGGGTTTGGCTTCTATCTCCTGGCTTTGAAAACTGGTTTGAACTTGAACAAAATTTCTAAATCTCACTGCCTTTCCCTTTTTCCTCTCTTGTAAAACAGAGATTAAAAACAGAGTCTAAGAAAACAAACAACCTGATTAAAAAATGGGCCCAAGACTTTAACAGACACTTCACCAAAGAAGATATACAGATGGCGAATTAGCATAGGAAAAGATGCTAGACATCAAACGACATCAGTGGAATGCAATTAAAACAACAGTGAGATGCCGATGCACACCTACTGGAGTGGCCCGAAGCCAGAGAACACGGACACCACCGAGCGCCGGAGGGGCCTGGAGAAACAGGAGCTCCCATTCGCTGATGGAGGGAATGCAGAACAGTACACCCACTTACGAAAGAGCTTGGTGGTTTCTTACAAAACTAAACACACCCTTACGGTATGACCCAGCAATGGTGCTTCATAGTATTTACCCAAGTAAGTTGCAACCTGAGGTCCACACCAACAAACCTGCTCATGGACGTCTACAATAGCTTTATTCTTAATTGTCAAAAGTTGGAAGCAACCAAGATGTCCTTTAGTAGGTGAATGGATAAATATACTGTGGTCCATTCAGACAGCGGAATATTATTATTCAGTGCTAAAAAGAAACGAACTATCCAACCATACACAGGCATGGAGGAACCTTGCCCGCATATTACTAAGGGAGAGAAGCCGTGCTGCAAATGCTAGAGACTGTCTGATTCCAATCTCTCTGACACTTTGGAAAAGGCAAAACTATGAAGACACTAAAGATGTCAGTGGTTGCCAGGGACTGGGGGTGGGAAGAGGGGAGGGGTGAAAAAGAGGACCCAGGGGATTTTTAGGGCAGTGGAAATACTTTGTAGGACACCGCAATGATGGCTACAGGTCAGTGGATGCATTTGTCCAAACCCACAGAATGCACAAGAGTGGACCCTCATGTACACTATTGACTTTGGGTGACTATGATGTATCCATGCAGGTTCATCAGCTCTAACCAACATATCATCATGGTGGAGGATGCTAATAGTCGGGGAGGCTATGCGTGGGGGGGGGGTGCAGGGAGTTAATGGAAAAATCTGCACTTCCTCCTGAATTTTTGCTGTGAAAGCCTTAAATGACTCTGAACAAATAGTCTTTAAAAATAATAATATCTACATCTAACAAGGGCACTAATGTGAAAGCATTTAGCATGGCAACTGACACATGATAAGTATTCAGTAACAAGTAGTGATTATTCTTCAAAAGTTTTAAAATATGATTACTTTTTTTTTTTCTTTTTTTTAATTTTTTTTATTTATTCATTTTAGAGAGGAGAGGGGGAGACAGAGAGAGAGAGAGAGAGGAGAGACAGAGAGAGAGAAGGAGGGGAGGAGCTGGAAGCATCAACTCCCATATGTGCCTTGACCAGGCAAGCCCAGGGTTTCGAACCGGCGACCTCAGCATTTCCAGGTCGACGCTTTATCCACTGCGCCACCACAGGTCAGGCCTGATTACTTTTTTTTTTTTTAACACCTAGGTTTCCCGCTCGGGTGTGTGTATTCTAAGGGGCATGCCAAGATTACAAGAAAGATAAACTGTGATTAAGGCAACGTGACCACAGCAGGCCTAGAGAATTTGGATCGGGAGTTCAGGAAACATGACTTATTCCCAGCCACGCTGCTGAGTTCTTAGAACAGGGGTCGGGAACCTTTTTGGCTGAGAGAGCCATGAACGCCACATATTTTAAAATGTAATTCCGTGAGAGCCATACAACGACCCGTGTATGTTACTCATTATCCAATAAAAATTTGATATTGTCCCAGAGGACAGCTGTGATTGGCTCCAGCCACCCACAACCATGAACATGAGCGGTAGGAAATGAATGGATTGTAATACATGAGAATGTTTTATATCTTTAACGTTATTATTATTTTTTAGTAAAGATTTGTCTGCGAGCCAGACGCAGCCATCAAAAGAGCCACATCTGGCTCGTGAGCCATAGGTTCCTGATTCCTGTCTTAGAAGATCAAATAAGTACTCGTTTCTTTGTTACGTTGCAGCAGATTGAATGTTACAGAAATGTCCGTGTCAGTAGGTCCACAATGGTCAGATACTGGAGATTTTATAGGATTCTATCTACAGTGGGGACAATACACCCCAAAGCCTGTTTCCCCATCTTACATGGTAAGGAAAAGATTTGATGGTGGGTTGAAGTAATATAAATTCACTTCACTAACATATTTTTCTATATATAATTCTATGGGATTCCCAATAAAACGTTGCAAAATTCTTTGACTTTTTAAAAAGTTAACTTTATTCCAGCTTGAGTTCCCTCTCTATCTTTTCAGTACCCCTCTTGTGTTCCGGGCACAGCACATATGGTCTCTGACTTGCTGTGGAAACCAGGGCTAGACTCCTACATCTGCCATGATTGGATGCATGGCCTTCAGATATGTGTTCACTGTTACCTGGGCCTCAGTTTCCCCATCTATAAAATAAAGGAGTTCGAGTGACAGTCTTCTGGATGTCTCCTATATCTTTTCCAGCTCAAAACTCCCATGATTCCATAGCTGGGCTCTGGTGGGAGGGGCCTGACATTCATATTCCTTCCCGCACCCCCTCACCCTCACACAGGCAACCTGTTCCCGGGATTTTTACCAGGGGCTAATCTGCACAACAATGATTCCTACGCAGCCAGCTTTGTCCTGGAGCCAGCTCCTTGGACCAGGGAAGGGAGGCAAAACCCTGGCCATCTGCCCCTTTCCACCACAGACTGTGTTTCTGAATGGTTGCCTAGGATAAATTTAATTAGGAAAGGAAGCCTGTTGGGGGAAATCACAAAAGACATTGCAACACCAGGAAACAAAAGGGGCTTCTGAATAAGATTTGTTTTCCTCTACAATCCTGATGCAGGCAAAAGGTCTGGGCTTTCCTCCTTTTTCACTTTATTATAATAACTGCAGTGCCCTAGTCATCTTCCGCCATGAAACTGCTCCCCACAATTTATGGTCCGTCCAAACTTTCACTTCTATGAGTTTCCCTGCCCCCACCCCACTGCAACTGCCTTTGTGACTTTTCTTATTGCTCCATTCCCCAAACATCTCTAATATTTCCTGCATCTGCACAGGAAACTGATTTTTGCTTCCTTACACCTATTCTACCTTCTTTTGACAAAAGTGAGACCATTAGACCATTTTTGCTTTGGGACAACATCTTCTATGCCCATGTTTTCTGGGTCATTGGAGGTGGAGCTCAGGGTCCTGATGGACTCAATTCTTCCATTTAGTAAGTCTCTTTTTGAGCGCCCACCATATGCCAGGCACTGAGAATACTGAACTAGAATGACTTATATTTGCATAAGGACTAGAGATTGAAGACTATATTTTTACATTTTTCCTTCCGTAGCAACTAGCATACTAGATGGTACACAGTACATAGGCCACTCCCCCTTAAGGAATTAGTGAATAAAACTATCTCAAGAGCACATGATGGCAAAAAGTGTGTGAACACGTGCACAAATATATGGCATTACCAAGCTACCAATCAATGGGAGGGCCGTACCCACAGTTTTATGTGGATAAACCCATTTAATACTTACGGCAATCCCATGTGATCCATACAGTGACGATGCCAGTTTGCAGAGAAGGAAACCGAAGCACAGAGCGATGAAGGGACTCATCCAAGATCATAGAAGCAGCAGACAACAGAGAGAGAATTTAGACCCAGCAGTCTAGCTCCTTAGACCACACTTCCCATCATGCTGCTATGTTGTCTCATTGTCAGCCGGGGACACCAGCCCAAAGGAAGTGCCAGCACAGTGAAGGTGGGAAGTTATATTTCTTCTTCTCCCTTCCCACCTGACAGGTGACAGTTTGTATTTTACAGTTTTTTTCTTTCTCATCCTCAACTCAACTAAATACACTTCAAAATAAATTTCTGACTTTATGGTTTTCCCTTTAGCAGAAAGATGGAAAGTCAAGATCAATTATTCATCTGCCGTTTGGGCCAAAGACAGTGTTACTGATAAAAAACAGAAAAGAAACCACCACTCCTGGAGATCAGAACACATCAGTGTCTCATCCCCACACATGCATACACACATCACAGTGAAAACTGAGGTGTCGGCCACCTCTGCGTGGAGCCCCACAAGATCTTTCTAAAATGCTCTGGACCCAAGAAGCCAACGAGAAGGCCTAGAAGCCAGCAGACATTCTAGGGTAACCTTGTAAGCCTGGACCTCTCTGGGGGCAAAGGAAATACATCAGCCAGCATTCCATGGAGCCCTGTTTACAGTCTGCAGGAGCATCCATTGGGCTATTACGAAGAACGCTAATGCTCTCAATTACACCTAAATTAAGATAAAGCAGGAACCTAGTTACTGTAAAAGTGGTTTTATTTATAGACAGCAATTTCATCTTTAATATGCAACCACCATCTGTAAAACTACTTAGCCCCATCTATCCCATTTATGTCTTTATTATCCTCTTACATAAACACATGGAGCACCCTTAGTTATAGATGCGAAATGAGGTCTTTCTGTAACCCTTTTTTAAGCTTAAAAACGCTGATGTAATTACAGGGGATAGATGCATTTTTGCGCGAATGTTCTTCGTTCATTATATACCGTAATGACATTAGCCCCAAGCTCTGCAGAAACAAAAAGCGATTTATGAGGCCGAAGGGGAGCACCCGTTTCCTCCTCTAACAGAAGCATTTGTTTGGGTGGCAGGGGGCTCTGGCGTGGGAGCGGAGGAGGGGGAGGCGCAGAGAGTCTCAGGACAGTTAACCTTTTCCTCGCAATCTGTTGGAAGGAAGGAAGCCTGGCAGCCCGTAGAACTAGTTGTGCGTCTTCACCTGGCCTTGCCGGGGGCCCAGCTTTCACCGTGCAGGCTGTCACCTGAGACAGGACACGCTGGGAAGCCTCGCCAGCTCCTAAGCTAAGCATTTCAGCAGAGGAGGCCTGTCTACCCCGATGGATAGAAATGTTATTCTGAGCAGGGTTCCCAGGCTCTGGAGGGGCTGTCCACGGTCTGACAATGACAGTCCTACCTTTAATGATGATTAGTTGACAGTTGGAAGGATACACACACACACACACACACACACACACACACACACACACACACTGTTTTGAAAACCTGGTGCGAAATCCAAAATGAGCGAGTATCTGTTTTGCTCGGGCTAATCTTTAGAATGCAGAAAATCTCAATTCACCGAGATTCTTATATTAAGGTCTACCGGAAAGTTCTGTCCGTTTTTGGAATAAAACAAAATACAAATTTTTCTTACTGTCAATAAACTTTATTAAATAATATAATTGCCATTATTATTAATGATTTCTTGCCAGTGTGAGGGCAATTTGTATATCCCATTTTTGAAAAATGTTTTATCTTTTGATGCGAAAAACTGAACCAGTGCTTGTTTGATATCTTCTTCATTTTTGAATTTTTTGCCCTTCAAAAAATTTTGTAAGGACAAAAACAAGTGATAGTCGGAGGGTGCTAAGTCTGGGGAATATGGTGGATGCGACAGACATGCTTCTGTAGCATTTCTTCCTTGTTGAAATTCGTAAAAGTTACAGTGGCGTAAATGAACTTTATCAGTAGCCATGGGTACACTATCGCTTCACACATAAGACTAATGTGAATCAACTTTGTTTTAGTTAATTTGCTACGTCAGTATTTATACATTAAGTGATAAAAATAGAGAGGCACACATGCGCCAAATAAACATGTTGCTTATGTGTCGAAACTTGTTGTGATAGAAACGGACAGAACTTTCCAGTAGACCTTATATAAAGGCAGAAGAATTCTGAAGCTAGAAGAACTAGAAACATCATGTCACTCGGGGTCAGCAAATGCAAGTGAAGGGTGACACCGCGTCCCCCCTCCCTTGCCCATGGAGGAGATGATCTACGATGGCATCCTTTGTCACTGGGCCCCGGTCCAGTGTACCACACCACTGCTGACACAGGGGTGATATCTTGGTGCCACTGCGCCTCAAGTCGTCTCCTCACTTTCATAGCTGAGGAACTGACTCCCAGAAAAGTTTTCTGACTCTTCTGATGACACATAGCACGTGAATGCCAGCTCAATTTGTCATTCAACTTATTTATGTTTTATTGGTTGATTTCTGTATTTGCTCTGACCGGGGATCGAACCCACAACCTTGGCATATGGGATGACACTCTAACTGAGCTACCCAGCCAGGGTTGAAATATACTCTTGTACATTTGAATTTTATCCTGTGGTATACATTCACTGCTACTGAAAAAATAAAATAATTTAACAACCACCAACATACGTTTTCACTTCAATCTTCCCACAACAGTCAATACAACTGACTTCCAGAGACAAGGAGGCGACTGAAATGTCCCGAGGTGGCAAATGGTACCACTGATGTTGGAACGGGAGATCCTGATTCCATTCAATGCTTTCTTCGGTACTAGCCTGACTCCTGGGGTTACGGGTATTGGTAGAGTCCCGACTTCTTAACTGAGCTTCTTCACCCACAGAGCACACTCAACCGGTCTGTATGCCTTTCCTTAGCTCAGACAATAGGCACAAACACTCACAATTTCATAGTAGAATTACACTCAGTCCTTCCCTGCCCCACCCCCAAACCGCCCTGCTGCCACATTCAGAGCTAAACCTAATGCTTCCTTCTACCGAATCCTGTGAAACTGCTCCTGCCACCCAAGGAAGTGCACCCTTATTCGGGCCAATGGGGAGTGCCAGATTTAGAAGCTTCCTGCTCTCAAACACAACCTGCCACCCTCCCTCCTTGGAGAAAAAAGAATTAATTTCATGGTCAGCTGTCATGACAGAGCAGAGTCACAAATCCTTCTTTCCATCCAAATCAGCCATTTCAAACTTGAGGGACTATCAGCAATTGACCCATTTGCTGCTCTCAGGGAGTGCATGGAATTAACCCCAAGGCCCGATGATGACATCCTAATACTAACCCTGCAGGGAGCTGAGATCACGAAATCACCTTGGCTGAATTCCATTCACGCTCCTACAGTGAACTTCCCTTGCACTTACACAGGTGAGCAGCAGGCCTTTCATTTTTAAACCCATGGGGAAAGACACAACTGAGCTGTGAGCTGCGTGGCAATGGCAAATTCTGACTGCAAATGCAGGAGGTTTATCTGTGCAATCATCTCTCAGTTACTCACACTAAGGGAGGAACTGTTGCATAGATAATACAGAACCACCGAATGGTAAAATGATCATTTGTACCATATGCAGTGACTAGTGAAGAATCAAGCAATAATTATTACTAATACAGCTAATAATAACATTTATCAAGCATGCACTATTTAGCACACACTGGATTAAGCCAGTCATAAAATGTCCTCGTGAAGGAGAATTAGCCTCCTCCCTTTACAGGATAAGAAAACTAAGAAAGATTCAGTAACTTGTTCAAAGACTGACAGCTAGCAAATAAGTAGTGGATTTAAATACAGGCCTATTTGCATTCAGAGCCATACCCTAGACCAGTGTGCTCTACTTGTCAAGGGTCCACCTTCCACATCCTCAGAGTGGCTTCTCGTCCAAACCAGTCTCAACCCATCCTACTACAGGGCCTGAAATCACAAGGTAACAGTTGTAATGCTTTAGGCGAAGGGTTTAGTAACTGAAAGAAGCTGCTTTAAATGCCAATGCATCTTAGACATAATACCAAAAGTACAAGCCACCACCACAGAGGAAGCAATGATTTGGATTTCACCCAAATTCAAAGTCACTGTGCATCAGCGTGCACGATCAAGAAAGTACAACAAGGCAACTCACAGAATGGGAGATACTTTATGCAAATTATATATCTGAAAAGGGTCTAATATATAACCCAGAAAATATAAAGAACTCATCATAATAAAAAGACAAACTAATTTTTTAAAAAGGAGAGTGATGGTGGTGAGGATTTGTATAGACATTTTTCCAAAGAAGACTATCCAATGGCCAACAGGCACATGAAATGTTGTTCAACATCATTAGTGGTCAGGTAAATGGAAATTAAAACCACAGTGAGAAATCACTTCATACCTAGTAGGATGATGATGATGGTGATAATAATAATAAATGCTAAGTGTATGTGAAGATGTGGAAAAATTCTGACTGCTTATATGGCTGGTGGGAATTCAAAGTGGTCCAGTCCCTGCAGAGAAGAATTTGGCAGTTCCACAAAATGTTAAACCTGGAATGGCCATATGATTTAGCAATTCCACTCTTTACTCAAGAGAACTGAAAACATATGGCCACACAAAAATTTGTAAACAAACCATTCATAACAGCATTATTTCTAAAAGCCAAAAAGTGGAAACAACACATATGTCCATCAACTGATTAATAGATGAAATGTGGCATTAGCCACAAGAAATAATACTATCCAGCCACATAAAGGAAGTACTGATCCGTGCTACAACATGGATAAAACAGCATGGCTGGGTAAAAGCCAGACACAAAAGGCTACCTACGGCATGAGTCCATTTATAGCACGTATTTAGAAGAGGTAAGTCCACAGAGACAGATGCAGATCAGTGTTTCCAAGGGTTGGGGGAATGCGGGTGACCGCTCATTGGGTACAGCTTTCCTTTTGGGGTGATGAAGGCAGTTTGAAACCAGACAGAGACGGAAGTTGCACAACATTTTGATTGTTTCAAATGCCAATGAACTGTTCATTTTAAACGGGCTAATTTTTAATTATGTGAATTTTACCTTAATAAGAAGAGCAGCTGACCACCTGTAATACGGACCTCCTATGTGTTCTGGGCCTCAGAAGATTGAGTGGGAGGCCCAGCAGGCAAATCTCATTCATTCCTGTTGTTTTCAGAGCCATCTGATAGAATCAAGCAAGGTGCCAATAGGTGCAAACAGGGAGGATTGCTAGCTCGCTGAGAGTAGCATCCCACACAGGAGCTCTTGGTTTAATCAGAATTTTATTCTGCATTGCTTTCTCAGAGCTCATGCCAAACAACTTACAAATGGGTGCCTAGAAAGACCCACCCATGATTCCCATTAGGGCAATATCACTGCCAACAGAATGAAAATCACTTCTTGGTAGGTGAAATTTCTTCTTTTCATGCATAAAGCAAAGGTGTCCATATAATACATAAACATAAACATCGTATCCTTGTTGTGGTATTAATTTCCTGGTATGTGTGTGTATGGTAGGGATGACTATGAAAAAATCATCCGCCAAGGGTTGAGAAACACTACCCTGGAGAAATAAAGGAAACCAGGAACATTAAGTTGTCTTGAGAAATCGGTAAGTTCCCTCAAGGAGAAATCATCAAGTAACTAATATGTGTTTACCACCCAGGTATATATCAAGTATGTCCTGAAGACAAGGTGGTGACAGGGGCTGAGAGAACAGGCTCCCCCGCTGCATGACATTAAGTGGTCAGTAATCTCTCTGATCCCAGGTTTCCTCAAATGGACAAGGGCGTGGGAAAGAGCACCCCTCCCCCTCATTGGGTCACTGCCTTAAGTGAGATTATACCCTAAGGCAGTGGTCCCCAACCCCCAGGCTGTGGATCGATACCAGTCCGTGGGCCATTTGGTACCGGTCCGCAGAGAAAGAATAAATAACTTACATTATTTCCGTTTTATTTATATTTAAGTCTGAACGATGTTTTATGTTTAAAAACTGACCAGATTCCCTCTGTTACACCCATCTAAGACTCACTCTTGATGCTTGTCTCGTAAATTTGACAATTATATTTAAAAATACCACAGTTTTTATGCTGGTAGCATAATTTTATTTTGTGCATTCATCCGTCCCACCCTAAAGGCCGGTCCGTGAAAATATTTTTTGACATTAAACTGGTCCGTGGCCCAAAAAAGGTTGGGGACCACTGCCCTAAGGTACTTGGAACATTGCCTGGGGCAGTGTAACTTCTCTGTCAAGGTTAGCTGCCAATGCTTATTTCCACTGCCTGAGGACAGACACCTCAACGGTTAGACGGTTAGAAGCGGGGGCACTGGACACAGATGGCCTGGACTTGAGTCTTGTCTCTGACTTCGAGCAACTTAACACTTCTTGTCTCCAATGCCTTTCAAATGAAGGGAATAAAAGTACCGTTAGGGTTGTTGAAGATGAAACAGGGCATCAGTTCCTGGAGAACTTAACATGCACTACTTCCAATGCATTCAATAACTGTAGGTATGAGCCGTGTTATAACCATAATCACTACTGCAGCTACTATCGTTATCATTCGCCTCTCTGGCTGTCGTCATTAGACTAGGAGCTAAAACGGGTCGAGAAGACTTTTAACAATGTAGAAGACGGGACACCCCTCGGTTAGGGTTCCTTGTAAGGAATGGGATAGAGAAAGGAAGAGAGATGGCCAAAATGACTAATGGCCTGACGCTGGAGTGCAGATGACAGGTATCTCAGTATTACACAAAGCGGGGAGGGTACAGTGTGAGCTGGAGGCGCCAGAGAAAGCTTCCCGGGAGAGGTGAACATTCTGCTCTACCATCTGGAAACAGCAGCAGCTCTCTTTAGCTCTGGTCTTTGTGCTGCAGCACATGGACACAATCTTTTGAAAATGATCCGTCTTTGCTCAACTCCCCGCAGCCTTCACTCCCTTGCTGCAAACCGCCCACCTGAAAGCACGCAGGAAACGGAGCCAGAGTCCACAGCGCAGAGTGCTCAGTCCTTAGGCCACAGTGAGCGCCGGGCCTGCCCGGCCTGCCAGCCCGCGGAGCAGGAGCATATGGTGGGAACGGCCGGGAAGGCCGCGGTAATTCCTACAGCAGGTTATCGCAGCGAAGCTCCTTGGAGAGGCCAATTCACAGCTTGTCCTGAACACTACATTAACTCACTTATGGGTTTCCAAAAACGCACGATTTCCCGCTGTCCCAAAATCTGACAGATACGCTCTCCCTAATTTAAAGCCCCCTCCTATGAAGGTCCTTAAACTCCCAGCCGACTGTGGTGCCATTTCGAGGTTGCCAATCCAGCCTTTGATCCCTCTGAAGTCATTCCTCTGGGCTGCCAGGATTCTCCTAGCTTCTCTGCTTCAAACCCAGAAATGCACAGCTGGGAACCATTTCTGTGCTCACTCAAACACCCCCTGTATCAGCTCCACAGTAGTGATTCCAAAACTTAACTTGCTTATCATTCCAAAAGTTAAAAAAAAAAAAAAAGACATGTATATTTCCAAAGAGTGACATTCACTATCTATCTCCTCTTCATTTTCCCAGAAATGGCATCTCCCTCTCTGGTCCAGATTTAAACAAAAGGAATCCAACTGGGATTCTCCTTTGTTGCTAGATAAATATCAACCATTGCCATCTGTTACCAGGACTGTTTTCTTGGAAAATGATGTCAGATTCAGTTGCTAATGCAACAAGGTTTTCATTGTTTTAATCACAGCAATGAAAGTCTCTATACGCTATAACATTTTTCCAGACATACAGAGAAATTTTCATTTCTCCCTTAACCTTTGTGCCCTCTTCATTCCTTAAAAATATCTAAACAGCTTTAGACATGCTATTAATATAGAGGACTCCCCACTGTGCCTTACCAGAGACAATATTATAGAGGACTTAAGAGAACACTAGGATAGGATTGTCATTTTCATTCCAGTTGGACCATAAACACCCTGTTCCACGTATAATGGGAAGATTACAGAATCCAGCTAAAATGAGGAGGAGGAAGTTGTAACCCACACCATGATGTAGATACCACTGATTACATATAAGACAACTTGCATGGTACAAGAATGGCATTTAAAATGATATTTTCAAATACGCATTAGACAGTAAGTGGCATGTCAAACCCAAGAGTCCATGTACATCACTATTCAGGATAAATTCCTTTTTTATTTTTTTATTTATTTATTTTTAAAAATTTATTCATTTTAGAAAGGAGAGAGAGAGGGAAAGGAGAGAGAGACAGAGAGAGAGAAGGGGGGAGGAGCAGGAAGCATCAACTCCCATATGTGCCTTGACCAGGCAAGCCCAGGGTTTCGAACTGGCGACCTCAGCATTTCCAGGTCAAAGCTTTATCTACTGCGCCACCACAGGTCAGGCCAATAAATTCCTTTTTTAAAAAAACTGTGAGGACTGAATGTGGGTGACTAAGAGATGAAAGACAGTCTACTAAATGGCAGCGAGGGTCCTTCATGCCACGAGGTGTCCTGAATTCATGAGGCCGGACTTCGTGACTGTGTGCGACAACCTGAAATCATCCACACACTGGCATTTTGATAAGAACCTCTCCGTGAGTGAGGCTTGGCCGAGTTGCTTAGATAGAAGGGAGGGGTCTCTAGGAAGGGTGGACTGCAGGCATCTGTGTACTATCAAAAATTGGATTCTTTTCTAATTCTTTATAAAATGGGAGAGAGTTTGGACTTTTTCTTAAAGAGGTCCTACAGCGAGAGGAGCTTTTCTCCTCTCTGGGTGAACGGCGGCGGTGGGAGCAGTCACACAGAAAGGCGACGTGCTCGTGTGAAAGCAGGGTTTTGATTCCGTCTCTGCCATGAATGAGTTCTGTGACCTTTGTCGTGGTTCAGCACGACGAGTCTATTACAGGGTCCTCGAACGGGAAAAGGTATGGAATTAAATAAGTGATAGACAGAGAATTAAAGATATATACATACAGATGGGTTCGGGAGGACCGCACGGCGAACAGTCACTACTCTTTCTAAGCTGATGCGATGGCGGCCCCCAGAAGCACATCTGTCTTTATTCAAGGAAAAAAAACGTGGTCCATTAGCAATTCAACTGTTTCCAAGACAATTCAAAGACAACCTCCACCATACCATTTAGATCTAACTTTACACCAATAAGAAACTAGCTTCCAGCCTCTTCCGGAGAACAGGGGTGGGACAAGCGAGAATCAGGTATAGCTCTTTGTGAACTGGGTAGGTGAGGTGAGGGGCTAGGCCCAGCACCTCTGTCCCCTGGATATCCAGATTGTAAAAACACCCCGTTTATATTTTGGTCCCCAACAGATCTTTGGCAAGTCTCCTGCCACCGTGTCATCTCAGCCCCAACAGTGGATTGAAGGATCTTCAAGAGCCCTTTTAACTTCCAATATTCTTTTTTAAACTAAATTCCTGCCTCAGAGATGAGAAACAGGATCCAACAACAGCAGAGCTAGAAGTCAACATCTTTAGGAATGTTCTTGCTACGTGACTTCAATACTTATTTCTGATGATCAGAATTCATTTAGTCACGTATGCATTGATTCCATGAATGCAGAGTGAGGACTTCATGTGCTTGTCCATTCTTCAAGGAGCTGAGAAGAGAATGTTTCCAGACCTAGCATATAAAAATCACCTAAGAAACTTAGACAATCCACTGTGTATGTCTTCCCCTCTATTGAAGTCTGGAAACAGCTAACAAATTTAAAATTTTACCAACCGTGTGATTTTGATGTTGATGGCATCTGGACCACATTTTGAGAAAAAGTGAGAGAGGCAGGTTATCAAGAAGGCTAAGTAAAACCCAGTGACCGGCGCCATGATAAACTGTAGGATGATGGTGCTGGGTGGGCACACAGGTGGCATCCCTCTGTAGTGTGGGAGCCAGGGATGGCTACTCAGAGGAAAGAATACTCAGGCAGACAGTGAAAGGTGAGAAGAACTTGAGCAGCTCAAGAAGTGGGTGAAAGGCATTTTGGACAGAAAACAGCTTAGGTTGACTTTGGGAGTCAAGTCCCCCTCCCAACCCTGACAGGATTCTGCAAAAGCCAAAATTAAACAATGTTTCCCACTTCAAAGTCCTCTTCAGGAGTATCTGTGGGATTAATAAATGGGTGGATGAAGGAATACATTAATTTGTTATGTGTTTAGTAGCCCATGGATGTCAGCACCAAACTCTGGTGACACATGCTGGTAACAGGATACAAAACTCGCAGAGGAATACCTGCCCCTCCACAGAAAGTAATGTCAGTACTTGACGTAGCAAGAGCTGGTCTCTACTAGTCCCCCCGCCCCCCAGCAGTTTCACACCTGTCATCTCATGGAAGAAAGAAACTGCATTCGTCCATCGTACAGACCTTCCATTTTCTTCACAACTACAATTACGGCTAGATCATAATCTTTTCAGATAAATTTCTCACCAAAAAAAAAAAAAAAAAAAAAAGTAAGACTGAGGATGTCATTAGCTTAGTGACCCACGTGGGAAATGACTGTTCCTATACTTACTTCACAGGGTATATACTCCATTGACTACTCAGGGAGTTGTGTGTCTAAGGCACAAATTAAAATGAACTAAGCTGTGTGGCCTTGAGCAAGTGATACAGCCTCTCTGTGCCTCATTTTTCTTCTTGTAAATAGAATAGCCTGCGTTAGATAATTCCTGAGAGCTGTTTCTGCTCTGGCAGGCCATGCAACAAAGTAAAAGAAACATTTCCAGAGGAATTAATTAATCCTCTGGGGAGAAAAATGAGGTAAGTTTTCGCTTTTATTCAACATTGCTCTGCAGATGATCTCTCCTTTACAAATAATCAGATCTGAAGCAGAAAAGACCACGTGACCTGCTTAAGTGTAACCAGATCGTTTTCTAAGAGACAGTAAATTGGGGGAGGATGTCGTGAAGTCGCAATGGCTTGCTTGGAGGTTACAATTTTACCTCCTCCACGACTGAGCCAATTTTCTCCTCCGGCTCACTTACACACCTTTAATGAATACATGCTTCTTTGATTAAATTAACATTTTTGTTTAGTTAATTAGCCTGAAAAAAAAAAAAGCCTATGCTGAACTGATCTGGTAGCAACTTCATTACTGTTCATCGGTGCATGTTTGCAACCGATCACTGTCAGCGCCAGCACCTAATGATTAGGGGAACATTAAGTTTGGCTAATTCGGCTTTCTGTGACCATCATCACGCTCCCAGTGACGAGCCGATCCCCACCCTGAATCAACCCTGCTTGACAGTGACAGATGTTCTAATCACAGGGTTTCATTTATTAGCATCCGTCAGCATTGCTGGCCAGGTTTGCAGCAGATATCTTGATTTGAAACCAAAACTAATTAAACGCTATCTTCGTAATTAATAACCTTATATGGTTACCCTTCCCTAAGTGGGACAGTGTGACAAGGGCTGAAAGATAAAGCTCTCAATGGGACTGGAGAAGGAGGGTGTCCCCCCTGCATTCCTGAGTTACACTCCTGTCTATATGATCAATAAATGGGCGAGGCCGTGGGGAGCCGTCCCTCCAGACAAAGGCGAGGTTCAGTAAAGTACACCTCAGCTTTGACCATTACACACCAGCCAGGCGGCAGAACACCTTGCTTCCTTAAATTGACGATGCTTTAATAAGATTACTTGTGCTCATACAGCATTGAGAAGATGCCCCTGGGTTTCCATTAGCAATGTGATCATCCTTCGTCTGGCTGGCGTCAGCCACTTGGAGGCCCACGTTGCCTTTCTAAGTGGTTGTGTTGTTATTGGTTCCACTCTCAGCTACAAGGGTGGCATGTGACCTGGGGTTAGCCAGTAAGCACTGGGCACCTCCCGGTAGCAGTGATTGGTTTACAGCCCAGCGTGTTACCCAATGGAGTCCCATCACCGGCAACGAGACTGAATTCTGGGACTCTCAGTTGGAGCTATGGAGAAAGTCACCCCTGTACATTGTCCTGAAGTGTGTGACACTTGGAGGTAGCAAGGTCAGTGCAGCCAGTTCATAACCACCAGGGGAGACCGTGGTGAGAAGGGGGCTTACAAGCAGGAAAACAGCCGGAGAGCTGTTTGGGGAACCAACCTGCATGGGATTGTCTTGGTCTTTCCGTCCAGTTGCCCACGTTGACAGAGCTACTTCTGGTGTTGCCAGTCCTATGCCCTGATAAAAGACTTTTTTTTTTTTTTTTTGGTTGAAAGACACATGCAACTAAAGGAGTAATATCTCATATAAGCCCCATTTAATTACCAAACATACTTTTCCATTTCCTAACCTATATGACCTCCACAACAATACTGAACAGTGAATAGGGCAGGAATCGTCCGCCTCATTTCTGAAACAAGTGCACTGAGTGAGGCTCAAAGAGAAGAGAGCTTGCCAGCTCGCCCAGCCAGTGCTCAACTCGGCCCACCAACTTGACCCTCTGTTCTCCTGTTCGGTTCCCGGTGATCTGTTTCCACAGCCTGGTTCACCTTGGGTCACCCTTTAGCAGAGTGTTTTCTGGGGATGGTGGTCAAGTACATGGATAAGCCATGGCCCTGGCACCTGCTTGGTTCAAACCCCTGGTCTACCACTTACTAGTTAGGTGGCATCTGGCAACTTCCACATCTGTAACAGTGTGAACAGCGCATGCAGAATAATTTAGCACGCTGCCAACAGGTCTGCTTTCTCAACCATAGGAAACGTCACAAAAGAGACGCCATGTATTTTCTAAACTGACGGCAATGTAGGAATTAACCCAACTTGATATTAGGTGTCATAAAAACCTTAGCTTTCGCTTTCTGTGCTTCAACTCACCCATCATCTAAGCAGTTTAAGAAAATATGTCACTTGTTCAGCAAAGCAGCCAAGGCGACACCTTCTACTTCTGTGAATTTAATTACTCAAGATATTTCCAGAAACTGCTTGCAAAATACGGAAATAACAGCTTATTTTCAGCAAAGAAAAGACAATGATCAAATATGGTGTGTCTACTTACTGGGGGGTAAGCCTAAATTAATGGCAGAGAGAATGTCAATTTTTCAAGGCTCTTTAAAGAAGAGACTACCTTCTAGGATGCTTAGGGTCTCTCCTGGCTCATCCTCTTTTGAGCTCTGAGACCTGGAGCAAATTACCTAACTTCCCTAAGCTTCAGTCTCCTAATTGTAGAGAGGGGACATCATCATTTGCTTCCCTGACGCTGTGTGTACCTAGACAATAAAAATATTATCATGCAGGAAAGAGTTAACAGGCAGTCCTGACTGCTGTCCTTTGAGAGGACTGCTTATAAGGTCGGCCCCTGGCTGGCATCCAGGGACCTGGATTCGGGGAGGATCCCGAGCAGTACCAGGAGGGACTCATAAGAATGGCGCACTATTCCTTACCTGTTTGTATAAACATGGTTTAAGCTGAACATCTGCTCTCCTTCTGGAATTCTGGTACCGCCCAGGCACAGGCTGCCTGGCTGACCAGCCCCCCAGGAAAGGCCCTAGATACTGAACCTCTAATGAGTGTCCCCATTTGGCAACACTAGACAGGGGTCCCAGCGCATTGCTGGAAGAATGAAGTGCGTTTGGTTTGACTGCACTGAGAGAAGCCTGGACGCCCACTCCCGTTTCCTGTGAATGTCACCCCTTCCCCTTTGCACACTGTGCTCAGCATTCTTTTGCTGAAATAGAACAGAGCTGGGCGTGTGACAATGCGCTGAGACCTGTGATTCTCCTAGAGGATTACCGAACCCAAGGGCTATCTTGGGGACCCTACCACTTATCTAGTATAGTGTGTAGTATATGAAAAACATGCAATAAATAGACATATTTTTATCACCATGTCCCCTTCCTATGTCAATGTTACTGCTCTGAATGAAACTGCAGGCAACAGTGATATCCATGGAGCAAGACTGAACAATCTCGAATGCTTTCCTATTTCAGCTTCTGTGGGACAGACATGTGTGAACAGTACATGTCTCAAAGGGATCCTCACACATCCTAAGGGTTTATGTACGAGGATATTTATTGACTGAGTTATCATGGAAATGTGGAGGCCATTGGGGTGTTATCACTGGGCGCATCCAGAGGTAAACTGTGTTGATTGTATCATCCACCACCAGGCACCTGCAGAGCAGCACAGGAGCAAGCAGTGACAGGCCGAGTGATAAAGAAGAAGAAAAAGTCACATACGGCACAATATCGCTTATGCAAATTAAAGTAAGTGCGCACAGAACAAAGTAAATTTTGCAAGAATACCTATGAAAGCAAAGATCCTAACTACACTAGGCTATATTAGACATGTTGTTTTTTGTTTGTTTGTTTGTTTTTATGATGGGGGGCATAGTGGTGGATGTGGGGAGGAGAATGAAAGGCAGCAAATACCTACAAACGGGAGAGGGGAACCGAGTGCAAAGTCGTAATAAGAAATGTGCCGGGACCAGAAGTCAACGAACTCGACTTTCTGCACTTGGGATCCAACCTACATCTATTTCACCTTTAACCACAAAGACAACAATAATGACGACCACATTAATTGAGCATCAGGCGCCATATACCTACATTTCATACATATATTACTCTCTTTCCTCCTTGCCACATTTCTAGGAGGCGTGTGCTGGTGATGCCCCCATCCTATAGACAAGGACACTGAGACACAGAGCAGTAAAGCAATGTGCCAGCTTCTAGGCGTCACAATCAAGCCGTGACCCAAGCTGGGAGCAGACCTAAGAAGTTAATATAAGGATGCGGAGATGTAGCCTGGGCCCGTGCGACCACTGGGGTCTTGAGGCTAATTTTGAAAAGCTGTCTTTTCCTCCCCTTAACAGTTCTTAGCATAGACTAAGTGCCAGGCACCATTCCAGAAAGACAGAGATAAAATTCTCATGTTTAAACTGTGACATTAAAAAAAACACAAACCCCAAAAACCGATCTAACAGTCTAGGTACAGCTTTACATCCAAGGTGCCCGAGGCTCTTAATAGACTTGTACTCTGTGCCAATTTAATACTTCCTGGTTCAAGTGCTTCTAAGGACCCTTGTGAAATGGACTCATGTGCTGCTGTTAAGACTAATCCTGCAATGTGAGCCTGGTGTCTGAATAGATCAAAGGGTAACTCGGCGCTGCCAGCCTCCTGGCAGCCACAGCGTGCAGGTGTCTAGCTCGCACCTTACACACATCTCCGTTCACCTTCCCAGCAGCCTCCAGAAGGACCTATTCACCTCACTTGACCTCAAACATTCTAATGGGGATGATGGCGGGATTTGTCACCTGGGGACATCTGGCAATGTCTGAAGATAGTTTTGGTTATCATAGTTGGGCTGGGGGTGTGCTCCTGGCCTCAATTCAGGAGGCGACTGACATCCTGCAAGACACAGGACAGTCCCTATGACAAAGAATTCCCCGGCCCAAAGTGTCAGTAATCTGCTGTTGACATACTGTTTCATAAACAAGAAAACTGATGAAATTATATACTATGATATGCATAAATTTGGAGATTTTTTTTTTAAGTGGGAGATAATGAGACAGGCTCCCGCATGTGTCCCAACCAGGATTCACCTGGCAACCCCTGTCTTGGGCCATTGCTTGAATCAGCTGAGCTACTTTTAGCACCTAGAGTCAATGCTCAGACGAACCAAGCTATCCTCAGCATCCGGGGCCACACTCGGACGAATCAAACCACTGGCTGTGGGAGGGTAAAAGGGACAGGAGGAGGAAAGGGACAGGAAAATAAGCAGATAGTCACTTCTCCTGTGTGTCCTGACCTGGGATGAATCTGGGAGGTTCATACAGCGGGTTGAGCTGACACTCTATCCACTGAGCCAGCGGCCAGGGCTGAATGTGGAGATATGAGAACGTTACTGGTTATCTTGCTATTGCATATCACAGATCTAGCTGAACCGTTCATTTTCAACGACTCCCTCTCTGTTGCAAGTGTTGATTTCTTTAAAAAGGCTGCTGTGAGGCTGCTGTCATCGGTTATATTTGAATGGAAGGCGGGAAAAGCAAACAAGAATCTGCTTGACAGACACTTACTCAAAACCAGGCTTTGCTTTGATGCCTAAGAAAGGAGAACCCATGACAGAAGCAGAAAGCAGTGGCTTTGTTTTTGGGTCCCATCGTTCTGCCCAAAACGGATGAGTCGGATTCCACGTCTGGGGATCGAACTGTGATATTGTTTCAGACCTTTTGTGTCTGCCTTACACAGCTTGGTTTTTATTTTATTCCTAGGCTCCTGCTCACAGCAAATCATTCCCCCAAGTGAGCAGTTCAAAGTCCTAGGAAAGCAATTGGAAGGGGAAAATAGAGGCCGAGCGATAAGATCAAGATACGAACTATCAACCTCAGCTCCTGGGTGATGAGTTTAACTCTCTGACCTTCATCAGAAATCACATTGCTGACGTGCCGATAAAACACTCTGAGCTGGAGGGTGGAAGGTATATGCAGGTATATGCTTCCAAAAGCACTTTGCAGACTCCCTGGCCCAGCGTAATATGAGGCTGTGGTTATCTCTGTAATTTCCGGAGGGCACACGCTGTCAGTTCACATTTATCCCAACTGCTGGGCCTGGTAAAGGCTCACTTATGAGGTATTAGGATTTATCCTGAAATCAGAGCTGAACCAGAAAACTTTCCAAAGGCAACTAAGAAGAGTGAGTGAAGCAATTTCCCAGGCTGTAGGAATAGCACCTGCGATTCTGCAAGGGGTCTCTTCAGGCCACGGCCGAGAAACTCAAGGACCACAAAAGGCTCTCATTTACTTAAGGGCCACTTTAGCAATTCACACCCTATGGCCATTGAGATGTGACCAGCCTGCCCGTGTGGTCACCCACTCTCTCCCTCTCAAAAGATGCCCTTTCTACTACCTGTAAACTGAAGAGGTTATTATGGTACAAGTAAGAGGACGGCGCTATGGGACTATAAAATGACATGTGCGGCTGAGTCACTCCTGTTGCAGGGACAGTCCCACTGACCTGTGTTTGTGACGGTCATTGGCTGTTGTGAAGAAAGCTATCATCTCTTGTGGTATAAAACAGGTAACTCAACAGTGTGGCGTACCAGACCCCAGGAGCAAAAATATGGGGAAGGGGGCTCTGGTCAGTTAGCTCAGTCTGTTAAGACATCGTCCCCAATGACAAGATCGCAGGTTCACTGCCCAGTCGGGGCACACACGGGAAGATGCCAAGGAATGTACGACTGAGTGGAGCAACAAATGGATGCTTCCCTTCCCCTCCCCCCTCCCTCCCTTCCTCTATCTGTCTCTCTGAAAATCAATAAAAATTAAGCCCTGGCTGGAAGAAGAGCTCGGTTGGTTGGAGCGTCGTCCTGGAGCACGGAGGTTGCTGGTTCAATTCCCTGGTCAGAGCACATACAGAAACAGTTCAATGTCGCCCCCCCCATGCCTCACTCTCAAAAAAACAAACAAACAAACAAACAATGAAACATTACTTTAATGACAAGGACCAGAATTCCTAAGTGAGATGCATAGCTGTAGTAAATGCTAAGGAGACGGCTGTGGGTTGGCAAGTAAGGCCTCAAGTCCTAGCACTGAGGGAGAAACGGGCTTAGCAGCACAGACTAAGGCAGACTGCAGAGAAACAAAGCCAGACAGAAATTTCTGGTGGGGCTACCGCCAAAAAGTCTCTCATAAGAAGAGATGGATATTTAACTTTTCAAAAATTTGTGATGCAAGCTACTTCTGTTCTCCTAAATGACACATAACAGTTTACTCCACCCATAGCCTTGAGTTGGTAAAATCTTGGGACTGATGGTTTGAAATGTGTCCATATACAGAACAGGGACGGGGTGGGTTTATTTGTGAGAAGATCTATGAATGAAACAAATAGAGCAAAAGCAAGAATTCGGAGCCAGGATTGGAAAAAACAAAGTCTCTTCCCTCCAAAATTCCTGAAGCTACTAAGAGATTCTGAACTCCTCCATAAGCATGGAAAAAGAGGTTTACGTTTATTCAACTTCCATCTCAACTGGCCATTGGCCTCAGGAGACCCCAGGGATACAATAATATCAACTGGTTAGAGTATACGCTTCACAAGGGCCAAGATATGGCCTGACTTTTGTTTTGTTTTGTGTTTTCACCCGAATCCCCAACGATTCCTGCAGTGTCGGCACATAGTAGAGAGTCAGTAACTACAGATGGAAAACTGTCTTAATTGAGCAGCAGCATTATCCCCAATTTACAGAGGGAAACACAACAACAACAAAAGCAATGCTAATATGAAATCAGCAAGTCAACCAAGGGCACAGAGTTGACAGATCCAAGGTCAGGATACAAACCCATGCGGTCAAGTGCGGCCCTTTCTGCCCAACCTCCAGAAGTCCTACAACCTGTTTACGATGATGCTTTCATGGGCCGAAAGGAGCGATTCCCTGAGCACACCAGGTAACCTAGCCTGCGTCATTACCCTCTTCATTAGTAACAGTGTAGAAGGCAAGTGAGACATTAGGCCACTTCCATTCGAAATACCTCCCTGTACTTTCTTTGTGTCTTTTTACAACAGTTTTTTGTAATGCATCCCATTGGGACCATTTGGAGTCCTCAAGAGCCTTTTTTTTTTTTTTTTTTTTTGTGCGTGTGTGTCTTTTTTTTCTTCTTTTTTTTCAGGCTCTACTGAACTAAGCATGTGATTTAGGGGAAATAACAGGTTTGAAAGAAAGACGTCTGGAAACTTCAACATAACAGATGCTTGTTTACAGGCACCTGATGGAGCTGAATTGAAAGCCTCAGTCTAAATTCTAAAAAGCCATAAATGTCGGTTGACTAGAACTGAGTCATAACCACTTTGAAGCATGGATCACCAAAAGATGGCCATTTCAGAACCGTAACAGCCGAAACGGCTCTTCATCTTGTCAACACTACTGAGGAGCAACATAATTCTTAAGCTTGGGAAGGAGGTTTTGCTTCTAAAGAGACAGTTACTGTAGCTTGCAGCTAATTGTCTTGGCAATTACACAGCAAAGAAATGTCTTTTTTTTTTTTTCAAAAAAGCCATGATGGAAACAGCGCGCTGATCTCTTACCTCCTCCACAAAAGCCTGAATGTGGTGAGAAGAGGCAGAGCACATTTCTTGGCAAGGTAGAAACCAAAATTAGAATCTGGTTTCAGCTGAGATGGATTTTTAGGTAAACTACAGAAAAATATCAGGCCAAGAAAGCCACAGCCCTGTGAAATGCGCACAAAATTAGTAATGTTGAGTTATTTGGTATATTACAGAGCATTCTCCAATATTCTCTGAGTTCTTAACGGTGGGAGTTTAGTGAAAATGCTGAAGAACAAAATTCATCTGACAATTCCCTCATGCGTCGCTTCTCTGTTACGTGCTCTCCTCTGAAAATAGCTTCCCTTGCATTTACGACATACTAAACATTTCCTTATGCAAAATCACATGGTAGGGATGCAGTGGACACTTTTAATCAGACTGTATTCAAACCATAATGATAGGTCCATTTGTACTCTCGACTCAAACTGAAATAGGAGAAGGAAGTTAAGAAAACAACATAAAAGGGATGGTAAAGTTGAGAGCAAAGTCAAAGTTAATACTTTTGCAATGTTACCATGGGGAGAGGGAGAGAAAGCTAAAGCAGGATACTTCAGGGTCAAGGGGCTGTATTTAAATGTTCGGGAGGGGACAGACTGAGATGGGAGACATGGGTGAAGCCATGCCACAGGAGTGCTGCCATCTAAATAGTACTCCGAGTTCTGCTCTCTACTGGTATGGAGTTACCCTGGGCAAGGATAGAGAGAGATGGCCCACTGTGTTAATATAGAAGTTTATTCTCATTGCTTAGTGATGCACACTCGCCTTGGCAACTATCATTTACAGAAGTGGGAAGATTACTCTTGCGTACTCACAGAAATGGATTTAGGTATTCCTCCAGAAGGATGTTTAAAAACTGCTTCAGTAAAAGGTCAACAGCATGGATCATGACCGTCCTCTGTTTTGTCCTGTCCTCTTATGAAATGAATGTATGTTGCAAATGATGGCCACCAGTCCTGATCTCTCCTTGCTTCTCCAGGACTGGCTGGTGGCTGACCCTGCCCCATCCAGCCCTTAGTGCTTGCCAGCTACTTAGAAGGACAATTGTTACCACATTCTTAGACTTCTGCGTAAATAGTAGCCAGATGCCATTCTGAGTAGCAGTATTCCTGTTTCACAAAGCTCATATATCTGACCCTAAAGTAATAAAGAGATGGAGGTGCTGGTGTCAGGGACTAAATAAAGATCCACATGTTTTCTCACCAGTTCCTGAACCTCCTGTGTGTGTGGCTACGCTCTGGGGGACAGATGATGGCCATGGGCGACCCAGCAAAAGGAACGAAACTGCGCATTCTCTGCAGACCCACAATCTGAAATTATAATATTGCTGGCGATATGCTCTCATTCTTTTAATTAAAAAAACATATCTCTTGCTGTTTAAAGGGCAAGTAATTGAGACTCTTACTTCTCTTATAGTCAAATCCACAAGAGAAGAAGTGAACGCACGTGGTCAGATACTCAGATGGGTATATCATTTCTAGGAAGGTAGGTCCTGGATGGTGAATATGCTTGAATTCTGTAGGTGGCTGGAAAAACACTCCCGAGACTGCACTGAGATATGCCTCCTGATTGTAGTCAACTAACGAAGTAGGATGACAAAGTTTACGGAAACGCCCAAGGTGCTATGCATCTCTGGAACCACAATGAGCACAGAGAGCTGAAATCAGCATATATGAAAGGAGAGAATTCAGCACTAGGTTTCATTCTGCATGGAGGCAGAATGGGAAAATAGATGGCAATGCCAAATGCGCTCTATGACCGCAGCAGACCCAAGGGGCCCAGGGAGAGCGGAAACTGGACTCCACCTCAGCACAAACCATTTTCAACGGCAGAAGCTCTTGGGTTGGAGACTGTACGTAGCAGGTAATCGTTTTTGCTTTCTTTCTTTTTTTTTTTTTCTTTTTTCTTTCTGAAGCTGGAAACGGAGAGAGACAGTCAGACAGACTCCCGCATGCGCCCGACCGGGATCCACCCGGCATGCCCACCAGGGGCTACGCTCTGCCCACCAGGGGGCGATGCTCTGCCCCTCCGGGGCATCGCTCTGCCGCGACCAGAGCCACTCTAGCGCCTGGGGCAGAGGCCAAGGAGCCATCCCCAGCGCCCGGGCCATCTTTGCTCCAATGGAGCCTTGGCTGCGGGAGGGGAAGAGAGAGACAGAGAGGAAGGAGGGGGTGGGGGTGTGGAGAAGCAAATGGGCGCTTCTCCTATGTGCCCTGTCCGGAAATCGAACCCGGGTCCCCCGCATGCCAGGCCAACGCTCTACCGCTGAGCCAACCGGCCAGGGCGCTTTCTTTCTTTTTCTCTCATAATCTGCACTTAAAACACTTTCTATTTTGGAGGGTCCCCTGTTTATTATGTATATATATATATGTGGAGATAGGGCCCACATTCCCTCATAAAAGACGTCGGGGCCAGATCCTGTAGTGTCAGTCCTAGCAGGAAAGGTGGCCGTGCACAGTCTACAACAGCATGGCTGGAAACCTCCTTCCTGGCACTCTGAGATGCTGTGATTTCCTGGAAAGACAAAGGACTCTTTTCATTCAGTCCAGCTGATGGTGGCAGAGGCTAGGTCTCCAGCAGCGGTGGTGTCCTGTAGTACATGACCTTGGGGGGAACTTCCCACTCTGTGGCTGCTGAGGTCACATAAACCCCTGTCCAGTCACCAAACCTACCCTACCACTCTCACTGATTCTGTGAACACCCAATACTCTTCTGATAAGGACCGGAGTCAAATTGCTGGTTTTGTTTTATTTTTGCCACGACAAGTATCCTAACTGGTACTGACTTATCCCATGAAGTCGGAACTCATTTCCATGCGATGTTTCATTTGCAAATACAATCACATTCATTACCACATGGAGCGCAAATCACAGTGATGACGGATTATCAGAATGACTTATGGCAACACTTTTCATCTTTTTTGAATCTCAGTTCCTCCATCCGAAAACATGGGTGTAGGTTTGATCTGGGTGATTTCCAAAATCTGCGTGTCTACAATCTTGTTTGGCCCACATACCTGCCTTTTACATTGACAAGTCAAATAGGGAGAAGTCACTCAATAGGGAGAAGTCACTCAATCTCTGTCTTGAATTTTTCCTTCCATTCCATGCTCTTCGGGGGGGGGGGGGAGAAAATTAGCAGCGCTTCTAATGCTTGTGGGACAACTATGACAAAAGGTTAGGGCAAGAAAGCACATTGTGAAATTGACAGCGGAGCTCTAGACCAGCAAGAGTTCAACATCAGAGGATGCATTGCTATGAAGTGAATTAGATCTCTCCCAAATCCATATGCTGAACTTCTATCCCCCCCACACACACCCCCCGCACCCTGTGTGTCTGTACTAGAGATAGGCGTTTAAGGAGTCGAAAGATTAAAAGAAGGCACATCATGGATCTCTGATCCTATAAAATGGGTATCCTTACAGAAAGTAAAAGAAATACCAGCGCTCTCTGACCCTCCCTCCCCCTTCATGTGAGGACAAAGTGAGAAAAGGCTGCCATCGACAGGGTGGGAAGAGAGTCCTCACAAGAAACTAAATCCCGCTCGGCCTTGATCTTGGATTTCCAGCCTCCAGAATTATGAGCAAGTAAATCTCTGTTGGTTAAGTTACCCAATGAGTGGGTAATTTTGCTTTGGCAGCCCAAGCACACAAAAACAACACCCAAGGCATTGTCTGAAAACTGCTTGCAAATATTAAACACACTTCAAACAGTTCATTGGCTTTCCCCAGTTCCCTGTGAGGTTTGCTTGTTATCATCAACCCAATGTATTTATAATAGAGGGTTTTGCATTCTGAAGTGCTCACGATCATTTACTAATGAGTAGAGAGGTATGCTACAGCCCTCTGGCTTGGGATAATATCCAAAAGTGAAACAGGGATGGAAGTAAACATAGGGCATTTGGAAATGGAGGCTGATCCTATAAACCGGGTATGCTTACAGGAGAGTAAAAGAAACACCAGAGCTCTCTGGCCCTTCCCCTTTAGGTGAGGACAAAGTGAGAAGGCTGCCCTCCACAGGGCGGGAAGAAAGTCCTCAGAAGAAACTTAATCCGGCTCGGCTAGGATTTCTGTAAGGATACCCGTTCTATAGGATGGAGAAATGGGTTTTCCTTAGGGAATGAGATGCAGGAATTCAATGGAGACATATCAAGTATTGCTACAATGTGACATAGAGACTGTTTTCTCCAATAGTGTTCTTCCCTAACATGAGATGTTTTTTTTTTAACCCTTGTTCTCTCCTGCCCTTTCTTCTACTTCCTGTCACTACAAAGTAATTTTCTTAGCAAACAAAGTCTAAGAACATGAGACGGAATTGAAATTGCATTTGACTTAGAGCCCAAACTGTGCATTCTTCAAATTCACAAATACTAAAAAATAAAACAAGCGGGTGCTATTTTTTACTCACTTCAGTGATTAAAATGTTAATAGAGCCCCACAGCCGTGGTTGGTGTGATGGTAACGTCATGAGTGAGCTCTGTCTAAGACTGCAGAGAGCATTGCAGATTGGCTTAACGCTTTTGGAAAGCAACTTCACAATATGGATTCCCAGCATCTGCCTGAGGCTAAGCACTTCCTTTAAATGACGTCCTTGTAAGATGAACAGGGCAAGGGAGACCAGAGACATGAAGGAATGTGCCCAGGATCACACAAGTCAGAGACACCTGTATTCCCAGCACACAGTGCAGGACTTGTCATATTGTGGGACCCTTATTAAGTGTAGGGATAAGTGAGTGAACAAATTTAGATGCTAAGGTACATTCTTTCCCACCTAATATTTCTCCAGAGTAGTTAAGAGGAGGAAAAAAGTTACAGGCCCAGTGATGTATATAGGAGAGTTCATTATAGTTGTGAAGATACAATGATTTTTTTCTAGCAACTTGATGAACCATTAGACATATAGTCTCTAAATATATATTTGCCAACTCATGACTCTATATTTGAACATACAAAGCCTACTTTAGTTGGAAGTTTCCAGGAGACTTTTCCCTAATTGTTAGTAGTAAATTAGAAACTATAGTTTTGTTTCACTGTTACAGAACATTACTAGGTGGGGGAAAAGGTTTGGCTTGAATTATGGAGTCAAGCAGAGGGCAGACCATTCAATACCTAAAAGTTGAGTTTCTGCTTTCATTTTCAGTAAAACAAGCTCAGCCTGGCCTACACATTAATTTTCTTGATCCATCAACTGAACCTAGACAAGCAATGTCAAATGCTAATTATGTCTATGCTTTTCAGCTCAAGACCAGTCAAGGATGGAAATAAAGTACTCAGTCTGATCAGCAACTGACTCGTGAAATCAGAGAACCTCAGGATCACCGAGATGTACAGAGTTGGTCCTTTCCAACCACAGATCTAGTACTCAAATCCCGTATTCAACACAGTCATCAGGCAACAGAGATGACCATGCCAATCCACTTTTAGACAATCTGCTTTCTCCTTGCGGTTGTATTTATGAATGTCCTATAAGAGAAACAAAAAACAAAGGACACCTTCTAACCCAGGACAATACCATGCAGAAGAAGGCCACGCTCTGATAACGCATAATTCATGTCGCAGAGAAATACCAGACAAGTTACGGTCCTGAGAGATCAGTATATATTAAAATTGGCCTTCCCTAAGCATCTACATCAGGGTTTGCCTCCTTCTAGTACGGGGGTCTCAAACTCGCGGCCCGCCGAACAATTTTGTGCGGCCTGCAGACTAATCCACGAAGTTCAAAATATTTTGGATAAAATTAAGTAAGCCTAGGGGCCTACTTGTATTTTTCATTTCTCTAGCATCCTAGCTAGATATTAGCTTAGTTAACAGCAGTTGTGATGCGAACTACAGTTTCTGGTCGTTTTGTGACACTGAGTAAACTGCATGTACGATTGTGCTTGTTGTACTGATTTTTTTTTGTTTTCAACTGCAGTGAGAAAAGTGTTGCGTAACAGTTGCCTTTTGTAGACCTAGTGCGGCCCACCGAACGGCTGTGATCTTGCTTTGCGGCCCACATGCTGAGTTGAGTTTGAGACCCCTGTTCTAGTAGGTGAGATTGTAGTAAGGTACCAAAAAGTTGCAAAATTAATATTGATATTTTTTAGAAGAAAAGGTCAGGCTTTCTGTCCTGTCTTTCCTTTGAGGAGGGGAGGGAGAAGAACGTAGAAGTTTCTGGCTTGCAAGGACAATGGGTCATTTAGTTCTAACTATAGAATAAAGGTTAACTGAGAAACTTCTTTCACCTTTCAATAAGAGACAGAATTTAAATACCTCCCTTCCTGGAATCCTGAGAGTAAAATACCTCTAAGCAAAGGAGGGGAGAAAGACACTAAAAGATTTGTAAATGCCTTTGATTGTATTACCATGAAAGTTGTAATGTTTTTGTGTATCCCCAAAACAAATGTTGTAAGCTTGCTAATAATTGAGTCATGATGTCATGCTTCCCCTAACCTGTGTGTGATCAAAGGTATATAACCAGCCTCCCTGAAATGTATTTGGCACACTCGATTTGGGTCTACAAATGCCCGTGTCAGCTGTATGTGGCCGGCATATTTAATAAATCTCCTCCTTTAATAAAACCCTTCAAAACTCATCTGGACTTGGTGTCTCTACGTAAACCCAAGGAAGTGGGGTACGGTACTTTGAAGAATCTGGGGTATAGTACTTTACAACAAGATCAGAGTATAACTAACGCTGACATTCACATTATATCTAGATATTCTTCAGGACTGAAAACTTGCTCTTT
Source organism: Saccopteryx bilineata (assembly GCF_036850765.1). NCBI lineage: Eukaryota > Metazoa > Chordata > Mammalia > Chiroptera > Emballonuridae > Saccopteryx > Saccopteryx bilineata. The sequence goes on along the minus strand of NC_089493.1, from coordinate 180,132,994 downwards.
TTTTTTCCCATTCTGTAGGGTATCCTTTAATTTTGTTGACTGTTTCTTTTGCTGTGTAGAAGCTTTTTTTATATATATAAATTTTTATTAATTTTAATGGGGTGACATCAATAAATCAGGGTACATATATTCAAAGAATACATGTCCAGGTTATCTTGTCATTCAATTATGTTGCATACCCATCACCCAAAGTCAGATTGTCCTCCGTCACCTACTATCTAGTTTTCTTTGTGTCCCTCCCCCTCTCCCTCCTCCTCTCTCTCCTTCCCTCCCCCCCACCATAACCACCACACTCTTGTCCATGTCTCTTAGTCTCGTTTTTATGTCCCACCAATGTATGGAATCCTGCAGTTCTTGTTTTTTTCTGATTTACTTATTTCACTCTGTATAATGTTATCAAGATCCCACCATTATGTTGTAAATGATCCTCGAAGATCTCTGTTGTGGGTGTTGATAGTCCTATTTTCTGCTGCTTTGTTTAATATATAGTGTTTCCTTTATTCCTCCTACCTCAAAACTTGCTCCTGATGGAGGGTAATTACACTCCGTCCTTATGTAGATTTAATTAGTTTGATTCAATACTTCTGAATGCTTCCTCTAAAGCAGGGGGAGTCAATCTTTTTATACCTACCACCCACTTTTGTATCTCTGTTAGTAGTAAAATTTTCTAAACACCCACTGGTTCCACAGTAATGGTGATTTAGAAAGTAGGGAAGTAACTTTACTTTATAAAATTTATAAAGCAAAGTTACAGCAAGTTAAAGCATATAATAATAATTACTTACCAAGTACTTTATATCGGATTTTCGCTAAGTTTGGCAGAATAAATCTTTATAAAACAACTTACTATAGTTAAATCTATCTTTTTATTTATACTTTGGTTGCTCTGCTACTGCCCACCATGAAAGCTAGAACGCCCACTAGTGGGCGGTAGGGACCAGGTTGACTACCACTGGTCTAAAGAATAAAATACCACCCACTAGTAAAAACTGTTAAACATTTTTATTTGCACTGAGACTCCCAGAATTAGTTCAAAGTCTGATTTTTTTTCTTCCAAATGGAAGTATCTTCACTGTTATTGCTGATTATAAGACAATCACCGTTTATTTTAGCATATCAAATGTGAGTAAAAAACCCCCATTATTCCATCCCTACAATCTAATCAACATTAAACAATTTGGTATACATCTTTCCAAATATTTAAGTGTTGCATATTAAGAAATTATTTTAACTCTACACAGTTTATAACAGGGTCTCCAAACTACAGCCTGTGGGGCCACTGCCTGTTTTTGTAAACAAACATTGTATTAAACTACAGCCATATTCATTTATTTATGTATTGTCTATGGCTGCCTTCACACTAAAACAGGAGAGATATAGGAGTTGTGACAGAAACCGTGTGCCTAGCAAACCCTAAAGTATATATATTTATTAGCTGAAAAAGTATGGCAACTCCTGAATAACCTTTATTTCCTCTCCATATTACATGAATATCCTATATGTTCATTTTATCTGCTCTACCTCATTCTTTAAAAGCATATTTATCATTGAAATTTCTAGACTTTTTATAATTTAACTATACCTTATGGTGGACATTTTTAGTTATTTTTATAGGCGGAGTTTATAAAGTTCAAGAAACAGGGAATCTACACAGCATTTCAAAGTGGCACCTGGTAGGACTCCTTAAGAATCTTGCTTTAGGAGACGGTGGTAAATTATCTGTGGAACTATTTCCTTGAGTGTTTGGGAAAAGATTAATACTGAATATTATTCTAAATATTTTAGATATTCTCCCAGAAAATCCTAGGAGTAGATAAAGGGACTGTCGGGACATAGCTTTATAATCTTACTAAGGAAATGGGTCGCAAAGTAGAGTTTGAAACTCAGCCTTTAGGAAAGCTCAGAAATTCTGCATCACCTTAATTTGAATGCATTGATTTTACCTCCCACTCAGGACCATTGGAAAGAGAACAGCCCACGTGACGCCCGTCTCTGAAGCCTAAGCCCTGTGTCCTCTATTTCTGTCCTAAGTCCTTTGCTAAGGTACTCGCTTCTCTTACAAAGGCTTCCTCTCCCCGGTTTGGTTTTCTGGCTTCAGAGCTAGGAGTCTAACCTATAAGAAATCCATCTAAATGTCCCAGCCAGCTCAGACAGTTTGTCTACATGCTGAGAAGGTCTAAAGAATGAGGTAAATGGCCCTGGCCAGTTGGCTCAGTGGTAGAGCGTCGGCCTGGTGTGCGGAAGTCCCGGGTTCGATTCCTGGCCAGGGCACACAGGAGAAGCGCCCATCTGCTTCTCCACACACCCCCTCCTTCCTCTCTGTCTCTCTCTTCCCCTCCCGCAGCGAGGCTCCATTGGAGCAAAGATGGCTCAGGCGCTGGGGATGGCTCCTTGGCCTCTGCCCCAGGTGCTAGAGTGGCTCTGGTCGCAACAGAGCGACGCCCCGGAGGGGCAGAGCATCGCCCCCTGGTGGGCGTGCCGGGTGGATCCCGGTTGGGCGCATGCGAGAGTCTGTCTGACTGTCTCTCCCAGTTTCCAGCTTCAGAAAAATACAAAAAAAAAAGAATGAGGTAAATGTTAGTAATGTGACTGAGCAGCTGCTGTCAGAAGTTCAAGGTTCCAACTACAAGAAAGCACCCTCTACCTCCACCCCTCTCTCAGATGCTCTCTCTGCCTTGTTGGGTCTAAAGTAATACGTTAGGTTTGGTCCGCCCTGGACTGTGTCCCTGTGTTACACATGGGTCCCTCTACCTCCTTTGCATCTCTTGGGTCTCTACTTAAATGCCATTCCTCATTCCTTTCAAGCAGTCTTCCTTGACCATCTCATTCAAAGAGAGGCTTCCCTCGACCCTTTGTTTTCCAACTCAGCACCTACTGGTTTTAGTTAACAGGGTTTATCACAACTTGTGGGAAACAGGCTGTAAACTGACAGAGTCCTTGCAGTTTAAGGGTTAAGCCAAAGGCTAAGCTCTTCCCCACAGCCTCTGATTGTTTAAGTTGGTAAAGTCAATTTATGTGCTCTTCCCTACAACACCTCCATGTCGGCTGTGAAGTTGAGTGTTTCTACTGGTCCCATCTCCCATGTCCCTTGCAGAGACTGAAGGCAGTTTTCTTTTTACTCTTTGTTTTGTGAAGTTAAGATGCTATGCATGGTGGTGGTGGGTGTGGGGGGGTGTTCTGTACTTGGGAGAATTCCTGGTTTGCCTCAGAAATGTGACTTTGTATAAGAGATTTCTTTGTTTTACAAATGGCTTTCTCTCTGCACTATAAATAAAGTGGTTTGGGGGTGCAGGCTGGCTCTTGCAAACCATCAGCTTGGCAATGAGACCCCCTGATCCCATCCTTTTTCTTTCTGTGTTTATTTTCTAATGCTCCACCATTCCCACTCGAGACCTGCACAATTATGAGTCACACTGGCTCGTGAAACAACTTGCAGTGTTTTTTTTTTTTTATTTCTGTCCTGTGTTGCTATTTCAGTATTGTTACTTTCCACGTGTTTCTAAACATGGGTAGAAAAAAAAATGGCTATTATATTGTATGTATTCATGGAGAGCCACAGGTTTTTAAAGTACTTTTATACAACCAGACTAATTTCATGCTTAAGAAATTCTTGTAAGTTTGGTCAACTAAGGGTCATTCCAGTTTTGAGTGACAATGAGGAGGGCACTCAAGGCTTCCACAGGGGTCGTGTTTCACCTAGGTGAGATGTTCCCAAGTTGCAAGCTACTGACCATCACCCAGTCCAACTTTTCAGCATTCCATCTTCCTAAGTCACATAAAACACAAAGGTGAAATAAACATTCCATCTAGGTCTACCCTTGCACACACGGCTAAGAAATATTAGCTAAATTTCAGACTACCTTATTGAATTCCTCTCTTTAAGGAACATAAAAATTGATCACATCTTGAAAATTCAAAGGAAAGGGAGAAAGGTAATTTTCAGACTTTTCTTCCTGGCTGTCAGGTAGGAAATAACAACACCATAAAAAAAAAAAAAAGAAAGAAAGAAAAAAAAACAAACCAGCCCTAACTCACAGGTGTATTTTATCAAACTTTCCTCCTGTTAAGCAAGAAGAACAAATAATCAACTTTAAAAAAGGATTTTTACAACAGACCCGAGTGTGGATGAGAAGCTATTCGCATGTTTTTTTGGCATATGCATCAATAATGGCTGCAGTGTCCTCTTTGAAATGTATCCAAACCCTTCTGTGACAAAAGAATAACAGCAATCAAGTTCTGCTCTGTGCCAGGCACTGTGCCAGGGGCTCACAGTCTGGTCATATAGACCGTTCTCTTTAATACTGCAATAGCCCTGGCAGGCAAACACCATAACTCCCACTCTGTGGGTTGAGAAAAGAAGGTTCAGGAAGGTTAACTGACTTGCCACAGGTCTCCGAGCACAACCCAAGCGAAGCCAGGATCGGAGCCCAGTCATGTCTGGCCCCAAAGCACCTTGTTCTTTCCACTGAACAGAGGTGTACTTGCTTAATTTCTCAACATGCCCCAGAGGAGAATAATCTGAACTAGGCTTTGACAACTCTGTCTACTTCAGCTCTCTGGTGTACCACATGACCCTTACTTCTACTTACCCCAGAGGGGCTACCCTTCTGCCTCTGCAGTTTATAAGGTGGGTGGGGAAGGAAATGACTCATGAGCAAGTTTCTTAAAAGCAGATGGAACCACTTGGAGAAAAAGGTTCTGGGCAGGGGCCAAGAAATAAAGAATGTGACCTAAGGATCAGAATTCTATAAACTCAGCCTATAAAGTCACCAAGAAGAGTTTGCATTCTTACTGTATAACTACTCAACGCCCATTCTGTCTCAACATTATAAAAACAAACAAACCCAGGCAGCTGCATGGCCTGTGCTGGCGGAGTGGATAGAGTGCACACCTGGAACGCTGAGGTCGATGGTTTGAAACCCTGGGTTTGCCCGGTCAAGGCATATAGGACAAGCAACCAATGAACAGCTAGAGCAACTGCAGTGAAGCAACTGCTTCTCATTCCCTGCTCCCTCCCCTCTTTGTAAAAGCAATTGAAAAAGAAAAAGAAGAAACAACACAGGCAGCAAAGAAAATGCCATTAAGAAAAAAAAAATGCCTGACCAGGTGGTAAAGCAGTGAATGGAGCATCAGACTGGGACACAAGGACCCAAGCTCAAAACTCCAAGGTCATTGGCTTGAGCACGGGCTCACCAGCTTGAGCACGGGGTTGCTGGCTTGAGCATGGGATCATAAACATGACCCCACGGTTGCTGCTTTGAACCCAAAGGTTGCTGGCTTGAAGCCCAAGGTCACTGGCTTGAGCCCATGGTTGCTGCCTTGAGCAAGGGGTTACTTTCTCTGCTGTAGCCCCCCAGGCAAGGCACATATGGGAAAGCAATCAATGAACAACTAAGGAGCTGCAACAAAGAATTGATGTTTCTCATCTCTCTCCCTTCCTATCTGTCCCTATCTGTTTCTCTCTCTATCATAAAAACAAAACAAAACAACAACAACAAAAAAACTATGCACACATACACAATACCATTCAAAAATAATGTCAAAGGCTGTAAAATCATCTGCTGATTTGATGTGTTCATACACTAAATGTGACAGGGCTCCAGTTACTAACTGACATAGTAAGATCTTCGATCAGCAAAAATCTTCACATCCCTCTGTTTTCATTTTGTAGTGAGATTCGATCTGGTCCTAGGAGAACAGGAGGGTTTGGTAAAAAGGGAGAAAGAGAAAATGGGCTCCAGAGAGGAGGAGTTGGGAAAAAGCAGAACAGAGGCTGAGAAGAACGAGGCCCCTCCACAGGAGTAAGGCAGTAGAGGCAGCGGGAAGGAGGTGAAGCCACCCTGGGGGTGAGGCTGACTGCCCATCGAAGTCTTCAGGAAGTTCATTTGCTGGGTTAAGTAGAGCAGGGGGCGGCCTGGCAATGGTAGCCCTTTACTGAGTGTGAATTCTGTACTGGGCACTATGCTAGGAGCTTGGTATTTTTAATTCCTATTCCAGCCCTAGTGTGATCTTTAAATGGAGGCAACTGAAACTTGGAGAGGCTTAGCAGGCAGACCAAAGTTACCCACCTAATAAGCAGCCGAATAAAGAGTCCAGCTAAGGTCTGCCAACTCTAAAGCCTATTCATGTGTCATAACAGGTTGCTTTCTAAACCTTCACAACTGCACAATAGGAAACCTGATCTAATATTTGTGAATGGGGCCAAGAGTATTAGCTGGAGGAAGGTTTAACAATGTCAAGAAGAAGAAAAAAAAAAGACGACTGTAAGGTCGGTGGCTAATGGGGGAAGGTCACGTGGGTATCCCAAACCCAGGAATTTAGCTAGAACCGCCCACAACCAAGCGCGCCAAAAGAAACTTCCCAGGAGTCCTTTGGAAAAAAGCAATACCTCTGTCAGCCAGTGAGATTTCACCACGTCATATTAGCTCAACTACCCTAGGGACCCTTTAAATATCTCCCACATGGGTCACTCCTTGCGACTTCCCTGGCCTCCATCTTTCCTCGGGGCCAGGGAACCTTGTCGGGCGGGATGTGCGCTCTGTACTCAATAAAGCCTTTTATTATTCCACACTTCATGGCTCCAGCCCCTTCCTTCTTTCTCGGCGGGGAAAAATACCTTACAAGGACTACTTCTTATTCTAGTTAAAAAGGCAAAAAACAAGCAAACAACCACCTAACCTGAGGTTTCAGGGCTAATATGTATTGACTATTTAGTACATGGACAGGACTATCATTTTATTTAATCTTCACAATAACTCTTGGAGGTAGAAACTATTCTTATTATTGTTCCAATTACAGATGAGGAAACCAAAACTTAGACAAGTGCAATAGTTTATCAAAAGCCACAGAACTATTAAGAGGCTGGGTATAAAGTCAGCACAACTAATCTGTCTGCAGAATGGGAGGGAAAGAGGTGGGAGAGGCCAAGAAAACACCACAAATGAGGACTCGACAGGGCCTGGTGACTGGTTGGGAGTGAGCAAATAAAAGTGAGGGTGACTTAAAATCTCTGCTCTGGTCTGAGTCTTGGGGGACCAGAAGTGTGTCAGCTTTAACAAAAATAGAAAGGAGGCCCTTAGAACAGGAAGAACAATGCTTCAAGTTGTTTCAAAAGATAAGAATTTGACCACTGCAGTATAAAATACTACAGAGGCATCAAGAGAAGAAGAAACAAAGGCTCTTGGATATGGATATTAGGCCACTGGTTGCCCCCAGTAGAGTGATTTTGGAAGACAGCAAGAGGAAGAATGGAGTTTGCAATGGGTTAAAGGTGTAAATCAATATGGTAATGAGGCAGTGGAGACAGGGCATACTGATTCTCTGTTTACTCTGCAAGTCGCGAACCTGACCTCGGAGCTCTGGATTTTCACGCCGGACTTCTTCCCTAGACAGAGAAGTCTTGGTTTTGGAGACGAAGGGTACAGCTTCCCTTGGAATGAAAACGAAGGAGAGAAAGACTAAATAAAGACCGAGCAGTGCTCTGAGGATGTCAAGAGAAGGTGACAACAGATGAAGAAGGGGAACCAGGAGGAAGCTGGCACAGAGCACAGGCACCGAGCAAAGGAAAACCAGCGAGGATTCCTGCCCGGGAAGCAGGTGACGTCAACCGAAGCTCCCAAGGCTGCTGCCATTGTAAGTCCCGTGTGTACAAGTGCAGAGAGGGTAGGGGTGGCTGCTGCCATTGTAAGTCCCGTGCGTACAAGTGCAGAGAGGGTAGGGGTGGCTGCTGCCATTGTAAGTCCCGTGCGTACAAGTGCAGAGAGGGTAGGGGTGGCTGCTGCCATTGTAAGTCCCGTGCGTACAAGTGCAGAGAGGGTAGGGGTGGCTGCTGCCATTGTAAGTCCCGTGCGTATAAGTGCAGAGAGGGTAGGGGTGGCTACATGCTTTTCTTTCCAGTGGGTGCCTCTTACCTCTTGTAAAAATGCTTTAGTCATTGAGCAGCATCATACTTAAAGATGACTGGATAGAAGGATTAAGGGGCCAGTGATGAACTTTTATTAGGCTGTGGTATGATTTTATAATCTCACACGACCTATTCAATGGACATATAAAGTGAGTGTGCACCTATTACCTTGCACAGCTCACCTTCCCTGCACTATCGTTCCTGCGGTGGACATTTATAGTTCCCAAACCCAGTATTTAATGCCATCATCCCCGGCTTCGAGGCAAACTCCTCCTCCTCCCCGTGTGTGAGCTAGGATGCTGGAAGGTGGGACGGTGGAGAAATGAGCTTTGGGCATGGAGCCTGTGAACACCATCCCTCTGAACATGGCACACAGCCGTCTTCATCCATCCTTCCTTAAACAAGTGGAGTGAAACGTCGCTGATACAATCAAACCATATGACGAGGAAGAAACAAACTTGCTCTCCTTTCTCCTGACTTTCCCCCATCCCCTTTCTTCCCCTTGACATTCTCCTTTTCCCTTCAGTGTAACAAACGCTGAGGTCGGGGCCCTTGGAAAGGAGCCACCACTGGCCTTTCCCGAGGAAATTTAACTCTGAGTAGAGCAGAATTCCCCATCGACGTTTCTTTCCTTTGATCCTTGTTTCCTTTTGCTGGTTTTATTTTATTGCTCATTTATTAAAGCTCAGGCATGTCGAGCATTTTATGACGTGTTGGGGAGACGCGTGAGGATGAAGGGACACGGCCCTTGCCTCACGGAGGGGCACAGGCCAGCGAGGGAGGCAGCATGAACGAGGGGTGACAGGGAGGAATGGGAGCCCCCAGAGCCCACGCAGCAGGAGTGGGCCGGGCAGCAGCACAGCACGGGCATCATGAGCCCGGACTTCGGATTAAAACAGTCCCAAGCTCGAGTCCTGGCTTCGCAGCTAGAAAAACTCGGGCAGATCACATTCCTTCTCAAGCCCTGGCTTCATCCTCTGCGAAAACAGGGATAACATCCACCTCACCGGGCTTCTGGGAGCACTGTGGGAGACAAGTATACAAGGGCCTGCGAGCAGGTACACGGCTAGGTCAGAAGCGGGCACAGGGGGACGAGCACTGTGGGAGACAAGTATACAAGGGCCTGCGTGCAGGTACACGGCTAGGTCAGAAGCGGGCACAGGGGGACGAGCACTGTGGGAGACAAGTATGCAAAGGGCCTGCGAGCAGGTACACGGCTAGGTCAGAAGCGGGCACAGGGGGACGAGCACTGTGCGAGACAAGTATACAAGGGGCCTGCAAGCAGGTACATGGCTAGGTCAGAAGCGGGCACAGGGGGACGAGCACTGTGGGAGACAAGTATACGAAGGGCCTGTGAGCAGGTACACGGCTAGGTCAGAAGCGGGCACAGGGGGACGAGCACTGTGGGAGACAAGTATACGAAGGGCCTGCGAGCAGGTACACGGCTAGGTCAGAAGCGGGCACAGGGGGACGAGCACTGTGGGAGACAGGTATGCAAAGGGCCTGCGAGCAGGTACACGGCTAGGTCAGAAGCGGGCACAGGGGGACGAGCACTGTGGGAGACAAGTATACGAAGGGCCTGCGAGCAGGTACACAGCTAGGTCAGAAGCGGGCACAGGGGGAGCAGCAGGGCCTAGACCAGCGGTTCTCAACCTGTGGGTCGCGACCCACAAATATGCATTTTCTGATGGCTTTAGGCAACCCTTGTGTTTTGGTCGTTTCACCCCGCCGGGGTCACAACCCACAGGTTGAGAACTGCTGGCCTAGACTGAAGGGGCCCCGGGTGCCACCGGATGTTGGTTGTTTCCATGTGCGCTTAGTGAGAAGCCACTGAAGGGCGTCTGTGCTACCGGCCAGGAATTCTAACAGGATGCCGCAAGGAAGGGCACAGCCACTCTCTCTACTGTCTCCAAGGAGTCTGATGCCCAGGTGATTTTCTGACCTTACAAAGAACTCCTAACAAGCCGACCTTGGTCTGAACTATCACAGTCCTTCGATCTTTAATGCCACAAACCAGTTGCTGCTCAAATTATTTCTCTCTCTCAAAGAGGAATGTATACCCAGAGGTTTCCTTCCTTGCCTTCCTTCCTTCCTTCCTTCCTTCCTTCCTTCCTTCCTTCCTTCCTTCCTCCCTCCCTCCCTCCTTCCTTTCATTTTTTAAAGCAAAGATGAAGTCGGATATCTAAACACAAGAATGAGTAAAGAATCAAAAGGTGCTTCGATGGACTTTAGTGAGGAGTGTTGGTCCTTGACTTGTAAAATCAATAAATTCGTAAGTCTATGGGAGCCCCCGCTGTGCACCAGACACTGGACTGTCGGTGGGGGACAGCAAAGCCAGACAAACCGGCCCTGCCGCCCGGCCTCCCGCGGGGCGACAAGACAGAGAGCGAGGAACACGCGCAAGGCTGCAGGATTCAAAACCGCCTGGACAACAGGATGAGAGCACTACTCAGCTACAGGTCTGAAGAACTCACTGCTCGGAGGGGATTTCTCGGGGCAGGAAATACATAGAAACCCATGTGAAGACACAGATCCTGGGAGCTTCCTAGAGAGGTCGACTTTGGAGGACTGAAGGGAGGCCAGGCCATTTTCAGCCCGTGGTTCCCAGCCTTGGTGACGTCATTGTGCACTAAACTTCCCAAGCAGAACATACATGGCAGGAGAGAGCTGGCCCGGATTTGTAAATACTCTGTGTTTTCAAAGTGAGTCCGTTTTTATTAAAAATAGAAAAACTGAGCCTCCACTAGCACCATCCTTTCCAAAGAGCAGGACGATGGTGACCTGCACCATGACAGGAAAGCAAGCCCAGAATAAAGTGCACGTACTCCTCACTGCTGCCACGTGACGGGCTGTCAGACCATGAGTTTAGGGGCTTCGATCAATACCCATCTGCTAGCTCACAGTTTCGGCAGGTCCGACATCCAGGTACAGCTACTGGGTTCACCGCCCAGGGGGAAATCAAAGTCTCACCTGGGCTGCGTCCCTTCCTGGCACTCGGATCCATTTCTTTTTAAGCTCGAGTTGTTGCGGGCAGAATTCAGCCCTTTGCAACTGGGGGACTAGGTTCTCCTCTTAGGCCCCAAAGCTACCTCTGCCCTTGCCCTGTCATCCCCTCCGTATGCCTTTCCTGCTTCCAATCTCTGCCTTCCCGAGTCTCTGACCTTGACACCTGACTTAAAGGGCCCGTGTGATTAGGACAGGCCCATCCAGATAATCTCCCTTTTGAGGAACTCAACCCCAGCTGGTTAGCAACCTGAATTACATCAGCAATTTCCCTTAAGTCCTATAACAGAAGAGGACACAATCGCAGGGACGATACATTTACAAGTTCTTCCTCCACCGAGATGGTGAAAATTATATAAGGCAGGCGTATCAGAGGGTGAGGCTCTAATCATCTTAGCTGTTGTAAAAGCCCCCCCCCCCCACTTTTTCCATAAGTAGAAGAGCTGAGGGCTGCCTGTTAGGGAGGCTGCAGATGGAGAAGCTGGGACAATTGATTTGCTCTGTATGCTGTGGGGAGTCAGGCCGAGGGGGGCTTTGAGATTAAAGAGATGGAATGCTGGAGGGAGGAAATGAGAAAAGAGATCCTGGCAGCACCAGGGGAGAAAGGCAGAGGAGGAGGGAAACCCCAGTGCGATTTGGAGGAAATGAACTGACTTAGCAGGGAAGACTCAGCTGATGAAAATGTCAAGGTCTCTGCTACAGGAGATGCTCCTTGCCCTGGCTCCCCTCTGAAATTCTCGGTGGAATCCACATGCCCTTCTAATGCTCTGTGGGGGGGATGCCAAGTTCTGCATCAAAGATGGCCTGGGGAGAAGAGAGACACAGTCAAAGGCAGCAACTCTGCACATGAACACACACACACACACACACACACACACAAGCTGGAAGGAATAGAGAAAGCGTTCTCAGTACTATTTGTGCTTTCATTCTGAATATTCTGGGGAAGTAAGAGATGGCAAAAAACCTTAAGCCTTTCTCCTCGAAGTGCGTTTCTACCTGCTCTCTGAAGATGTGGAGAAAAAGTCATCCGGAGACGAGCAGTTTATGTGCAAGGACTGTAGATGAACACTGAGGACTAAATCAATGTCTGGGAAGCAGTAAGGAATTCATCTGAGAACGATGCACTTGGGGACCACAGTTCTAGATCTGAACGCAACCACGCAGGAGCAAGAAAACCCGTGTCTTTTGCAGCTGAGGGAACACCCAACAAAGGGCTTTGCAAATATCCCGGAGTCTATCGTCGTGTGTTACTTCCCACTTTAGCTCCGAAGGGAGGTCATCACAATCATCTCGGGTGAGTCAGGAAATACGGGGGGATTGTGGAGGTTAAGTGTCCTGCCTGCGGCTGCTGCACAGGACGGAGCAGAGCTGAGCTGAGACCTCCCCCGAGCCTACGCCCCAGGCTTTCTGCTCAACCTGAACCGAGTTCAAGTTCTCTAAAACCAGCAGCTTCTCCTCTGGGCCACACCAGAAACTGTACCAGGGATGAACTGTGATTTGCAGGGACACATTAGAGGCCACTTGACCCCGGGCTTAAAAACTCTTGTCTCAATTTCTTATTCTGAAAGCTGAAATATAGCGCTGTGACAGTTCTTCCCTAGGGACACTGGCAATGAATTAGGGAAAAGAGGGGCAAATTTCCTCAAACAATTAAATATAGAACTACCCTGTGATCCAGCAATTCCATGTCGAGGGTCATGCCCAGAAGAATGGAAAACAGGGCTCAGACAGGTATCTGTACACACATGTTCACAGCAACCTCGTGCAAGAGCCAAAAAGGTGGAGATGAGCCAAGTGCCCACTGGGAGGTGGCTGGATGAGCAATATGTGGACTATACACACAGTGGAGTATTCGCCAGCCTATAACATAACAAAAGAAATTCCGACATACTACCACCTGGATGAACCTTGAAGACATTATGCTAAGTGAGATAAGCCACACACAAAAAGCTCCTGGAGTAGTCAGATTTATAGAGACAGAGAGCAGAATGGAGGTTATCAGGGGCCAGAGGAGGGGGAATAGGGAGTTGTTATTTAATAGGTACAGAGCTTCAGTTTCAGATGCTGATAAAGTTTTGGAAGTGGGTGGTAACAATGGTTGCACAACAATGTGAATGGTATACTTGGAAATGGTCAAAATAGTAAAATTTTATGTTACGTATATTGTAACACATTATTTAAAGGAGAGAAGAAGAGTCCTGGCTGGTGGCTCAGTGGATAGAGCGTTGGCCTGTTGTATGGACGTCCCAGGTTCGATCCCCGGTCAGGACACACAAGAGAAGTGACCATCTGCTTCTCTCCCCCACTCTCTCCCCCTTCTCTCCTTCTTCCCCTCTCACAGCCAGTGGCTCAATTGGTTTAAGTGTGGCCCCAGGCGCTGAGGATAGCTTAGCTGGTCTGAGCATCAGCCTCAGGTGCTAAAAACTGCTCAGTACTCAAGCATCGGCCCTGGATGGGGTTGCCAGGTGGATCCCAGCCAGGGTGCATGTGGGAGTCGGTCTCACAATCTCCCCTCCTCTCACTTAAAAAAAATGACTCCATACTCTTTCTGTGACTCTCCACTAGACTGTAGGCCTATGAAGGCAGTGGCCACATGATTTGCTTATAACCAATGTCCCCAGTGCCTTGCACAATGCCTGGCACAGAGGAAGTTCTAGATAACGGTTTGTTAAATAAGTGGAATCAACCCTGGCCCACTCTTGTACAGTGTCCGTGACTGGGTCTTTCTTTGTCACAGGGCCTTGCTTTTTGACAACAAAGTCTATGTCTCAGCTCTGTTAGTAGACGGCCCTCTTTAGACTAAGGCAGCTCTCAGTATCTGGGCTAATAAGAACTCTGCTTAACTTTCCAACTTTTTAGCCCTATCAACCAATAAAAGAATAAGACTGGGCAGTACAGACTCTACATTCTTGAACAAACATAGAATAAGTCATCTGGGCTAAGAAGAACTTACCACAACAGTGTATAGTAGAGCATCTTTTAATCGTCAATAATTTTAAAGATTTCCAATGGATTCCAGTCTTGCCTGGTCATCAGCTTCAACTAAGGAACTTATTAAAAGTACATAGTTTCAAGAGGGTATCACAATAGAGCATCTTTTATAATTCAAGAATTTTAAACATATCCAGGGGAGTCCAGTTTCACCTGGTCATCGGCTTCGACTAAGGAAACTTGTTAAAAAAAATACATATTCTAAGATATCATTCTCTTGATACCTCATTAACGGGTCTAGGACAGACTCTGGAAACCTGAACTGTTGTTTGCCTACTGGCTTAAATTGCTGTTCAAATAAGTTTGGAAACTTCTGCTCTAATTACTCCATGAGTGTGTCTTGTTTCCCAAATTATCAGCTCCATGAGGACAAGAAACACGTCTTTGATCTTTTGTATATCACTTCGAGTGTCTAGGAGATTAGGAAGCGCTGAGTTTCAGGATTAAAAACACAATAAGTGCAAGACAACACTAGGTTCTCCGAGGGCCTCTGTTGCTCCTCCCATATCTTAAACCCAAAGACCCAAAATGCAGTCTCTCATTCCAATGCACCAAAATATCGAAACATAAATACGTATAAATATATTTCCTTTGGAAGCCGTATCAACGAGAGTTGATTATTCCTTTAGGTCCACATCTGTTCTCTCAGATACTTGGAATGTAGCAGACTTATGAATAACACATTTCAAACCACAGGAGAGTCCGAGAGGCAAAAAAGCTGCGTGTCCTCAGGGCCAAGTGATGTGTGTTTAAACTAGAACAGCTGTAGCTATAAAGCATCGGAGTTATTTTAAACAATAATAATGTCAGTGATTCGAGTTATAAATAGTTCTCTCCTAGGCGATACAGGTTGTGATCAACCCTGGTTTATAATCAGGCAGAGTAGGTTGGTTGGTTGGTTGTTTTTTTGATACTCTACTGCAGAATTCTGTCATTATTTTGGAAAGAGGTTCTAAATTCTACCAGCAGCAACGCATTATTTGTGCTTCAAATGGTTCTCTGCCCAGATGTCCCTTCCACAGTGTGGAGGCACTAATTTATAATTCAGCACTTGAGTGTGAACTAGGTCAGCCTATCCGAAAGTCAGGCAGAACTCTGGCTTTAGAAAGACCTTCAGTGAACACTTTCAGGAAATGATGAAAACGGTATCTTCTCTCTGAGAGTCCGAAATGCATCTCTGTGCTGGTTTGCCAAGTGGGTGTGGTCACTGGACCTGTCCTGTCAGCATGACTTAGGAATCTGTTCAAAAAATTCAAGTTGCCGGTGGGGGGCTTCCTCAATCAGAAATTCTGGGGCTGGAGTCCAGTGACCTGTGTGTTAACAGCCCTTAAGGTGAGCGTGAGGTTTACCAAAGTCTGAGGACCTCTGTACCGCCCTATTTCTGGTAGAAGGAGGCCTGTAGTAATGAAACCTGTCTATATAAAGCAGCAGTCTGCCTCCACACCCCCTTTTCATGTGGCCTCCACTGACCTCCCTGGAATCAGTGGTCAATCTTGTTTCCACCTAGGTAGTAGTAGTAAGAGCAGGCTGATGGTCAAAACAGTAAATGTCAAAATACAGAAAAGCTCAAATACAATGGAAGAGAACTATCCAACAGAACTTTCTGCAATAATCGGAAAGTTCTTCATCTATGTTGTCTGATCTGACAGCCACTGTTGCCGCGTGTAGCTACCGAGCACTTGAAATGTGGCCAGGGCAACTGAGGAGTTGGAGTTTTACTCTTAATCTAAATAGCAGATGTGGTTGCCGGCGCCTAGATTCGATAGCGCACCCAAAGAGGTTTAACAATAAGAGCCAGACAGCAGGGGCCTAACACTGTCAGTATACGCTGTTCCCCAACACTGTCAGTACACGCTGTTCCCCAACACTGTCAGTACACGCTGTTCCCCAACACTGTCAGTACACGCTGTTCCCCAACACTGTCAGTACACGCTGTTCCCCAACACTGTCAGTCTACGCTGTTCCCAAACACTGTCAGTATACGCTGTTCCCTAACACTGTCAGTATAGGCTGTTCCCAAACACTGTCAGTATACGCTGTTCCCTAACACTGTCAGTATACGCTGTTCCCTAACACTGTCAGTATACGCTGTTCCGAGTCACCCTGGGGGTTCTCTTTCCAGTCCTACAGAAGAAGAAAAGACCATGGGGGATATACGGGTAGGGTGATGTTATGGGCCAGGCACGAAGATAGTAGGTAGTGTCTCTACACACCACGAGTGAGAACTAGTCACATGATCACAAGCAGATGCAAGGGAGTCTGGGCACTGTAGTTCCTGAGTGTGCAGCCCCCCACCGGCAACACCCCACCACCTATCATGTTAGTCAGCAGCCAGCGGGCCCCACCACACTGACTCTGAAGGAAGAAGATGGTCACCTAGGATCCCCTCTGACCCGCCCCCCTGCTGTCAACCCTAGCTGTACAAGAGCAGAGTAAGATGCAAGCAAACAGACCATTTCACTCAGTTGTCCATCAGATGTCCAAGCAGTTCGTGTTGGAACACTGCCTGTGATGGGCCTTCTGGGTTCTCAATCGGCTCCGCAAGGAGCCCTCAGGGAGGCTGGCTCCCCACGTCACATCTCCATTCCAGCTGCTCCGCGTCTCTGCCCTGCGAGTCACACTTAGCTGCACTTTCTCTCAGAATCAGCCTGGACGGTGACATTAATCCGATTAGCCCTTGCATGTGAATAAGAGGGCCCACAACCCTGTCACTTAATACTGTCAAGTGTCCAGACGACAGGGCCGCACACTGAACTAAGGACTCCCATGCCTAAGTACTAGAAAGAATGCCCATTGGCTTTGGGGAGATAATTACCTAACCAGTAGGGCCAGCTCTCAAATTTTCCTGATTTAAAAAAAAACGGTTAAAATGGCCTGGAGAAAACCCAAACGCATTTCTCAAAAGGCAGGAGCAGGAGAGGAGGAGAATAACAGACTTCTTTGCCCAGAACCGCATCAGTGGTGTTCCTGTCTTCGGTTAGGAGCTGTCAGAAACTACGTTGCCCTGATTCGCTGGAACCCAGCATGCGAAATGTCGGCCACTTTCCCGGCAATGACTTGGGTACTGCTTTGGGGAGGGTTCTGGATGGCTGGTTCACCTATCTCTTGTTTGAGTCTGTTGTTTGTTTGTTTGTTTTTTTATAGGGGCACAGAGAGAGTCAGAGAGAGGGGTAGATAGGGACATACAGACAGGAATGGAGAGAGATGAGAAGAAGCATCAATCATCAGTTTCTCGTTGCGACACCTTAGTTGTTCATTGATTGCTTTCTCATATGTGCCTTGACCGCGGGCCCTCAGCAGACAGAGTGACCCTTTGCTCAAGCCAGCGACCTTGGGT
The DNA here is from genome assembly GCF_036850765.1 of Saccopteryx bilineata. NCBI lineage: Eukaryota > Metazoa > Chordata > Mammalia > Chiroptera > Emballonuridae > Saccopteryx > Saccopteryx bilineata. The sequence continues at coordinate 180,115,760 of NC_089493.1, read as the reverse complement.
CCAAGCTGGTGAGCTTTATTTGCTCAAGCCAGATAAGCTCACGCTCAAGCTGGCGACCTCGGGGTCTCGAACCTGGGTCTTCCGCATCCCAGTCCAATGCTCTATCCACTGCGCCACTGCCTGGTCAGGCTCTTGTTTGAGTCTTGCCTCTCTACAGACTCCAAGCTTCTAGGAGAAGCAGGGGCCTCATTCTACATGTGTGACTCTCCCAAACACTGTGTCTGGTGAGCCACACACATAGTGGACATGTACCTTCTCGGTCTGGTTAACAGGACACACAAAGTTATTCCAGACAACCTGAGTTCCCAACCTGGCTGTGTGACCTCAGGCAAATCACTTTCCCTCTCTAAACCTTGGCTTTATCTTCCAAAATCGAGTTCAGCAAACTATAGCCTGCAGGCCAGATCAAGTTTGTGGCCTGTTTTTACACAGCTGGTGAGTTAAGAATGCTTTTTATATTTTTTAAAAGTTCATAAAACAAAACAGAACAGAAAAGAATGTGCAGCTAAGACCGTGTGTGTGGGCTTCTGAGCCTGAATGTTGTTTTTTTTGTTTGTTTGTTTTTAAATTGATTTTAATTTATTGTGTTTACATAGATTCTAGTGTTGCCCCGAAAGCATCTCCCCTCCCCCGTATTCCCCTCAACATCTCCCTTGCCTGAATGTTTTATCTGGCCCTTCACAGAACAAGTTTGCCGACTCCTGCTCTAAAACCAAGACAATAAACTAGCAAACTTTCTCTTCTTTGAAACTTCAGTCTTTCCTCACCCTCTAATGGAATCATCTCTGTAAAGCACAGGGAGTCCAAATAGTGTATCTACAATCCACACACCAAGCTGCTCTGGTTGATGGAAGTGTGGGAATCTGATCAACACTTTTACCTGTAGGGCACCCCACCCCCACCCCAGGCTCCTACAGTCCAGTTTGAAAGCCTCAGACAAAACGATCACTAAAGCCTTTTTTTCCTTTATATGAACCTAACATTTTTTGTTTTGGAGAGGCAGTAGAGCTTCATGGTTAGTGCTTAAGCTTAAGAATCAACAGCATTTGGGCTGAGTCCTAGCCTTATCTCTTATTACCTGCAGCCACTGACAGGTTGCTTAACCTTTCTAAACCTCAATTACCTAAAAGTAGAAATCACAATAGTAACCTAGCGCTAGGGTTGCCGCAGAGGTTAAACGAAATCATGCACACCCGGCATGTAGCAGAGGGCCTGGCAACACACTAAGATATCTGTCAATGGAAGCCATCATTATTATTGTGGGAACACACTCTTTTTGCATCTCTCACACATGCCTGCCTCTTGGAAAAGCTTCCACAATACCATCCAGAGGTCAACAAGTGCCACGCCGGCAAGGACTCCACCACGCTCCACACCCAGGAACACTCAACACGCAGCCACCCATCAATACTGTTGGCGAAGTCTCAGCATGCCTCAGCGGAGAAGCCGAAAAAGGACATGAAATGTTTCCCCTGAGTTTCTCTCCAACGCCCTTCCGACCAAAGCCCGGAGCCAGACATCCTCTGCGCTGTAATAATAAAAGTGCACACAAAATTACACACATAAACAGAATATTTTGCTGCTAAGGAGAGGCAACCTGGCAGCTCCCCGATCATGCCCATAACAAGTTTACGAGCTCTATGATCATAGTCAAAAAAAAAAAAATTATTTCATTTTTTGCTATTTTCATGATTTTCTTGGCTTCTTTCCCAAGGAATTAAATCATTTCTACAGCACTGGGGAGAAGCTGAGAAATCGCAGCCATGACTGAATGACATGACAGAGCATTCTCTTCGTCCACCCCACGCTGAAGCTTTCTCTGTGCATAAAATTAAATCAGTCTGGGGACAATGGCTTGCTTGCTGTGGGAGGGAAAGTGTGGAAGCTGAGCTCCTCTAGGGCTCCTGCTTCCTGGCAAGGGCTCAGCTGGCTAGGCAGGTTGGCCTGAGTTCTCCTGAGTTGCCCAAATTCTAGGTAAGAAAATCCGAACATGCTCGAGCCCTCTGGATACATCTAAAGGAAACTCATGCTGTCATTGGCTGGCAGGAAATGATTGCTCTGGTGGATGGACTAAGGTTATGATGGAGGAGAGAGGCTCCTGTCACCAACATTTGAATTGAGAAATTTGACCTAGAAGAGACTGTAGACATTATCTTAATCTCCCAATTCTGCACGTGAGGGACCTATCTGTAAACACACTGACTTTGGAGACAAATTGTAAACACACTGGCTTTGGAGACAAATACACGTGCACGTGAATCTCTGCCTCCTGTTAACAGCTCACCTGACCTCTCCATAATCCCGCTCCTCTCTGAGTGCCTTCCTTACAGGGTGAGTAAGAGGGTCAGGGAGGCGCTGGGGCCCAGGGCTTGGTACATAATGAAATGGTGAATATATAAACGGGAAGACAATGCCAGACCATATGAAAATGCAACTCTGACCCATAATCCTGCTCAGGAAACCTGACCCTTATTTAAAACACCCCCCCCCCCAAATCAGAAAGCCAGCTGGCTTTGTCTGATTTGTGGCAAGTCAGAATTGCTATCTCCAGTGACAATCCCGGAGGCTGAACAATAGCCTCTGTAATGATCAGTCTTAAATGGCCAGGACTTGATTATTAACTGACAGCCTCTCTAATGATATCCTGATTCTAACTTAGAACAAACCAGAGCAAACCAAATAATCTCCTTAGCCAATCACACACATGCTTCACTTGTTGGCCTGCCTACAACTTCCCTGAGCCAATAGTCTCTGTTCAGGGTTTACCTGGAGCGCTCCCCTGTTCTACTATAAAGCTTTCCCACTCTTCTGCCTGACTTTGTGTCTCAGCCCAAACACCAGTGATGGTAGTGATGGGTGGCTACTGCTCAAACAAGCTCTGACTAAATGCCCTTTGCTCACTCCCATTTGGTTGTCTTTCCAAACCAGTGCACACACACCTACCCTTGACATCACCTGCACACTCACACATATGGTGTCATCACGAATAAAGAATAGACATACCTCTTAAAAGCCAGTGTTGTGATTTTTCAACCCACTAATACGAGCCCATTAACAAGGGAAGTAATCACCACAGTGTAATTCCTCACAACTGTTCTATTCAAGAAGAATTCTAAAGACTAAGTTTACATAGTGTTGGATCTTCTAAGAGCTTATCCTAACTGTTCCATCATTTGTTCATCAACTTTATGAATGGGGCAGAGGCAGAGCTGGCTTTTCCATTCAATATGGTAAGTACAAAGCCAGGGGCCCACAATACTTTTTAGGAGCCCACAGAAATGTTTAACTTTTTTTTTTAATCAGAAGGAAAAGAAACAAACTTTTACACTGAAGAAAATAATTTATATGTACTATTAGCATTTTGGTTTTTATACCCACACAGTTGTAACATTTAATGTTAATGCATTTTTGTGAAGGAAGGAGACCACAAAAGCAAAGATGCAGAATCTCTAAGTCAGGCGTCCCCAAACTACGGCCCGCGGGCCACATGCGGCCCCCTGAGGCCATTTATCTGGCCCCCTGCCGCACTTCCGAAAGGGGCACCTCTTTCATTGGTGGTCAGTGAGAGGAGCACTGTATGTGGTGGCCCTCCAACGGTCTGAGGGACAGTGAACTGGCCCCCTGTGTAAAAGGTTTGGGGACCCCTGCTCTAAGTCCTAGTGTGGCCCTCGTCAGAGGAAATCGTATTTGTCCATTTTGTGGATGAATAAAGCCATGGCCAACTATAACTTATCTACTTCTGGTCTACCCATAACCTCTCTTCTACATCCTGGTAATTCTCAGATTGGTCTTCCAGTTGTTTTCTAGTGCACTGATCCATTCAAGTCAACCCTTCTGCAGCTATTGGAGATAATATGTTCAAAATGCAGAAGACACTGTTACCCAACTTGTAGTTTTGCCTTCCATTTAAAAACTTGGTTGGCACCCACTACTATTAGGATCACAATCTGATCCTAATTTGTAATCTTGTTTCGCTCTCTACTGCCACCCCCAGAAGTTCCCCATCCTCAACCCAGGCAGACGACATCATACCTCGCCTCCTGGGAGCCAGGGCGTTCTGCTCGGGCCCTGCTTCACCTACCGCCTTCCCAATGAACTCCTCCCAAGTGTCCAATACCTGCTATCCCCACGTCCTACCCCTAAAGCACCACTAGATCAAAATGGACAGTAATTAATTAGATATGTCTGTCTTGCACAGCTTGGTATGTAGCCTCTTTGAGGGCAGGAATCAGATCTTATCCATCTCTTTTTTGGAGTGCCAAGAACTGACATTTATTAAGTGACATGCCCAGGATGAAAAACTCACCAGCAGCAAAGTTGGTATAAGAATTGAACTCACTAGGCTCTTAGTTTTTCCTCCTTTTAAGTCAATGCACACCATCTTTATAACAGCCAGCCGGACGAGGGAGGCAGAGGAATGCTCTAGATGTCAAGCATTAGAGTAAACAGTGCTGGGCTAATGGATAATTAAAAACAGGATTTCCAGGAAACACACAAAACAAAAACAACCCTGCTGACTTATAGCATCTGTACATTGCTGTGGTGTAAATACCCCCACCAATTTCAAATTATCAACTATCAGCGTGACTTATGGACCACAGAGTTGGAAAACAACACATAGGCCACACCATTATGTCTCATTATTTCTACCATCCAGATGCCACAGTCTAAATAACCTCAAGATCATAAATAACCATAAACTATAATAAAAATTAACAAGTTATGACCTTTGAGTAGTTGTTACCTTTATCTTAATTGATTTAACTGTACCTTGATAAAAGAAAAAAAAACCACAATTTTCACAATTAACTATGTTGAGCAACTGACTCAACTGGCAGACTTCCCGAAAACTTAGCCATTGGCTCTCACGAGCCAGTAGGCGCTATCTCAGTGAACCACAGCTTGTTTGCACATAGCTTAAGGAATGTTGTGAAAATCAACTCTCGTAACACACAAGGGTTTACATCAATAACATAGCCAAGACACGGCTTAGATTATATGTCATTTATTCAGGCAGGTCTCCTCCGCCCCTGTCGTGCGCTTCTCTATGACATGCGCCCCTTTTATCACCTGTGCTCCGTGCCTACCTGTCCTGCCAGAGCACAGGCTCTGCAAGGTGGAAGAGCCCATCTTCCTCGCCACTAGAGATCTGGTGACAGGACTTCAAATAAATGTTTGTTGAGGGCGCAGACGGAGTAAATATGTGAGTGTCTTGTTGCCACTCTGTCACTTTTATAGTGACATCATAAGGGTCAGGCTGTAAGACAGAGACATCAAGTGACAAAGGGTTTGAAACAGAAACCGTGAAAACGCAAGTCTTTATTCAGGTGACCTAATGTCGCTGGCTTGTGAGAAATCCTGACAATACGCTTAGCATGTGTGTGCTGAAACACCAAGGTGGCCCATGGGGGCCAACTGCCACACGTTTTCTGACAGTTTACACAAAGCACTGGATGTTAACCATGAATTGAAGCCAACACAGTATATAACTTAGCCAACTACAGAAGCACTGCATAAAACACTACCTTATTCTCATCTACAACTTAAGATATTAACAAAGAAGAACACATTAAACTTGGATTTTTTTTTTTGCCTTGTGAAATTTCAAAAAAATGGTACTAGTATCAAGCATATATATAGTACTATTATCTGCCAGACATTGTTTAGTTAATTTAGTCATACAGTAACCCTGTAATGCAGGCGTCCCCAAACTATGGCCCATGGGCTGCATGTGGCCCCCTGAGGCTATTTATCCGTCCCCTGCCTCACTTCCAGAAGGGGCACCTCTTTCATTGGTGGTCAGTGAGAGGAGCACTGTATGTGGCGGCCCTCCAACAGTCTGAGAGACAGTGAACTGGCCCCCTGTGTAAAAAGTTTGGGGACCTCTGCTCTAATGTATGGACTGCTATTACCATAAGGAAACTGAGGCACGAGGAAATTAAATAACTAGCTCAAGGTCACAGTTAGAAAGTAATGGTAGTCTGGCTCCACAGTCTCTGGTCTTAATCATTAGGCTGTACTCAGGTGACAAAAATAATGTCCAGAAATGTCCCTGGGACTTTATTCTTCTGGAGTTATTCCCAGTTGTCATAACAAGAGTTTGACTCTTCCTAGGAGATCTCTGAGGTAGGCATCCAGTCTCCAGGTAAGATGAAAATCAGCCTAGTTTGCGGACATATGAACATCCCTCCTACTCAACGAAGAAGGATCAGGAATTCCTGCCAGCTACTCACCTTTGGGCAAGCCCTTCAGGGCATCATTTCAAATGGAGATGTGTCTTGCAGATGGAAGAATGGCTAAGCCTCTCCTTGCCTGCCTAGAGGAGGTAGCTGACAGATGGCAAAAGGGAAAAAGACACAGGGAAGCTTATCTTCAGAGACCTGGGGAGGGAAATTGAGAAACCGGTGCCTCTTCAAACATTTGAGCATTTGCGTGTGTGCATTCATGGGAGAGCAGTGGGAAGAAACACACAGGTGTTGTAAACAGGTGTGGTCTAGAAGAGGCACTTACCTCTCCCCCCTCCCCTTCTCCCATGCCCATGACAAAGTCACATCAACAGCAGGTATGCATGTGTGCTGAGATTTTTGTATATTGTACGAATGATTGATTTTTGCAAGGCTAGCATGGGGACCTTCTGGTTTCGAGATTTTCTGTTTCAACATCACATCTGTATGAGGTTTTTCACTTCCAGAAGTGTAAGATGTTATTTAAAGTACACATGAATTCTCACCATTTCTTCCCAGTTGCTAAAAATTATAGATTACTAAAATCATAAGAGTAAAGAAAATTTAGAAGTTATACTTATTTTGTTAAGAAAAAGCAGAGCTTTTCTGAAGAACTTGGAGGAACCAACCTAATGAACCGAGCCAAACTCCTAGCTGTATTCTAATGTAGTCCATGTGTGGATTCTGGCACAACAGGGTCTTCAGGCTGCCAAATCCAAAATCAATTTGTAAGAGAAACAGCAATCAGTCATTAATTGATTTCTGATTTCATTCAGCTTTAGATTAAAGGCTACCCCCAGGACCTTGCAAATAAAACAATGATCAGTGATTGGGCATATTGGATAGCAATTTGATTGCTGTCCATATCAGGCTCCTGCGTTTGCCAAAGGCTGCCATTTCCTTGCCTGGTCATTGAACCGATCTGCCTTCCATATTTAATCCACCAACTGTCTTTTTGTTAATGAACCAGGGTCAGTAGCAAAAACAGAGGTGTGCGAGGAAATGAGAGGGGGCTTTTCTAAAGAGCGAACAGTTCTTGTATTCACATCTTGAATTTCTCAAGAGCCACCTCGCCCTTCTATCACACAATTGTTTCTGATAGTCATTCAGAGTCACAGATTGGCGATGCTGTCAAGCAAGCAAAAAAAAAAAAAAAAAAAGTAAATTCACTCCCAAATTTCAATAGGGACTTCTTTGTAGACTCCAAATATGAAATCCAGCTTGCATAGCTCTCCTGGCTAGACAACCCATCGATATGCACTGATCCCGAAAAGATGACTTGGCACAAGTTCATACCTATTAAGTTGTAGAATCTCTCTCCCTTCTTCTTCTCTCTCTTAAGAGGAAGAGTTAGAATGGAAAGGGCTGAGCTCAAGAATTGGAGTTAAAGGGATTGGTGCTTTCAGAGTGACCCAGGAATTGATGAGGTCAGTGTCAGGCTGCAGAGTGAATGGGTGATGGGAAGCTGTCCTCCACTGCCTTGTGTAGTCATGCCAAAGACAATATTCATTTCTACTTCAGCATGGACAGTCTCCAAAATAAGAAACATTTGGGGGGGATTGTTTGGGGGCACTCATTTCTTATTGAAAGTGCATTTTCATTTCAACACCTCGGAAACTTATTTAGAGATCATTCTCGATGCCGAACAGTAATTCTGCTTTTTCATAAAGCAATGTCATGCTTCAACATTAATTCTTCATCTGTTAAGACAGAGCTAGCAAGGAATATTTTATCTTCAGTTGGGCCCTGTTAGTCCTTCAACTCAGCTTATAGGTACAATACATCATACCTGGAGGCCCTCTGGTATTATATAACCTCCCATGCATAACTTGAATTAGCAAGGAAATGACATATTTATATAGCAATTAAAAATATGTTTAGCATTCCCTGAAGTGCCACCCCTCCCAATTACTTTAGCTGGAAGCACATTAATCATCTGGCAGGGTGTCATCCAATAGAGACAGCAGTTGTTTTCTGTACCCAGTGTTTAACAAGGCACACAGAAATGGAACCTGAGCTTCCACAACCTTGACATGTCGCCACACCCTGATTACACTTCCACGGCACGCTCTCCTATAAACAACGCCATTTGGAGCTGTCACGTCCCCCAAACGCAGGAGGCTCGTGCGCTTCCACAGGAAGACCATTTATTACTGAGCACGGACAAGAGGAAAACGGGAGGTAGGCTCACACCCAGGGTCCTGCTGTAGGAATACTCACGAGTGTATCAACTGAGGCTAGCCAAGTAACGACAGTATCTCTAACGCAGGTCAGAAAGTTTGGTGACCAGTTTTATGTCTAATAGAATAAGAAACATTTTAGTTACTATTACCTACCAGAAGGTCTTCTGCATTTAAGGATTTGGAGTTCACTCTCTGACTAAATAGCTGTGGGCTCTTGGGAAAACCACTTACTCCCTAAATTTCTTTTTTTTTTTTTCCTCATTCAGGCAATGAAGGCAGAGATGGGAAACACTGGCGGGGAAGTTTGGACAACTGTATCAGATTACACATCGAAACCACTTAACACGGTGCCTGGCAATTGTCAAGTAGTCACCAAATGGAAGTATCTATAATTTTTAAGTTCAACAATGCATGGAAATCCATCATTTTGTGCACATACAGCTCTGACTGTTTGCTCCAGGTGTTCTCTCAACCTGGAAGACCCGGTCCACCTCTATCTCTATTCTATTAGTCAAAGGCCTTTTGTCTTTGCAGACCAATTAAGATCTGGCCTCCCCTGGAGGAGGCTGTTGTCAGATGACCCCAAGCGGGCCCTTTCTCTCTCTCTCAGATATTCCTACACACTTTTCTGAACCCCTTTCCAGAGCTTGGTCCAAATATATTGTCAAAAGGAAACAGCAATTATGATGGCTCAATTTAAAGTAACTTTCGCTTTCACTGGTTTTAATTTTGACTCCAAGATGTAGCATCCTTGTGATAAAGCCCTCATGGTCCCACCTCACCCACCCCCTTCTTTGGCTCTATTCCTCCTGCTCCTAGCCTCTGCGCTCCCCGTACTTCAGACTGACTTGAGTCAGTAAGCAGGCAGAGATAGATATGCAGGGAGTTCCTGCTTCAAAGCCTCCTCCTGACCCAGAAGCTACCATAGAATCCCACTGCCTGTTGCCTAGAGAGATTCCAACACCTTAAATTTATTGAACGGCCCAATCCCTTTATCTTACAGGTAAAGAAAACAGATCTGGAAAGGAGAGGCGGCTTGCCAAGGGTCACGAGACAGGAAACGAGCCACGTTGGAATCAGAACAGTCGCCACATTCCTGGGTTAGTGCTTTTTCCACTGCAAGTCGCTATCTGAGGAGAGATCCCTGGTTACCCAGACCACGGAGTGGGCTCCCAGGACTTGCAGAGCCAACATTTCTGGAGGGATTCCCGTATCCCCCGACCACGCACCAGAGGGCACTCTGCTGACCTGGCTCACAGTGTGTTTTCTCTCCCTGAGGCCCTGACCTGCTCCTCCTCTGCCAGCATCCAGCCCCTGGCTCTTCCTCCCACCTCTGACAAGCCCAGCTTCACCTCTGTGTCACTGGTTTTCAATACCTAGACGTTTGTCTATTCCAGCCCGACTTGTCCAGGCAGGGCCCTTCTCTAGTTACCCAAGGGCTGAAGTGACAGAGTTGGCACATACACTGGCACAGCTTGTCTTTGTAGTTTTACATTAGAGAACTTTATCCTACAATCTACCACTCTTAGAATCTTCCCCAAAGTGCATCTAATGTCACTGACCATAATAGTAAACAGAAAACTTAGACAAATGTGAGGATGTGACTTTTTAAAAATTGCTTTTATTAAGGATCCTTGCTGGTGTTCTTCTCTATAAATAAAACTCTGTAGACTTTATTGTTTTTTGGCATGTAACTTTAAAAAAAAAATCTATTTGTGCAGTTATGAAACAAACATTTACTCTTCTACGTTCATTGCCTAGAACAGTTCACAGCACACAAGAGAAGCTTCATAAACAAGATAGACAAGGTTTTTATTCTCATAGAATTCCTATCCTGGGGCAAAGAACCAAGTCACTGAGCAATTACACTCTAGCGTGAGAAAGGCTGTGACGGGAAACCTCTACGATGATACAGAAGCATTCATGAGGGACAGCAAACTTAGCTTGAAGAAGTCAAGGAAGGCTTCCTGGAAGAAGGGACTTCTATGTTAACAGCTAGTGTAAGAACAGGAGCAAAGGAAGTAAAGAGTCAAGCAGAAGAGTGTTACCAGAAAACAGATCACACAGTCAAAGGCTTGGAGGTAAGGAAGAGCATGGTCCCTTTGGGTACTGGAAGTATCTACTCCACTCCCCCCAGTCCCTCCTCCTATTACTGTAAGTCACCCTGAGTGCTCTTCGTTTTCATTACCTTTTTTTGTTTTAAACTCCCATTGCGGCTCTTGACAACCACAACATTTAGGTTTCAGTTATTTTTTTTTTTAATTTTTATTTATTTCAGAGACAGAGTGAGAGTCAGAGAGAGGGATAGACAGGGACAGACAGACAGGAACAGAAAGAGATGAGAAGCATCAATCATCAGTTTTTCGTTGCAACACCTTAGTTGCTCATCGATTGCCCTCTCATATGTGCCCTGACCGTGGGCCTTCAGCAGACCGAGTAACCCCTTGCTCGAGCCAGCGACCCTGGGTCCAAGCCGGTGAGCCTTTTGCTCAAACCAGATGAGCCTGCGCTCAAGCTGGCGACCTCGGGGTCTCGAACCTGGGTCCTTCCGCATCCCAGTCCGACACTCTATCCACTGCACCACCACCTGGTCAGGCTACATTTCAGTTCTGAGTAACAACCTGTTGGCATCTCCTGTCATCGAGATGGAAACACTTCGTAAAATTTTGCCTTGATGGGCAAGTGCATCGTGACTCAGAAATGATCTTTCCGTATCTCAACTCAATCTGGTCCTCAGCATCTTCTTGGTTCTGCGGTTTGTATGTGGTAGGGTACCGAAGAATTGCAAAAGTTAATATTAATATTTTAGAAGGAAGAGTCAGGCTTCTTGCCCCTTCCTTTCTGTGGAAAATGAAGGGAGAAGAATGTGGGAGCTTCCTGGCTTACAAGGACATACTATGTACTGAGATAAGCAACCCCCTTTTACTAAGAGGCTTAAAAGGCATTTTATGATTTAGGCCAAGCATTCAGAGAGATTTCATAAATATGATTTTTATACTTGTGTGTGATTTACACCAGCTCAAGATGGCTGATCGCATTTATACTTAGGAAGGGCTATTATATTGTAAATAGAGAGGTTTTTGTACTAGGTTTTGAATGGAAGGAGGAAAAAGACTTGGACCCCTCTCTCCCCCACACCTATGAGGAAGAAGGTAAACAGCTTGCCAAGAATGCCAGGAGAGGGAAGAAAGATTTAAGTAGCCCTTTCCTCTCCCCTTTCTTTCTCGCTAATGGGCAATTTACAAACGCTTATCCTCTGACATCATGTAAGCCCCCTCTTTTCCCCCCAACCTGTATGTGATTAAGTGTATGTAACTAGCCTCAGAGCTATATTCAAGGCTACATGATTTGGTTAAGCTATACCCCGTGTAAGTCATATGCAGCTGGCTTATTAATAAATCTCCTCTTAAAAATTCTTCTGTATCCTGCCTTGGTGTCTCTACATAACCCGTGCAATTAAGGTACGTTGTTTTACAACAATACACCTTGATAGGTAGACTTGAGCTCCTGCAAGTTTTCAAAGCCTGCAAAGCCCGTTCCCCAGTGTCTTGTGGCGGAGGGAAGTGGAGGAGAGAGAAGGGCATGGATGTACGCCCGATGACTCCCTAAGCCACCCTGATTTAACACCTGGAGAAGAGCACTGTGTGGCCGAAGGGAACAGGCTTTGGCATGAGACACATCTGGGTTTGATTCCTGCCCCCACTCTTATTACTTACGGGATTTAATGCTCCTGAGCCTTCTGTCTAGCAGCTCTACAGTAAGGATAAAAACGATGCACACCTTAACAAGCTGTGAGAGCTCAAGCGGACACTGTACAAACGATGTTTATGATAATGAAAAGCATACATTGCGCACTTACTGTGTGCTTCACACAGATTATGATACAGTGTCTCCCTAACAATCCGAGGAGGGAATGCATTGTTATTACCCCACTTTATGGAAGAGAAAATTGAGGTGTGGAGGATTTAAGCTACATAGCCAAGGTCAAAGAGGCTTAAATGGTGGAGCTGGGATCCACTCCTGAACAGACTGACTCTAGAGACACAATCAAACTGCTAACTGCACTTCCTGGCTGTTTGGCACCAAGCCCTTCGCCGATACCCCTCATCTCTAAAATGCTGCGATTCTATGACTTCTACACTCAGGTGTGCCTTTTAACACAGACAGTGAGGACTTCACTCATTGTGGCTAAGAGCAGCACGTGGTAAAAACACATTGCAATCATAAATATACATGCATGTTTTTAAGAAGGCATGTAACTGCCTGACTAGGTGGTGGCGTAGTGGATAGAGCATCGGACTGGGATGCAGAGGGCCCAGGTTCGAGGCCCCGAGGTCACCAGCTTAAGCGTGGGCTCATCTGGTTTGAGCAAAGCTCACCAGCTTGAACCCAAGGTCACTGGCTCAAACAAGGGGTCACTCGCTCTGCTGTAGCCGCATAGTCAAGGCACATATGAGAAAGCAATCAATGAACAACTAAGGTGTCACAACGAAAAACTAATGATTGATGCTTCTCATCTCTCTCCGTTCCTGTCTGACTGTCCCTATCTATCCCTCTCTCTGACTCTCTCTCTGTCCTTGTAAAAAAAAAGAAGGCATGTAACTGTCTGAGCAATGTAAAACACTCCTATTGAAACCTAATGCTCATGAGTGAATTATATTTTTGCCACACTCCTGCTGTGTCCAGCTCCCCAAACCACCAAGCCTGGATAGAGATAGAGATTTGCATTCTGTGCAAAAGCTGAAGACCAATTTGATTTTCCTTTTCCAAAGAGTGCAAAGTGATGCTCCAACTTGATCAGGTGTCTCATGTTTCCCTTCTCCCCTGCTGGGTGTGTTTGTTTTTCAGTGCCACTTAATGAGGATGAGTGCTCAAGCCCGCTCTGCTTTGTGCAGCACCGTTTTCTCACTTGATAATCCTCACTGCTTTTCTGCGGGACCCTCAGAACCTCTAGGCAGGCAATTCACAAGCTGGATTACCTTGGCCTCCAACCGCCTGCCCACCCACCTGCCGGGCTTCTTTGAATACCTCCAGCTCATCATCCTGAGATTTTTGTGTCTGTGATTTCTCCACTGCCATTATTTCTCACCCAATGTCATGAAAGAGGTGGGAGAGAGACTGGAGGGTTTCATTATTTACTCTCAATGTATTCTGTTAGCTACACTACTAAAACGATACCTCAAAATCCAGTGATCCCAACGCTCGTGCTCAAGCGATGACTCCAGAGAAGCCTCCTGCTTCACTTCTCTGTGTTTTGCCCTCAGGAACTTCCTCAAAACGTAAGACTGAAACAAAACCCACAACCTGTCTATCAACAATTCCAGGCTTGGCATGATATGTTTCCTTCATGATAATCAATTCCTTCGCTTCACACAAAGGTTTTAGGAGATTAGGGTTGCCAATGCCATTTTACAGCTGAGGACACTGAAGTTCAGAGGAGTTTAGAGATTTTTAAATACTTCATGGTTAAGAAAAAACTGAAGTGGTATATAAACCACATCCACCTTAACCTCTAAGCCAGTGGTTTTTTAACCGCAGGTCTGCAGACTGGGGCCAGTCCTCCAGAAGTTTCCTGTTGGTCTGTGAAAGAGTTAACCACCTTGATGTTAAATGGAAACCTACTTTTGCACCATTCTGTATTTATTTTTATTTTACAAATTTTAACACCATCTTCTTCTTCCAGCTGACAGCAGGAGGGGCTGGCCAGGGAGAACGGACCAGAGGTAGAGGAGTGTGATTTTCAGGTATTCCTTCCTTCCTTCCTTCCTTCCAGGGAACATTTTACCAAATGATTTCTAGGGAAGCATTGTGATTTATAAGGCTGGAAGTTCAGTTTTTATGTGTGTTTCGTAGTGGTTATATACATGAGAAGCAGACATTCAGAATATGGCTTGCATTAACTTCTTTATTGCTGTAGAAACTCTGAGAGCCGGGGGAACACAGATGAGCCCACAGGACCCTGGAAAATTCGTCTAAAGCAGAGGTTTGTCATGGTGATTTTCACTGAAAATGGAAAATTAAAGGGAAGAGCTCACAACCCAACAACCAATAGCTTTAGCAACCACATGGCCACAAATGTGGCGCCTGGAAGGGGCTCTAGACCTAGGAGAGCCCAAACTTTAGATCCCTTCGCTTTTGTTCAAACACAGGAAACTAATGTTGACCACATACAGTAAGTCTAAAACACGCTCTGACAATGATTCTGTTGTCATTCACACTCAGATTTGGCCTTATATATTTTTTTTCAGGCTAAAAGAATGTTTTCAACTATTCTGAAGAAACCTAAAAGTTAAAAAAAAAATAATGGTGTAATTCTGGATTGTTCTTTTTTCTCATAACCAGCATACCACCCTGCAAAAAATCCTGCCAACTCTACCTGAAGAACCAGTCTCTCTCCCTGCTTTGCATCACCCAGGCTCCCATACTGTCATCTTACGCCTGGGCTACTAACAGCCTCCTACTTCATCCCTCTTTCTTTCCTCCGCTTCTGCAGTTCATTCTCATCACAGTGGCCTCAGGCATGCTTATAAATAAAAATAATCTGGTCATTCCTCCTCTGCTTAAGAAGCGACTTCCTTTGTCACCCAGAAAAACACTGAGCACTTGTTTTGATTTCCAAGATTTAGCCCTGGCTAACTCTCTAATCTCATCCCTATATTTCTATCTGTGATCATACTTCTTCAGCCACACAGGACACTCTTACTGGTTATTCAGTATGCGATCTACTCTTCACCTCAGGGCCTTTGCACATGCTGATTCCTCTGACGGAATGTTGTTTGTCCAGGCATCCGCATGCACAAGTCCTCTGTTTCTTACAGGTCTTTACTCACAGTCACCTGAATAAGGTTTTTCCTGGACTACCTAAACTTTTAACCCCTTTCCTCCAGTGACAGTTTCCAACCTCTATTTATGATTTACTTTTCTTTTTTAGCAATTACCAATATCTAAACTACTATGCCTTTGTTTCTATCTTGCTTAATGTCAGATTCCACATTAGAATGCAAACTAATTGTTTAGAACAGATTTGGGGTCTTTCCCCTCTCTTCAGAAAATAGAATAATACTTGACATATTACAAATACTCTTCATAATTAATTACTAATAGAGTAACTGAATAAAATAATCAATGTATGGATTTCTGGGCAGTGAAGTGGGTGGAATGAAAGGAGATGCAAATATTTTAGCACAAAGTACACTCTCAGGGACTTCCTGAATGAAAAAAAATGAATGAATCATAAAACAGCAGTATCAGGACTGGTGGGATCATAGGTGATTTTATTTTATTCTTTAGACCTATCTGTAGTTTATCATGTTTATCTATGATATAAATGTTAAAATCATTTTATCACCTGGACGGAACTTTGGTTTATAAAGTTTTCCCACATACCCCATCTTATTTTATCCCCTGGGTGGTGCAGTGAATGGATTATATTTCTTTTTTACATGTGAGGAACTAAGGTGAGGAGAAAATAAACTGGTTATCCAAGAGCTCGCAGGAAGCCGGTGACAAAGATGGAAAAATACGAAGGGATTGATTCGTTTGTTTATGTAAAATGATGGAGAAAGAAAGGAAGAAGTGTCTCTTTTTTTTTTTTTTTTTGAAACAAAAGTAGGTTTATATCAGACTTTCTACATGCTAGAAGCTTATTGATGGTAATGAGGTTAGAGAGGACCTGAGGTTCAATTTAAATAATGCTGGACAAAAAACTGGAAAAAAAATCTTAAAATGTGATAAAATATACATAACAAGAAATTTACCATCTTCACCTTTTTTAAGTGTTGTACAATCATGGCCACCATCCATCTCTGGGACTCCTCTCATCTTGCAAAACTAGAATTTTGTTCCCACAAAACATTAACTCCCCATTCCTTTCCCAGCCACCACTATTACATTTTCCTTCTTAAATATGACCATTCTATGTATCTCATTTAAGTAGAATCATACGTGTTTGCCTTCATATAATGTCTTCAAGGTTCATTCATGTTATAGCGCATGTCAGAATTTTCTTACTTAAGGGTAATACTCCACCATATACACGCGTGTGTGTGTGTGTGTGTGTGTATATATATATATATATATACACACACACACACATACACACACACACAAGCACACACGCAACATTTCATTACTCTGTTTCTCTGTGGATGGTTACTTGGGCTGCTTCCACCTTTTGGCTATTGTGAGTAACGCTGCCACAAACAGTGGCGTACAAATATCTGTTTGAGTCCCTGCTTGTACTTTTTTGGATATATACCCAGAGGTGAAATTGATGAATCATTATAATTAAAATTTTTTTATAACCAATGGGGGTACCTAAAAGACACTTATCAGTAAAGAACGGGGTGCTCAGGCCTACACGTTACTTGGCTTAAATGCAAGAACACACCGATACACACCATCCCCATCCCAAAGTGTACGGCTGGTGAGAAGACCTATTCATGAAGCCCAGTGATTCTCAACTGGTACGCCACTATACTTTTTAAAACATGCAATATTTGACTAGTTAGTCAGGGGCACTGACTTCTTTTCCTTGAGATTGTCAAGCAAAAAAAAAAAAAAAAAATGACAACAGCCAACACAACAATAGCTAGCTGGTATAAATGCCCTGTCTTGAATCATAAATATATAGATCAGATTGTATTATAAAGTTGTATCTGATTGATCACATCACATAATAAGTTTGAATCTGATTGGTTAATTCTTGGTATCAGGAATCCTTAAATAAAAGTATAGGCACCTGATTTTTTAAAAAGTCACATTGGAGCAAAAAGGGTAGGTAATTACTATTAGTATTTCTCTCAATCAATCATAATTATAACTTTTCTTTTGTCATATCTGCAAAAAATATAGTTTTTGTAGTTGATGTGTGCCATGAGATGAAAAAGGTTGGAAATCATCAATGTATTCCATTGTCTGCTGAATGCCTTCTGTGTGCTAGACTGGGAATTCAGCAGTGACCAAGATGGAAACAACCCTTACTTCCATAGAGCTTACCACCATTTAGAGTAGACAGACAGATGCCACATAAATCATAATAAATCGTTACTTTATAACGGGGATGCACGCTCTAATGAGAAAACCCAGTGCGTTGTGCAAACACTGAACAGGTCAGCCTCCAGGGCAGGACAGAGGGGCTCTCTGCAAGAATCGCGATGTTTCATGATGTAACAAGGAATCAAGCACCATTTCACGATGTATCAAATTTATTTTGCAGTTAAGCCTCATTGGATTACTCTCTCTAAATTTCAAAACCATATGCCGAAGATTCAGAGTAATGCTGGCAATATCCAGATGCTCATCAGGTTAATTAATTAGACTAATTAGTTTAAAATTTAATTAAACAGTAAGTATTAAGTTCATTATTCTTCCAACACTGATTCATTTTTTAATGTGGTAAGCTGGGATTTTACATATAATTATTTCCTTCTATAATGTTTTATTTTCTATTCCAGTGCTTTAAAGGCATGCGTACGTTCTAAGAAGCTGTTGGAGAGGGGAAATCTACCTTTTTATCTTTTTGCCATTATTTTTCAATGCTGGTCAGTTTTAGTTCTCATCTGTTACCCAGCCAATATGTGACCAAATTGTAACTGGAGATTCAAAGGCCACACATTTCCTACTTTCACCATTGTCCATCAAAAAATGAAAATTATTTACATATTTAAAAAGTAAACTTATATTTTTATTAAACTATTTCAACCAAGAGGACCTTGGGGCACCTTTCACGGCAATTCCTTAGTAAATCAGAGAATATAGAAATAACAAATAAACCCCTTTCCTAAAAGTATTAGCTTTTCTTAAAAAGTTTAATTTGGGATAAAAATACAAAAAGAAAAAAAATCTGATTGGAACCCTCCCCTCCCCCTCAAAAAAAAACACACACAAGTTTGACAGAAGCTATTTAATGCGACTACAGCCACTTAAGTTGGGACCCAGTTACTTCATCTATAAAAAAAAGGCACAAGTACCACAAGGACCTCACCGGTGGCCATGCAACAATCGAATAAGATAACTGGAACACAAAATGACAGAATCAAACCTGTAAATTATATATGCACAACTACAGATTGCTAGAGACAGCTGGTCATTCATCAAAGATTTATGTTCACCTTTCATATTTTGAATTGACCACTTAAACGTAGCTGCCCAGACATAAACAACACTATTCAGCCCTCTTCCCCACCTGTGGTCCTGTGGCTGATTCCTTGTCAATGGGAGTGGGTGTACATGATGAGGCTGGTCCCCTACAGATGTCCCTACACGTCTTTGTACTTTCTTGCTCCTCTTTCGATAGGTGGGTAATGACACCCAAATTGATTTGGGGAGAAACTGCAGCAAACATGACAAAACCTCTGAGAGCCCAAGTTCTTGAATGACTGAAATGGAAAAAGCCCACCCCTGGATTCTGGGTGAGTTAGAAACAAACTGTTTTTCTAAACCACTGATATATCCGCACAGGTTCTCAGTTTTGTCTCATGTCTAAGGCCCTTCCATGAAGTCATGGATTGAATAATGATCACTGCATAAACAGGGGACATCAAGGATTTTTAAACATAGAACTTATTCTTTTTATTAAACATTATAATCACTTTTGGTATTCAAAAAGAAGTTTGACTAGCTCACAATTTAAAAAAGAAATGAAAAGAGGAAGGTATTTTTAAAGTGAAATTGATACTGTGAGAATACAGAAAAAGCATTTTCCAAACTGAACTTTGTAGGTAGTTGGATGGTCTGTGGTCTCTAAGTTAGAACAATTCTGCGTTAAACAAATCATGAGGTCTCCTCATAGTATAAATATGTAAGTACTCAGAGCCTTTTGTAAGCCAATGCATGCTATAAATCCCCAAGGAGTGAATGAAATGGGTGTGGAATGAATATTGTTTAAGTTTTTCCCTATTCTGAATGAAAAAAATCTTTAATATCCATAGCATTTCCTGTAACGAATATTTTTATGAAATGCACTTTGGAGATCACTGACATAGCATGCCACGAGTCTCTTTTTGTGTGTGTGTGTGTGTGACAGTGAGAGAGAGAGAGTCAAAGAGAGGGACAGACAGGTAGTGAGAGAGATGAGAAGCATCAATTCTTTGTTGCAGCACCTTAGTTGTTCATTGATTGCTTTCTCACATATGCCTTGACCTGGGAGCTACAGCAGACCAAGTGACCCCTTGCTTGAGCCAGCGACCTTGGGCTCAAGCTGGTGAGCCTTGCTCAAACCAGATGAGCCTGCGCTCAAGCTGGCGACCTTGAGGTCTTGAACCTGGATCCTCCGTGTTCGACGCTCTATCCATTGCGCCACCACCTGGTCAGGAGCATGCCACAAGTCTTGAAATTAATATTATACAGACTGACCATCTGCTATCTCTCAAAGTTTCTCAGTGGCTTTAATACCATCCCAGACTAGGGGGCATTACTAAATCTTTAAGAAGTGCTTAAACATATGAAGAATATTACTGAGACAATGGATGAAGTCTGAGTATGGTCTGTGGATTAGATAATAAAATTATAGCAAATTTAAGTGTTTAAATGTTTACTTTACTATACTTAAAGAGAATAGCCTTTTTCTTAGGAAATGTATACCAAAGCATTAAAAAGCCAAAAGGCATGATATCTCTAACTTACTCTCAAATTATTTTTTAAATAAAGCATATATAGGGAAGGTGAAGAGAATGAGAGGGAGAAGAAAAAAAGAGAAGGGGGAGAAATTAAGAGGAAGAGAAAGAAGAGAGGGGGAGGAAGGGGTGATGATATTCAAATAAGGTGAAATGTAAATAATTATTTAATTTTGATTAAACACCTTTTGAAGTTCCTCCCTGCTCTTGCAAATTTTCCACAAATTTGGTTTTTTTATGCATACATTCACGCTCACACATTTCCAAAAAAATGAGTGTGAAGAGGGATGCCCTGCAGGGAGTCCAACATGCATATTGGTTATGTTTCATTTCAAACATGCCCCAAGCATTTCAAGTTGCCCTTCTCGGGCCGAATGGCAGGAGCAAGAGAGCCTGTGAGCCTTGACTTCCAGCGGCTCTTGGCCTCGGCAGCGGTGGTGCGCTATCCCTGCCCGGTGGGCAAAGAGAGTGTCATGTTCTCCCTTTATAATTCTTTATTTTAATTTTTATTTATTCATAAAGGAGATGTCTGTTTTAAGAAACAAGTCAGACCTTTTTTTTTTTTTTTTTTGGCTTTGTTTTTGGCAACATTCAAAAAAGTCTCTTCCCCCCATCAATAAATCAGCCATTTACTGAAAAGTAAGGGTCATAATCAACAGGCTAGGTTTCTGTGCTTTGTGGAGGAGAAGGATGAAAACTTCAATAGCTGCTTATCAGGAAAACTATTGCTATTCTGCCACCAAGCCGAGCTGACCGGCAGCAATCACCCTACCGAATATTTCTGTTTTGTGCTGCAGTTGGTCACTTGTTACTTTCTTCACAGCTCTGAAGACCCCCTGCCCCAATACCAGGGACTGCTCCCCAGCTGGCCATGGGTGGACATGTTCCACAGACATCTGTGATGCAGTCTCGGGTGAGGAAGCCCCTTTGACTCAAAACTGCACTGCAGGCTAGGTTGTCAAATGCACGATCTGAACACTGAGGATGATGACTGTGCTTTTGCATTTTGAACACTTCCCTCCTCTGGTATTTGTTACCACTTTCTCTTGCATCATCTCTCTCTCTCCATGTGGTCATAGTTACTGCCTATCTCAAATGAAAACAAAATACCCCCAGATCCCACACCTCCTCCTGCAGCTTCTATTCAGTTTCTCTAGTTGCCTTCTCAGCAAAATATCCTGAAAGAGACATCAGGGAGGTCACACACCTGACATCAGGTCTTTATCATCTTCTCTCCCGGCTCTGTCTCTCATTCCGTTTATACCTGGCCTCAGAGAAGAAACCTTAACTCATGTCACCAATGCAACACAGGCAGACTCGTTTGGCCAAATGTACCTGTCCATGATGAACACAGGGGCACATGCTACTTTTTTTTTTTTTTTCTGAAGTTGGAAACGGGGAGGCAGTCAGACAGACTCCCGCATGCGCCTGACTGGGATCCACCCGGCATGCCCACCAGGGGGTGATGCTCTGTCCATCTGGGGCGTTGCTCTGTTGCAACCAGAGCCACTCTAGCGCCTGGGGCAGAGGCCATAGAGCCATCCTCAGTGCTCGAGCCAACTTTGCTCCAATGGAGCCTTGGCTGTGGGAGGGGAAGAGAGAGACAGAGAGGAAGGAGAGGGGGAGGGGTGGAGAAGCAGATGGGCACTTCTCCTGTGTGCCCTGGCCGGGAATCAAACCCAGGACTCCTGCAAGCCAGGCTGATGCTCTACCACTGAGCCAACCGGCCAGGGCCACATGCTACTTTTGACAGCTGCACATATAACAAAAACTAACATAAACCCAAAGGAACTATCCATGGAAGGATGACAACACCTTTTGGGCTGAGTTAACAATAGCCACCCCTTACCCCCTACCCTACCCTTTTGTGCCTCATTTTACTATGTAAATGGCTTTAATATATCCAAAGCAGGTAGTATTCCTATTACAACTGCTATCCATTCAATTTCATCCGGTGCTGGAATTTTGTGGAAATTAAACATTATTGTTTATAGTCAGAGTCATGGCAATTTCTGGAAATTTAAGTTTTGCTCGCTGTGGCATTCTCTAAAGTTAGGCCTAATTTCTTCTGGATAACAAATGCTTTCACAGAGGTGGAGAGAAACCTGGTGAATTTCCAAAGTAAAATGTGTAATAGGCTCTTGTTAAATTAATTCCTAAATGAAGTGAATTTTCCAAATATAGGCTTGCCTTAGGCGGTCTTAATGCATTACTTACTTTTAAGTGATTAAAGGTAATTCCTACTAAATCAATAGCAGAAGAGATACTAAAATTAGCATTGACTGAGGACAGATATAAAAATAATAAGATCATATTTTCTTTAAAAGTCCTGCAAAATTATTGAAAGTTAAAGAATAAATAAAAAGCTGTAAATATAATTGAATTGGCAAGTGTCTTCCCTTACAGATATTTGTTAGAAGAAATAATACTCTTCTTCAGAAAATTATCCAAAGGACAGGATTGCTAACATCAACATAAATGAAACCTATTCTAATATCTGGACAGCTAAATTATGACTGACTGTTTATTGTGCATTTAGACACAAAAGACCTCTAATGATCAAGAATTTCTATTCCATCCCTTTGGGAGGGTACAAAAGAAAATGCAAATCACTACATTTCTCTACCTTTTATAAAATACCACCTTTATTAGGACATCTGAGGCCAAAACACAATAGCAAAAGAGTGACATATAATTTAAATCTAGAAAGACAATAGAATATGGAAATGCTCCCATTTAAACCTCTTTTAATTCAGAAGAGATGCATTTAGAATGAACAAAGTAAACCAGAATGTCCAAGGGGTAGTAAACTGAAGGTATCTGTTACCCTGACGAAATGCTGAACATGGGTTTAAAAGCCTCAAAACATTTAATCCATAGGAGGCAAAGTTAAGTCCCATAGTTCTAAGGCCTTGGTCAACAGACCATGGCTCGCGAGCCACGTGAGGCTTTTTGGCCCCTTGAGTGTTTAGCAAAGGCCTGCTTAGGAGCACCCTAATTAAGTTAATAACGATGTACCTACCTATATAGTTTAAGTTTAAAAAATGTGGCTCTCAAAAGAAATTTCAATCGTTGTACTGTTGATATTTGGCTCTGTTGACTAATGAGTTTGCCGACCATTATTTTAAGTAACTAGCTAAAAGAGCTGGTTCCCTCAAAACATGCATTTTCTTCTGAGTAAACTGAGTAAAATGATTGCCTTCAAGGAATCATTTGTGGGTTGATAATGTATACATTGTTGCCTATACACACACAAACAAAACACACACTCACACACAGTAGTCTGCAAATGAAAATTAACTGTGAACCCGGACTCATTTCCCTACTTTTCTAAAGGAGCAATTCCCACATCAGGGAGGTCACACACCTGCCACTCAGGTCTTTGTCATCTTCTCTCCCGTCTGCGGCTCTCACTCCGTTCATACCTGGCCTCAGAGAAGAAACCTTAGCTCATGGCATTCATGTTCTTTATAATTTTTTATTTTAATTTTTAATTTATTGTGTCGACACGCTTTCAAGTGTCCCATGTTCTTAATTTACAGCTTTCTCCTTGTGTTTCACTCCTGACAAGTAATCATGAAAGAATTAGCAGTATTCCCTACATCTGTCCTAAGACTATTGGTCTCAGTAGAAATAATCTCTAAGATGATTTTATCATTCAATTTACAACAATTATTCCTAAAAATAAACATCTTCCAGGGCACGTAAACAACCACCACCACCACCCTGGGCTGGTATGAAGCTGACAGCAGAGGATGGCCTGTTTGACTTGCTCTCAATCCTGCTTAAAATAATCTCCAGGCATGGCAGTCTCGGCATTGTTCTCCGTATTTAGCAGAAAGGTAAGAAAATGAATTGAACATATTTGTAGTTGTAGGTTTCCTAAATAAGGGAAAAACATGCTCGGGGACTAGAGTAGGGTAAAAATAGAAACCTAAGCTGGCAACTGCATATCTTTAAAAAATCATTGGTTTCCCCCCCCCCCCCCCTTCAGTATAGGAATCATCCTCTTGCTGGTTAGCACATGGGGAAAAAGATACAATAAATCCTCCACTGGCCTCCCACAGAATCTTAGGAATTAGAGTTCCATTATTTTTAAATGCATACTGCTTTGCTGACTACATTAATGTTCCACTTTCTCATCACTCCTGTTCTGTTGCTTCACAAAATCACCCCTTCCTCCTTTTTTTAAAATTTTTTTGGTTTCTAATACTGTTATAAAGTGATCTCTCTTGCCTGACCTGTGGTGGCGCAGTGGATAAAGCGTCGACCTGGAAATGCTGAGGTTGCCGGTTCGAAACCCTGGGCTTGCCTGGTCAAGGCACATATGGGAGTTGATGCTTCCAGCTCCTCCCCCCTTCTCTCTCTCTCTGTCTCTCTCCTCTCTCTCTCTCTCTGTCTTTCCCTTTCCTCTCTAAAATGAATAAATAAAAAATTTAAAAAAATAAAAAATAAAAAAAATAAAGTGATCTCTCTTAAAAACATTTTTTTAAAAGTGTCATGCGGCCCTGGCCGGTTGGCTCAGTGGTAGAGCGTCGGCCTGGCGTGCAGAAGTCCCGGGTTCAATTCCCGGCCAGGGCACACAGGAGAGGCGCCCATCTGCTTCTCCATCCCTCCCCCTCTCCTTCCTCTCTGTCTCTCTCTTCCCCTCCCGCAGCGAGGCTCCATTGGAGTGAGGATGGCCCGGGCGCTGGGGATGGCTCCTTGGCCTCTGCCCCAGGCGCTAGAGTGGCTCTGGTCACGACAGAGCGATGCCCTGGAGGGGCAGAGCATCGCCCCCTGGTGGGCGTGCCGGGTGGATCCCGGTCGGACGCATGTGGGAGTCTGACTGTCTATCCCCGTTTCCAGCTTTAGAAAAAAAATACAAAAAAAAAAAGTGTCATGCATTCACTGCACTCTGTCTTGAAAATACATATGCTTCAGCTTTACAGATTTCATACTGACAATCCTATCAGGTGACAGAAGAGTTCTCATGTCAACATTTATTTCCTTGGAAACTGACTTTCAGCCACATAACATCATAATGAATGAATGAAATGCACACATTATTCATCAAGCACTGATGTGTACAGAATGGTTACATGCTGTGCTCACTCGGAAATCCCTCTTACTTAGGCAGGTTACCTCAGCTCTCCAAGCCTCAGTTTCCTCATCTGTTACCTGGTGATACTAATGTTTTCTCCTGGGCCTCTTGTGAGGTTGGAATGAGGTAAGAAGCAGGAAGCTCTCACTGTCTTTGGCATCCAAGGAATGTTCCACCTTCTTCATTAGCCACACGCATTCCTCTGACAAAGAGTTATACTCAACCCCATAGCCCCCCTCCCACCCCTAAACTCCTGGTTCCACCAGCTTCTTTGCCTTTTTTTTTTTTGGCATTGCTAACCAGGGCTCTCTTCTTATAGAGCTGTGCCTCCAAAGTCCTGGTTCCAATAAGTAATTATTCTTCCAAGATCATTGAACAGAATCTGCCATCGAATCCTTGGATGCTGACTTCTGGAGAGTGACCTTCGGACAAGGCGTCCTCTCTAAGCACCCGACTCAAGCCGTGAAATGCTGAATCATTAACAATTTAAAGCAGAGAAGAATTTAACCAACTTAGACAACCTGTAATAGCTCGTATGACGGGGCCATTAGGACCATTTTGGTGTTCAGACCCAGCTAATGACTGATTCTGCTTTTCCGTTTCCACTTTAAGACCTGTTTGAAATTTCTCTGGTGTGTCTTCCTAGGTTGACTTCTTTTTTTTTTTTTTCTACATCAATTCATTCTAATTAGTTAAATAGTTGTTAACCTCTGAAGTCTTTTTAAAAATACGTTTGTATACCAACAGTCCAGAGATGGCAAAGTAGAAAAGCTAATGTTAGAAACTGAAAATAGAATCCTCTCTCCCTTATTTTAGATTACTATTAAGTGCTTCTGAAGGCTAAAAAGGTAAACATAAGTTAGTGGCACAGATGGGGGTTAGGCAATAAGGAGTGATGAAGACTGTGGTAAAATGAGGGACACATGTACCTCCTCTAAAGGCTTGCCATATTGACAACTGCAACAAAAATTGTCAACAGCCTGAAGGCCCAATAACATACTCTGCTAGCCAGTTTTGGCCAACTACCAGTTTATAGTCCTCTATCAAATCCAAACCTTTCATTTCAGAAATAAAAATTTAACCCAGAGAACTCTAAGTGGATTGTCTTAGGCCAATGGGATCTTGACTCCTAATCCAAAGCTCCCAACTTCTTCTTTAACTTACTCCTATATCCTTAGGTGACATGAGGAAATAACACCACCATAAACCCAAATCTCCAGGGAGTATCAACTATGTTCACAACTCAGTTTTGAGCCTTAGGCTGGGTAAATAAATCATCCATTTATAGCATTTCTCCTGATCCTCATACTCTGTTACCTATTTTGTTAAACCTAGACCTTCTCTTATACACACAATTATCCACAAACACTTAAAAATTTTAAAGCTGGCAGCAATCACAGGTAGTCATCTGGTCTACCCCTCTGCCTGCAGGCAGGCAAAGCATTACTGCCATTTAAAAAACAAAGCTCCAGAGGCTCTAAGAATGAGAAATTGACTGTAACAAAGAAACCTGTCTTCTTGCTTTCTGGGATAGAGATTTCCTTTAGAAAAGATTTTTATATCGTAAGATAAAATAATATAATCATGTACTAAAGCAAACAGGACAGACTATACATGCTAAAGCAGGGGTCAGGAATCTTTTTGGCTGAGAGAGCCATGAACGCCACATATTTTAAAATGTAATTCCGTGAGAGCCATACAACAACCCATGAACATTACACATTATCCAATAAAAATTTGGTGTTGTCCCAGAGGACAGCTGTGATTGGCTCCAGCCACCCGCAACCATGAACATGAGTGGTAGGAAATGAATGGATTGTAATACATGAGAATGTTTTATATTTTTAACGTTATTATTTTTTTAATTAAAAATTTGTCTGTGAGCCAGATGCAGCCATCACAAGAGCCACATCTGGCTCACGAGCCATAGGTTCCCGACCCCTGTGCTGAAGAGATGGAAGAGAAACGCCCGATTCTGGTCTGCCACAGGCAGAATGTGTCTGACTGCTTCAGTTGAGTAGCTCCTCACTTAAGAAAAAAAAAAGTGTTTAAAGTGCCAAAGAATTATGAACAATGGTTTCCACATAAGGGCACAGATTCCCATCATTTCTGAGGGTCAAACTCGGCTCACAGAAGTCAGGCTATTTATCCCTGGCACAAGGCTCCGGCTGCGTCACCAAGCCCAGACGGCACCGCCAGAAACTATTTCGTTTACAACAGTGACCATAGCAGAGAGGAAAACACCGGACACCATCGCAGGGGTGGCTCCACCACAGCCGGACTCCCTGCCTGGCTGTGGTTAGGACCTGTCACCAGGGCTACAGCATAGCAACCGCCCCCCCCCACACACACACACCAGGGGACCTGCATATTTATGGGGGAGCAGTGAGGAATGTCTTAATATCTCTTCTTCCTTGAAGATCTATGACTAAAGGATGTTCTGCATCTTCAGCTATGCGATGAGGCTACAGGGCTGCTTCCCTGTTAGAATAAGCAAATAATTAGATTGAGTCTTTTAAATTAATCTGAATATCCTTCTTGCTTGTCTGTTTAATGCTTTCTGTTTGTTGCTATAATTACAATTTCCTCCTCCCCGCCCCCAGGATGAAAGGAAATACACTCTTATAGGGTTTTTTTTGTTTGTTTGTTTCTTAATTCCTTAGTTCACATTTCACTTACTATCAAAGTGAAGACAGAATCGTAGTTGTTAAGTTGCTTCTACAGAATACACAGGCTTTTGCACAAATTTATACCTTCACGCTTCCCTCCCTGCACTCTGAATCCCCTGTCAACCCCTTTTTGGTCTTTATGGATGCAGTCTGGCATCTTGGGTACCAGGTTTTTGAATGTTTTACAGATTACATCTTCTTTCTTACATGTTTATAATTGCACTTCATAATTTTCAGAAAACACTAAGAAATCTTTCATCTGTCATTGGTTCCAAAGCTTACCCACAAGTCATTTTCCATCACAACCTTCTCGTTTTGGGGTTCTGAATTTGTATTTAGTCTTCATTTGGCTGAAGCAAACGGGAGTCAGACAGTATGTCTTGTGAGGCTTGGAATACATAAGCAAGCATCTTAGTTTCTGTCTGATAAGGTAAACAATTTCTCTGACTACAACATTCTTGGGATGCATTTTCCCCTCCAGAATTGTCTCGATATTTCATTGTTTACTGCTTTCCTCCTAAAAGGACTCTTTTGATCAGCATGACTTTTGTTCTCTTGTATGATGTTTCTGTTTTTATGTGGAACCATATATTTTATCTGGAAGTATCTGGGTGTGGCTCTCACTGACTTTATCTGGCTCTCCATGAAACCTTTTAATACACATGTTCAGCTCAGAAAAATGTTCGATTCAGTCTTTGAAGTGCTAGTCTCCATTCTTGTCTCTTCCTGAGGAATTTCTCTAGTTCCTGGAAATTTCTATAACTCATTCTCTACCCACCACAGTGCTCTGCATCATCCCTTCTTCCTTATTCATTTTGGAAGAGCACTGCATCTTAATTCTTCACTTAGTTGATTTACTTTTTCTCACTATGACTTCTTTGCTGATAGCAAAGTTGGTTCTAATTCTATTACTGCCTTTTTAGTTCCTTAAAATGTTTCTGCCTCGGCAAGCCCCTGCTGCTCTTGGGGGCACACTCTGCCCCGTGGGCACTGCCTGAATGTCCCTCCCATACCCGCAGCCACACGGGTCTTCAGGAGTGAGTGTCAGGCAGGCTTTCATCCCTCACACTCTGAACAGGAGAAATTTATGAAGGACAACGTCTTTCAGTTGGCATGACTACGCATGTCTGCTTGTGCCTTCTCTTGCATTCACAGGGTCTGCATCTCCCAAGACACAAAATTGGTTCTATTCTCTATTTGGCTGTTGTATTTTGGGGAGGGGAACCTCTCACTAGTGTGTAAACATATGCATGTAAATGAGTGCATGTTTGCATGTGTACATGTGTGTATTTCTGTATATATATGTGTGTGCATACATGTACTTGTGTATATGTAGTATATAAATGTGTATTTGTGCATATATGTGTGCATATGTGTAAGTGTGTATGTATATATATTATGCATATGTCTGTTTACATATTCATGTGTGAATTAAAAAGCCAATTGACTCAAAAACAGTACCCACAAAGAAACAAGTAGAGATGTTTCTCTTCCTGGTTACTACTGACACCGTGACACCGGATTTTGTATCAAGGGCACAGATACGGGTCCAAAGATAACATACCTCCTAAGGAACTTCTGGTGAGGGGGGAATTCCCTATTTCCCACGGCATCCTGGCTTTAATGGTGTCTTTTCATGCAGTTTCATAAACCTTGAAGGTCTATGAAAGTTCTTAAGAGTTTGGTTCAAGACTGATTGCTATTTCTAGTTTTTGATAACAAAATAATTCCTCATTCTTTGTTTTATCTTAGTTCAGAAGACAGTTAAGAGAAGCTAAGATGTCATTTGAAAACCAAAAGTCCCTGTTCTGTATCTTTCCATTCCAGATGTTTCCAACCTTCAAGACAAAAGCTATCTGAGATAGAACTTGGTTATTCATGCCTTTGAAAGGCTCCATTTTATCAAGGAAACCACGATGCCCAGAAGGGATGAGTGTTGTGCCCCAGGCCCCAGAGTTTGGGACAGAGCCCACCCCATTACTCCAGTGCCCTGCCTTTAATAATGATAAGGCCCTACTTGGTCCTGGAGAGAAAATGGTAATGATAGCTCTTCAGAAAAACTACCTAGTCTGCGTGTACTTTTGCTCTGGCAACGCTCAGGAAAAAGGAGGAGCGGCTCTCAGTACTCTTGAAGCACTGTCCTGTCACTAGCAACACCCAGTCCCCATTTCTTATCCTCTGAGATGAGCAGAACCCACAAAGGTGGCAAGGCTGCACACACACAGGGGGGAACAACCTTCCTACAGCCTGTGCACAACACTAAAAAGGCACTGAACCTCTACAGATTCTTTGAAAGTCACACACCGACTGGATTTCGCTCTCTCTCTCTCTTTTGCAACTGCTTATGGCTAAACTGCAGTGTAGAGACGGACCAATGGTTTTTCAATTCAAGCAAACAGCTAGACATTTTTCTTTCCAAATATAAGTCATGCACAGCTCCCAGCCCCCTGAAGCCAGTTTTGCAAAGTGCTAGATTCTTTGTAAACATTCCACGGATTTCATTATGCATTTAAAAAAGTGTAGCCCTGAAGCTAATAAGATAGGCACTGGCATCCTGTTCCTTTTGAATTGGTTCTGTGATGCTGGTTGTTAATGAACCCTGGAGCAACGCAGCCAGGAGGAGCACGGTGCAGATTCAAATTGCACAAACACTGACCAGCTTGAAGCAGAAGTCACTGGTGAAGTCAAGAAGTTTCCCAGGCTTTGGCTGTCACAATCCCAGTAAATGTGGTCCCTCCAGCTGTGTGAGATGCACCTGTGACTGCCTTCCCACCGTCCCCATCCCTTCACTCAGAATGACCCTCATTTCTATTCTGCTCCCATTGCCCCCATATCGCCCTTAGGTTCTGGGCACCAGGGTAGCACTTGTGACTGAGGCCCAAGTCAGAGTTCATAATCTCACTCCCTGGTCATGTGGATGGGTACGCAACACCATTCAGATCAGTGGGACATGTCGTAAATTTTGCCAGGTGTTCCTGGCAAAGAAGCTTCTGGGTCCCCAGAAAGGGGACCGACCACGACACCCGCCCTCTTCCAGAAAACGAACGAGGAAGAGAAACAAAGGGAGGATTTCACCATCCTCATTTTATATGCAAGACTTATTAGGGACGTGATGAAGGAACTAATAATGAAGTTTAATTGCCAATCAAGTGAGAGGGTTTGTTGTTGGAGAAGAATTCCTTAGGATTAAATATGGCGTTCTAAAGACCGCTGCAGAGGGCACAGCTTCTGCAGCAAGACAAGCAGGCTCAGTGTATGGTAGTCATCATTCTTCTCAGGAAGAGAAATCCTGGAAATACCAGGAGATTAAAAAAAAATAATAGCTATTCTTTTTTGACACTTAGCTGATCAATGTAATTTGAACTGTCATTCAAATAGACTAAAAAAGTCTCGGTAACTTTATGAGACGTAGTGGGCTTAGGAGAACATATCAAAATCATATTTCTGTTTCTCTTTGTTGGCTTCCATCAAAACAAAAGCAATGCTATTCTTGTCTACTTTTTCATCACATTTTCAAAACATGAAACAAGGGTTGCCAAGGTAATCACTGGCTTCCATAATAAAAGTCATAAATCAAAGGAAAGAGTAATACTTTTGGAATTACGCAGCTTGATTTCACATTACCAGGGAAGGCTAGAAATGTTGGTAACCTGAAACCTGACGTTTAGAGGTCATCAGAGAAGAGGTTACGCTTACATAAAAAAGTTACATAATTAACCAAAATTAATCATGTTTGCATAAATTTTATAAACACAGCAAAGACTCAGATTTTTGACTAAGCTTAATTTAGTCTAGAAAACTAAGCAGTATAAGCTTTTAGGAGAAACCTCTGCTCACTCACTAAAAGGAAAGAGGTAAAATCGTAGCTTTTAGGAAACATCTGAAGAAATAAACAATTTCGGAAGGCTGCAAAGACAGAAATTATAGTCAAATATCCAAGATGTAAAGCCACATTTTGAGGTTATACTGTCCTTTCTTTTCTCAAAAATAGCCCTTAATTAAGTCAGAAATTGCAATTAATAGATCGATATAATTAGATTGCGAAGCCCATTCACAATACTTGAAGGTTGCTGTGGACTCATGAAAAACCACATGGAGTGTAAACTGCCCTCCGATGTCTTCATTACTGAGAGCCCTCTACAACGGTGCTATCGCAGAGGTCAGCCCTGAGGTTAGCAGCCATCACGCCATAGCCACTGTCATCGCCACTATCTCTAGGACATTTGGACAATCACTATTCCTTGTGATTCAAATAGAAATACTGACCTTGCACAGACCAGGCACAGGGCTTCCAAGAGGTCAAGACTTCCTCACAACCTATGTATGTGTCACGTCACACAGATCAGAAACGAGCCATTCAAGGTCCAGTAGGCTCTCATATGTGACATGATGCACAGCAGGGCCCCGAGTGCCGGTGTGTCATTCCTGCGTTTCCTCTTAGGGACGGTGTGCCTTCCTACGGTGAAGACTGAAGGACAAGTCCGTCTTCTCCCAGCTCCACCAAGACCGTCCACTCCACGCTTTTCCCCCATCAGGTCCTTCGAACTTGACTCCCCTTCTGCCTGGGCTCTCCCTCAGCTCTTTGCCGAGTTGTCTCTACCTCATTCTTCTGACTTCTACAAAAACTCACCTCTCCGGAGACCCACATGCTGATCAGTGTCTAACGCAAGGCATTGTCACATCGAGGTCCTTCAGGGGGCCGGACACAATAAACAATTATTTTGTTTATTTAGTAGTTTGCCTCTTTATTGGCTGTCTCACTCGCTGGAATGGTTGTAGGTAGCTCCCTCTGTTTCACACTGCTCTAAGTTGAATCAGCAACAATGTGTACATATAAAATACCAGAGTAACTGTAATTCTAAGAGCAATGATGATTCTTCAGCCACACCCACATGACATGTGCTTTTAAGACTCCGTGAGTCATTCCTTTAACAGTGAGCTTATGACTCTGCGCTGAATTTCAGCAACTGATGCATCTTCTCTTCTATTTCAGGTAACTCTCCCAAGTGTTCAAGTTGACAGTAACAATCAGAAGCATTGACTAGGGGTCTACCCTGCCCTACTTTCTGGCTATCTCCAATCCTCATCACGACTCAGCACAGCGGGTATTACGAAACCCTTTACCACAAATGAGTAAACAAGGTTCAAAGAGGTTAAGCTACTTTGCCAATGTCACCTGGCTCATCAGTGGCAGAGCTGAGGTTTGAACCCAGGTCTATTATCTACAGAGCCCATTAAACAACCTTACCCTCTCTAACACCACATTTTATCACACATCAGGATCCTTCCAAAGCATCAGCTGAACCAGGGCTGCAGAACCACTCTGGACAATGGGGGCGAGGCAGAAAGTGAGACAGGAAGCTGGGCAGTCTGACTGAGGGGACCTGCTCCAAGATAATTAAGGCTGCTGGCTGCGAGGCCTCTTAACCTCTCTCAGTTCAATAAGTGATTCGTCTCATCTGAAAGAGAACCAGTAAGGTCCATTATAAAACACAGAGACAATTTCTCGATAAATTCTGTGGGAGGCCTACCACCAGCTGGGATGGAAAAGTAGTCATCCTAACATGCAGTGTTTAGAAAGTTCTGGAAATCGGTGCATCTTAGGGATACTACAGACCCTCAGCATTCCTCCCGTGCCCTGCTGTGAACTGCTGGAACCACCCTCAGTAACATCACAAGCACGAGGATCAGCGACTCTGACGGGTGAAGACAGTGACATTTCAGCCTGCAGAGTATCATGGGAACATGACGGCAGAGTTGTTAGGAGTTCTGAGTTCATACAGGCTTCTCACCCCAGCTCTGTCACCTACTGCAACCCTGGGAAAGTGACCTGACCTCTCTTCTGAGCCTCCATTTCCTCACTGGGGAAAGGGGGTAGTTACAGGACCCACCTTTTTGGGCTGTTAGAGGCACTGAATAAAAGACTCAAAATTAAGTGCTCAGTACCATGCCTAGCACAGAATAGCTCTCAACGCACGCTTTCCTACTAATGGCAATAATCTATTTGCAAATCCTGCAGTTAATGTACCTGAAAGTGGCCAAATACTATTTTATACCAACGAAGAATGAAAAAGACATTATAAACGAACTTCCTTTTTCTAATGCAGAAAGTATTTGTATTAAGTGTGAGGAATTGTGATTTGCATTTATCCTTAGATGTGGAGTCCCTCATTCAACACCATGTCACCAAGTGGTCCTTAAAGAAAGCAACTATCATGACACATCCTTACTTCTTTTCTACTCACCCTTCCTCTCTCTTTTACCTCTTTTATTTTTAATTTTTTCGAGTCCCAGAAGTATTACATAAGTATGTTCTCCTAGCA
Organism: Saccopteryx bilineata; assembly: GCF_036850765.1. Lineage (NCBI taxonomy): Eukaryota > Metazoa > Chordata > Mammalia > Chiroptera > Emballonuridae > Saccopteryx > Saccopteryx bilineata. The sequence goes on along the minus strand of NC_089493.1, from coordinate 180,081,663 downwards.
AAATGATCAGTAGAATGTGACAACAAGGGAGTATCAGCGTCTACTGGCCTTTCCCACCCTCACCCTCCAGAACATCTAACTGCACCCCCAGGAAAAGGACTGTCAGACTTCCTAGGAATCCACATACAATGTTACTAGATCGCCATCATCTCTTTTCCCTCTGTCTTCCTTTGTTTGGTTTCACTTCCGGTATTATGCAATCACCTCGTCTTGAAAGCCCCCTCTTTGATTGTTCCAGATCACCCCTTCATACTTTCTTAATAGCACCCGCGCGTCATAGCGGCATTCTTACGTTTATCTGCTCCATCGTATGATTACTCTGTCTCCCCTACTCCACAGCAAGCTCCCTGAGGAAGGGACGGAACTTATTTCTTTTCCCTATCATACCTCCACCACCCGCTACAGACAGTGCTGGGCTCCCAGGAAGAGCTCAACAAACATTTGTTGAGAAAATGACTGCACTTCACTTACTAGACTGTCACCAGATAGTAAACACAGTAGCAAAAGAGTTGAAGAGTTGAGAATTTTATATAGGAACCATTTTTCCTAATTGGGACCAGGACATTATCTTTCAAAGGAAACCACAAAAGTCAGCAAGAAGCAGAAGGCTTTCCACCAGTGAATAAACAGGCACAAAGTATCCCGCTCTCATGAAACTGTTCTTACCAAGAAATGAAATGCAGGTTTCAGTTGAGAACATCAGAAGTTTCTTAGGTGGATTATAAAGCATTCACCTCTAAAAGAGCATCCACCTATGTATGGCATGACAATGGTTTAACCCAGTGACGGACTGAGTGACCCAAATGATCATTTTTCTCTATCTCTGGGTTTCAGGGCAAGTGATTCCTTTTTTTATCTTGGAAATATGAGATGTGTCAGAGAGAGAGAAAACATGCTTGCTTAACATGGCCAATTACAGTCTTGTGTGTTAAGGCTCAAAATTCCCTGATATCGACCTACCCAAATTTGATGACCAGGTAAGGGACAAGAATGTGCTGAGTCTTCTATCGTATATTTGATAAACACTGGCATCCTGACTGGCTTGAGTCTGTGAAGTGCAATGGTTGCCCAGGTCTACTGCTCATTGTTTATTCTTTATTCTAAGGTTTGGGGGTTGACTGGAGTAGTTATTAGGCATGAGACCTTACACAGATCACCAAGCCTCAGCTGCTCCTTCAATCGGAGGGGTGAAATTGAATGATCCTTGCCATGTCTCATCTCTCCCATTGGGATGTTTGTAAACAATCACTTAACACAACAGATAATGAACAAACTTTCTAAGGTGCAAAGAGCTTTACAAGTATAAGGAGGTCATGAGGATGCAATAGAGTTCTGTTTTATTTTATTATGTTTCTTGGAATATAGTAGGCATCTAAAAATAGCTGTTGCAATAACATGATGATTATGTCAACACGGGGACAACATTTTCAAGGAAATTTTTACTGTTACATTTTGAGGAGGGAGTCACACCCCAGGGCTCCATCACAGTGTCTGGTCACGCTGGGTGCGTGATAAGTGGGAATTCAATGACTCAGTATTCCACGGTATTGTTCCTACTGCAAAAGGCTTACACTGACCTTAAGTTCTTTCTTGACTCATTCTTTGTCTTCAAATACTTACTTACTTACAAAGTATCGATTAGAAAACCAAGTTTTAAGAGATGGTAAGGTCTCCACTTAATACAGGTGGCTGATAATTCAAAGCTGACCCAAACTCCTAATTTCATCTGCACAAGCACTGTAGTATCTCCATGACTGGAAGGGCTATGCTCCTACCTAGGAACTTCTTACTATTCATTAACTCATCTATCAAAGCAACAAGGAGACCTCTCACCATGGCTTGGTGAAGGCAAAAGAGTAATTCAAAAGGCAACCAAATCATGACTTCCTATAACACAGGGGCCAGTTATATTATTAGTATGTCTCCTTAAAATATTCATTTGGTTAAACCTCTTATGAGGGTTCACCAATACTAAAGTAGTGTTAAAACGCCCATTCCTTATGATTTCCAGCTACACCCTGACGATCACTGCCATTGAATGTTATGCGATAAATACATTACTGGTTGTGACGGATGTTTTATTTTTAGACAGCAAGCATTTCTGTAGCAAGCTGAAAGCATCAACTTTCAAGTTAGACATGTCTGGATCTATATACTGATCTTTTACTAACTAGTTGGAGAAGTGGGTAAGTTAAGCGGTTCTCTGTGTTTAGCCTCCTCATGGATAAAGGGGAGAGACGAGTACCCAGCTTACAGTGTCACTGTGAGGAGTAGGTGAGGGAACCCAGGTAAGGGACCCAGCGCGGTGGCATTCGTACGGTTAACAGCAGCTGCTGGCACTGCTGTGGTAGACTGTAGTCTCCAAAGATTCCTGCAACACTATCCCTGCATTAGTTCCCTGTGGCTTCCATAACAAATTACCACAAAACTGGTGGCTTAAATCAACAGAAATGTATTCTTCCATGGTTCTGGAAGCCAGAGGTCTGAATTAAGGTGTCCGCAGGGTCACACTTCCTCTGGAGGCCCTAGAGGAGAATCCGTTCCCGGGTTTTTCCGCGTTCCAGCAGCTGCGGCATTCCTGTGGCCGCACTTCTCCGGCCTCTGCCTCTCGGGTCATACTGTGCTCTGTTCTGTGTCAGATCCTCCTCTGCCTGACTCATAAAGACAGTTGTCACTGGAGTGAGGGCCCGGCTGGATTCCAGGATGATCTCCCCACCTCAAGATCCTTAATTTAGGCCAGGCCATATATGGCGACAGTCACCGGTTCCAGGGATGAAGCCAAGGCCTTCTCTTTTTTTTTGGGGGGGGGGGGGAGTACCATTCAACCCACTATAAGGCTTCCTCCTACATCCTTTTCTAGAACCTGGCAATGTTCCCTTGTACAGGTGGGGTCTTCGTGCCATCCCTGTGAATCCAGACAGGAGTTTGTGTCTGCCTTGACCAACAGAGTGAAGCGGAAGTGAGGCCACCTGACTTGGGCGTCTGGGCCGGAAGTGTGTGATGCGCTGGTCCCGTTGAAGTGGAACCCGTTCAGGGACCCAGCTATGATGTGGACAGGAAGCCCGAATGAGCCCCCGAGGAGACATGTGGAGGTGTCTGGCTTGCGGGGGTTTCAGCTCACAGCCAGCATCAACCTCCTACATATGCACGTAGAACACGCCCCCAGGGGATTCCAGCCCCAGCTGTTGGAGCAGCTCCAACCTTCTCAGCTCAAGGGCCATACAGACAGACGTCAGGGAGCTCAGAGGAGCCATGCCCACCGAGCTCTGTCCAAACCGGGGATTTCTGAGCAAGATAACTTACTGCTGTTCTAATAAGCCACTAAGATTTTGGGGTGGTTTGTTGTGTAGCAATAGATAATGAGACCAAGTATTCACTAAATAATTGAATAGATTAAAATTAAAAATTAAAAAAGGCACATGCGATGTACGTCCTGGCATTTAGCGTCCTGAATCTTTGTGTAACTAAGTATGATGTGAGCAAACAAACATACCTGCTGAGGAAAAAGCCATTCGGTCACTTTCATTCTGAGTCAAAGAGTGTGGAAGGATACAGCAATTAGACACAGAAACCATCTGAGCCGCGGAAGACCTTATATACCACTGGTTCCAAACTGCACCTTTTACATACTGGGGGAATAAGGTTCCGAAATGGCCCCTGCTCTTCCCGTCAATGCAGCCCTCCACCCAACAAGCCTCCACCTTGCTCCTCGCAGGGAAGACGAAACATCTTTCCCAATCTGACACGGGAATTCTGGGCCATCTGCTCATCAGGTTGCAAGAAACTTCTCTTCTCCTCTTCCTGTTAAATTGAGTTATTTTGTTGGTTGGCTTCCCTACCTTAATCCCATGGCTCCACATCTTTAAGAAAAAACAACAACAACAAAAAACAAACAAAAAAACAAAAAAACCTGTTTAGGGTGCAGAAAGAAAGGGCAAAAAATTGTTAGATGGTGAAGAAGGAAGAACTTTTCTGTTCAAGGTCGAAGTATGCCTCCTGGGCCCTGTTGCAGAGATCGGCTGGTAGACTCTGAGCCGGCAGTGGCTCACACCTGCTCCACTGATGATGGCAGCTACCAAGCCCAGGTAGCTGTTGAATGTTTGAAGGGGCTGGAGTGACTGAGCCACTGCATTTTTGTTATTTTATTTTATTTATTTATTTATTTATTTATTTATTTATTTATTTTGTATTTTTCTGAAGCTGGAAATGGGAGAGACAGTCAGACAGACTCCCGCATGCGCCCGACTGGGATCCACCCGGCACGCCCACCGGGGGCGACGCTCTGCCCACCAGGGGGCGATGCTCTGCCCCTCCGGGGCGTTGCTCTGCCGCGACCAGAGCCACCCTAGCGCCTGGGGCAGAGGCCAAGGAGCCATCCCCAGCACCCAGGCCATCTTTGCTCCAATGGAGCCTTGGCTGCGGGAGGGGAAGAGAGAGACAGAGAGGAAAGAGGGGGTGGGGGTGGAGAAGCAAATGGGCGCTTCTCCTATGTGCCCTGGCCGGGAATCGAACCCGGGTCCCCTGCACTCCAGGCCAACGCTCTACCGCTGAGCCAACCGGCCAGGGCCTTTGTTATTTAATTTTAATTCCATATCAGACAGCACAGTTCTAGGCAAAGTATTTACCAGGCAACCTTGACTTAGAAATCCTAACTACTGTCTCTCAAACCACCCAACTGACCTAAAACCTCCCTCCTTCTATTTATCAGTTTCTTTCTACACCCTGAGCCACCCCCCATGCGTGCTGTGGAAGGACTGGCCCTCATTGTGACATGGCCTTTGGGACTTGGAATAGCTCTCCTAGGATTGCTTAACGCCTCGGTAAAAGGGAACAGATCCTGGAGACAGAGTCATGGCTCCCAGCTGCTGAGAGCTGGTCAGAGTTCACAGCCGCACGGCTGATGCGACCTCAAAGCTCCATGTGTGAGCGGCTATGTGTGAGGCATGAAGACAGCAGTATTTCTGGGGAGATGTACCGACATTTTTTTCTCCTCAATTCTAGATGCATAAAAAAATGAATTTTGAGTGTATGAAAATGATAATAGTGGCAAAGGTCACAAATATGATCCGAATACCAGGCTGGAGTTGCACAGTAATTTGTTTATAATTGGATCTCAAGCTTCCCAGGGTGACCTCACCAGAGTCTAATTTGCATCCTGTTTGACTTCACCAGTGCCCTCTCCCTTCCCCTCCTCCCTACCCCTCCCTCTCTCTCCAGAGCCTGGGCTCCCAGCACTGGAACCACAGTGCCTGAGGCCCCGCACCGAGTGTTAGGCACCCGTCTCAGGCTGCAATCGGCTGCCTTCTCCGCTTTAAACACCACTTGAGAGGCCTTATCCCTCCTTTCAGACTCGACATAAGAAATCCTCCAGGGTCTTCTAACTTGAGCTGATTTCTTCTTCATACTACCTGAAAACACTTGTCATTTTTTGAATGCATTACAATTGCATAGTGGTTTTTTTTTTCTTCCTAGTAATTATGATCTATTAAAATATACGATTTTCTTTATTATAATCTTTAGAGTCCACACAAAAAACACTGTGAACTGCACAAATAGTGCTTAAGAAAGACTGGCTGAATGGAAGCTACCAAGCCCAGGTAGCTGTTGCCCAAGAAATGGCATAAATCTGCAGCTCGCTTGGCCGATAGCATTTTGCAGCAATTACAATGCCCAAAGTCATCCTTAATGATTTGCATTAATGCGAAGGCATAGAAAAACACAACCAACTTCCAACCAAACAGGACCCTGCAGAACAGTATCCCAGGACCGCTCACGGAACAGAATCAATTTTCTACCTTTGGTTTTTCTGCAATCTTCATGCCACCTTAAAAAAAAAAAAAATAACACCATGGTAATTTTTCAGGTTGATGAATATGAACTCATGGATGAGAAGTGGCCACAGGAGTCACAGCACTGGGGGCTGGATGAATGATGGTCTCAACATGGGGAACCTTTTCAAGTTCCCCAGGGAAGCCGACCTCTGTGCGGACGTGGGTGCGACTCGCACAGGCGGTGTGCCCATTACCTGCGTTAAGCGAAAAGGGTAACCAAAGCCAAGGACATCATTTCCTCCCGTTTGCTCAGCAGATCTATATTAACGAGGATGATGTCCCCTGCTTCTATTCTCTGTCACCCTCCACCATCACCTTTCTCTTTGTGTGTAATTAAAATGGAGCAGGTAGTTGACACACAGGAGGGAGTGTCTGTATTAGAAATACCTTTTCATAATCAAATTCAAGCACTCATCTCATTTACGACCTGTTATTCTTAATAAATCCACTAGGACTCCATTTTAAGAGCAATATGAAGCTCTATTAACCTATCTTTATACATTTTAATTTAAAATGACTGCCTATTCATTTTTTTTTTTTTGTCATTCGCTTATTCAATAAACATTCCAAGTGTCTACTATGGCTAATAAGCCATCCAATAAAGCTGTGGATTCAAAGATGACTAGTATAAGGCTCCTGTCTTCTGGAGCTCACGGCCCATGAGGAGAAACAGCTAGAAAGTAGTCACTGCAATACTGCATGCCACCCCTCCGCCCCCAGCATGGCACCAGGTATAGCAAGACACAAAATCTCAGCTAAATTCGGGTGGGGGTGGGGTTTTGGAGAATATGTGAGAAGAGTTTAAAAAGGAGAGTGTTCACAGGAAACCACGTGTGGATAGCCTTCGCACGTGAGCTCTGACCTCTCTCATGGGGTGGGGGGGGAGGCCTGGCCGGGCCACACGCAGAGCAGGGCTCTGAGAACTGCAGGGCTCCGTCCTCCCGGGACACCGTGGATGGGGCATCTCCCTGGTCTGTGGGCAGCCAAGCAAGCTTCGGTATGATGCGGGAAGCCCGCTGGGCCTCTGCAGCTCGCCCTCTGGGCTTTCCCCTGGGCCACAGGAGGCTGGGACTGGCAGAGGCGAGAGCTGCAACGGGAAGGCTGCTACACAGGAATGGTCAAAGGCAGACAGAGGCATGCCGAGGTTGAAAGGAAGAAGAAAACTCGAATAAACACAGGGAACTAATCAGTAGCACAGCAAACGTATAGGGGACCTGGCCTGAGAACAGAAGAGCAAGTTCTAAGGCAAGAGGCATGCCAGGTGGCCCAGGAAAGCCAGAGGGTGGACATCACAGAGGGGCCTTGGTTCCTGACATGCTCTAGGGCCCATTGCAATGAGGCCACCCACGCTTCCGTGCCCTCCTGCTCCCCTGAGACCCCAGTCCCTTCCATAGCATGTGTGCCCTCGCCCCTCTACTCGAGTTAGTGGGACTTGGTCACAATTCCTGAGCCTTCCCCAAACAGGTGATGCAGCAGGTGTCCTGAGTTATGGAGCACCCTGGGCACTCTCTCTGGCTTTAACTATCTTACAATGTGTCCAATTTACAAGTATTAGAATGCCTTCTTCGGATCTTCAGTGGATCGTTATGTAACTGTAGGGTCAATAAATCATGTTTTAGACATGGAACTGAACAGATCCAATTTGTCTTCATGAAAATAGCACTTGGGAAATGGGCAAAATACTGTCCCTGTGACCAGATTCCAGCCTTACCCCTCACAGGCGGCGTGACCTCGTGTAAGTGACTGCATTTCTTGGACCCGCCGTTCCCCCATCTGTAAAATGTGGGTAACAGTAGTGCCTGCCTCATAGGGTTTTTAATGAGAAATGTGGGGAAATTATCAAGTTCTGTAGAAGTTTTTATTAAATAAGTGGACATTCATTTCCTATGTAATCATAAATGCAATGGTTTGGATTTTGTGTTGTTGAAGGAAAGAGAACTAGAAGTTAGGCAATCTATTAAACACAGATATAGATAGCTCTACTTCATGGAGGAGCTACCAGTGCCGGGCATTGACCAGATACTTCACATCTGTTGTCTCGTGTATGGGGTCTGCACAGAGACAACTGGCAATTAACAAACACCAATGAAAGCCAACTGTATATCAGGCACTAGGTTGGGGCTACAAAGTGAAGAGAACACAATCCCTGTCTCCTGGGAAGATCCTGGCGTGGTTGGGGTGCAGAAGCCCAGTCAGGCAACTTTGCCATCTACTTTGGTTCAATCATCGTCAAAACGAGGCTGTCTGATAAGGCGACTCCTCCGGCTCCTATTTCAGGTAACAATGAACGATTTCACACACACTGGGCTAAATGATCATTCCCATGCCTTTTAAGTTTTGCCACTTAACCACTTGCGCTAAATGATGACATAGATGATCAATACTCAAGTATTGAAGTCAAGTTCTTTAACTGGGCTGCTAGAATACATTGGCAGAAGCGGAAGCCCTTTACAGAGTGAGATCTCACCTGGTCAAAGCAAAGCCCCAAAGACAAAACCCACAGCGTTCAACAGGAAGATAGCTTACAGTCTTCAATAACACCGAGGCCAACGCATGCATTTCTATACCAGCTGTGTGTCTTTCAGGAAGTCACGCCACTTCTCTGAGCGTTGGGTTTTCTTTTACTAAAATGGAGATCGTAACCCTGAATTTGCAGGGTTGTTTTGAAAATTAAATGAGATATTCTGAACGCCAAGCACAGGGATCAGGACAGAACAGACACGGAGTAAACATTAGTCCCTTTGTGCAGTACAGTGTGTAATAAACTAGAATAGGTCAACATACAGGTGTTTACAGTGTAAGTAAACCACACAGTCTTCCACTTAGGGGAAAAGTGAGGAGGAAAGTGTGACCTTGTCCTACCTAGTGATGAGGGCCAGAATATCCTGCAAGAGCAAAGGAGAACAAACTCATTTTTCTTTTGATTTACATTTGGAACAAAGCAGGCTTGGTTGGATGCTTGTCCAGACTGTTAGGTTGGAAGGACGCCTCCAACATATTCCTTGGGGACGGCACAGAAGAAAAGCATGACAACAGTAAATTCCAGATGTCCAATCTTGGATAAACTGCCAAGTCCTCAAAAGCACTTTCGGATGACATCAGCCACTTGGCCCGTTATTACTCAGAGGGTTTGATGATAGTGTGAGCTTTCCCCAATCCCAACTATTGCATATTCCAGGTATACAAAGTAATCCCTCTTTCCTATTGGCAATGATTTCAAATCCCTACGGAAGATGCCTCACTGTCATCCCGGGGCTTTCCTGTGCTTTTTCAACCCCGCAGTCTCCAAGATGACGCTGGTTAATCTCTCATTCATTTTCAAAATCTCACTCTTGGTAAATTATTATTTGTGGGATAGAATTAGAATTCTAAAAGATCATGTTTTACACTGTGATTGATGGGAAAATATGCTAGGAACTTGCAGAGAAAGACCAATTTTCTGACACTTCAGCTCTATTTGCTCAAAGGCGTAACTGTAATAAAGCACCAATTATGGTTAATAACAGCATTATTCTCACCCCAGTAAGTACTTGGTTTGGTAAAGCCGTAAGAACTCTCAACTTTGGCAATCGATTTAGTTAATGATGGGAAATAGCCTATTTCATGTAGATTATTACTTTAATGTCATATTGCTCCCTAAGCTTACACGTACTCAAAATGAATTGTCACTCAATACGCATTTACATATACCTCTCATTATTAGGCTTGCCAGACTAAATACACTCTAGAAGCCCCATTCACATAACACCACAGGTATCAATGTTTGAGTTCATATTCATCACACTCACTCCTAAATATTTCGGATTCTATAAATTAATGTCATGCCAAGCTAGGTAAAAATAATAAAAATAGCCTCAAATAGGGGGTTTAGAGGACATGGGAGGTTCCACTTGGTTCCAGTGGAAAGGTAAGGAATTCTATGTTGCTTTTTGGGCTCCATGGTCCAACTGTCTCACTAGCTAGAACCTGGGTGTATCCCAGAATGGCTTCCAATGCCTCAACTCCCACCTCCAACCAGTAGGTGGTTGGATGTGTCAGTTCCATCTTTTAAATGTCTTTTAAATCTTGTTTCTCTATTCTACCACCCCGCCCTCAGTCTTCCTTTATTTAATACTGCAATAAATAAGCTTTTTCATTTACAAATTTATAACACACTGAATAAAGCCAGCAGAGAACACGTAATCAACACGCGGCAACTGTGGAAACTTGGACTTAAGACCAAATGTACCCAGGACACCCTTTAGATCCCTGAAGTCTGAGAAAATGTCCTAGCAAGCACCTAGACCACCATTTGAGCAAGCATCTGTCCACATCTCTCTCACCTGCTTTCCACATTCTCTGAATTCTCTTTTTCCGTAAAGAAATTCTGAGTTCAGTTAAGTGTGCACTGAGTCTAATTCAGAAACAGAAGTTGATGTGCTCCAATAGTCTAGAGCATATCACCTTGAATCCGTCCAAGCCCACGGAGACTGGCCTGTATAGCCTCTTCCAAACTTAAAACTGCAATACCAAAGACTATATTCGCCAAAGAATTGAACTATATTTTTCTCCTCAAGAAAAAAAAAAAAATCTGTAAAATTAAGGTAATTCTAAAAATGAGTTTCCTAGCTTTAATGACAAGCATTAAGAAGTGAGCCACTCTGATGCCTGAAGCAAGGTCTCTAACCTTGGCTTACAGCAGGGGTCCCCAAACTACGGACCCATGGGCCACATGCGGCCCCCTGAGGCCATTTATCTGGCCCCCCGCCACACTTCCAGAAGGGGTACCTCTTTCATTGGTGGTCAGTGAGAGGAGCACATTGACCATCTCATTAGCCAAAAGCAGGCCCATAGTTCCCATTGAAATACTGGTCAGTTTGTTGATTTAAATTTACTTGTTCTTTATTTTAAATATTGTATTTGTTCCTGTTTTGTTTTTTTACTTTAAAATAAGATATGTGCAGTGTGCATAGGGATTTGCCCATAGTTTTTTTATAGTCTGGCCCTCCAATGGTATGAGGAACAGTGAACTGGCCCCCTGTGTAAAAAGTTTGGGGACCCCTGGCTGACAGAGTCCTCAGGAAGTCCCAATTAAGCACCAACAGCCCCTCCCATTCGTGATGAATGAAGGCACACGGAGAAAAGATGCAGCCCTTGCTCTTGCTGAAGTTCAGTCCGCCCGGAAACACATGTGAACATTATTCCCTGGAGCGAAAAGTATGATCACAGGTATGTAAGAGGAGTTACAGGAGCAGCAGGAGAGGGCTGTCAGACAGGGAAAAGAAAGGGCAGCTTCAGCAGACGACACGGCCCAGGCCTGGAACTGTCACCACCCACAATGTTAAGGATAAAAATGAACTTTATAATTCAGAAGGGGCAAGTATCCACGATCCTATTTGGAATTGTCACATGAAAACCATACAGTCAATTGTGTTATGGTCACTTTTCTTTATCAAACGAGATTTTTTTTAATTTTATTTTTTTGCCAATCTAATGAATTACTTTTGAATCACACGAAAGGAAATTATGCTAAGAGCCTCAGATTCATGCCCTCTGTGCCTTCACTAATAACTTAAATTGCTTATCTTGCTAGAGTTGCTAGGAAATCTCCGGTGGGGGTGGGGGTGGGGGAGAGAACACCTCAGAATAAAATTGCATTATTTAGTCAACGTTCTTATGAACGACAGGACACAGGACTCAGTTACTGGAATGGACGGAAGGCACATGCGAGGTCATAAAGGAGGAAATCCGTCTCAATTGGGTAGCCAGCCTCTGTGGAATTGAGGTTACATGGAAGCCCATCCTCACATGTAATTTGAACAGAAAAAAAAAATTTCTTAACCAAAACACCAGGTTGCACGGTATTCTGAATCCTACAACCACCGCTTTTCTACATCCCTCCTTCCCTCACTCTTCCCCTTGCCCCTGAAGAGAGCTAAAGGAACTTGTGTGATTTTACTTACAATCGTGAAGTTCATGACTTTGAGAATCCAGATGGTCATGGCCAAGTTCACCAGTATTAAAATCATCAGGAGCAGGACGAAGAAATACAGGCATCGTTTCCGCCAGCCATAAATCCCCACTTTGTACACCTGGGGCCCCTCGGAGCTGGGCATGGTGTTCCGCTGGTGCGTGTACTGTTCCTGAGGCATCTGAAACAGACCGGGCGAGAGAGAAGCACTCACGTGAAACTGCTGAGTGAGGGGGAAAGAAGAGGATGAAGAGGAAGAAAAAGAGGAAGAAGAGAAGAAGAGGAAGAGGAGGAGGAAGAAGAGAAGAAGAGGAAGAGGAAGAGGAAGAAGAAGAAGAAGAAGAGGAGGAGGAGGAGGAAGAAGAAAGAAAGAAAGAAAGAAAGAAAGAAAGAAAGAAAGAAAGAAAGAAAGAAAGAAGAAAGGAAGAAGAGGAGGAGAAGGAGGAGGAGGAAGAAGGAGGAAGGAGAAAGAAAAAGGAGGAAGAGAAAGAAGAAGAAAGAAGAAAGAAGAAAAAAGAAGAAGAAGAGGAGGAGGAGGAGGAGGAGGAAGAAAGAAAGAAAGAAGAAAGGAAGAAGAGGAGGAGAAGGAGGAGGAGGAGGAAGGAGGAAGAAGGAGAAAGAAAAAGGAGGAAGGAGAAAGAAGAAGAAAGAAGAAAGAAGAAAAAAGAAAGAAGAAGAAGAGGAGGAGGAGGAGGAGGAGGAGGAGGAGGAGGAGGAGGAGGAGGAGGAGGAGGAAGAAGAAAGGAAAAGAACCAGCGGAAGAGATATGGCTGGCTGCTGTCTGAATGTTTTCCACCTTCCTGGCCACTCTGAAAATCTGCTCCCTCTGGATAGAAGCGGCCCCTCTGGATGCCTGCTTTAGCCCTCCCAGTTTATGTAGCCATCTCTCATGATGTGTGTGTAGACATCCACGTACACACATATCAGGAGGGGAGGGACCCCCAGGAAGCTGTTTTCCAAATGTCTCTGAGAATCCAAGTTTTTTGTGAGGAGACATTCAAGAGCTATCAAAGTCCTGAGGGTAGAATTTGGAATTCTTCTGAGAAAATAAAATAACCCCAGCAGTTCACTGTGGGGGTATGATTACACTATGCAGGGAATTTTTTTGGGGGGGAGGAATGACCTCAAATGCAATTATTCTTCATTGCCAGAAAGTGAGTGGCAAAAGTAACGATTTTGATCTTCCTTCCACCCCAAAGTTCAAAGCGGGTACTGATGGGCACATAGATGAAGTTTCACTTGACCCAGGAATCTTCAACAAATGACAACCTGTGCTTACATGCTCCCCTTGACAGAGAACTCACTACCCTTAAAAAGTTAGTCCTTATGGGTCAGACTATTCTAAGTGACATCAATCAACTCATTTATTTAATAATGATTAAAAAGGCTCTAAGTCAAGTAAGGTACAAACATGCCTTCCAGGGGCTTGCAGGCTAATGGGAAGAATGAGCTAGTTAAACAGTGATTATAGTGGAGTGAGGGAAGTCAGAAAATATTTGTCCACAGTAAATAATATGTCAATTCCTTTTAAAATAAGTACGCTTTCCTAAATCCCCACTGTTGACACAAATTATCTTTATATCAGCACTACTAATGAGGTGCCAACACAAATCTAAGTAATCTTATCACTTCCATAAAATTATAAAACCAAACCAAATTTTACAATTAAACACAGAGATACCAACATGTATTATTCAAAATAGGAAATGACTGACAACTACAAACAAAGATGCTTTGCTAAAAACTAAGCCATCGCTCCCTGGCCTTTTTACAAAGACCAAATAGATGGGGGGAACATGCCTTATAAATCTGAAGGAAATTAGGTCTTGATTTTCTATCCAATCATATTCTGTAAATTAAGCAAATAATCACAGGATCTTAAAATCATGTCTAAAATGCTCTTTAATTCCAATCAACTACAGTAATTGCATGGATGACCAGATTTAAGGCTATAGAAGTTGACCCATGTGGCTACAGAGTATGTGGCAGGGTAAGGACAGGAATAGTAGTCCTTGATTCTTGTAGGTATGATGAACGGCAAGGAATTCTTAACACATTAGTGTACAGAAGCTAGAGATAGGCTGTTACACCAACTGCCTTCCCTCTGACATTTATAATTCTCCAATGGAAGAGTTCCACAATTTACCTACAGAACAGAAATGCCGTGTTAGTAAATATCTATAAGAGACTGGGAAGTTGAATATCACACTTGCAATTTTTTTCATACAGATTGTTAGAACTTGCCAGAAATCAGTGATTATCCACTAGAGGTTCTCAATCCTGATGCCCATCATAGGCACCTGTGGAGCTATTCAAAACATCTATCCTCGGGTAATTAAGTCACAAGGGCAGGACCCAGGCGTCAGCATTTTTAAATGCTCCCCAGATGACCCGAAAGTGTGAACAAGGTTGCAATCACTGGTGTAGACTAATATCTCTCTCAATGCAGCGGAATTCGAAAGAAACTTTGAACAAGTACAAATTCAAACTCTGAGCTCTGGAATGAAATTAGAACTGTTGAAAAGCTGCTCAGGTCATTTCAAGCATTAGGGATTTTATTTATTTATTTTTTTAATGGCCTTCATTATTTTTTTTTTTTAAATCACAGTACATCATGTCAGGACAAAAATCTTGAAACCAATTCTAATCTAGTATATAAAAGAGCAAGAAAGCAGAGGCCCTCTGCTTAAAGCCAGAACAAGGGATGGGCCAGCATTGAGGAGCCTTTGAAGGACACCTGGGCCCCCAGAAACCACAGATTTTGCCCAACACGTTTACTGACGAGCTAACTTGCTTGAAGTCCAGAAGGGAAAGGAGCTCCCTTTCTAGTCATACAGCAAATCAGAATCTGAGCAGAGACCAGAACTCAGATCCTCTGATGCCTGGCTAGTACCCTTCTCAGTATGTCGTGAGGGCTCCTCCATCTCCACCATACCCCGTCTACTTTCAGTAGCTAAATGAAACAACATACCCCAAGCTGCAACTCTCTAATTAAAGAAAAAAGATAGATCAGTAGATCAATCAATGGCCCTGGTTGGTTGGCTCAGTAGATAGAGTGTTGGCCTGGCATATGGACACGCCAGGTTCAATTCTGGTCAGGGCCCACAGGATAAGCAACCATCTGTTTCTCTCCCCCTCCCTCTCTCCTTTCTCTTCCTCTTTTTCTTCTGCAGCCAGTGGCTCAATTGGTTTGAGCATGGCTCCAGGTGCTGAGGATGGCTTCTTGGAGTGTCAGCCTCAGGCACTAAAAACAGCTTGGTTGATTTGACCATCAGTCCCAGAGAGGGATGGCTGGGTGGATCCCAGTTGGGGTGCATGTGGGAGTCTGTCTCACTATCTTCCTTCCTCTCACTTAAAAAATAAATAAAAAGTATATATTTTAAAATAATAGATCAATGGTCCATCAATAGATTAACAGACAGGGGAATGAGCAATTTTCTATGAATGACTGCAGAAGGAAGCCTTGTCAGCCAAACAATGCAATGGAGACATCTGTTTTCAGTAACCCTGCCTGGAAAGGAAAAATTTAGATTTGCTGAGTACATTAATTTTTCTAGTTAAAAAAGAATCGAAACATGTTGAAATGATAAAAATTTAAGAGGAAAGACAATCTGCAATCTGTGTTTCTCTTTGATTCTTCCCAAAAGCAGTTTGCTGTCCAGGGAATGAAGTGGAAGTTTCAGGTCCTCCCTTGCCCAGGCCCCTTCGCTGGCCCTGGAAGGGGCCACAGTCATGCATGTCCAGCATCATACATTGTTATAATAAAATTGACTTAAGAAAGATGTTTTTATTGCAACTAGCTAAGACCCTGTCTTTTTCAGCTTCCCTTTAGGTTGAGTGGTTTTGGAGGAATGACATGCATTTTAGAGGTCCAGCTAACAGCAAGTTAAATTGGGGGTTGCCACAGTTTGGGTACAGAGATATATATATTAATATATTTATATGGTTTGCAGACACATCCCTGCAGAGGTACTTTATTGCTAGCTGTCTGGTGCAAAAATGGCTTTCAGGAACTGTTCCACTCGTGGTGCCAACTCACCAAGTGAAGTGTCCTAAAGGTTCTGGACCAAAGGACACACTGCAATATAAACATCTATAACAGCCAGCACCAGGAAGAGGTGGCTGGTAGAGAAGACAGAAGCTAGCTGGACATTTCCATCTATCATCAGATATAAAAACTTTCAAATGTCAGATTCCATTCTCATGGACGCCCACTCAAAACAGAATTCCTCTCTAGTCAAGGATATACTCAATTCTGCGTATATAATTATAAATGCACTACTGGGTTTTCCTTTTTTACGGGAATCAGAAAATAGAACTGTCTTTGCAGATTATATGCACCATGAGTCTGTATTTTGTACATAGAATTGCATGCTTCACACATCACAAACATCTGTAGTAAAGACCAACAAACAAAAAAAACTAAGTTTTATTGAAAGTACCATAGGAGACAATTATTCTTTTATTGTCTATACAGGAAGTGACAGTGCCAAGTAGCTGTCAGATGATGAGACTAAGCACCCAAAACTGTAGGAAAAGTATGTCAGACAGTTAATTATTAATATCATTTTTCTGGATTTTATGATATGCCATCTTCTAAAATTAATAATTTAATCTTTCTCATTCTAAATGCATATTCATGTGTTTAACTGAAGTTCATACTTCTAACTATTCAGTTATTTATTTTTTCCCTTTAAAAGAGTCCCACATATTGTTTAAGCTTCAGGTCTCATAGAACATGGACCCTCCGCTAGTCCCTCCCAGAAGGACCCCAAGCGGACACCTGAACCTCAGTGGAACACCATCCATCACCTCTTGGCTGAGATTGGTGGGAGGCACAGTTATCTATGCTCACAGCAAGTGGTTTACAGACCTCTGAAGGCATAAGCAGCACTGCAGGCTATTGATTAAATGCAGATTCCCAGGCACCACATCAAAATATAATAATGTAATAAGCCTGGGGGCATCCCAGAAAGCTGTACATTTAACAAGCAGCAACACTGACTGAGATAGTAATGGCCCAGACACCATGTTTCAAGAACATGAACTGAGATCCAACACAGAGAAGGATGCCGGCCCCTTTCTGCCTCTCCTGTGCTGTCTCTCACTGCCTCCCCATCTCTGACCTGTATCCCTTAACATAGCTTTGCTGGCTTTCACATTTTTGCCGCCTTCCTAACCTGGAGCTTTCGTTTCCATCTCCACCATCAGTAATGTATTGAACATTATGCTTTTTGCAGCTTTTGGTGTGTTGGTTTTTCAACGTGAATAGCTCTTCTCTGCCATTAGCAAAAGTCTTAGCTTACACCTCTGTTCTCTCCCTGCCTCTTGCCTAATTTTACTCTCCCGGATGCCCAGGGTTCCCAAGATTCTCAGCAAACTCTGGGAATTTCAGAGTCTCAGCCGTCCACTGAAATGGCCCTTTCAGAAATCACTGGGTGATGTCTCCGATCAAAATTCCATGTGCTTTTCTTAATTTCCCTGGGGCTTTCTGAAGCTCTGGACCTTGCCAACTTCCCCCTTCCACCTGGAAATTCTGCCCCGTGGCATTAATGACATGGCAGGCCGGAGTTTCCTTTCAAGGTCTGTGATTACCGTCTGTCTTTCCAAACTCTCTCCTCGGCTTCTTTCTTCCGAGTTTGCATTGAGAATGAGCGGCGCCCCTCTTTCATCTCAGAGGCGATGGGCAGGGCTATGCTTACATTTGATGCTTCTACGAGAGTGAAACTCAACTTACCCACTTTAACTCTAGTTTCCATCTCTAATTGGACCTGTCTAGAAACGCCCTTCGTTTCTCTACTCCCTCATCAATTCATTATTGATTACTGGGAAAATTCCACTATGCAAGACTATGCAAAGGGTCTCAAGATGCCACAGGTAAGAAGGATTGCCTTGCCTTTAGGATGCACACAGCCTGGGCAGTGGAGAATAAAGAGTAAACAGACAAAGAATGAACACTCCGTGCAGGGCCTCCAGGACATATGTCTGTAACATCAGAGAGAGCATCACAGGATGGGAGGTGTTTTCTAGACTCATCAAGAGAGAACTCGCTGAGGATGGAACATGTCAGCTGACACTAGGAGGCTAAGAAAACAAAAGCAGCGAGGGAAAGGCTGAGGTCAAAACGTGTCCCATGCAGAGGAAAGAAAGCAAAGTCCCCAATGCGGACAAGGTCTGCCTGGTTGGCTGTCACGGATAAAGAAGGGGTAGACATGAGATGAGTCAAGAAAGCTGCCTGGGGTCAGATGACACCAGACTTTTGAGACCACAGCACAAAGTTCAGAAGTTTTCGGAAAGATGGTCAAAACCTATGACAGGGTTTGAAATGAGAGAGTGATTGTCTTCAGGAGAAGAAATGTTTTTCTTTAATTCCTCCCAAATAAGAGCTACCTGGAAAACAGCTACAGTACCTGTGTTACCAACCTGCTGTGCAAGAGCGCATTATGTTTTGAGGGATGATTAAAAAACAATCAGTAAACTTCTAAAGACACATCGATGCCCTCACGTTTCCAGATGCTTTTTCTTTGGGGCCACGGTCTGCTCTTCTAATGGGGTAGAGCTGAGGACACAGAAGCACTGACAGACGTCTTGCTAATGCTTGTCGGGTTCCTCTGCCCACCAGCCTTCACAGTCTTGCTCCATAAGGAAGTTCATGGGAGCGCCAATGAGTGTCATTCTAGGCACACTTACATATCGTGGGGAAAGAAACACGGCAAAGCACAGACCTGGCCTTCCAGGAAATTTCCAATCTATTTTTTCAACAGTATTTTTTTTCAAAATACTTTTGACATCTCCCACGTGCCAGGTTCCCAGCAGAACTGGACATGTATAGGCCTTCATGTGGATGAACGCCAATAGTTCTGCCGTCATCAAGCCAGGGTTCGATGGGAGAGATGAACAAGAAATACGTAAATGGAGGAAACCATGAGAACTGAAGTTAGGCATCAGGAAGGAAAGAAAGATGGTTCCATGACCAGCTCTGGACACAGAAGGCCATTCTGACCAAGTGACAATTAAGGTGAGGCCTAGAGGTGGAACAGGTGTTCCGGCAGAGGACAGACACAGCAAGCACTTGGTCTTCCACACATGCTCAGGTCGGGCAGGAAGGCCGGCAGGGGTTGGTTCTGTATGAGCACACAGGGAAGGGCAGGGGACGAGCTTGTAGAGAAAGGCTGAGAAACAATGATACTGAACCTTATAGGTTAAAGTAAGGAGTAAAGAATCAACACAGCCAGGCGAACAACTACATGACCTTATTTAGTATGGGCATGTGAGAGCCATCAAGTGAGCTAGGGTGTGTTGACGATGACGACGCTGTAGGTTAAAATTTCCAGTGCATTTAAAAGTGAACATGAATTACATCACCTTCTATGATTGTAACCAGTTCACATAAATAGGAGGCACAAGTGCCCTCCCAGGCTCGTTGGGTTTCTAGAGTTTGTTGTTGAATCTGAGTCATTTGGGATTATCTTGGCACGTCCATAAGCCTTCTGCTAGCCGTGTTAATTTTGAGGGCTTTGAATGAAAACTATTTGCTTTCAAGGGTTGTTTTTGCTCAGCCATCCGCGTGAGGCATTAGTCTTGGATTGCTGGTGCTTGGCACCATTTGTACGACTGTAACAAAGTCATCACTTTTAGTTTTTGATATAATAACCAATTTTTTTTCCTCATAAAATTCAGACAGAAGTAGAACTGCCTATTTATGTGAAATAATCCAGAAATGACATATTCTATCTAAACAAGTACTTGGATTTAAACATTGGGTAATCCGTATTTTAGCTTTCTACCAATTATGATACGTAAGTGTCAAACAATTTTTGCTGAAAAAAATTAGACAAGTATTTAAAAGGACCAAAGAACATACAGTTAAGAACATTTCTTTTGCATTCACACTTTCAGCCTTCCTGCTTATAGGCAACTATTCCCAGCTTCTTTCTCTTCCTTACAGAGATGTGAACTACATGCACAGGCTTTATTCAATATATACATTCAATGTATACACACGTTTTAACTTTCTCTTTTTTTTTTACACAAACAAGGACATATTTTATGTTCTTTTATTGTCCAACTCTAACTTGGTCTACTTAATACCGTAGTTTAGTGACAGTTACATAAAAACATTTTTAAATTAGTTTGAAATTGTAGAGATACACGATATTTAACCTAACCAATTCCTCAGTGATGACTACTGATGTTATTTCCAGTAATTTTCTGTTACCAATGTTTATTCAAACAAATAAATCCAGTATTTATCAGATATTACCATGTGCTGACACGAGGTATTCAGCAGTGAAAATACTGAGCCTCAACTCTTGGACCTTATATTTAACTGGAGACTATGATAAACAGATAAACAAGCAGATATGTAACTTTTCATACTTATTCTTAGGAGTAAGTTTTATGAAGACAAAAGTAAAGGCAGAAAAAGGGACAATGACTGGGAGGCTCCTACCTACAGCACCATCAGGGAAGGGCCTCGGTAGCAGAGAGATGTGAGGGGGGGCATGAACAAACAAGAGAGTAAACCATGAGGACCCCCGAGGAGAGCACTCCAGTCAGAAGAAACAGTTCCAGCAAGTGCAAAGGCCCTGAGGTGGGGGCTCACTTTGCACGTTTACAGGACAGTGTGGCTAGATCAGAGTGAGCAAGGGCAGAGTGTGTGCAAGTAAGTTTGGAAGCACAGGCAGAGAGGTTGTATAGTCAGTCTTATAAGCCACAGTAAAAAGCTTAGGCAAGATACCGATTGTAAGAGTAACTTTCAGGGAACAAGGCATAGGAGTGAAATAATCGGATTTTCCTTCAGGATCACTCCAGCTTCTCTCTCAGGAACAGACTTCAGGGGACAAGAATGCAAGCAGGGGACCAGGGGCCTGTGAGCACTACTGCCGGCCGGAGCACACAGCCAAGACCAGGCTAGACATCGGGGGAAGGTGCCCAGTGGCTGTGTTTGGAGTATTTGAATGGTCGAGCTAACAGGATTTACTGCTGTCTGAAACACAGAGTGCGTGCAGGAAAAGGACAGGAGTCAAGGGGAATGCCAAGGTTCTGGCGTGAGCAGCCAGGTGAACGATGGTGCCATTCATCAGGACGGGGTCCATTAGGAGAACAGCAGGCTTGCGGGGCAGGAGGCAAATGGGGTGTGCGGAGGGGAGAGAGAGAGCTCAGTCCCGTCCTGTTGATGTTGAAACACAGGGAGGAATCCGTGGGGGTGGAGTCACATGGCCTCTTCCAAATGCGTGTGGAATTCAGGGGGACGACTGGACTCAGAGATGAAATGTCACGTCTCCAGCACGAGTATTATTTAAAGCCACATGAATGGAACTTGCATCTTTCACATGTGTCCAAATATACCTCTCAGAGAAGCCCCGAGAGACCGAATTGCTAGATCAAAGTATGTGTGTTTGTGCATGTGACTGAATATATATTATATATTGTTTTTATGACTGTTATTATTCAAGTTCTCTTCCAAAGTGCAATGTCCTCTACGTCTGAATGTAAAGTATTTCTCTGTGATGAACTAGAAGATATTTCAGTACAATTATGAACAGTAATTCTTACTGTTCTAGAGATTTAGATGTGTGAAGTTCCCATTGAAGTAGTTTTAGATAGAAATAGAGTTTCAAAACACACCTACATATTTGTACTGGGCATCATCAGACATACGAGCTCACACATTTCTGAAAACATCTTAGGAGATCAATATTATTAAAATTATCTCGTAAATTAAGATACTGAGGTCCTAAGGAATTAAAGAATATTCTGAAGGACTCCAAACCAATAAGTTGTTTAGGGTTTGGACCCAAACAACAGGCTCAATTTTCTTTTCATTACACACAGAATGAGGCAAAGCTTGGCTTTCCCTGAATAAGACATGGGGTGTTTAGAATTATCATGCAGGTGTGTAGTGTGGAATGCATAAACCCTGCCACCACCTAACAAATCCATGTGTCCTTCCAGTTCTCCTATGGCTCTATTCTGGACATTTGGGATATATCAATGAACAAAAACACAGTGACCCCCAATCTCACAGTACCTGTAGGAGGCAGTGGTGAGAGAGGTCAAGGAAATGAAATCTGTATTTGAAACTTACATCACAGAGAATGAGTGCTATGGGGCAAAGACCAGAAACGAAAAGGGAGGTAGAGAAAGAGACAGAAAAGGGGGATACGTAGTTCTGTGGATTGGGAGCAGAGCAGGTGCACACTTTAAAAGCATGAATAAGACTGACCTTATGGAATGGTAATGTCTGAGCAAAGACTTGAAGGAACTGAGAGTTGTTGAAGACTCGGCTGTGTGTAAAACTCAGAGATCATTCTAAACATAGCCCTTGATGTTGCAAGTTGAGGACTAGAAAAGAATATGTGTGCTGAACACCCTTGAACAGGAAATGTAACTTCAAACACCTGACCGCAAATTTATTAGTGTCATTTTCACATGCAAAGGACACTGCATCTACCCACCATGGCCTCATGTACGGCCAGCTTTTAAACCAGAAGCGACAGATCCTTTTCAACTAACCAGCTACCCTGTGTTGTGTAAGGTCTGGGCTTCTTAAATCCCCATGGATGATTCTGTGCAGAACAAGATAATGACAATCACAGGTCAAGCCACCGCAGCTCATGACCAAGCTAGGTAATAAAATAATAATAAGCATGACTCAACCACTTAGAATCAGAGAACAAGACCCAAAGCTTGAAGGAAGAACGGACCATACAAAGTTCACATCACTGTTGAACAGTTGAGACAACCAGGTTCAGGAAGGTGAAAAGACTCCATCAAGGTCACAGAGTAAAGCAGTGACAAGACCAGAGTCAGCTAAACTAAAAACCAGTATGTTTTTCACAAATTCCAGGCTGTAGTCTTTTCAACTGAAAGGCCTATTAGACATCATTTTCATCAATCACCATACCTGTGCCTTTTGAACAATACCCAATGGCAAATCACAGCAAAACCCTGTTTCCTAACACAAAGAAAGTACACAAAACTGGTGACAAACGCTTGGGCAGTGGTTACCTGGGCCAGACACTGTTCTAAATGTTTTATTGAAACTTTTTACTCTTCGCACACATGTAACTATGTGGTAGGCTATTATCATTACCCTCATTTTACAGGGGAGGCAACTGAGAAACAGAGAGGTTAAGTAACCTACCCAAACTCACACAGTTTGTTCAAGAATTGGAACCCAGAGCCTTGGCCTGGCATGTAGAAGTTCCAGGTTCGATTCTTGGCCAGGGCACACATGAGAAGCACCCATCTGCTTCTCCACCCTTCCCCCTCTTCTTTCTCTCTCTTGCCTTCCCTCAGCCAGGGCTCCACTGGAGCAAAGTTGCCCCTGGTGCTGGAGATGGCTCCATGGCTTCCGCCTCAGGTGCTAGAATGGCTCTAGTTGCAGCGAAGCAATGCCCCAGAGGGGCTGAGCATCGCCCCCTGGTGGACATGCCGGGTTGATCCCTGTCGGCGTATGCGAGACTCTGTCTGCCCCCCTCCCCTGCAACTTCTTACTTCGGAAAAAATTAAAAAAAAAAAAAAAAAGAATCGGAATCCAGAGTGCCTGGCTGAAATATCTGTTCTCTCAATTCTTGTGTTAAACCCTTCCAGATATAGATATACATGTATACTTGGCCAGAACAGTATGATTACTAATTTAAAAATCTGTATTTTTTTTTTTTTTTTGTATATTTCTGAAGCTGGAAATGGGGAGAGACAGTCAGACAGACTCCCGCTTGTGCCCGACTGGGATCCACCCGGCACGCCCACCAGGGGGCGACGCTCTGCCCACCAGGGGGCGGGCGATGCTCTGCCCCTCTGGGGCGTCGCTCTGTCGTGACCAGAGCCACTCCAGCGCCTGGGGCAGAGGCCAAGGAGCCATCCCCAGCGCCCGGGCCATCTTTGCTCCAATGGAGCCTCGGCTGAGGGAGGGGAAGAGAGAGGACAGAGAGGAAGGAGAGAGGGAGGGGTGGAGAAGCAGATGGGCGCTTCTCCTGTGTGCCCTGGCCGTGAATCGAACCCGGGACTTCTGCACACCAGGCCAACGCTCTACCACTGAGCCAACCGGCCAGGGCCAAAATCTGTAATTTTTTTTAGCGAGAATTTCTCAACATGGATATTCATTTTCAGTTGATTCATCAAATGCTCATTGAGCAACTACAGAA
The DNA here is from genome assembly GCF_036850765.1 of Saccopteryx bilineata. Lineage (NCBI taxonomy): Eukaryota > Metazoa > Chordata > Mammalia > Chiroptera > Emballonuridae > Saccopteryx > Saccopteryx bilineata. The sequence continues at coordinate 180,057,730 of NC_089493.1, read as the reverse complement.
TTCCAGCCAGGGTGCAAGTCACTCCAAGTATAGAGTGACTTTCTTCTCCAGGAAATAAACCCTCTTCAATATGTCTCTAAACTGTAGCAGCTTTTACAACATCATGAAAAACAGCTACAACAAATTAGAGACATCCTTGTATAGTGATTCAATCGTTGTATAAAATTAGCATTGATCCAGTATCTTCTCCCTTGACCACGGTGTTAGGTAAGGATTTTTTGCTCTTCTCTAAGCTCTCAAATACTTGCAAAGACATCTGCCATCTGAAAGGAAATGCTCATCGTATTTTTAGACATTTTTAAAAAATCTTTTTTAAAGTGTCTGGAAACAAGAATGATAATAACACCTAAAAGTTATGCAGTTCGCTAAGCACCTTGTATGCCTTCACATATGTAAGTAGGTATGTGTGTACGCACGTGTGTAGGTCTATGGAGGTATAACTTATGTCCAGGAAACACGCAGATATTAACTATCCAGCTCCAGAACTACAAATCTGTACCTCGGTGTAAACGATGCTCAATCAAGACGAGGGACATTTCCATGACCCTAGAAAACCCCCTCATGTCCTAACCTAAACAACCCCCACCCCCAGAGGCGGTGACTATTCTGGATTCTACCCCATTTGCATGTTGAATCCTACGTACAACTGTATGATGCGAGGATTTCTAGAAGTGTCTAAGTTGGACACCTGTGCTCTTGGCCTCCACGCAGTCCTGCTGCGTTTTCTCCAGATAGACACTTAGCTTATCTCAACAGTGTCTCCTGAGCGAATCAGATCAGAACACCCTATCTTCCCTCTTCTGCATCTACATGGTACCACATGCACCACCCCTGAAAGAACTGAGAACGTGGGCACTCAGATCATTTCCTCCATTCTGCGGTTCAGACGAGAAACCCAAATGAGAGTCACTAATGTCAACACCTACACGTAAGGAAGGTGGGGGTCAGGGACATGGACACACACCCTTTCAGAGGAGCAGGAGCTGCCATGTGCCCCCAACTGCTGTGCCGTGAGCAGTCAGACCAAGGATGCCCAGCTTCCGTGTCTTCTAGATCTTCTAGATTTGTACATAATGCCTCAGTAAGTTGAAATACTTTGTAATTAAGTCAATTGAAGAAAAATACGTTATGGACCAACGTATGCGTCTGTAGGCCAGTCCATGGATTGCCAGTGTGTGACCGGCTGTTGGCATCCTTGGCCTGTGAAACACCGGGGAAGTTTCCTGAAGGACAGGAGTGAGGCCACACACCTTTGATGATGATGGCCAATCTTAGGCGTTAATGTTTGGCATTGCACGGCAAAAGTTATGCAGCCCGGACTCTGGCCAATGACCAACCCTCCTGACCACCGAGACAAGCCGTGACTTGAGTAAACACAACTAAACGAACAACAGTGAGGAAAACTGGCAACAGGAAGGTAGAACAGAATAAAAACATAAGAAGGAAAGAGCTAGAAGAGAGTATAGGACAAGAGAGATGACGGAAGGTAAGACGAGGAAGGACAGGGATACACTGAGGGGTTGCTTCCTGGCTGTCTCCAGGCTTTGACCAGTCTGCTCCCCTGGAATGTGCCATGCCGAGGGCTGCAAGCCCAGTCAGAGTCAGGAAAGCAGGGTGGTGCTGAGGGCTTCGCTTGGAGAGAGGCGCTAACCCTGACATTCATGTACCTGAGCTCACTGAGAACAGTGTCAGTGGCTGCTGGCTTCCTCCCCAGCAAGAAATTGCAGGGTTTCCAGGAATTCAGTGAAGAATTATTAGCAAGTCAGGGTGCTCACAGGACAGTCTGATCCTATCACCCCGGCCAGGAATAGCAGTTTGAACAAGGAACGCGTTTCTAATCCTTGGCAATAGAGTCTTTATCAGGAAATGGTGCCTGCCTTAATAGACGCCATGGATTGCATTATCAGTTAAAAAGAAGGATAAAGCCATCGCAGCCATGTCCACCCACACACCCACAGCTCCATTAGGACAACCAGCAGCAGAGATTTCCAAGCGGACCAATCCCCCAGGATTGATACACTTGGTGAACCGTGGCAACACGTTCCTCCCCCAGTCCCTGCAGACCTGTGTGATGGGCAGGCCAGGGGCTGCCGCTTCCATGCCTTCCTTTATTGAAGGTGGGTCACACTCGCCAGCAGGAATTTGAAGCAATCATGAAGAGGTTCACCTTTCTGGGCAGCAGCAAAGGTGAGAGACAGAGGACACCGGAGGCTGCAGAATGATCCGGGCCAGCCAGAAAGACAAGGCCACCTGGATGACTCCACGGAAAACACTCTCCTCTGCGGACTGTCTCAACCCAGCTGTCTCAACCTTCATTCCAGCTCCTCTGCCTATTTCATTCTTTGCCAGTGTGCCCCGTGCCTTCTCAGTTAATATTTAAGCATAGAAACCTAAAATACTTAAGTTTTTCCTGTGCCCAAGACACCGTGCTTAAGTGCATCATATGCACCATCTCACAACACGCTGTGGGTTGCATATTATCATGTCCATTTTCAAGACTAAACAACTGTGGCATGTGGAGGTGAGGTAACTTGTCCAGGGTCACCCAGCCAGGATCATGGATCCAGCCTATCTGTCTCAGAGCCCGGGCTCCATTCACAGAATAATCATTCTCCTGCTGCCGCAAGATTATCCCATTCTTCTCCCTTGCTCTGTTTTCTCCCTTACAATCGCCCTCTTCCCTTTAGGTTAATAGATGTCTGGTGTCTTACTCACGAGCCATGTACTTGTCAGATGACTGGAATTGAGTTCAGAGAACTACATTTTTCTCAGGAGAAGGTTCACTGGAATGTGTTCAGGGAAGAGGAAAGGAGAATGGTGCAGGAAAGAGGAGGGCAGATCAAATATGTCAAGATGCCCAGCCTTGGGGGAGGAAGACCAAGATATACATAAAGAAATGGAAGAGCTGTAGGAATACAAAAATCATGCACAGTGAGAAACAGAAAATACATTCGAGGCATCTGATCCCATTTCACGGATGGGAAAATTAAGACCTGGCTTTCAATGGAGTCAGGACCAAACCCAGTATTTCTGACCACCTCGACTTTTACTCCCTTCTCTTCATCTCACTTCTGCACCAGGCACCACTGCCACCCTCACAGGTGGCTTAAGAGACTATGACAATGGCTATAGGTTATAAAGAAAGTAGAGACGCAAATATGGCCCAATCTGAGGAGGTTTGATTTGAGAAAACAATGGCCCACGTTGCCTCATTGTGCAGGGAGGGTCTCCGTCATCACATCTGGCTGGCATCTGTTAGCAATGCTATAAATGACATCCCTGCAGCGAATGATGATTTCACCGTGACAGTGTTCAACAAAATCAGTTCTGCGGACCAGTGTCTGGCTAGCTTCAACTCTAATCTCAGAAATCTCGATTCAGGAGGTTTTGAGAAACCATGGGACCGGGAAATTCCTGAGGGTCCTTCTGACAGTAGGAATCCATGACCATGTAACTTTCTCTAACATGGCTTCAGCTATGACTGAGTGAACACAGGTGACAGGCAGTCCACAGCAGACTCAGAGTCAAGGAGCAAGGAGCACTGTGTTTCAGACACCTGTGTGTCTTGGACGGGTAACGTATCTTTTCTGGTCTCAATTTCACCTTCTTGAAAATGACAGAAACATATTGTTTTTATGAGCACTTAGAATCCTCACAAAGATAAACCACATTCCGGGGCCGTATAATGTCTCATTCATAAAATTTCCAGAATAGGTACAGCTATGGAGACAAAATAGGTCAGTGACCGGGGCTGAGAGTATGAACAAGAACTGACTCAATGGGCACGGGGAAGGTGTTTGAGATGACGGAAATGTTCTAAGACTAGGTATTGCACAATTGTATAAAAATGCTAGAACAAAACATAGACAGTAAAGTCTCAGACATTCCTCATTGTAGTATCTTTTCTGACATACCTACTTGGGCAAGAAAAACAAAAGAAAAAAATTAACAAATAGGACAACCTCAAACGAAAGAGTTTTTTCACAGTAAAAGAAACCATCAAGGAACTGGAAGGACAACCCCACTGAATGGGAGAACGTATTCACCATTACACATGCTCAGGGGTTAATATCCAAAATGTATAAAGAACTCATATAACTCAACACCTCCCCCCAACCCGAAAAAAGTTTAAAAAATCCAATTAAAAGTGGTAAAATGACCTGAACAGACATTTCTCCAAAGGGGACACACACATATGAGAAGATGCTCAACTTCACCAATCATCAGAGAAATGCAAGTGAAAGCCACAATGGCCCTGGCCGGTTGGCTCAGCGGTAGAGCGTTGGCCTAGTGTGCGGAGGACCGGGGTTCAATTCCCGGCCAGGGCACACAGGAGAAGCGCCCATTTGCTTCTCCACCCCTCCGCCGTGCTTTCCTCTCTGTCTCTCTCTTCCCCTCCCGCAGCCAAGGCTCCATTGGAGCAAAGATGGCCCGGGCGCTGGGGATGGCTCCTTGGCCTCTGCCTCAGGCGCTAGAGTGGCTCTGGTCGCAACATGGCGACACCCAGGATGGGCAGAGCATCGCCCCCTGGTGGGCAGAGCCTCGCCCCTGGTGGGCGTGCCGGGTGGATCCCGGTCGGGCGCATGCGGGAGTCTGTCTGACTGTCTCTCCCTGTTTCCAGCTTTAGAAAAAAGAAAAAAAAGAGAGAGAGAAAAAAAAAAAGAAAGCCACAATGACATATCACCTCACACCCGTCAGAATGGCGCTCACCAATAAGTCAACAAACAACAAGTGTCGGAGAAGTTGTGGAGAAAAGGGAACTCTCCTGCACTGTTGGTGAGAATGCAGACTGGTGCAGCCACTGCAGAAAATAGTATAGAGATTCCTCAAAAAATTAAAAATGGAACTGCTTTATGATCCAGGGGTTTCACTTCTGGAAATATATCTAAAGAAACCCAAAACACTGAATCAAAAGAATATACGTGCCTCTGTGTTCATCACAGCATTATTTACAATAGCCAAGATCTGGAAGCAGACCAAGTGCCTATGAGTAGATGAGCAGATAAAAAACCTGATACATTTAAACAATGGAATACTACTTGGCCTTGAAAAAGGGAAATCTTAACCTTTGTGACAGCATGGATGGACCTAGAGAGCATTATGTTAAGTGAGATAAGCCAGGTAGAGAAAGACAAAAAGCATCTGATTTCACCTACATGTGTAATCTGATGAATAAAATAAACTAACAAAATAGAAACAGACTCATGGATACAGAGAACAGACTAACAGCTGTCAGAAGGGAAAGGGGTTAGGGGGCTAACTGAAAAAGGTGAAAGGATTAAGCGAAAAATAAAAGTAAAACCCCACATAGATACAGACAATAGCATGGTGAACACCAGAGGAGAAGGGGGTGGGGGGGGGTAGAAGAGGATGAAGCAGGGGTAAGTGTGAGGAACAGACTTGACTTGGATGGAGAGCGCACAGTACAATACACAGATGATGAATTGCAGAGTTGTACACCTGGAACATGTATAATTATATATCAGCCAACGTCACTCCAATAAATTCAATAAGAAAAAGTAAAAAGTGAGTAATACTATAATACAATAATTCAATCAACAGTGGAGGAATAGATCTTTTTTGCCTCTCCTGTTAAAAAGGGGTGACTATATTATTCAAACTCAAGAAATTCTGAACTAAGGGATAGCCAAATCCCTTCCAGAGGGTAAAATTCATGATTCCAGGGACTGCTTTATATTATGAAACAAATACTAAATGCTTTCACCAACGATTGTGGTGCATGCCCTTGGAGGTGTTTTTTAAAATAAAATTTGAAATGAAAGAAACTCATTAAAATAAGGCACATACGACCTCTTACATTTCCTTTCAGAAGTTTGTCTTAATACTCGAGCGTCTGTGGGCAGGGCCTGGAGCAAGCTTTGCTCACTGCCACCCTTCACCCAGCTCCAGCTGCTCCCTTCACTCAACACGCCGGCAGGAATAGCACTGCATGGAACAAACACGGGTTAAAAATAAGTCCTGAGCCGGTCTCCTCCTTGCTTAGGAAATCTGAACCCTGGGACGATGCCAATCTTACAAAATGTGCTTTCTGATTACCAGCAGACGGCACAGCGGGGTAGACTGACCACGGTGTCTCCTACAGCGAAGAGGGTAAAACAGTTTTCTTGAGCGAGGCCAGGGTTTACCCACACACTTCAAGTCAAACAAATCAGTGCGGGCTGCTTCTGGCTGCTTCTGGAACGTGTGCGTGCCTGCGCACAGACCTCCGCCCTGCGCCCTCGCTGCCCAGCCCACAGGGTGGCCGCACCCCGCGCCCTGCACCTCTGCCCTGGATTGCTTCTCTAGCCTCTGCTCCACTTCTTTCCTGTCACATGTCAAGGGAGCCTGCTTTTTTACCCCCCTCCTATACTTCTTAATGGGGAAAGTCTGGAGTTGCTTCCAAGTTTTAGGCATTGCTGCTCGTCACCCTGCAACCTGGGGTTGCTAGTATTTCACGCCTGTTCTGCTCCATGCTTGACACGCACTACATTTAGGCGAGTATGATACTAAAGCTCACTGGAGGCCCCCTTTCCACTGGCAGTGGGCTTGGCGACGGCCCACGTCGCTTTTTAATCTGTCTTGGCATTTTGCTCACTCAGGAGGCACTTGGGAAAAACACAGTGTAGTCAACTGTCTGTCCTGACTTCCATCTGCCTTCCTTTCTTATCCCGCGTCCTGGAGTTGGCAAGCCCTCCGCATCCCCCCCATCCCAACCCAACGCAGAGATGAGATTGATGAGGAAAACAATGGTATGTGCCATCCTTAGCTTTAGAAACCCTGCTGCCCCATTCCCTCCCCCAAGTGCAAAACTATAGAGAAAATAAAATGGCTGGCAGAAAACCAAATTCATCCCCAGGACACAGGGTCTTTCCACTCATCCTAGGTGCACAGAGAAAGATATATATAGATATATCAAACTCCAGCCCTCCATTTTCCACTTATCCACTCATCTGACTTTCTATTAGCTACTTGTTGAGAGAGTTTAGAACTGAAGTAAACACACACCTGTTTTTCAGAGGTCCGCCCTAAGAGGTCCAGTTACTACTCTTCTGCTGTTCAAGAAGTATCCAAAAACCCATTCATTCATCTGTTTTCCCAGCCAGACTCTTAGCCAAATCCCCTTCGGAAAACAGCATTGCAGTTACCACTGCTTGCTCTGCCAGGAATCACAAAGTTGTAGCGAGATCTAATGCACCTCTTTCTGAGCTGAACCAGTTTCTTAAATGCCACTGCATTATTTTGTGTATATTTTATAACTGCTAAGCATAGAATAAGGTATAGCTGTCTTAGGGGGAGTATAAATCTGTATTACATTATAGCTGATTTGTGTGAGAAAGATTATCTAAAATTTGATTTTTTTAAAAAACATGCCATTCTTCAGTAAGGTATAAAATAAAACCAGTTGATCAATAAAATAAAATTCACACACCATTATGTCTCTAACTTTTAACAATGATATTGAGTGACTGTTTTCTGTTACTCTTTAGTCATTTATAGTTAGTTCATAAAATAGAGAAGTAGTTATTGAGCATAAAACTGCCAGTTACATTTTCAACTCTGTAAAATTAAAGATTTTTATAGAAACAGAATTACAAACATTGATCCAACATATTTCTGGGCAACTATATTTATCACTAGGCTCCTTTAGGACCATCACAACCTCATACAATCATTAAAGATGCCAGAAACTCACACACTCAGACACACACACACACACACACACACACACACACACACATCTGCTCCTACACTCTGAAAGTGAACTCCAAAACAGAAACTTCAAACTCTTAATTCCCTCCTGAAGTGAGAGCCATTTTCTGCTTTAAAAAAAAACAAAAAACGTTCCTCTCAAAACTCTCACGAAGCAGAGTAAGTAACACAGACAGTTTCATTTACAACTATCTTTCCTGCCAATGAACTGTCTTTCCCCACATAAAAAACGTTCCAGAAGGTTGGGGCCGGGAGAGGTGACAATGCACAAATTCACAGTTTTCTTTTTTCACATCGTGCTGCCGGCTCCGTCCTAGCTCTCAGAAGTGGCTCTGTCCTGCTGAAAAGTCAGCTCGCCAAGGCGGTGGGGGAAAGAAGAGATTCCAGGTCCACACCAAATGTTTAAGTGATGGAGTTCTAGCTTGCTTACATACACACACGCACACACGCACACATGCACGCACGCACACACGCCCTGCAAACTCCGAGTGCGTGCAAACAAACAGCAGGCTCAGAGAATGAAGATAAGCGTGCAAACGCAAGGACGCCGCGGTCCCCTACCTCTCTTGTCTGTTTCACAAAGCAGCTGACGAAAGTCGCCGTCAGTCCCGGAGTGTGCCGAGAGGCTGGGAGGGAGGCGGCCCCGAGGGCGAGCAGGCCCAGCCCGTGTTCAGAAGCTGCCCCAGTCAGATTTTCCAACTGTGCGACGGCAGCCAAGTCCCTGCCCATGCCTGAAGAATTTCCTGAACAGCATTCCCGTTCTTTTTCTGACTGCTTTGAAACCGTACTCTGTCTGTACTTCAATACGGCTTTGTCAGGCCAACCCGGAGCTACTGGGCTGTCTCCAGCTATCAATGGGAAACACATGTGCTAAGCACCGACTCGCTCCCCTACAACAGCGCCCATGGCGTCTGCTGGGCTCCCATTCGCAGCCACAAAGGAAACCGCTTCTAGAACCAATTTGGATTTCTCGGCCATTCTCCGCACGGGCTCTGCTCCGTGGTGCTAGATGCCGGAGATAAGTCGTCTCTTTCTTCTGCTCAACAAACTGGCCCCTTTATAACTTGCTCCTGCTGGTCACATCCCCGGCTGACCCCTGCTGGCCCCCCAGCTCTTACCAGTCCTGATAACAAGCCTATTAACAGCTGAGAGAGGTGAATTCTAATTTGGTCTCCCTACCTGCTCTGCCTCCGTCTGCACTCGAAATTTCAATGGCTGGAGGGGGAACAATATTTTTAGCATCTCCAGACTGAACTGTGCCTTCGTCCTGATGTGTGCACCCACAGCTGCTGCAACTAAAAATAATGAGATTGGGTGTGGGGGGGGGCACTTTGGTTGCTCTCTGCTCTGTAACTGTGCTGGTCCCCAAACGTAACGTTTTACAGGCTGTTGCGATGTGTGTTATGGGATTAGGAAAACAGAATGGAGAAAAGAATGTCCCTTTAATCAGAATGTGTCCTAATTCTGTGCACCTGTGAGGCTTTCTGGGTGACAGCCATCAAGATGTCCTATGTGCACACTGCTGAGTTCTGTGGTGTACATGTGACGTTTCCTTTTCCCTCAAAACAAGAGGACATCTCGAAAGATACGAAGAGGACACCCCTCTTCTTTCTTCTCCCATAACTGAAAACCCGGTGTCTGAAGAGCCAAAGCTAAGTTGTCAAGGTAACACTGTAGAAAAAAAGATGATTTAAAGAGAGAGCCTCATCTATTTTGAGTTTTTTTTCCCCCCTTCCAGTATTAATATTTTACTTCTTAAAATCACACCCCATTAACAACTTGTTTTAAGGAACTGGCTTGCCGGATTGTAAACGTGGTATCTGCTCCCCAGGGGCTGTTGCGGATAATAAGATTTGCTGGGGTCTTGAGTTTTGAATCCAATTGCAATGGGCACTTGCAGCAGGATTAGACTTTTGCCTTGTGGAGCAGTGTGTGTATGTATGTGTGGGAAGGGACCATGTGTACCTCTAAGGTCAGGATGCAATTATAGAATCAGAGAACTTGAGGGCTGGAAGGAACCCCAGAGACCAAGCAATCTAAATTGTTTCTACCCTTCTTGTTACAGAGGGAAACGGAGGCCCAGACAGATTAGACGACTCATCCAGAGTTGCAAAGACACCTAATGCCAGACTGGAGGCTAGAAAATGAGATTTTCTACATGCTTCCTTTATCCCAGCAGCATTTGGGACAGGTAATCTCCCAAATCATGTAACCTTCCCAAGAGCAGGCATGGGATTAGTTGGCCTGGGTCTAATTTTAGCTCTGCCTGTGAATCCCAGTCAGCTTGCTAAACCTTCTGGATGTCAGTATCCTCATCTGTAAAATAGGATCTGACTCAGGGAACTGTTGAGGATGTGGTGAGATAATCTATGTAAAGTGTTTATTACAGTGCCTGTTAGTAAATTTCAGTTTAGAGTCCTGTTAATGCAGCAGACCCTTTCTCTTACCTAAAAGCTGAACTGTACTCTTACATCTAGTTTGAGCTCCTTGAATAAATTATTTGATGGGCTAGTTTTCTGCCACCTCAACATAACAGAAGCCTTTCACCTTAAATACAGGCAAGAGTCCTAATGCCTTAGTGGAACATTAAGCCAACCATACAGCTATGCTTTTCATTTATTTCCTAAACATAAAACTGAAGTCGTTCCTCAGGATTAACTCACAGGGAAGGAAAAGAGTGACACCAAGCCTGATGTCAGGTCCAAGAGGTGAAACATAGTGCCATTTACGGAGAACTGGATTCTCTCCCAAACCTTAAGAGCTCAAGGTTACCATTCTAAAAGTAGGAGACCATTAACAATGGCAATTCTCATGTTTGGTAACTGCAACCTCCTAAATTAACAACGTTATAAAATCCGATAAGTTGAGAAAATAACTGCTACAAATTCCAACATATCGTAATGCTATATGGGGTCCCAGAGCCTTTGCCTTGGAGTTGATGAAAGCAGCTGGTTAAAGAACCTCTCACTAGTTATTAAGCATGTTTGGTGTGTCCAGCTACTTTTGGGGAAACAAAAGAGGAGGAATAGTTAATTTTGAATAGTTTACAAATGTCCTAGTGATCAATTAAAGAAATAAACATAAAACTAAAAAAAAAAAACAAAAAAAAAAAACCAAGCTCAGATGTATACAAAGCAGGCCAATGGTGACATGATGCAGCCCAGTATCTCCCCAGTACTTGTGGCTCACTTCCTGTGAGTGTTAGAGGCCCAGCCTGAGACCTGGCTTCAGCTCTACTAGCTGGGAAATCCTGAAAAGTCACTTCACTCTTCTAATGTTAAGAAAAGTTATCCGAAACTTGAAAATAACTCTGCAAGGTTGTATCATGTTCTTTCTAAGGCAAATGTGGTAATTGTTTGACATGCCATTTTAAGAATTACTTAAGGGAAATGTGCTTTGTTCAAGTCAATGTTTACTAAAGATCCAAAATTGAGTAAAGTTACATGTTACCTTGGAGACTTCTGTCAAAGACAGAAATTATTTCTCTCCAGTAGAAACAAAATAATCCTACATGTGCTGGTGTATCCCACTATAAAATATTAACCAGCATGGTATCTAATCCAGCAATCCTGTGCTAATATTCCTTTATTAGTGCATCTCAAACAAGGAGCTTTGGAGCCAGTCTTACCATCATACTGATTGCCTCATCAATTGATGTGTCAAATCAAATTTTTCACATATTTTCACTTTATATTTGTAGGAGTAATAATTTTAACTTCAAAAAAGTTATGGCTTGGCCCTGACCAGTGGTTCAGTGGATAGAGTGTTGCCTGATGTATGGATGTTCCAGGTTCAATTACTGGTCAGGGCACACATGATAAGTTACCATCTCCTTCTCTTCCCATTCCTCTCCCCCTCTCTCCCTCTTTCCCTTCCACAGTCAGTGCCTTGATTGGTTCAAGTGTGGCCTTGGGCGCTGAGGGTAGCTTGGATGGTCCAAGTGCATCAGCCTCAGGTGCTAAAAATAGCTCGGTACTCAAGCATCAGTCCCAGATAGGGTTGCTGGGTGGATCTCACTTGGGTTGCATGTGAGAGTCTGCGTTACTATCTGCCCTCTTCTCATCTACAAAAAAAAGAAAAAAAAGAAAAAATTATGGCTTGATACTGTTTCATTTTCCTTATCACTGTAATGAGTGTTATAAGCCTTATGTGAGATATTGCATAATAAAGCACTTAACAACATACATAGTGTACAGCAAATACTCAAACCACATAAACACTGCTACTATTTAATACTGTAATACTTTGTGTTCAGTTTTGTAAAGGACTCTAGGGATCACTGGGCTAGCTCGCTCATTAATCTCCTTCCCATTACAGTTTTCATCCTTGCCACTGGATTCTGAACATCCTCTGTGATGGCCACACCTACTGAAATTCTCCCATAGTAACTTCTTTGCTTTTTAGAGATTTCTATTTATTTATTTATTTATTTATTTATTTATTTATTTATTTTTGTATTTTTCTGAAGCTGGAAACGGGGAGAGACAGTCAGACTCCCGCATGCGCCCGAACGGGATCCACCCGGCACGCCCACCAGGGGGCGACGCTCTGTCCACCAGGGGGTGATGCTCTGCCCCTCCGGGGCATTGCTCTGTTGAGACCAGAGCCACTCTAGCGCCTGGGGCAGAGGCCAAGGAGCCATCCCCAACACCCGGGCCATCTCTGCTTCAATGGAGTCTTGGCTGCGGGAGGGGAAGAGAGAGACAGAGAGGAAGGAGAGGGGAAGGGGTGGAGAAGCAAATGGGCACTTCTCCTGTGTGCCCTGGCCGAGAATCGAACCTGAGACTTCTGCACGCCAGGCCGACGCTCTGCCGCTGAGCCAACCGGCCAGGGCTAGAGATTTCTATTTTTAATGTTCTAATATTAATCACTGAAATATATCTCCCTACAACACATACAGATTGATTGGCGGCTAATCATAAAGTTGGGTTGAAAATGCTGATCTTAGTGTCACATGAATGAGAAAACAGCCTTCTAAACCAGTACACAAGCTCCATGAGGATAAGGCTTTCTGTCGGCACCCTCCCCTGCCAAACTTCCAGCGTCTAGGACTGGTATGTAGTTGACCCTCAAAGTTACCATTTGAATAAATAACAGCTGTTGACTCACTTAAAACCAGGGGTCCTAAATCATCCCTTTGAAGAATTATTTTGACTTACAGTTTAAATATATATGGTACTATTGGGTCATTTCTCCTTACTATGTTTTAGCTTATTTTATCACCTGGTTAGCTTTCTTCCAGAAATGTTGCAGGTTAGCTAATTTCCTTATAAAATTTGGTAATAACAGGAGCCAACTTTTCAGATGTGCTGGGTCTAATCCAGGGAGGCAGAAGACCAACTCGCTCTCTCATTTAGGAAACATACTTCTACTAATGCAATCCGTGATAATATTAGTTTGGGAGCAGTCCCCTGGAGTCCCACTGAGAAGCCAGTTGGGAGCTCCTGTGTCACAAGTGATCTTATTAAGCTACACGGCCTACATGGTTTACATCTCTGACTCTCAAGCCCAGCTTTAGGTTAGAATCTGGAAGGAGGGTTAAAGCTGATCAGAGCCGAGGGCCCACGCCAGAGATTAGGACTGGATTAGACTGAAATAGTAACCAGATAACAAGATTTTGTCTTGAGCCCCCACTGGCCCAGTGATTCTTTTTTTTTTTTTTTTTTTATTTATTCATTTTAGAGAGGAGAGAGAGAGACAGAGAGAGGAGAGAGAGACGGGGGAGGAGCTGGAAGCATCAACTCCCATATGTGCCTTGACCGGGCAAGCTCAGGGTTTCGAACCGGCGACCTCAGCATTTCCAGGTCGACGCTGTATCCACTGCGCCACCACAGGTCAGGCGGCCCAGTGATTCTAATAGGTGCCAGGCTTAAGAATCGCTAAGTCACCATGATAACTAAACTTTTAAAACATAAACCTAATTATGTCACTCCATGAACTAAAACACTTCCATGGCTTCCTATCGCCTGAGCAGGAAGGACGCCACCCTCACTGTGACTTGAGAGCCCTGGTTGGATCTGGCCCCTTGGCTATCTATCGCTTCAGTCTCATCTGCTGCCACAACCCTGTTGTCCAGTTCTTCAAAGAAAGCATGTGTCTTTCCCCTTGAGAATTTCAGAAAGGCCATCCTCATCTTTGGGAAAGATTTTTCTCTTTTCTGGAGGTTACACCCACTCTCATGCTTTCACCCAGGTAACTCCTAGTCAACCTGTAGATTTATATAACCCATTATCACTTCACATGACACTCAGTTATCCCCGAACCTCCAGAACCAACAGTCCTGTTATACAAGCCCAAAGTCTAGTGCTAATTTTTTTTTTAATGAGAGACAGAGATAGAGATAGAGAGAGGAACACCTTTGTTGCAGCATCTTAGTTGGTCATTGACTGCTTTCTGATATGTGCCTTGACTGCGGGGGCTATAGCCCAGTCACTGACCCCTTGTTCAAGCTAGAAACCTTGGGCTTCAAGCTAGCAACCTTTGGACTCAAGTCAGCAACCACAGGGTCATGTCTATGATCCCACACTCAAGTCAGCAACCCTACACTCAAGCTGGATGAACCGATGCTCAAGCCGGTAACCTCGGGGTTTCAAACCTGGGTCCTTTGGGTCCCAGTCCAACACTCTATCCACTGCACCACTGCCTGGTCACACTAAACTAGTACTTATCATAACTCTGATTATATAATTGTAGTTTTATTTAATTCATATCCATCTTGCCTGATAGAAAATGAGTATTTTCTGTGCCCTGGCCAGCTAGCTCAGCGGAAGAGCATTGGCCCAGCGTGTGGAAGTCCTGGGTTCAATTCCCAGCCAGGGCACACACGAGAAGTGCCCATCTGCTTCTTTACCCTTCCCCCTCTTCTTTCCTCCCCCTCTCTCTCTTCTTCTCCCACAGCCAAGGCTCCATTGGAGCAAAGTTGGCCTGGGCACTGAGGATGGCTCCATGGCCTCTGCCTCAGGTGCTAGAATGGCTCTGGTTGCAATGGAGCAACGCCCTAGATGGATCGCCCCCTCGTGAGCATGCCAGGTAGACCCCAGCTGGGCGCATGCAGGAGTCTGTCTCTCTACCTCCCTGATTCTCCCTTCATAAAAATACAAAAAAGGAAAAGAAAATGAATATTTTCTTTGAGAGCAGAAACAAGGCATGCCTGCTGTAGTATCGTAACCTGGCGCCATGACCACTCCATAGGAAGCAACAATAGATATTTTAAAGTAAGGGAATGCAGTATTTTTTTAAACCAAGAACAAGAACATGCAGAGAACCTCACTTTCTTTATTTTGAGTTCATGCAATCTTTCTTCCATGTCAAAATAGTGGATTGTACTTAGGATAATGAGTTCTCTTATAAGATATAAATATTCTCAAAAACTAATATGCCACCCACGTGTTTATCTAAAAGACTTTGTGAAATATCCAAGACAGGGGCTTGGCAAAGTCCCAAAGACCTGAGGTCCAGTGTAGGATAGCTCTGGTTCTTGTGAAGAATGTTTGCTGGGCCACTGACTCGGCAGGGCAGACCAAGTTGAGATAACACTGTGGGTCCTACAGAGGTAAACATATTTATGGCACAAACTTCAAAAGAGGCATTTGTCAGGACCCTATTGCTTACAGCAATCAGAACTCAAATTAGCCTAAGGAAAGGGAAGGGCAGGATCCTGGGGTTCTAAGTCATCTAACTCAATCTGCAAGTGGTAGATTTTAAGGTGGGATGGTCAGTAGCAGTTAAAATACAACCAAGGCTCGATCTCCCTCTTTTTCTCTTGCTTTCTCTTGGATTCATTCTCAATTAATCCCTCTCCATAGGTAGCAAAACAACTACAGGCGGTCCCAAGCTCCCTTTCACAGGGAAAATAAAAGATCTTTTCCAGGAAGGACTTTGGGTAGCCCACTTTAAGCTACATGCTTATTTCTTAGTAGATCTTTATGATCAGAGGGATAAGGTCCTCATGTTGGCCATATTTGGCTCATATGACAATCTCGGAGACTAAAGACACCGAATCAGCTCCATGTGTAGCAGATGGGCTGGCGAGGCTGATTAAGGGACCTGAGAAAAAGCTGTAGGAGACACAACTCCCATGTGAACTATGGATGCCAGGACAACCAAGACATACAATACTTGTAATTTTTCCCAGGAAAGGTTCCCTGAGAAATAGTATGAGGCAATACAGGACGGGGCCAAAGTAAGTTTACATTGCTCATATAGAAAATAATATAATAATTAATAATAATACAAGATTAAACTGTGTTTCACATATGCAGAGCTATAAATCTACTTCTGCTCCACCCTGTCTTTAATCAAATAACAGAAAAAATATGTACTATATCTATGCCAAAGTCAGTTGAATTAGAGTTAAACTAATGACAAATAATTAGAACAGTAACATTATGCCAGCCTTTCATTGAAGGATTCACTTCACAAGTAATACCTGGTGGGAAGTGACACTCACCCTGCTTTGGCTCTTCAAAACAGACAGAGCAAATCTAATCCTACTTTCAATGGCCAAGGGCAAAATAATCTAGTTGACTTTGAAGAGCCTGCATTTGTGGAGGAAATCTGGACCAGGAAGTCTGGCTCAGTGACAGATCAATGCCCCACAGTTTTGAGAATTTCTCCACTGGCCAGACAAAATGTCTAAACTGAAGTCATTTTCTGTTTTGGAAATTCAAATATATGCATGGTGCACAATGAAGGATTCTCAAGTTGTCATTACTTTGAGAAGGAATTATTAACACACTGGATAATGTGAGTAGTAATAAAACACATTGCACATTTATCTTTAAAAGTCAAGCAAATGGTGTAAAAAATGCTGGTATAGTTACACAGATCGTTACATGCCTTCTTTTCTTTTCAGCAGAAAACATTGATCACTTCTTTTAAAATTCTTTCTGAGCCATATTTTCTTATTGTCTTGCAGCTTGCTGAAAGTAACTCTTGAAACAATACATTTTTGTTTGGAAATAAAATTTATTGAATAATAAAAATGGATTGGATTCCATGATAGGGACTCCATGTTAGGCAGCAATAAATGAAACCTGTATTTGAAAGCAAAAGCACCACTTAGTGCTCACTGGTCCGAAATACAGCTGTTGGATGCAGGGATTCTTACATAACTTAAGCTTCCTGAGTGAGGAGTGCTGCTTGAGACCAACAGCCAAACCTCCAAATTCAGGACCCACACCCAGCAATCATACACCAAGGATACCAAAAGCTACCAAAAAGAGAAAATGTAGTACTATATACATTTCAAATGATTTGACCTTTAGAAGTAATTCATATATATATATATGATAGAAACATAGTCGAGCAAATCCTCAACTAGCATACTGTCTAAAGCATAATAGTTGCTTAATAAATGTTAAGTGTTTACTAATAAAAACTGCTAGTAATAAGAAATATTCTAACACTGCCATATGAACAGAAGCTGAAGGAGTTTATCATCACTAGACCAGCCGTACAAGGAGTGATAGAATGCTTCAAGTTTCAACAAAGGATGCTAAGTAACAATGTAAAATACAAAAGTATAAAAAGAAAATCATGGGTAAAGAGAAATAGAGACTCAAATTCAGAACATTCTAATATTGTAATCGTGGCATGTAAATCCCTGTTCACTCTAGTTTCAAAACGAAAGGACAAATGTCAAAAATAACTACAGCTACAGGATTTGTCAACAAATAACGGATAATGCAAAGTATAAAGTAGCATCAAAAGTATAAAGTGACATTAAAAGCATAAAATGGGGGAGTTTAGTAAAAGTGGAAAGTGATTTTGAATACAATAAAAGTTAAGTAGGTATCAGCTTAAAATAGACTGTTATATTTTATATAAGGTTTGTGATAACAACAGAAAAAAAAAAAAACCTCTGCTAGTACACAAAAGATAAAGAAAAAGAAACCATAGGATACCATTACCTGAAATATCAACAGATCAGAAAAGACAGAAAAGAACATAACAATTACAAAACAGAAAACAATTAAGAAAATGGTACATCTGATAAGGGGTTAATTTCAAAAAATATATACAGAACTTATATTACTCAACACTGAAAAGACAAATAACTCAATAAAAAAATGGGCAAAGGACTTGAATAGACACTTCTCCAAAAATGCCAACAGACATATGAAAAGCCATTCAAATTCACTAATCATCAGAGAAATGCAAGTTAAAACCACAATGAGATGTCACTTCATACCTGTCAGAATGGCTATCATAAATAAATCAACAAACAAGTGCCTGCGAGGACATGGAGAAAAAGGAACCCTCCTGCATTGTTGGTGGGAATGCAGATTGGTGCAACCACTTTGGAAAACAGTATGGAGTTTCCTTAAAATATTAAAAATGAAAATGCCTTTTGATCCAGTGATTCCACTTCTGGGAATATAGCCGAAGAAACCTGAAACACTGATTGGGAATCAGTGTTTATTTCAGCATTATTTACAATAGCCAAGTTCTGGAAGCAGCCCAGGTGCCTATCAGTAGATGAGCGGATAAAAAAGCTGTGGCACATTTACACAATGGGATGCTACTCAGTCATAAAAAAAAAGAAAGAAAGAAAGAAAGAAAGAAAGAAAGAAAGAAAGAAAGAAAGAAAGAAAGAAAGAAAGAAAGAAAGAAAACCTTATATTTTCCTACAGGAAATCTTATCTTTTCCAACCTGGAGAATATTATGCTAAGTTAAATAAGCCAGTCAGAGAAAGACAAATATGAGATTTCACATATATGTGGAATCCAATGAACAAAATAAGCTAACGAGATAGAAACAGACTTACAGATACAGAGAACAGACTGAGAGTGGCCAGACTGGGGTGGGGGGCTGAAGGGCTAGGTGAAGGGCATCTTTTCCTCAAGCCCCCCCCAACTTGATCAATTTCAATAGTCTTTTAGTATCCTGAGCCTCATGTTTCGTCATTAGCTGAAACTATTAGAAGCAACAGATTGAACCAACGTGGCTGAACTGCATTACTAGCCTACCTTAGCAAAAAGCGTGTAGTCCTGATGTAATAGGTTCGTCACAGAAATAAACTTCATATAAAATGCACTTAGTGGCTGCAGTGACATGCCTTCTTCACTTCTAAGAGCAGGAAGCAGGAAAAAGCATAAACACCAAATGGATGAGGACAGAAATCGCAAAATCCATATCAAAAGATAGATTCACTACCTAACCAGCATATTCACTATGTTGGCATTTTTAATGAAAGAATGTGGCTTTCCAAAGGTCATCCATGGATGCATAGAAGAATGGAGAGCCACCAAATGGAAAAAGTAGAGTTCACTTTTGCAGTGATGTGGATAGAGTCTTATCCAAAGAAATCTACACTTCTATTTAATCAGCGGTTGTTCCATGTCAGGCACTGGAGAGATGTTAGAGCTAAGACTGATGGGGTCCTTAACCTTGAGGCATTTATGGTCTTTGTTGGGAGGATTTGGAATGTCCTTTTGGACCATTGACAAGACTACCTCTGTTGGGCTGACTTAGGGTAATATCTTAATGGCAATTCAGGAGTCATTTCTGGATAAGACTTTTTTTTTTAATTTCAAGTATGTTAATTATCTTTCTTACTATGTTCCCTCTTCTTATGCAGAGTTTCCTAGAGGGAGAGAAGATGTATCTATCTCTATCCATGCAACACTTATTTTTAACTGCAAGTTTAAAAATTGATGTTGCTAATATAGACATCAATCTCGTGGGGTTGGTTGGGGTGAGTCTACCATTGCAAGAGGAGATTGCTCTTGCTGAACAGATAGAATCAGCTTTCTAAGACTGAACTTTTGAAAGACATATTGTGATGACTCCACAGAAAGAGACTTGCTCATGAATAATCACTGTAATATTTATTATTTTCCAGACCTAGGATGTAGAATAATGAATTGGCAAGGGTTTATAGCTAGAGAAATGGGTCAATTCTTTAACCACTTCATTTAACAAATTTATAAGAGATCATGGGCACTGAGCCATTTCATTTAATTCTCTCCTACTAAGATATTATCATACATCAATGTTTTATTTTAAAGAAACTCTTCAAGGTTCTATTTTTAGATGAGCTACAGCAATAGTTCAGTGTAAAGGGTGAAGTAAAATTTCAGTTTGTAGTGACATGATTAGTATAATAAAATCTCCTCCACCTTTTAGGAATTTAAGTCAAAATAGAAACATTTCCACGTGTTGAATAAATGTATTTGGGGTTCTGGACAGATTTTTTATTAGAATTTCAAGAACTCGTGTAAGTACTTTACTTGATTATGAAATTATAGCCTTTTACTTTTTAATGCAATGAACTTGAAAGTATTCTTTATATCCAGATATGTAAAAGTTAATGAGGGAAAGCTTTTCTACTTGCCACCGTGTTTGGGATTTGCAGGAGTTAGACCTTCTTTGCCCCGGGATGGAATTTGGTAGACCTGGATTCTTATCCTGATGCTGTTACCTTTTAGCCAGGAAATGATGCTACACCACTTAAACTCTCTAATCCCTGAGTTCTCGTGTATGAAGTGGGAATAAGAGCAGCCATTTCACATGACTGTACAAGGATTTAACAAAACAATCTTAGTACAAGTGGCTCTAACATACACAGCAATAACTAACATCAATTGAGTGCTTACTGTGCGCTTACACAGTAAGTACTCAAATATTAGCAGATATTAATAAATTATACAGGAGAATTCTTTGAGCCACCCCATTACTTGGTATTTAAGTACATTTAGAACAAGCCCTAGATCAGGGGTCCCCAAACTATGGCCTGCGGGCTGCATGCGGCCCCCTGAGGCCATTTATCCGGCCCCCCGCTGCACTTCCAGAAGGGGCACCTCTTTCATTGATGGTCAGTGAGAGGAGCATAGTTACCATTGAAATACTGGTCAGTTGGTTGATTTAAATTTACTTGTTCTTTATTTTAAATATTGTATTTGTTTCCGTTTTGTTTTTTTACTTTAAAATAAGATATGTGCAGTGTGCATAGGGATTTGTTCATAGTTTTTTTATAGTCCGGCCCTCCAATGGTCTGAGGGACAGTGAACTGGCCCCCTGTGTAAAAAGTTTGGGGACCCCTGCCCTAGCTGGTTGCTCAGTGGACAGAGCATCATCCTGACACACCAAAGTCATGGGTTTGATCCTCATTCAGGGCACATACAAGAAGCAACCAATGACTGCACAACTAAATGGAACTAAATGAAACAACGAGTTGATGCTTCTCCCAGCCTCTATCTCTCTCCATTCTTTCCTCCCTCTCTAATTAATGGAAAAATTAAAAAAAAATAAATTTATTTAGAACATATATATGCTTTGGTAGCAAAAGACTACTTTTAAAGCGAACCTGTCTACCATAATTTTTGCTAATTTCCCAGTGACTGTATTATTACACTTTCACTTCATCATGATTTAGCAGGCTTAAGTTCATTTTTATTACTATATAAGGCAGAACTATGTCATCCTAGTTTACTTACTGAATGATACCCATTCGTCAGTAGAGCCTCCCTTAGTACCAGTTGGAGCCAGACCTCCACTGTCACTCATCTGAGTCTGGCCATTGGTTTTTGTCTCAGTGTCCATTCAGCCCTTTGACATGCATTCTTTAATATTTAGACTTTGTTAGTCTCACTCTTAAAATCAACAGTTCAGAGAGTCTTCTTTCTCTTAGGACACAGTGTGAACATCCTATCATGGATCACAGGGACCTTGTACCTCCTGCACGACATCCAGGAAACTGCTTACAGGTCTCTTCTTGTGGGAGCCTTCACTTTCTTCTCCTCTCTCTGTACTTAGCTGTCTCCTAAGTCCTCACTTACGTGGTCCACAAAATTTCTTCAATTTCCCCTATCACAATATTTGCCATTCTTTATTGTTATTATTCACTTAGTTGTCCAAAGGTTCAACTAGATTGTCAGCTCTTGAGGACATGCCCTATGTCTGTCCTTTTCATCAGTTGTCACCAGGGTCACCACACTGTCAGATTGGAGTGCACACTTTGATCATTGTGAAGGGAAGGAAAAGAGGGAGGACTCGAACCTGTTCTCAGAAAGGTGAAATGGTAGAGAAGAGTACTGGTGGGTTGGAGAGTTTCATACAAAACAATATTGATAACATAGTTTTGGGCAGAAAAAGTTATTTTTTCTCACCATTACTGTTAAAGATGGCACTGCCCACATCGATGGCCATCGCCTATGTCCGTGATGGTGAACCTTTTTATAAAAACCCGCCCACTTTTGTAGTGCTGGTCAACTTGGTCCCTCCCACCCACTAGTGGGCGTTCCAGCTTTCATGGTAGGTGGTAGTGGAGCAACCAAATGGCACCGCAATTGGCCCACCATGAAAGCTGGAACGCCCACTAGTGGGTGGGAGGGACCAGGTTGACCAGCACTGCAAAAGTGGGCAGTTTTTATAAAAAGGTTCACCATCATGGGCCTAGGTGATAACATTAATTGGCCTTCTTGCTTGGAAGGGGCATGGTTATGCTAATATGTTTGGAGGAGGACTTTCGCACCAAAAGGTTTTAAAAGGAGGAGCTAGGAGACCATTTGGGGAGAGATCACATTGTTTCGAGAGGAGAGTGATTACGTTCTAAGAAGAACCCATGGAGGCAGGGAAGGGAAGCCACATGGAGGAGACAGCCAAAATGGTAGATTAGGGGAAGGAGAAGCCAGTTTGTGGAGGAGAAGGAGATGGGGATCAGAAGTGAATAAGACTGGTGAAGTGTTAGCCTTTGATTCTAGGAAAATTCGAATGAGTCAGTGGTTTTGGGAGCCCTGAATGGAAAGGCAAGTGTTTCCCGCCGTGTGTACACTCTCACCTGCCAGTGTGAGCTAGGATTAAAGAAAAATGGATCACCAGTTTTTGCCTCTGTTGATAACTCACCGTCTGTCTGAATCAAACCTGAACCTGCATTGGCCACGTGACTTTGACGGCAGCCGTGGATACTGGCTATACACATAGTTAATGGTTTTTATTCAAGTTTAATCTTAAAATGTTAATTTACACTGTGTTCTACCTCAAGTTCTTACTGACAAGTAAAACTTCCATGTAAAGTTGATTCTGTGGCATGGTCTTCATCAACTAAGTTTTAGAAGACAGAACCCCTTTTAACTGCTACATTAGTTAACACCTTGAATACCACATCCTTGAAGTTTACCTGGAATAAATTCCTCACCATCAGTGACCTTCCTCTAGACTTAGCCTTTGTTTATGTTTAATTTTCTGTTTTGAACTAACCTGATTTTCCCACCCCCTAAGAACTAACCCTTGGTTGCACTTAGTTATGGGGATCTTGAGACAGCCCATCACCAATTCAATGATTACATGATTGTAATACGTATCTGAAGAGTTTCAGGCACTGTTAACTAAGATGTCGAGGACATATGAAAAGACGATGTTAGAACTGATGTCTAAATGCTTAAGGGGAAAAAATATCAGGATGTTATGGCCTATGCAACATTTCTACTGGACATTTTTGAAGAAGTCAAATCAAACAGCATGAGCAAACTTTATAATGAGTTGCAATAGCAAAGAAAAGATAAATTTGCATGTGGAATTCACATTTCGCAAAGGAAAATCTGTCCCTGGGATTTACTAAATGGAGGTGGTTACTACCCTAACAGACCAGACTATGCTCCCAGTACCCTGACGTGTTATGAACCAACTGTACAAGCCATTTAAATAACAACATCCTTCGGACCTTAAGATAAATAGCTTCTCTCTGTCAAATCTGATTTCTTATGGCCATTCTTAGTTACTCAGATTTATTTTAGGAATCTTGACCTGATAGGACATTATGTTTTGTAACTAGGATTGGAGAAGAAGCATGTATTCTTTTTATCACCATAGTATTTACATATAATCCTAGCAGCCAACATTTCCTGAGAGCCCACTGTGTGCCAGGTGATTTAATTACAGCTCTCTCTCCATCTCACAGAAACCCTGTGTGATTAGTACAATCTCGGGGGTTGGCACTCTTCTTCCATAAAGGGCCAGACTGTAAATATTAGGCTTTGTGGGCTACACAGTTGGTGTTGTACCATCCCAGCTCTGTGCTTACAGCATGAAAGCCTCAGATACTACATAAGCGAATGGGCGTGTCCCAGCAAGTCTTTTTACAGACGCCGTTTCCATTTCATATATTTTCTTTTGTATGTCACAAAATGTGATTTTCCTTTTGCTTATTTAAAAACATAAAAAAAACATTCTTAGGTCATGAGCCTTATAAAATTAGGTACTGGGCTAGAGTTGACCTAAGGGGGAATAGGCTGCCACGCTCTGCACTACCTGAACATTTCGGGGCTTGGAACTGATGCTCAGAGAGACAGAGATACTAGGAATGCACGGGAACAATCCTTACCAGAAGTCCCCTTCTCCTTCTCATTCATGGGCTTTGTTTGTTGCGGCTGATATTCAACGCAAAGGCTAAAATCTTCCTCTAGCCAAGATCTTAGGATGACTGACAAATGAGTGGACTGTGACTAAGTTGATATGCCTCTTCTTCCAGTAGTGATGAATTCAACCAAAGACTACTATCTTGACTGGAGCTTTTTTTAAAAATCTAATTTGGAAGGGAAGCAGATTTAGCAAATCAAAACAAATATGGCCCTGGCTGGTTAGCTCAGTAGTAGGCATTGACCTGGTGTGTGGATGTCCCAGGTTCAATTCCCAGTCAGGGCTCATAGGAGAAGCACCCATCTGCTTCTCCACCCTTCCCCCCTCACTTCCCTCTCTCTCTCTCTCTCTCTCTCTCTCTCTCTCCCTCCCTCCCTTCCTTCCTCTTTCCCTCTCTCCCTCTCTCCCTCTCTCCCTCTCTTCCTCCTTCCCTCCCTCCCTCCTCCTTCCCTCCCTCCCCTTCCCTCTCTTCCCTTCATTCCTGCAGCCATGGCTCAATTAGAGTGAGTTGGCCCTGGGTGCTGAGGATAGCTCCATGGCTTCCACCTCAGGTGCTAAGAAGAGCTCTGTTGCTGAGTAATGGAGCAATGCCCCAGATGGGCAGAGCACTGCCCTCTAGTGGGCTTGTGGGATGGATCCTGGTTGGGCACATGCAGCAGTCTGTCTCTCTGCCTCCCCTCCTCTCACTGAATAATAAAAAATAAAACAAACAAACAAAAAACAACAACTAATATGCCATCCTTGTACTTCCTCATCAGTCCTTATAATGAAAACAAGTTAGTTTTCTTATTACTATAGATTTATGTATTCTAGAATTAGTAAACAATTTTTGTTATTGTTGGTAAAAACTCTGGAAAATGTTGAAGCCTACTTTGAGAGAAAAGGGAGGGATAAAGAAATGAGGAAGAAAAAGTATGAGAAGTCAAGTATAAACTATGTTCCATTTTAAAATTCTCTTTTAAATTTGGGTCTTTTAAAATTTAAGAGCAATGCCTTTACAGCTTCCATGATAAAAGCAATGGATTTTTCCCATCAGATGCTTCAAGAATTGCACATCAATAATTAACCATTATTCGCTAAATGGTTTTGAACTCCGTCAATTAATTTTCAGGAAAGAGAAAAAGAGGGAAATTGAAGAAGGGAAAGGAGGAGAAGAGGAAAATTATGCCCCGGCCACCAAGGGCAAATTTAGCTACATGTTGATCTGAGACACATAGCTTTGAAGAGACAAGAGGAAAAAGGAAGTCAGAAATATGAAAAACAGCTCTGGGTTGGCAGAGAGGAGCCATCAGGGGCTTGGAAAAGAAATTAAGCTTGTCAAGCTTTGTAAAGAAAATTCTGTAACTATGTATGATGACCAATGTTAACTAAACTCACCGTGGTGAGACTATCAGAATATACAGTACACGAATATCAAGTCATTATGTTGAAACGAATATAGCATTATATGTCAATTATACCTCAATTTAACAAAAAAGAAATCAAGCTTAGCTTAGAGTGAGTTAGGCAATAAAGGGACAATAAAAGAGTGTCCCCTAATCAGTGTCTATGGGAAATGGGAGCTTAGAAACTTCTCTTGTAGGTCGTATAGACCACGAATTTTATTTGAATTTGCTTATGCTCAGGATGATCTCTGCCTTGGCAGTCCCGGAAGTAATTCTCCTATGTCACTGCTCCCTAAGTGTGAAATGGTTGAAAACCACTAATCTAGATGTAGATGAATAAAATATTGATAATTCCAAATAATTTTTTAGGATTTAATTCTTCACCTGGCTGTGTATTAAGTGTTTTGTTTTTTTTTTATCATGTATAATGTAATCTTTAGGACAACTCTATGAGTTAGGTGCTGGAATTATGTCTATTTTATAAATGAGGAAACTGAGGCACAGAGAAGTTTAGTAACTGCCAAAAAATCACAAAGTGGATAAGTGATAAAGATAGGATGAACTCGGGCCTCCTAATGACAAAGACTGTGTCCTTAATTGCTATGCTAAGCTGCTCCTCATTCCTATTAATATGAAATTCAAGTGGCGTAGTGTCACAATTTAATATTTCATATGAATAATGGAGTAATGTAATTTAATAGCACTTTGTAATTTATAAAATGCATTCACGTACACGTTTCACTCGAGTTTTGCATTATCTCTGTGTGGTAGTTTAGGATTATCGTCTAAGTACAGTGTATCAGTGAGGAGTGGCTTGTTCAAGGTCACAGTGCTGAAAAATGTTGATGAGGTCGAAGGGAAAGAGCTGGCTCTGTTTATATCTGGAAACTCTGGCCCTGCATGTACTAAATGACTGCTTTTGGACAAGCAAACTCTTTTTCACTCCAGTGTCTGACACCTGAAAAATGTGTATAGAATTTTAACATCTTAGAGTCTTTCCTACCATAAAACTAACTTACATGAGTGCCTTTAGTATGTACTGGCATGCAACAAATGCTAACTTCCTTCACCTGTCTAAAATACTGGGCATCCCAGACAAAAGCCTGGGTAAATGCATATCACACCATCATGCTGTACACCCTAAAGAGAAACAATACTCATTCTCAATGATACATCAATAAAGCTGGGGAAAACAAAACAAAAACCAGCCTTGAATCAGAGTTGGAAGATCTAGGCTCTTTTGTCAACCATGCCCTTAGTCACCGGTAACCTGGTACTGACACTTTAAATCCATTTGTAGCCACAGGATGATAAACTTGCTGGAAGGAAGAGGACAATGCCCCCTCCCCCAGGTGATGCCAACATGGACTTCAGGAGATGTATGTAAATCCCCAAGAGTGGACCAGCACACACAGCATTGCCTTTGCTTGTATGATCACAGACTCTTTCATTCTAAAGATCATTCTATGATCATTCTAAAGGACTAATGTTCTATAGAACATACTCTGGAAGTTCCACTGCAAAGGAAATAAGGTGAGCTAACAAGAGCTGTAACTCTTTAATTCATGCAGTCTAATCGGGCAATTACCCAACATCAATAATGTGTCCAATCCTGTGTGAGGTGGCCATGGAGACACACATACACAAAATTATCTGCAAGACTTTCTCTACAGGAAAAAAAAAAGGACACATTACACAAAGGAAATATGGTCTAAGATCAGAAAGAGGGATTCAAGAGTCAGTTTCTATATCTAACATTTCATCAGGGAGTGACATTCTTATAGTCAGAATCAAATTATGAAACAAACATCCCAGAGCAAATACTAGATATCTGAAAAATGTCAGAGAAAAAAAAAAGAAGGCTAAAGACGTGTTTATTTTCTAATCCAAATGCAACTTTTATTCATCTGTGTGAAAGAGCTGAGAGCACTTCTTTTGATTTTCAGCCCCATGAAATCACTGACTCATCAAGATGACCATCCTGGTTTATACTGTGTTGGAGATTGCAGTGAGTCTCAGGAATAAGAAGCCTCACTGGTACTCCTTTGAACAAACACTGAACTTGACAATGCTCTGCAGGGTACCACATAACACTTACCATAAAAAACGAACACTTAGGATAGGCAACAAGGGAACCAGGGAGGCTGCCAAATAAAGTTAATTTAAGGCGGGCAAAGACATGTTTCCTTACCATCCTGCGACCCAGTTAGGAACAGAAAGTAAACCTAATGGTACAAATGGAACCACGTAAAAACTTTTAGTTCCACTGTGTGAGATATCTTATGTGCGAAGTAATGGACTCAGAACTATTGGTTTCCTTAGGTCTTTGACAACTCCTCATAAAACATCGGGAAAGAGAATTCAGTGGCTCCAAAGCTCCCGGAAGTTCTTCCCCAGGAACTGTTTCCAAACTGTGCCCTGTCATGACAACTTCCTGCCCTATGCCTACATTCAAAAGATGTTCTAAGGCACGCAACTGAGTGTCAAGATCTACCTTGTATAGCTTCTATGCTTGTAAGTTCTCTGAATCCTCATGTAGTGTTTTGAGAATTTATTCTAACTGAACTCCTTATGACTGCAAATCAAGACCACCCCCGCCACCATCACATATGGTCCAGATACAGTGTTTGGAGCTTGGCATATATAATCTTTAACCTTTAAAACAATTCCAACAAAGAGAATAAATGCGCGCACATGCATGCATGCGCACACACATACACACACACACTCACAGTCACTCTTTGTTGGTCCAAGAAGTTAAGTAAAATGTCCAAGGCCACCTAGATGGTAAGAAAGAGACAGAACCCAAATACACACATGGGTCCCTTGGATCGTACCACCCTGCTGGTTAGCCTCAGCTTTTCTTAACTTTTTTCCCCGTAAAGGTTTAATCTTCACTTGTCTCCTTGTTTATGTTTTTCAGCCCCTTCCCACACTTCTTGTTAACTCTGTCTAGCAATCAATGCATCTAAACCTTATGACCCTCTAATTCACTGTCTCTTATTGAGATTCCAAAGTCCCTTCGCATTAGAACCACCTTACAGTACCATAGGGAACTCCCAGTCTCTAGCCCAGACCCTGTGGGAATTTGTATTTTATTTTGTATTTTTCTGAAGTGAGAAGTGGGGAGGCAGACAGACAGACTCCTGCATGCACTTGACCAGGGTCCACCCAGCAAGCCCACCAGGGGGTGATGCTCTGCCCATCTGGGGCGTTGCTCCATTGCAATCGGAGCCATTCTAGTGCCTGAGGCAGAGGCCATGGAGCCATCCTCAGTGCCCGGGCCAACTTTGCTCTAATGGAACTTTGGTTATGGGAGGGAAAGAGAGAGACAAAGAGGAAGGAGAGGGGGAAGGGCGTAGAAGCAGATGGATGCTTCCCCTGTGTGCATCGTGACGCTCTACTGCTGAGTGAACCAGCCAAGGCTGAAATTTGTATTTTGATCAAACTCTTCAAAAGATTATTTTGCACAGCAAAGTTTTAAAAACTGCTGTTACAATTGTTTTTAAAGCCCAAGTACTAAATCTAGATTAAAATTTCTTTTCTCAGATACCTATGGCCACACCTCCTCTGTTATTTTTCATTTCACTTTTTATCTTAGCATGTGCTGTGTTTACTCTCTTTCTTGTAGTTTTTATCTAGAATGTAAATTCCACAAAAGCATGGATTTCTATTGTTTTCTCCACTGCTGTCTCTCTCAACTAGCACCTATTGAGTGATCAACACACATTTGTTGAATAAGTAAATGAAAGGGAGAGGACCAATCTGTTTAACTCTCCCTCCTCAGCAGATACCCACAGAAGGGTCCGGTCAGCACTGTAACTGCTTAATTATTAGGGCTGAAATACTATCAGCTCAAAAGTATTTCACATCCTTTTTTGACTGTCATCCTTGCAAGATGTCTTAAAAAGTTACGCAAGCTTACACACAGACTAGCAATTCAGGAACCAAAGCTCACAATAGTTAAATTAGCAATCAGTGCCCTAAGTCTCTTTCCTCACAATACCAAACAGAGTTTCGGTGCTTCTTTGAGGTTGAGCTGTATTTCTCAAAGGGTTGTTCTCTTATCAACAGTATCACTTGAGAGTGTGTTAGAGATCCAAATATGATACTTACCCAGAACCAGAACCTACTAGATCAGAAACCCTGGGAAAGGACCCAACAATGTTTTAACAAGCCTTCCACATGATTCTGGTGCACTCTAGAGTTTGAGAATCACTGCGTTAGGACAATAAACCAGTGTTAAAATGGATAAGTTATTTCTAAGAAAAAATGCACTGAGCAATTGTCACTAATAATCAACACTGGGAAAGAACTTCATAAGATTAGCTGATATCACAGCAATGGAACATAATGTACTAAAAGGCTTGATACAATTTCTGTCTCACAGTAAATGCTGAAGAGGGAAAAAAACCCACTAGGAAGAATGGATGACAGAACAGGAAGGTATCAACAAATATTAAAGAAAAGGGCAGCAGAAGTACAGATAAGCTTCTGGCTGGGACTGATCTGTTCATAATGCTGAACCTGAGTACAGCTCAATTTTGGGCCAATAAATAAGACTTAGTTTTTCAGTTTCCAAATACCACTTATGAAGAATATGCTTGTGTGGCTCTTTCCTCAGGAGCAGTACTCATCACCTTCTCTTTAATGGGCTACAAACTCATGGCCAATCACTAACTTCCTTCCCTATGACCAACATGCGTGAATTTGCTTCTAATTAGTAAAATGTCCCTGCTATATACAGATTTCTCCAGGGAATAATTTAAAGAATATAAGAATGCAGAGTCTGTGCATACTGGGCATAATGGAAAGTGCTCCTTTTAATCTTTCTAGCAACATTAATTTAACCACCCAGAATAATCTCTAAAATACAGTACATGGGCTAAGATTTTTAGACAATAATACCATGTATAGAAATCCTCCAAAATAGCATGTTTTTCTTACTTAAGATAATAACCAGTAGAATAATATACTTTTGTTAAAAGTATTTCTAATCATTAATAAACAATGATACAATGAGTGTCTCAGAGTGGACAGATACAAAATATACTTATCTCCCTCTTGAAAAGAAGGAAATGTTTAAAGAATGCATATAAAGGAGATACAGAGAATCACAGTAAAGGATAAAAACATGCCTTGGCCCAAACCAGTAATTATTCAATTAAGTAGCTAATAGTACTCAACCATATTACAATTAATTGAGTCACTTTTCTTCGCTCATTCTATTGAGGCACTTAAATACACACAGCTGGTTTACAATTCTCCTTGTACTAGCAATCCTTGTATAATATAGGAAATTCTCCTCATACAATGTAGGAAATATTATTGAACCAGGGCAGCCACAATCATGTATCTAAGCCCTGCATTCTTTCATTTGCTCATTCAGTAAAAGCCTGAGTCCCTACCATACCCCAGGGACTATGGGGAATATGATGTTTTATAAGTACATAAACAGCCCTTCCCCTATACAGACAGCACAAACACTGTAACAGTTCTATTTTGTGTTATTCAGAAAGCAAAATCATGACAGGAAAGTCAAAGCGTATGGGATGCTTTTGCCTTCCAAACACTCATTCTGTGATCCTCTTATAGGAGAGTCCTTCTTTTTTCTTGTGGACCCAGCACTACCATGTTTCCAATTTAATTGGTTTGACTGGGGCTGACTCTTCCCCTTGGTGCCAGAAATGGTCACATGACCCAGGCCCCGTCACCCAGCGTATTCCCTTCCTTAAAGATTGGCTCATATTGGGGATATGACACCAACTGTACTAACAAGACTCATGTGGGGTTGACATGAGAAATCCAGGAAAACAGAAGCTTTATCTGCTGAAATTGCTAGTTTTTTGATGATGCAAGCTAGGATCTCTGAGCGTTACCATAGCGAGAGAATCTCTGGTGGAAGGAAGCAATGAAGCAGGGGATGGGGAAATCAAAAGTGTGGATCACATCATTTGATCTTTTATTTTGGATCTAGCCGTGCCTAAAGCTAGAACTAACCTCAAGATTTAAATTAGAAGACACACATATCATTCTAGGAGATATTGAAGAAGATATTCACCCACTGATACATCCGATAAAGGGTTAATACCCAAAATTAATAAAGAACTCATATAACTCAATACCAAAAAATAATCTAATTAATAAATGGGCAGAGGACCTGAGCAGACACCCAATAAATATAAAGATGCTCAACGTCAGTAATCATCAGAGAAATGCAAATTAAAACCACAATGAGATATCACCTCACACCTGTCAGAATGGCTATTATCCATAAATTAACAAAGAACAAATGTGAGTGAGGATATGGGGTTGTTGGTGGGATTGCAAATTGGTGCAGCCACTATGGAAAACAGTCTGAAGGTCCTTCAAAAAATTAAAAGTAGAACTACCTTATGACCCAGCAATTCCATTTCTAGGTATATACCGTACTTTCCCATATATAAGACACTCCCATATATAAGACGCACTTTAATTTCAGGGCCAGAATATTGAAAAAAGAATTACAGAAAGTTATTGAACTCAAGTTTTATTCATCATAAAATTCATACAACTCCTCATCACTGTCAACACTCCCATCCAGGCCTGACCTGTGGTAGCTCAGTGGATAGAGCATTGATCTGGGAATGCTGAGGTCACCGGTTTGAAACCCTGGGCTTGACTAATCAAGGCACATATGACAGTTGATACTTTCTGCTCCTCCCCCTTTTCTCTGTCTCCTTTCCCTCTCTAAAAAAACTGAGTAACATTTAAAAAAATAAAAAATATATCTTTGCCCTTCAAAGTTAATTAACCATACCAGAAACTTAAAAAAAAAAACAACTCCCATCCATTAGCTTGTCCTCACCTATGTCTGATGATGAATCACTGTCTTCAACAATAAGCGCAAAAACAAGCATGAAAAAGTGGGAAATCCAAGTAGAAAAATCTACAACCACTGTATAAGACACACCCAGTTTTTAGACCCCAAATTTTTTGGAAAAAGGTATGTCTTATATATGGGCAAATACGGTATCCAAAAAAATCCAAAACACTAATTCAAAAAAAAACATACATGCACCCCATGTCCACTGAAGCAATATTTACAATAGCTAAGATATAGAAGCAGTCCAAGTGTCATGAATACACAGATAAAGGAGAAGTGGTATGTATATTCAGTGGACTTCTGCTCAGCCATAAAAAAGAATGACATCTTACCATTTGCAACAACACAGATGGACCTAGAGGGTATTATGCTATCTGAAATGAATCAGACAGAGAAAGACCAATAACATGTGACTTTACCTATCTATGAAATGTAAAGAAAATAAACAAACAAAACAGAAACAGACTCATAGATAACAAACTGAAGTTGCCAGATGAGAGGGGATGGGGGGCTGGGTGAAAAGGGTAAGGGGTGAAGTACAAATTGCCAGTCACAAAATAGTCACAGGATGTAAAGCACAGCGTAAGGAATGTCGTCAATAATGGTAATAATTAAGTGTGGTGCTAGGCGGGTACTAGAATCATCAGAAGATCACTTTGTAAATTGTAGAACTGTCTGACCACTATGTGGTATACCCGAAATTAATATACCATTGAACGTCAATTGTAATTGAATACTAAATTAAAAAATAAGCCCATCCCCTAAATCAGTGTGCTGGACTTAGGACTCAACATTTATATTTCTTTTGAAAGGTTTTTTATTTAAATTTATTGATTTCAGTGAGAGAGAGTGGGGGGGGGGGACGTTGAGCTGTTCCTGGATGTGTCCTGACAGGGGATCAAACTGGCAAACCCTGTGCTTTAGAACAATGCTCTAACCAACCGAGCTATCCAGCCAGGACCACTTATATTTCTAAATGTAGTACTCTCCAAAATAACCAATATGTCAGCTCCTCCTTCTTCCCTGCATTTGTATTTCTATAAGCAACACCTCGTTTCCAGATGTACTCGCTTCTGTATGTACTCAAAAAAATTCTGCTGAATGTTCGATGTGAACTGGCTAAAATTTCACTTTGTAACACTGTATTGAGTTTTCACTAAGACCTATGTCTTTAATTGTGGGAACTGCCTACTAATTAAACAACCTCGCTCTATGGGTTTGCTGCAATCATGACGCTTGATTCCAATTAATAGTGCAGCAGGGAAACAGTCACTGTAAAATTTCTCTGCAAAAAGAATAAAAAGGGGGGAGGTGGAGCAGATTGGGTCCATAATGCTACTGGTTGGAATTGTATTCTTAATTGGTTTTTCCCAACAGCAAAATGTGCCCCCTCTGTGGATTGCCTATGCTTGTACTAACTATGTAAATATATCTGTGATTGATTTTTAAAACAGCACACCAGGGCATATTCAGCCCCCGAACAAGAAAAATATCATCCAACTGTAAATATCCAATGGAGCATTAAAACTGTTTCTTCTCTGCCCTACGTAATTGAGGACCCAGAGATAAGGAACGTTTCCCCAAATCTGGCTTCCCATTAGATTGAATAAATGTCAACTGGAAACCCGGGAAACAAAAATGCCATTATGAGGTTTTCTGAAATATAAAATATTCAGAAATCTCAGCAGCACAGGAAGAATTTCTGAAACTGCCTGGCTTGAACCTTTCCAGCTTGAACCTCCAAATGAATGCGTTCAAAGTTTCCAATGCTAATTGTGCATTGTTATGCATGCGTTCTTATTCCCAAATCAAACACGCTCTCCGGGTTTCCAGTGATAATGGCATTGGATGCCTATTAATACAGTGCTGTGGGAAAAGCAATCTGTTGGATGAGCAGTTCTCAGAATCACAAACTGAGGGCACAATGCTGTTGCCAGTTGTTGGCCAATGTGGATTTTTCTCATCCTCATTAAAATAGAAACAACAACGCATGCTACTGAAGTTGGTATACACTGGTCAGTGTGGCGTTTCATAATATCTGGGAAGAAGAAAAGACTAGATGATGCAATTGAGAATGCTCCAGCACTAGAAGAATTTTTTAAGAGAAATAAATCCTTACTGTGTACGCTATACAATAGTGCTCGTTCGTGCATAACTTAGGCTGCAACCACGTCACAGAGGAGTGGGTTCCTGTGCGAATTATTCCCGCGATGCCCATCATGACTTAGTCATATCTGGGGCCACCATTTTTGCCTGAATGCATAGCCATATCCTCCTCTTTGTTGCTTCTTGGAGATTCCCATCTGCAGGGGAAGTAATACAAGTGTCCCCTCTTTGCTCTCATCACTTTTGTCTCCGTTTTCCAAATAATAAGATGATTTTGAACTAGCATGAGAGAGCCTTTCTTCATGAAGAAAACCTGAGGGTACCTGTACTTTTCCAACACTTTTCACAACTACTGTTCTCAGAACAATAGAGGGAAGAATTCTGGTGGTTCTGAGAAGCAAGCACCGCCCACAGCATCCTTCCCTGCTCCTGATATTTTTTTTTGTTTTATAGAAATGTAGGTAAGCCTGACCTGTGGTGGCACAGTAGTTCAAGCACTGACCTGGAACGCTGAGGTCACCGGCTCAAATCCCGGGCTTGCCCGGTCAAGGCACATATGGGAGTTGATGCTTCCTGCTCCTCCCCCACTTCCCTCTCTCTATTTCTGTCTCTCTTCTCTAAAATGAATAATAATAAAAAAAGACACATCCTTTAAAAATATAGGTAAATTTGATATGCAAAAACTGAGTGATTTCTGCATCTATTATTGAAGCTCCTGAATAAATTTTTCATGTTTGTTAGTTTTATGCATTTCTTCTTTTATAAACTGTCTATTTATATATTTTGTGCATTTAATCATTGAGTTATTCTGGGGAAGTATTTCTTATGATGTCATGTTAACAAGTATGAAAAGAGTATAGAGATCTAATTTGGGAGGAACTTGGAAGAAACATCTGTTGCATATATGCTCTAAGCATTGGATTTGCTAACAATATAATCTAAATTTGAAATAGAAGCTATTAGTTAAGTATTTACATTTTCATTAATAGAGTCTACAGCTCTATACTTGATTTCCCACATGTAGTTTATATTTATATAGAGTTGGGCAAAAAAAAGGTTTACAGGTGTGACTATGTGAAACACAGTTTATTCTTTTTTTTTTTTTTTTTTTTTTTTTAATTTTTCTGAAGCTGGAAACAGGGAGAGACAGCCAGACAGACTCCCGCATGTGCCCGACCAGGATCCATCCGGCACGCCCACCAGGGGTGACGCTCTGCCCACCAGGGGGCGACGCTCCGCCCCTCCGGGGCCTTGCTCCGCAACCAGAGCCACTCCAGCGCCTGGGACAGAGGCCAAGGAGCCATCCCCAGCGCCTGGGGCCATCTTTGCTCCAATGGAGCCTCGGCTGCGGCTTCGGGAGGGGAAGAGAAAGACAGAGAGGAAGGAGGGGGGGGTGCGGAGAAGCAAATGGGCACCTCCCCTATGTGCCCCGGCCCGGAAACGAACCTGGGTCCCCCGCACGCCAGGCCGACGCTCTACCGCTGAGCCAACCGGCCAGGGCCCACAGTTTTTTCTTATATTATTATTTATTAATTAATTATAGTACTATTTTCCATAGGAACCACTATAAACCTACTTTTGCCCCACCCTATATAGTAAAGGCTGCAGAATTGAAAACTCTGGACAATGTTGCAGGTTTCTGAATATTTAAAAGAATTTAGGACCCTTTATGTTTCCTAACTACTGATAACAGACTAGAATCGCTGATACAGGATACATCCACTCTAGCTACATGCAGAACCCCAAGTCAGGAAACACCCTTCCAGTTCTGGTTTTCTCAGCCTTGGCACTAGGGCCATTTGGAACTTTGTTTTGGGGGCTGCCCTGGGTGTCATAGAGTGAGCAGCATCCCTGGCCTCCACCCACTACCAAATGCTCCCTCGAAGGAAAAATCACCACTGTTTGGGGTTTGAAAACCACTGGTCTCATTTATACAAAGGACAGAAAGTTTCTGTAGTCTTTCAAATGGCAACTCAGTCTCTACCATATCAAGTCATTTGTCCAAATGCAAGGGAAACATCAAAAGCAAGTAACTGGACGCTAGAAGGGAACACTGGAGTAGAATGTTGCGTCTATTTCACTGTTAACTTTCAAAAAGTTAACCATATTACACTGCTCTGTGGTTTTACTGCCATGAAAAACCATGAGTAAAAATAATAGTAATAATAAAATAGCCTAACCAGGCAGTGGCACAGTGGATAGAGCATCAAACTGGGGTGCAGAGGATCCAGGTTCGAAACCCTGAGGTCACCAGCCTGACAGGGGCTCATGTGGTTTGAGCAAGGCTCACCAGCTTGAGCCCAAAACCATTGGCTTGGGCAAGGGGTCACTCGGTCTGCTGTAGCCCCCCAGTCAAGACAGCACATATGAGAGAAAACAATCAGTGAACATCTAAGGTGCCGCACTGAAGAATTGATGCTTCTCATCTCTTTTCCTTCCTGTCTGTCCCTATCTGTCTCTCTGTCTCTGTCACACACAAAAATAAAATGCAACCTACAATTGCCAAGAGGCTAGGTTTGTACAGTGTTTGTGAAACTGCTACAAAATGAATGCATCAAGAATGATTTCACAAAAATATGTGATTCCAGGTTCACATCTTGCAAGGTCTCCCTCTTATTCACTCCAAACCCCCAATCCACCAACAGGTCTCCTTGATTTTACCTGACAAAAAAGTACTTTCACCCTCTTCGTTTCTGTGTCCTTTAACACCCAACCAGATCACACCTTGGCCATATATCATGAGGTTACAGCTTCCCAAGTAACTTCCTCGTGTCTATCCCCGTCCCACTTCAATCAATGCAAGCAAGAGCAGCCAGGTGAACGTTGAAACACTTGTCATTCCAATCCTGTTAGTCTGCATATGCCTAAAACTTCTCAGTAATGTCCCAATACCTAAAGAATGAGCCCATGGCTCTTACCTGTCTTTGTGTCCATTCCTCATGTGACTGGATCCTCATCTTTAGTTTCAGCTCTGGCTTCACCTTCTCTGATGGTCTAGTCCAGGCGTCCCCAAACTACGGCCCGCGGGCCGCATGCAGCCCCCTGAGGCCATTTATCCGGCCCCCCACCACACTTCTGGAAGGGGCACCTCTTTCATTGGTGGTCAGTGAGAGGAGCACTGTATGTGGCGGCCCTCCAACGGTCTGAGGGACAGTGAACTGGCCCTCTGTGTAAAAAGTTTGGGGACCCCTGGATGCTTTCCCCCTTTTGTCAACTTTCTTATACCAACCTATTATTTTCCTGCATAACACATATCTCAGTCCAAGGGTCCTCAAACTTTTTACACAGGGGGTCAGTTCACTGTCCCTCAGACCTTTGGAGGGCCAGACTATAAAAAAAAACCCAACTATGAACAAATCCCTATGCACACTGCACATATCTTATTTTAAAGTAAAACAAACAAACAAACAAACAAAAAAACCCAGGAACAAATACAATATTTAAAATAAAGAACAAGTAAATTTATTTATTTATTTATTTATTTATTTATTTATTTTTTTTTTATAATTTTATTTTTTTAATGGGGTGACATCAATAAATCAGGATACATATATTCAAAGATAACAAGTCCAGGTTATCTTGTCGTTCAATTATGTTGCATAGCCACCACCCAAAGTCAGATTGTCCTCTGTCACCTTCTATCTTGTTTTCTTTGTGCCCCTCCCCCCCCCTATCCCTCTCCCATTCCCCCCCCCCCCCCCCCCCCGTAACCACCACACTCTTATCAATGTCTCTTAGTTTCACTATTATGTCCCACCTACGTATGGAATAATACAGTTCCTGTTTTTTTCTGATTTACTTATTTCGCTTCGTATCATGTTATCAAGATCCCACCATTTTGCTGTAAATGTTCCGATGTCATCATTTCTTATGGCTGAGTAGTATTCCATAGTGTATATGTGCCACATCTTCTTTATCCAGTCATCTATTGATGGGCTTTTTGGTTGTTTCCATGTCCTGGCCACTGTGAACAATGCTGCAATAAACATGGGGCTGCATGTGTCTTTACGTATCAATGTTTCTGAGTTTTGGGGATATATACCCAGTAGAGGGATTGCTGGGTCATAAGGTAGTTCTATTTGCAGTTTTTTGAGGAACCACCATACTTTCTTCCATAATGGTTGTACTACTTTACATTCCCACCAACAGTGTATGAGGGTTCCTTTTTCTCCACAGCCTCTCCAACATTTGCTATTACCTGACTTGCTAATAACAGCTAATCGAACAGGTGTGAGGTGGTATCTCATTGCCGTTTTGATTTGCATTTCTCTAATAGCTAAAGAAGATGAGCATCTTTTCATATATCTGTTGGCCATTTGTATTTCTTCCTGGGAGAAGTGTCTATTCATATCCTCTTCCCATTTTCTTATTGGATTGTTTGTTTGTTTGTTGTTGAGTTTTATGAGTTCTTTGTATATTTTGGATATTAGGCCCTTATCTGAGCTGTTGTTTGAAAATATCATTTCCCATTTAGTTGGCTTTCTGTTTATTTTGTTATCAGTTTCCCTTGCTGAGCAAAAACTTCTTAGTCTGATGTAGTCCCATTCATTAATTTTTGCCTTCACTTCTCTTGCCATTGGAGTCAAATTCATAAAATGCTCTTTAAAACCCAGGTCCATGAGTTGAGTATCTATGTCTTCTTCTATGTACTTAATTGTTTCAGGTCTTATGTTTAGATCTTTGATCCATTTTGAGTTAATTTTTGTACAGGGGGAGAGACTGTAGTCCAGTTTCATTCTTTTGCATGTGGCTTTCCAGTTTTCCCAGCACCATTTATTGAAGAGGCTTTCTTTTCTCCATTGTGTGTTGTTGGCCCCTTTATCAAAAATTATTTGACTATATATATGTGGTTTTATTTCTGGACTTTCTATTCTGTTCCATTGGTCTGAGTGTCTATTTTTCTGCCAATACCATGCTGTTTTGATTGTCGTGGCCCTATAATAGAGTTTGAAGTCAGGTATTGTTATGCCCCCAGCTTCATTCTTTTTCTTTAGGATTGCTTTGGCTATTCGGGGTTTTTTATAGTTCCATATAAATCTGATGATTTTTTGCTCTATTTCTTTAAAAAATGTCATTGGAATTTTGATGGGAATTGCATTAAATTTGTATATTGCTTTGGGTAATATAGCCATCTTGATTATATTTATTCTTCCTAGCCAAGAACAAGGTATATTCTTCCATCTCATTATATCTTTTTCGATTTCCCTTAACAATGGTTTATAGTTTTCATTATATAAGTCCTTTACATTCTTTGTTATGTTTATTCCTAAGTATTTTATTTTTTTTGTTGCAATCGTGAAGGGGATTATTCTTTTGAGTTCCTTCTCAGTTGTTTCATTGTTGGCATATAGAAAGGCTATTGACTTCTGTATGTTAATTTTGTATCCTGCGACCTTACTGTATTGGCTTACTGTTTCTAGTAGTCTTTTTGTGGATTCTTTGGGGTTTTCGATGTATAGGATCATATCATCTGCAAAAAGTGATACCTTTACTTCTTCTTTTCCGATATGGATGCCTTTTATTTCTTTGTCTTGTCTGATTGCTCTGGCTAGAACCTCTAGTACCACATTAAATAAGAGTGGAGAGAGTGGACAACCCTGTCTTGTTCCTGATTTAAGGGGGAAAGCCTTCAGTTTAGTGTCATTTAATATGATGTTAGCTGATGGTTTATCATATATGGCCTTTATCATGTTGAGATATTTTCCTTCTATACCCATTTTGTTGAGAGTCTTAAACATAAAATTGTGTTGTATTTTATCGAAAGCCTTTTCTGCGTCTATTGATAAGATCATGTGGTTTTTGTTCTTTGTTTTGTTGATATGGTGTATTACATTAACCGTTTTACGTATGTTGAACCATCCTTGAGATTCTGGGATGAATCCCACTTGATCATGATGTATTATTTTTTTAATATGTTGTTGTATTCGATTTGCTAGTATTTTGTTTAGT
The DNA here is from genome assembly GCF_036850765.1 of Saccopteryx bilineata. Taxonomy (NCBI): domain Eukaryota; kingdom Metazoa; phylum Chordata; class Mammalia; order Chiroptera; family Emballonuridae; genus Saccopteryx; species Saccopteryx bilineata. The sequence continues at coordinate 180,017,355 of NC_089493.1, read as the reverse complement.
ATTTTAGCATCTGTATTCATTAGAGATATTGGTCTGTAGTTTTCTTTTTTTGTGCCATCCTTGCCTGGTTTTGGTATGAGGGTTATGTTGGCCTCATAAAATGTGTTTGGAAGTATTGCTTCTTCTTCAATTTTTTGGAAGACTTTGAGTAGAATAGGAACCAAGTCTTCTTTGAATGTTTGATAAAATTCGCTGGTATAGCCGTCAGGGCCTGGACTTTTATTTTTGGGGAGGTTTTTAATGGTTTTTTCTATTTCTTCTCTACTGATAGGTCTGTTTAGGCTTTCTGCTTCTTCTTGACTCAGTCTAGGAAGGTTGTATTTTTCCAGGAATTTATCCATTTCTTCTAGGTTGTTGAATTTAGTGGCATAAAGTTTTTCATAGTATTCTACAATAATTCTTTGTATAGCTACGGTGTCCGTGGTGATTTCTCCTCTTTCATTTTGGATTTTGTTTATATGAGTTCTTTCTCTTTTTTCCTTGGTAAGTCTTGCCAAGGGTTTGTCAATTTTGTTGATCTTTTCAAAGAACCAGCTCCTAAGAACAAGTAAATTTAAATCAACAAACTGACCAATATTGCAATGGGAACTATGGGCCTGCTTTTGGCTAATGAGATAGTCAATGTCCGGTTCCATATTTGTCACTGCTAGCCGTAACAAGTGATATGACGCACTTCCGGAGCTGTGACGCATGCATCCCACATCACTGGAAGTAGTACTGTAGGTGAGTGACGTTGCTCCTCTCACTGACCACCAATAAAAGAGGTGCCCCTTCCAGAAGTGTGGTGGGGGCCGGATAAATGGCCTTGGGGCCGCATGTGCCTGCGGGCTGTAGTTTGGGGACCCGTCTCAGTCCAATGCTTCATTTACTATGTACTTAAACAATCGTATGTATAACATCCAGCCCACAGATCTGACAGTAAGTCCCACCACAGCATGAGTGAGACACAAATAACTAGGGATATGAGTGATTGCCTCTTGATCACCCTTACATCTCTTACGCATAACAGAAAAAGTGAGCTTGCCTATAAATCTAAACATCCCGCCTGACCTGTGGTGGCATAGTGGATAAAGCATTGACCTGGGACGCTGAGGTTGATGGTTTGAAACCCTGGGCTTCTTTAGTCAAGGCACATATGGGAGTTGATGCTTCCTGCTCTTCCCCCTCTCCTCTCTCTCTCTCTCTCTCTCTCTCTTCTGTCTCTCTAAAAAATGAATAAATAAAATCTAAAAATTAAAAAAAATTAGACATCCTTTGTTGAGGTTAAAACTACCTAATTATCCCAAAGGAAAAAATATATCCAGCCTACTCTTAAGGTAGAGGCAGGGGATACAGGAGAGCTTCTTCAAAGGGTGAAATGGATCTACTATTCATCACCCGACTATTCTCCTCTGTCCTTCTGTTACTCACCAAAGTTTTATTATGCTGAGGTCAATCAACACTCCACAGCAGATCCTGGAAAGGTAAACAGGCCAACTCAGAGAGCCCACAGCCCTCTCTGCATTTTTATGTCCTTCATTACAACAAGTGGGCTATTTTTATACCTGTTAGCTGCTCACAGTTGGCAAAACTTCAGGCTTGGAATAATATATGACAAGGGCCAACAGAGGTAACAATAACATTGCTTGTGCTGCAGCCAGCTTGCCATTAATAACCGCGGGAAGAGGGGGTGAGGAAGAGCCAGGGAGGAAGGGGGAGGCGGGGAGGGTCTCCTGGGATAGACGGTCAGGTAAGGTTACCTGGCCAGTCCAGCACTGTGACTCATCTCATTCTCCCTCCCCTAACCCTCGGGCCTGAAATCCTTCAAGATATTAAATCTTAGAGAGTTCTCTCAGCCTGGCAGGGTCTTACATTTCATGAGGCCAAACAACTTTTAGGTGTTTATTTCTTAAAGAAAATATAACCCGTTATTTTGAAATTTACAAAGTTCTTCCACAACAATATATTTATATTTGCACATGGGAGAACAGAGGCTTCCACAAGGAGGTTCCTTGCTTTGTGGATGAGTAACAAAAGTCTGCAAATCATTTGAATACATATCATACAGGAATGTCAGTCTTGTGGAGGGCTGCTATATTGCTATTATCAATTTCACACATCAATGGGCTACCTGATTTTTTATTATTATTTCTACATATCTATTATACATTTTAAGTGGACTTACCATCCCTTTCCAATACCGAAATATAAACCCATGAGGTAGAGCCCTTGTGCTCAAAACAGTATGGGGCATATAATAGGCACATGACAGATGTTTGTCACAATTAACAAAATGCCGTAAATTTTAAATGCAGACAATTTTAGAACTGCTATAGGAATTTTGTGGTGCATGAGTATCTGGGAAATCTAGTGTTTACCTTCCCCACCCATGTGGCACTGAAGGACGTGCTAGGAAGAGGGGGCAACTGAGGCTGAGTGCCAAGCTACCATGTTCTTCTAAGCAGAAGCTTCCTGACCCTGATGGAGAGTTGAAAATGGTGGTGAAAGCCTTTTATACAAGCAAATAAAAATTGTCATAGTATTCTTTCATAATTTTGACCCGCATCTGAGCAAGCTGTTCGCTACCTAAATAATGACACCAAGATGTCTTTTAGAATAAGACAGACAAATCCAGAAGGTGTTGAGCCTCCCTATAAACAGAGAGACTCCATGCTAACTTGCAGAGAGAGAGAGAGAGAGAGAGAGAGAGAGAGAATATGCCTGGTGCTCTGAGCTGTTGGGATATAGAAGACTGCAGAGTGAAATGGTTTTGAGAGTAGGTCCTGATCAATCGGGTTAAGACCATTTGCTGTAAGTCAAAGACTTTGGGCTCTGAGGCTCAGTGCCACCATCTTTTTTTTTTTTTTTTTTTTAGGGTGGGGGGAATTTCTTTTATTTTTATTTATTTTTTTTATTAATTTTACTAGGATGACATCAATAAATCAGGGTCAGTGCCACCATCTTAAAGAATAGGCGTGCTATCTCAAAGTTACTCAAGGTCATTTGAAGAATTGAATTTCTGCAGTGTTAAATAAATTACAGTTATGTGGTTTTATCTGAGGTTCTGACAAGGAGATTCACATTCTGAAGGTTCTATTGAGTATTACTACATTTTCAAGCCATCTACTAAAGCAGTATGGCCCCTCAATGATGACATATGCACAGAAGGGGCCAACACAATGGGCTAAGGATGATTCTTACAAACTTATTTTTATTCCTGAAAAGTCATTCAAAGCATGCCAGTTAGGACAGAGTATTTTGTCCCTCCCAGTCCTCGTCTCCTTTTCCCCCTGGAATTTGGCACATAGTGAACCTAGGAGAAGAAAATGGAGCCTCTGATAATGAAGAAAAGGAGACAGACACGCTTTAAAGCATCATCCTGTTCAAGGAGTACAGTAGGACAGTGGACAAGTAGGCACTGCGAAGACCTGACTTCATTTACTTTTTCGTGCTCTCTGCATGTGTTTTATGTGTGTCACTCTAATAAAGATGTTTAAGCATGCCTCTCTGCTACATGAATATGTATTCACTATACACATGTGCTCTGCAACAATATAGGATGTCCACTAGACATTTTAAAGGGATGAGAAGAATCAAAGAAAAATCCTGGCATCTTCTGTTGTACCGACAGGTTCCTTGTGCATATCCTGGGACCTGAGTGTCCCCCAGTGAAGAACACTGCTGTAGGTGATCCTCTAATACTTTCCCAACCCCATGGAGTGCTTCCCCCTGTCCTCATCCGTGCTGAATCACGGAAGGCCGAGCTGGGGGAGCAAGGGGTTAAGACAAGATGTTAAGTCTGCCCATACATATGTTTTTATTTGGCTCATTATTTGTTGGTTTGTTTTAGTGTCAACATTCTACCATCAGGACATCTCTTTTACCTCAAGCATTAGCAAGACCGAAAACACTGGGTCCCATGTTCCACGCTGTGGAACCTGAGAGGCAGTCATACGTGACCCTTACACACAGTCCTTGCCAAACTTGCCTCTCTCTTTTGCAAAACCAGCTTTTGAGTTTTCAACGCCTTATAGACTGTGGGGTCCCAGGGCCACAACAAAACAGGAGGAACATGTCTAAAACGGGAGAAATTTTCTTGGCCACCCAAGACTCCTGTCGCGTGTCTGTTGGAGAAGCAGGAGGATGGTGGAGCTGAAGCGTGTGACAGCCATTCTGGGCGGTCAGCCACTGGGCTTCCTGCTCACTTTACTTTCCCACTAAAACCCCCACTGAAGACAGAAGAAAGGAGGGGTCGAATTTCTTTAACCTAATGTTTGTGTTTGTCCAACGAAGAGCACGGCTAGCTTGTCACAAGAGCATCACACAGTGCTCCGAGCCACACTGCAGTCAGAGGCAGATGAAAATGGACATTCCTGTAAGAACTTACTATGAACCAAGTGCAAAACGTTAATGAAAACCCTACAACCAAAAAACAAAACAAAACAAAAAAACATGACTGCATATGAAGTCCCGTGTTTCCCAACCTGGCTGCAACCTTCTGCCGATACATGCATGCTTGGGGGGGGGGGGACGGCCACCCAGATGGAGGATGGTCAACGGACTGTTTTCACTTCACTATAACACAAGGTCATAAAGCAAACAAGCAGCAGCCTACAGTTCTTCAAATTTTTGAAACATTGGTTTATTATAAATGTTTGCATTAATTTTTATTTTAAAAAAATAGCCCTGAAAGAGGATTTATCAGAATGGCTGAGGTTTTAGGGATTCCTGGAAATGTCGTGCCTCATCCCCTCCCCCTAGCCCTGAGGGGCCCTGGTTCCTGGACTCCCTCTCACAGCGGAGGGCCCAGTATCACCACACACCCAGGCCACTGCAATGCCCTGGGGATACCAGAGGCGAGGGGTCCGGGAGGGCTGGGCTGCAGGACGTGACTGGCCCACAAGTTGGTAACCTTGAAATTAAGTCAAATCGGCACTGGGGACAGAATTGGGTCTTCCCTATTACCTCTGCTCCCAACCGGAGCAGGACAACCTCATAAATGCAGCAGCTCTCAAGCTATTAATTTTAGCTACAAAGACCTTTGGGTATTTTCTATTTTTACTTTTTATCAATTTTTCTCACTTTTCTGGGATCCTGGGATAACCCCCACGTGACATATCCCTTCTCACCAGCAGTGACTCCTTTCCCATCTTTCAAAACTCTGAAGCCAGATTTTCCAGGTGTCCCGCGTGGCAAATGCCCAAGATGCCTCATCCCCCTTGGCAGAAGGGGCGCTCAAAATTCTCTTCTTCTAGGTCAGCACCTTTCAACCATTCTCATCTCATGGCTTATAAACGAATTACTGAAGTTTAGCAGCACACCCAGAAATAAATTCTTTCCCAATCTGACTGAAAAAAAAACCCAGGTATAATTGTGATTCAGTCACACCAGATTGCTATTGGCTGTTGTCTTCTTTTTTTTTTTTCTTTTTTTTTTTTTCTTTTTTTTTTTTTTAACAATCTAAGGAAAAAGAGGCATGTTTAAAAAATTCCTGTACACACCAGTTGAAATCGCCGTTGCAGCTGATCGGACCCATCGACAGGTCGGAGGAGAAGTGGGTCCAGCAGCACAGGACGTGACATGGGAAGGTCCCATCACAGCGTTAGATGCAGCTGAGAAAGTTATGCTGGTGGTGAGACTGCCCTGGTGACCCGAAGTGAGCCAAGTCCCGGGCGGCGGAGAGCTGACAGTGTGCTGAGAGAGAAACTCCCCTGCCATCAAATCTCTCCCTTTCGCCTGTCTTGGCATCGCTTCCTACTGACTTGCAAGCAAAAGGAGTTCGAGTCAGCCCACTGGGGATTTCGGCCTTTCTTCGGTATGTCAATTATTCTGCATTTGCTTTCCAGGAGGGAATTCTAAGGAAAGAAGGGAGTCTGAGACGTGTCACCCTGGGCGAGGGGATGTAGTCAAAAGGAGGAAATGATTCTCAATGTGTCCTGCTGTCCTCCCTCTCTTCTTGCCCTACGACCACCCGTGACCCTCCCCACTGACCCAACTTCTCCTCTCCCCCTCTCCTAGGCAGAGAAACACCCTGGAAAACAGAGGCCAGCAAGCTTTTTTATTTATTTTTTTGCTATTAAGGGCCCTATATCAAGTATTTTGGCTTTGCAGGCTAGACCGTCTCTTTGCAACTACTCAAGGTTGCCACCGAAGCACTCAAAAGCAGTCAGAGACCATACATCAACAAAGGAGTGCGGGCTGTGTTTCAAACAAAAACAGAGCTTTACAAAAACCGGCCTTGGGCCACAGCCTGTCTCCCCTTGTCCTGAAAGGCAACTGTCATCAGAGCCACCCCCGACTCCTGAGCACTAAAAACTAACAAGGAAGCAAGCAAGCGCCCCATGACCAATAAATAGAGAGAGACTTTAGCAGAAAGCAAGAAGCCTTGTTTCTTCGCAAGTGCTTTTCTTGTGGACCTCATGCTAATGGGGAATTTATCTCCGGAGCACCCTGGGACTCTCACTGGAATGGACAGTTCAAAGACAAGTGGAATTCGCTTCTGCTCAGAAAGGAAAGCGAAACATGTACATTGGGTTCCATCCTTCCTCCTTTAGACATAAGCTTTAAGTCAAAAGCTGCCACTTGTTATATTCAGCGACCACAGTGATGGTGGTCTTGCTGGGCCTCAGCTCTCTGGAAAATACTGCAATGCATAAGCATCCCCACTGCACCTGCTGCACGGTGTGCCCGGGCCACTGCAGCACTCAGCAAGCTAACTTCAGACTGTGGGCAAGGGGGGAGCAGGAATTCATCCTGCTCTCTGGGACACGCCCTTGGATCACAGTCTGTTTACAGAAATCGCTTCCCAGGACTGTTCTCCTTGGTGAGAGGAAAGTCATTCACACCTCTCTTTTATCCTTAAGCTCAAAGGCACACCAACTAGTTGTTTTCAGTATTTGGGGATCCAGGATTACTTCATCCATTTTGAAAGCTATATACTATGCAAGTAAAAAAACAAATACACACGTTTATATATAATTTTAAAAAGCTTAACACCCCCCACCCCCCACACGCCCCTCCCACAGGCCTAACCCCAGATCCCAGCATTAGAAACTGCTGCCCCCAAGAGATTATGGTTTTGCCTAGCATCAGTAAGAACAGAGCCAAGGGCTAGGCCAACCCACTTTCCCCAGAAGCTCAGAGATCCCTCCAGACAGGATGGCAGAGTGCCAACCCCTCCCCCATCCTGGAAAGACTGTGGAACCCCAGCCCCAAGGGCGGAGCTTTCCAGGGCAGGCCACACTCTGTCTCAACCTCCCTACCCTGATGCTCGCCAAGAACGCGCTGGAACTGGCCCTTTCTCAAAGACACCCACTCTTACCCTGACTCCTCCCAGGGAGGACAGTAAGGACAGTTATTTACCTTTGTGGAGTAACTTGACAAGAGCTGGGATGGTCTCCTTGCCAAAAAGCCGCCTCTATTAGAAATCCCTATTTTAGCTTAATCCATTTTATCAATGCCAGTGACAAAGGTGACATATTTGTCTTATTTGAACATGGCCCGAGTCTGGTTGATATTAAAAAGAAATTCAGTGTTTGTTTTTTAGGTAAAGCCTGCATAAAGAGAAGAGTGTGGGCACGGTCTGTCCCACCTTCTACCTGACCATGGGCCAAACTAACAAGAGCTAACGTTTCTGGAGTACTGTGCACTTGATCAAGTCCTCTCACTGCATAAAATGACTTAGTCCTTCCTCCAGGCCTATCCAGTAGGTACCCTTACGGTCCCAGTCATGCAGACTGGGAGACTGAGGCTTAGAGACCTTGTTTGTATCACACAGCTAGTAAGTAGAGCATTGGAGATTCAAGCCCAGCTTTTCTGGCAGCAGGGTATGAAGTCTTCTCAATACCACATGCAGCATATACTTCCTACGTCTGAATTCCATTCCGGCCTCCACAGATAACTAAGTAGTTATGGAGAGGTCCCTCAGTTTTGGGGGTTCAACTCTAAAATTAAAAGTTGGTATACACACACCACTGTGGACTATTATGCAGCAGTAAAAAAGAATGCAGGCTTGCCACTTGTAACGACATGGATGGATCTAGAGGGCATTATGCTCAGTGAAATATGTCAGACAGAAAGACAAATACCATATGTTTTTACTTACATGTGAAATCTAAACAAAGAAACAAAACAAAAACAGGCTCATAGGAACAGAGACCAAAGGGATGGTTACCAAAAGGGAGGGCGAGGGGAGATGGGTAAAAATGGGAAGGGCAATAGAGTCAATAATGTTGTGCTAAGTTTATACAGTGATCGATGATTACTAGAATTAGTGGGGTGATCACACTGTAAGGTATAAACATGTCAAATCACTGCACTGTACACCTGAAACAAATATAACTAATAAAAGACTGTATACCAACTACACTTTAAAAAAAATACAAGTTAGAAGTAAACAAACTCATTTTATAAAGGATGACTTTGATTGCCTTTAATATTAAGCACTATTGCCTTGGCTTTCTTTTTACATTATTGTACATTTCAATAAGTCATAAATAAAAACCAACAAAAACAAGACAGCCTAAATGATGTAATGCTAAACTGAACTCTCACATTTGCTTTGGTTCAATTTCTCAGATCTCAGTTTTATCATATGCCATTAGGGTTTCTCAACCCTATCAGGAGACCTAAGGCTTTATCAATGTAATTCTATTCTCTCAGAGGTTCCTATTGCGTACTATCTCTGGAGCTGGTTTTAGTGGGGTTCAAGGAGAAGACGGAGGGAAAAGAGGCTCGGGAATACCCAGCATCACTGTGCAGGGTGCCTCTCTCTGGGCCCAGGGAAAGGGAGCCAGAGCTCTGCCTCAGGCTAGACTCTGACAACCTGTTGGGAGACCGAGAAATAGGGGGGATCAGAAGTAGTAAACATGTCCCTGGCTGGTTGGCTCAGTGGTAGAGCGTCGGCCTAGCGTGCAGGGGACCCGGGTTCGATTCCCGGCCAGGGCACATAGGAGAAGCGCCCATTTGCTTCTCCATCCCCCCCCCTTCCTCTCTGTCTCTCTCTTCCCCTCCTGCAGCCAAGGCTCCATTGGAGCAGAGATGGCCCAGGCGCTGGGGATGGCTCCTTGGCCTCTGCCCCAGGCGCTAGAGTGGCTCTTGTCTGGGCACAGCAAGGCCCCGGAGGGGCAGAGCATCGCCCCCTGGTGGGCAGAGCGTCGCCCCTGGTGGGCGTGTCGGGTGGATCCTGGTCGGGCGCGTGCGGGAGTCTGACTGTCTCTCCCCGCTTCCAACTTCAGAAAAATACAAAAAAAAGTAGTAAACACAGAGGTCAATCCATTGGCTAGCGCGTTGAACATCTTGGTTTGCCTTTTGCTGGCGATAACCTTATACTTTCCTTGAGATAGTTAGGATAAGAATGGAAGCTTCAGAGCAGAGAAACAATTCTGAAACCTAGGACAAGGGAGAAAACGAAGCAATGAAGGGATTTCAGGAGAAGGCATGAAGCGGGAAGAACAGTGGAAACCCCCAACCCCAGTAGCAGAACGACCTCAGTGGAACGGGATCAAGTTACCATTATTCAGGAAATGATCATTTCTTAAGTGACTAATCAAGTGTCAAGTTACCTGTTACCAAATTCACTCTGCACAATTATCGTATTTTTCACTCCATAAGACATACTTTTCCCCCCAAAAAAAGTGGAGGGGAAAATGCCCATGCATCTTATGGAGCAAAAAAATATGGTATTTCATTAAATATTTTAACACACCATTTGGTTCAGAATATTTTTTTTTCTTATTTTCCTTCTTAAAACCCTAGGTGTGTCTTATGGTCAGATGCATCTTATGGAGTGGAAAATACGGTAGTCAGTGAGATGTGACATTCCAATCTTAGTTAGGAGGAAATGGAGCCTGAGAGAGTCCATGACTAACTTGCTAAAGGTTGCCCAGAAAGAAGTGGAGCTGGGCATGGGATAGAATATTTTCAATAACATTTTAAAATGTCAAAGAGATATGGTAGGCAGTGTTTCATGACAACCACATTTTATAGCTTACATTACTTACTAGAATGTTCTGCACAAGTCCAGGACACTTCTGACCCCACTTCTTGGACCCTGCCATTGGATTCTGAAGATGTTTTGACTCCATGTTTATGAAAACATTACTAGCATTATGGTATGATTATCACCAGAAATGAATATTCTACTAAGAAAGTGTGTTAGAGTGAACCACACTAAGCCAATTTAGCTTGATGACCCATATTCTATCCAGTATTGTAAGTTATTGTTTTTCCTGTTTTCTCCCTTCCCTTCCCTTCCCTTTCCTTCCCTTCCCTTCCCTTCCCCTTTTCTTTCTTTTTGCTGTTAAAGGCATTTTCACCAGGATCAAGCCTTTTCTGGGTAAACTTCATGAAGGGTTTTATAAAACGTTTGGATATTGGCAAACATTATCTCTGAGTTTTCTTTTGATTCCAATAATTCTTTCAAGTATAAATTTCCTAGGTGAAAATTTTGCAGATCTTGGTCCATTTTCTTTCTTGATAACTGTATGTAACAGTGACAACTCTTTATTTATTAGATAAATGCTGCGGGTTTGCTTTCAAGAGTAATTTGTAAGCAATTACCCTTGGACAGTCCAGGATTTCTCCATTGTCAAGACCTAATTTCTTGGATCGCTTCTCCTCTTATTATGAGTACTTCTGATACCATCATGCCTGTACATTTGGTGATTTGTGAAGCAAAGAAAAAATGTTGAAGTAAATATAGGGAGGTCACCTACACTTTGAGAAATGCATAATAATACACTATGATAATTAGTAATAAACATGCTTCATTTTAATGAAGGGGAGAAAGAAAAAAATATTTGTCTGAAAACGTTTCATGAGGGAGTAAGCTCAAATACCAATTTATTTGGTTCAAATAGTCAACTGATAACCTAAAAAAGCAATGGGATATATATTTCACATTTCAGGGCTGCATACACCATTTTTGTATTTCCGGCTGAACACTGGAATGGGATCAATTACATTTAATTCAGTCAGCTTCTCAAAAAACCTACACCTTCCCTAATGTAGCGATTAGGAAGCAAAATCTCTTAAGACTTCTTCATATCCATCACTAATACTATACATTGACTTCCTTTTGGAAGTTTTTATTTTTTGACTTCCACAAAGACTGAGTAGAGCTCAGCTATTTAGAGAACAAGCTTTAGAATCAGATTAACCCATATTTTAAAAAGAAGTAAAGACACCCCAATCATAACAATGAATGAGGCTGGAATTCAGAGATTTGTGCAAAGTTATTATGTCAATTTACCTTCCGTGATAAAGTAGATCAGCCAAGCCTGAAGACACTTGCATTCTCTTCCTCTTCTGCTACTCTAATACAATCGTTATTGAGTTGCTCACTTCTCTCCATTTGTTTAATTCCCCAAATGCTGGTAGTGACTGGACATGCACGAACAAGTAATCTCTAATCTAAAATTCTCTGTGCTCCACCCTCCAGCTCTCCAGCTGCAGGTTCACATAAAGAATTTATTCATTCATTCATTTACCAAACATTTATTTGATGTCTACTATATTCCAGGTACTCTTCTAAGTGTAGAGGAAGTAATGAGCAAAACTGACAAAATTCTCTGCTTTATGGAGCTTAGAGTCCAGAAGACCGGAGTGCTGTCTGAACTTGAATAATTGCTCAATCTTGGAGTTTCCAAACCTCATTCTCTGTGTCTGTGGAAACGTTTCAATGATTCCCAGTTGACACTGGCTTAGGTCTTATCTAGTAAATCTCAGAACAACTCTGAGTTGAACACTATTAATTTTCCCATTTTTCCAAAGAAGAAAGGGGACGCTTAAACTAGAGAGAAAGTTGTTCATGGGTTCAGGAAATAGGAAGTGATAGCAACAGAAGTTAAACCCTGGGGATATCTAATTCCAGAGACTTTGCAAATAATGACAGCTATATTTCAAGACCTCTAAGGAAAATTTGTAGATATTCCCTCCGAGCAAAGGCAATTTCTATGCTTTCCAGAGGATTTGTTGATGCGAACAAATTTAATTCCCAAATGGGTCGTCATCTATCTTTTCTCTCTGGTAGTTTTATTTATTTTTTAAAATTTGTATATATTGATTTAGAGAGAGAGAAGAAGAGGGAGAAAGGGAGAGGAGGAGAGTGGGAGAAAGAGAAAGAAACATCCATTTGTTGTTCCACACACTTATGCATCCATTGGTTGATACTTGTATGGACCTTGATTGGGATTTCAACGTGTAACCTTGGTGCTCCTGGGACAACACTCTAACCAACTTAGTTCCCCAGCCAAGGCAGGACCCATTTGATATCATATTTGTTAATATTATCAGGAATCTCAGCAGAATAAAGCATCAATGCTGAAAAACTGTTAAACTTACTGTACCTAATGCATGTTTTCTGAAATTCTAATTTTTGCTTCAAAGTTCAAGTTTTATCATTAACAAAAACAAAACAGCGAGTTATTTCCTTGAAGTGACAGGCTTACTTTGTCTACTTACAAGAAAGTCTCTGGCAAATATACAAGTCTGCATAATCACTCTTTGCACGGTGCTCCATGCAAAAAGCAGCTAGTTCAGCTTGTAACTCAAATAATCGCACAACTGTTTTCCCTAGAGACAAGCATCATACTTCAGTATTCAGCAGAAGGGCTCTTTGTGTACCTCCATTTCATTGTACAGATTATTGAAAAATGAGTACTCAAGAGTCAACATTTAACAAAATTAATAATTCTTACTGATTCAGCAAAGATATTCTTAATTGAAAGTGGTATACTGAAGGTGTGTGGTGGAAAATAATACAGTAATAACATGACTGCTTATAAGGCATCATTCATTTAACCAACACTGCTTTTGCACCATTAATGTAAATGTACCTCAGCGAAAAAGGCAAACACCATGTTAGTATTGTCACAAAATTGGTTTTGACCCTGTGAGACCCCTACAGTGGTTTTCAGATCCCCAGGGATCCAAGAACCACATTCTAAGAACCACTGTTTAAAATTTAAACATATATCTACCCTATGACCCAGCAAATTCATTCCTACATTCCTACACAAAAGAAATAAACATGTATGCTGACCAAAGTACCAACAAGGGAGTTTATACAATGTCATTCAAAATTGTTTAGAAATGTAAACAAACCAAAATTATCTTTCAACAAGAGAGAGGATAAACAAATCATCATATCAATTTAGAATGGAATAGTATTATACAATAGAGAAAAATAAACAACTTATAGATGCAACAGCTAAATGTCTCTGTCTGAAACACTGTGTTAAGTGAGGGAAGCAATACATAAGTGAGAATATGCTGTTTGGTTTCACTTATGTAAAATTTGAGTACAGGAAAAATTGATCTATGATGATAGAAACCACAGTCTCTGGGGCCTGGAAGAGGCTGAAGAGAAATTTCTGGGGGGAAAGAAATGTTCTCTATCTCACTTCGGGTATGCATCATTTTCAAGCCTTGATGAATTGAATGCTTAAGATTTGTACATTTTACTGTATGTTAATTATATCTCAGTGAAACAAGAATAACAGTTTTTAATTTTAAAGTAAAAAAGCATATAGACTCCTTGAGATTTTAGGTTATGCCTTCTCAACTAGCAAAAAACAGAAAACTTGACAACAGGCACTCAATCAGCACTTCTTGAATAAACAAATGTATACAAAACTTGAAAGCAAATGAGCATTTCTAATGTATTTGAGGCATTTTCACTACTTCATAAACTTATGGTTTTGCAAAAGATACTTATTAGAAAAAAGTCTCAAAATGACAGAATTAAGTGTTCAAGTTACAAGTTTAGAAAAATAAATTGAGAAAACAAAGATAATAAATATTAGATATTAATACAGTATAATACAGAACAGGGGTCCCCAAACTTTTTACACAGGGGGCCAGTTCACTATCTCTCAGACCGTTGGAGGGCTGGACTATAAAAAAACTATGAACAAATCCCTATGCACACTGCACATATCTTATTTGAAAGTAAAAAAACAAAACGGGAACAAATACAATATTTAAAATAAAGAACAAGTAAATTTAAGTCAACAAACTGACCAGTATTTCAATGGGAACTATGCTCCTCTGACTGACCACCACTGAAAGAGGTGCCCCTTCCGGAAGTGCGGCGGGGGCCGGATAAATGGCCTCAGGGGGCCGCATGCGGCCCGTGGGCCGTAGTTTGGGGACCCCTGGTATAGAAGCTCAATACGGCCAAAAGTTGGTCCTTTGAAAAAAATAAACCTCTGGCACAATGAGAGAAAACAAAAACTATTATGAATGAAAACAGGACATAATGACAGGACAGGTAGGGCTTTGAAAGGAGCCAAGAAAGAACACAGCCAACAACTACTATATATGCCAACAATTTTGAAAACCTAAATAAAATACCTAGAGGCCCTGGCCGGTTGGCTCAGTGGTAGAGCGTTGGCCTGGCGTGAGTCCCGGGTTCGATTCCCAGCCAGGGCACACAGGAGAAGCGCCCATTTGCTTCTCCACCTCTCCCCTTCTCCTTTCTTTTTGTCTCTCTCTTTGCCTCTTGCAGCCAAGGCTCCATTGGAGCAAAGTTGGCCCAGGCGCTGAAAATGGCTCCATGGCCTCCACCTCAGGCACTGGAATTGCTCCCCAGATGGGCAGAGCATCGCCCCCTGGTGGGTTTACTGGGTGGATCCTGGTTGGGCACATGGAGGAGTCTCTCTGCCTCCCTGCTTCTCACTTCAGAAAAATACAAAAAAAACCCACAAAAAAACCCCCAACAAAACCTCTAGAAAAACAGCTTGCTGAAGTGGACTCGAGTCTGTCCCCCTTGCCCCAAAACAAATAAATAGACAGTTGATGTTATATAGGTTACCAGAATTTCAAGAAAAGATTCAGATTTCAGACATGTTTTTTTCAAATAACAGAAAAGGACATACAGGTGAGTATGAGCCAGACACCAAATCCAGAAAAATGGTCTGAGAAAGAAAAATTAGGGAACCAATATTCTAATTAATATAAATTTTAAAATTCCTTTAAAACACCAAAGTGAACTCAATAGTATAATATATATATAGTAAAAATAAGAGTATATTAGAATAATTACATATAATATTTATGTAATATATGCCATATAATAAAATAAAACAATATAATATATAATAACCATGATAAAATTGGGTTTATCTCTATTATGCAAGAATGGCTTATTACTAGAAAATTCATAAGTGCTTTTCACAACAATAACAGATTTAAAGAAAAGAATTTATATGGTTTTCTCAGCTGATACCAAAAAATCGTGACAGAATTTAACAGCTATTTAGGAAAAAATAGTTACAATTTCTTATTTCATTAAGAACAAAAGGTCCTTACCCTGATAAACAGTATCTATTGAAAAACTACCTCAAACATCATCATAAATGTTTGAAATTTTTGAAGCTTTCACTTTAAAACTGAGAATGAGGCATGAGTTTCAATCATCATTGTATTATTCAATAATTATAATGGCCTGACCAGGCAGTGGTGCAATGGATAGAGCGTCAGACTGGGACACGGAAGACCCAGGTTTGTAACCCCGAGGTCACTGGCTTGAGCTCAGGCTCAACAGCTTGAGTCCAAGGTCACTGGCTTGAGCAAGGGGTTACTCTGTCTGCTGTAGCCCCACGGTCACAGCACATTTGAGAAAGCAATCACTGAACAACTAAGGAGCTGAACTATGAGTTGATGCTTCTTATCTCTCTCCCTTCCTGTGTGTCCGTCCCTATCTGTTCCTCTCTGTCCTTCTCTGTCCTTATCACAAAAACAAAAAAAGAATTACAATAGACTCCCAGCCATTATAAGGATATATGAAAGAAATAAGGAGTATGAAAACTGACATTATGTGCAGATGATAAAATAGTTTACATAGACCTCTCGTCCCCAAAATATACAAACAATGCATTAAAAATAATAAGATGGCTCAGCTTCCTCACCAACCGTGACTTCACTGATATTGCTCTATTCATATTGACCACTGAAGGGAAGTTTAGATTCCCTGGGAGTTAGGGAAAACACTGGCTGTCTCCCTTAAATAAGCTGTCCAAGTATAAATGATAATTATTGCAGAACTGTATCCAGAAGACCACACTGAACCTGACTTTCAGCTATAGGCCATTTTCTCTTAAGGTTAACTGACTAACTTTAGTCCCTATTACCTGAGGTACCTGAATAATAGAACAGAGGCCAGATATGTTTTTGATGAATTGATCTGCTAAGTGTTAAACATTATAGGTGCTCAAAATAGGTCTTTTGATTGACAGGAAGTTACATAGCAATGGGAAGTCCCCTCTTGACCACTTAAAGACATAGAGGTCAATTACAAGAGAGTGCAAATAGGCTCAGAATGCATTTCTCATCTTGGTGAATTTTTTCTTAGTCTTAAGTTCTCAGCCCAATGAAAGAATACACTTGTTTGGGGACTGAGTTGAGCACACAGTCCTTTCTCTGACAGTATAAAATTGGAATTGAAGAATGTTAGTTTGTTCCTCCAGTCATCTCAGTGGACAGCACATGACTGCAAGCAAGGTGAGCCGAGTCCATAGGGTGGATCCCAGTCTACAAAGAGGCGGAGAAACACTGATCACATGCTCAGAGGAAACTCAAGAGGAGGAAGGAAAATCAGGTCCAGAGACTCAGAGAACCCACATCACCCGGGTTCTGTCCCCTTTCCTCGTCCCAGCTTTGGTTGGTTCTTCACGCCACTCAACTCTACTTCCTGACGTCAACCCCTGTCTCCATGTAACAAACATCTCCACTCCAACACACACATCTTCAGCAATTCAAGTCAGTTGCGTGGGTCTCTGCTTTTTTAAGCATAGAGCCTTGACAAAGACATGTGTAGAAAAATAAGGGCTTAGTGCATTACAAAGATGTTCTATTTTAAAAAGAGTAGGCATTAGTAACTTTGAGAGATGCTTCTAAATAGCAGCACCTGATAAGGCCGCCCTTTGCGCCTGCGTCTCACTAGGGCCTGGGGACTCTAAGGGACACCTGGTGGCACACTAGAAGGCAGGCAAAGCCACGGGACAAACAGGCTGCATCTTCCTGCCCTTCAGATTTACTCGATATTATGTCATCTAAAATTCTTTTTTTAAAAAAAATTAAACTAAGACTTTGCATGAATATTTAAGATAAAATATCGGAACTTCAAAGAAATTTCCTCCTTGTTGGCAAACTGCTTGAGGCTAAGTTTGAAGCTGAGCTTGAGCCTCCTGGGGTCCCAGGCTGCTCTCCCCACCCAGGAGGGGTTCTTAGAAGAAAAGTTTGAACAATACTTATGCACTGTAATACCAATCATCAGAACAGTCCAAAAAGCAAGTCTATTCACCAGCATGTATAATGTAGTCTCAGATCGTCTTCACAATCAGACCTCTCATTTTCTTCTTATTATTTGAAAGAAAAAAGAAATTATCTGGAGGTTCATGATCGCTTCTGTACAACATTATTTGATTCACTCCCATTCCACATATTACTGGATCCAAAATACTAATATCAAAATAAGTACCAATGGCTATAAACAATTCAAACTAAATTTTTTTTTTTTGTATTTTTCTGAAGCTGGAAATGGGGAGAGACAGTCAGACAGACTCCCACATGTGCCCGACTGGGATCCACCCGGCACGCCCACCAGGAGCGACGCTCTGCCCACCAGGGGGCGATGCTCTGCCCCTCCGGGGCGTCGCTCTGCCATGAGCAGAGCCACTCCAGTGCCTGGGGCAGAGGCCAAGAAGCCATCCCCAGCGCCCGGGCCATCTCTGCTCCAATGGAGCCTTGGCTGCGGGAGGGGAAGAGAGAGACAGAGAGGAAGGAGGGGGGGTGTGGAGAAGCAAATGGGCGCTTCTCCTATGTGCCCTGGCCGGGAATCGAACCCGGGTCCCCCGCACGCCAGGCCAACGCTCCAATTCAAACTAAAATTTTAAAGTCTAAAACCGTGGTGGCAGTGGTGGTAGAAGAGGAGGAGGAGGAGGAGGAGGAGGAAGAGGAGGAGGAAGAAGAGGAGGAGGAGAAAGAGGAGGAGGAGGAGGAGGAAGAGGAGGAGGAAGAAGAGGAAGACAGAGAAATCTGTAATGTTGCTGTTTATAATGCACAAGTAAAAATATATACCAGAAAAGGTGTGATATTTCATGTGGTATTCTTTTTAAAAATGTAAAGAGACCCTTTAATGACCTGCTGTTCTAATTGCTACTACACATTTTTAACATAAAATGTGTTTATATTTTAATAACGTTTCAACCTAAGTTTCCTAAGAGAAGAGCAATTTAGAAAACCATAAAATTGAGCTAAATTCAATAAACTACAGGAAAAGATATCATTAAACTCTCTCCAGAGCAATGCCTGATTTCAAGTTCTTAGTTAAACGTCCATAAAAAGACCAACAAGATACTTAGTTGTCTCTTTATTACCATGACTTCCTTGTTGATTTACTTGGTAATTTCAGATATATTTTATTTTCGGTCTGGACTCATTTTCTATTGGTATTGACTGCAAACAGAAGAGTTTTCATGGTCCCTGTTTACGAACTCCCTACCTCTAGTTCAGTGTCAAACAGCTAATAATCTACAGACAAACACTAAAACATACTACCCACGCCTTCCTTAAAGGGATTTCTGGATCTTGTTCAAGCATAGAGTTGGTGAAGTTTATAGACAAAATGAGCACTGGTTTGCCTCTTTCTTCTTCTTTTTTTATTTATCATCTATCTTTTTATTCCCCAAGGAATCTCACAGCTCAGGAACTCCCTGCTCATTAGTGGCAGGGCAGGATCTGGACAGCAACTCCCAATCTAGAATGTCTTTCTGTGCTGCCCTGCCTTGGGGGAAAGCAAATTATTAGGGGTTTCATACACTCGATTTTGACACCTGTAAGCATCAGCCTCATTAATTTTTGCAGAGGTCCTTGTGGGTGTCACACCTTTTCCATTTTGATCATATGAGGAATAACTACTGTACCTCCTTTGTATAAACATCAAATTCCATTTCTGTAAAGGCACCTCACTATCTCTGGGAAATACCAGTGGTGACAATAGTAGTCTTCAGTGTTTCTTTATAAATTATGCCTGACTTCATAGTACATGCCAAAAAAAAAAAAAGAAAAAAAAATCAAAATTGACAGGGTTGATTTTCACAGACATAGAAGAATATCCAACCAGGAGAATGAATCAAGTTTCAACTCTCATTACAGTTATTCCATTTCAGGAGGGCCTAGAGACAGCTGCCACAGCACACCAAACAATTCTTAACCTCATCTTTTTTTAATACGTAAAATATACAGGCATGTAATTTACAACCTGTATGGGCACTGGGCCAGGGAATTTTTTTTTTTTTTTACCAAAGAGACAGCAAGATTTTTCAAAGATTAAAACACTTTATGATTTTAGTTTTTCTCTAAACAAAGAATAATGTGTTTTTTTTAATTAATTTGGGGAAATGCAGTATTCATGTATGGTATGTTTGTGTATGTATACATGTACATACACACATATACATATGTCGAAACACACACAATTGATGTCTATTCTTTGTATGCACCTGGCACTGAGATTATGCATGTACATTATCTATTTTGTTAGTCACAGTAACCTTTTGAATTCCTGAAGAATTGTACAACTAAGGCCAAAAGACAGAGTGAAAATGACTTGGGTAAGGTCACACACCAGAGGCATCAGGACTTAAATCCAAGTCTTCAAAACTCAGACCCAAAGGTTTTTGCCTTGCATTTGTTTGTCTTGGAACTTGTAAATCTCAGAGCATGTGGGGGGGGGGGGGGAAACCAAAGGTTCTAGAAATTTGCATACCAAATACAAAAGAAGAATTATCATTGCATTCCAATTTGGCATCTGTTCCCATCAAAACGGTCACTTACTATTGCTAATCTGACGTCGTTTTCAGTCCTCACCTTAGCTGACCTCCTCCCAGTAGTGCTGATGTTGAAGCGTCTCTTCTGCCCTCTCCCTCCTAATGGAAACACTCTCCTCTCCCTGCTTCCGTGCCATCTCACTGCCGCCACTTCCTATTTCTTCATCTAGTCACAAATGTGAAGGCCCCTCGAGGTTGAGTCCTAGCAGCTCTTCTCTCATTCCATACGTGACCACTCACACCCAAGCCTTTGATTTCTGTCCATCAACATCCAAGAGCTCTTATACTCCAAAGTGTGTACTTAAAAACATCTTTAAATATTCAATGCAATGTCTCAAAAGTACCCCCGAATTCAGTAAGTCTTAAAAAAATATTGATGTTTCCCTTCTCTCCAAACCCAGTCTCCTTCCCAGATTAACGAATCTGGTGAGGAGTAACTTGATCGCATTCACTTACACCAGAAGCCTGGAATCACCGTGACCACCAGCCTGCCAGACTCCCAGCCTCAATATCCTAGCCACACCGGCCCCTATTGAAAACAGCTTCTTTCCTTCTCCACTGCTCCCATCCTTGTCTAATCCATCTTTATCTCTTGGCCAGGGACTTCCATTGCCTCTCCTAACTGATCTCCCGACAACACCCTGATTCACTTTCCACACCGTAATTAGTCACCTTTTCGGACATCGGTGGCTTGCTCTTATCTTAGGTCTTAAATCCTTTTAATTGTCCAACAAAGTTCAGCATGAGCTGGCTTCTACATGCCCCTGAAGGTTCCTCTTGTATTTCTCTCCTCTTGCTCTCTGGATTCCACTGACCTGGGTTTTAATTTCTAGCAGCCATGCTTCCTTTTGGTTGAAGGGCTTTAGCAGATTCTGTTCCCTCTACCTGGAATATCCCATTCCTTCCCATCACACTCACTCAAATTTTCTCTCTTTCTCCCTCTCTCACACACACTCCATATTACATACTTTATACATACTTACATACTTTATTCTACTTAACTCTTACCCTTTAGAACTGATCTTAAAAGATAGTTCAGGGAAGTCTTTTCCAACACTCCCATGCCATCCCTGCCTCTAGCAGTTTCACTGGTTATATACTTCCAGAAACTAATTTCAGTTTAATTACAGTTTCATTAGTGTGACTGTTTACTGTCTATTCCCTCCATGAACCGGGGGGTGGGGGGTGGGGATCCCCAGGGCCTGTCCAAGCACCAGGCGCTATAGGTACTCAATAACTATAAATAAATGAATCAGTTTCTGCTTGAAGGATCCAGTGGAAGAACCGGCATGAAAAGTACAGCACTAAAAATGAAAAGGTTAATTGCTTCTAAAACTATGATTTTAAATAGCCTCTCTTTGGGTATTTTTATCTCACTAACAGTACTACTGTATCTCTACCAAGTTGTCCATGTCAGAAGCCTAAAAATCATCTTGATTCCTTTTCCTCCCCTCAGTGTCATCTGATTCTCCTGCATTTATCCCTCACATCCAGCCAGGGCCTCTTCGCTTCCCTTCTCTCCAGCATCAGTGAAACCACACTCTAAGACACTTCACGTCTGGCTGGGATGATTGCAAGAACTTCTAGTCTTTCTACTCTTCCCCTTTTGTTCTCCTAAAATGATTTCTTTCCTCAGAAGCTAGAAGAATTATTGAAAACGAGTTCATCAGATCACTTCAAATCCCTGTTTAAAAATCTTTACTATTAAAAAAAAACAAACCCAAAAAAACTTCTTCCAACACCATCATCCTTCATCATGTCACCGTTGCAATCCTCTTATCACCACCATTGCTTGGTTAACGGTCTAGCTGGCAAGGATGTGAGAACTTCGTCAGGGTAAGCATCTGCTATGTGCACATACTAGGCCAGGCACATAGTAGGGGCTAAAAACTCTTGCTCACTTATTGAATGCAGGGTGACTGTAGTCTATTTTTCCAACATCCTCTTTCAGAAACATTTTGAGGAGTTTGCTTATTGAATATAATTGGGGGCTCCTTTTATCCTGTGTATCATCTCCCTGAACTTCAAAACCAGAGAAAACTCGAGAAAGAGTCAAGAAATGCCTTCTAATGATTAGGTCCCCACAGAATGCTTATTACAGCTTGAATAAAATCTACTTAACAATTCATGACTTTGAGAATTCATACAAAAGGGGGCTAATGTGATCCTCTAATTTCCTGTTCTTTCCCGTCCTAATGCTAAGTACGGTTAACAGGGCAGCAGGGTAATAATCTTCATAATCGCCTCCTCTTTTCAGAATTGCGCACAAAGTGCTTCAAATGAAAAGGGCCCCCTGGTGCTCCGGGACCATGAGTCTAAGTGGTGATTTTTTTGTTGTTTATTCTAATTAAGGAGGTTGCAGACTGGTTACTTAGCAATATCCTTCATTGAGACGCTCAGTGCTGGGAGCCTAATTATATGTTTTAGGACTAAAGTGGTCATTATTAAGATGTGAGCAGACAACATCCACAGATTGGATGCTATTATTAGTGTTTCTGGGGTCTGGCATGATAAAACTCTTCGAACGCACAAAGCCATTTATAGAAAGATGGGCTAAATCAAAGCGCGGTATTTCACTACCTACTGCACCTCCTGGCTTAAACTGAGCATTAACAAAGGGCATTTTAAAAACAAAATTATGTTAAATATATTTACATATATTAAAAGGTAGTGGAATATAGTGATACGCCATCCCTTTGCCCATGGATTTGAAAAAAAAAAAAATTCTCTTAAGCTTTAGCATAGCCTTGGTTATTTATTTATCTTTTTAAAGTATTTTATTGAATTTATTGCGGTGACCCTGGTTAGCAAAGTTATACAAGTCTCAGGGGCACGATTCTACAACACATCATCCGTGCACAGTATTGTGGGTTCAGCACCCAAGTCAGGTCTCCTCCCCGTCACCATTTTTCCTCGTTTATGTGAAGCAGTTTCCACACTTGCCTTTCCACTGGTGTGAATAACAACTTCCTAAATCAATCTGCTCAGCATACGTGAAAGAACAACTTCATTAAAAATCAAATTTCTCATGGGCTTTAATGAAACTCATCAATACTGTGTGTTGGGTGAGGGGGAATCTATAACCCTAATTTTTTTTTTTCCGAACAGAAAAACAAACTATCGATTTTTCTCAACAGAGTTTTACTGTTTGAAGAGCTGTTGTTTTCCTTCTTAAACATCAGTCTCCCACCATGATCTGTGTGGCACGGATGGATGTGCTGATTTCCTGCAAGCTGACTAGAGTGTGCTCCATGGAAGCAGAACAAACAAGTGTAAACAACATAAAATATTTAGATCACAGGGACATTACGAGCCATTTTGGTGATGGGCATAAATTATGTTTAGAGGATGGATCATCTATGGAACAGCAAGGAGCTGACAACCTTCCAATGCTCTTCTAGGCAATAGAAATGAACTGCAGTTCAGAATAAAGAGCTGGAAATTAGGCACGATGGAAAGTCAGTCACGGTTTCCGTGTATCGGATATAAACATATTATGATCTGAATCTTGTCACTGTGGTTGTGTGTGTGGTTTTCATTTCCTCCCCCCAAGCTTAACTGATCAATATCCATTTTGTCTCACGTTAATGAAGTCTAAATATTTAACTAAGAGAACATGTGGAGCAATTCTTTTCTTGACAGCTGATGGAAGTCACACATTTGGTTCACTGTTGTATCCCCAAAGAGAGTGACAGCCATCAGGGGTAGGGATGGTTGGGGGGGGGTACAGCTACAATGGGAGGCCAGCGAGTAAGATAATAAGTACTGCATTAAAAAGGACATCAAGCACTCTTTCATAGTGTCCTCTCTGACATTTATTTCCCACTGTCTCCTCCGGTATATTTTCATCAATCTGAACAATTTTCCTATCATCATCTTACCTTTAAAATGTTTAACAATGATACTTAAAGGGAAAGCCAAAGTTAGTCTTTCTTTTTTGAATGGCACTGCCGGGTAATCAAATAGTTGTTCAGGGAAAGCTATTCTTTAAGGGGAAAAAATATCCCAGCTAATAAATGAATGAAAAATGACAGACTATGAATAATACCATTTTATATTCCCTATTGAAACAATGGATCCAGGCAATAATAATCAATTGCTTAGGAAAACCATAAGGTAAAAACCTTGCAGGGAATTTTATAATGGATGAACTGATAACACAAAAACATGATTAGGCCCTGGCCGGTTGGCTCAGCAGTAGAGCGTCGGCCTGGCGTGTGGGGGACACGGTTTCAACTCCCGGCCAGGGCACATAGGAGAAGCGCCCATTTGCTTCTCCACCACCCCCCCCCCCCCCCCCCCCCCCCCCCCCGCTCCTTCCTCTCTGTCTCTCTCTTCCCCTCCCACAGCCAAGGCTCCATTGGAGCAAAGATGGCCCAGGCGCTGGGGATGGCTCTTTGGCCTCTGCCCTAGGCGCTAGAGTGGCTCTGGTCGTGGCAGAGCATCGCCCCCTGGTGGGCAGAGCATCGCCCCTGGTGGGCGTGCCGGGTGGATCCCGGTCGGGCGCATGTGGGAGTTTGACTGTCTCTCCCCGTTTCCAGCTTCAGAAAAATACATACACACACACACACACACAAAAAAAAAAAAAAAAACAAAAAAAAAAACATGATTAATCTTAACAAAAAGACCGGCAATCAGATATTACATAACCGCTAATGTAGAGCAATATGAAATACATGAACCACCTTCAAAATAAGACAAAATCTTAAACCTCAATCTGACAAAACCTCTAGTTTAAAGGGAAGTTCATAGAAAATACAAGGGATAAACAGGCACATTAAATAACACCAGGGGGCCAGAACTCACAGAATTTCAGAAGGTGAGAAATTCTAGAATATGATGACTAATTTTTAATAGGAAAAGAAAGAGAAAGCTGTTACGGATTAAATGATAATAATATACAAACTAAATACAATGTATGGACCTTAATGATTTTGAACAAGGCAACTGAAAAAAAATCATTTATGAGACAAAGAAATGGCCAGTTAGCTGTGAATTTATCATGATGGCTGAGGAGCTGAATGTTATTTTTCACGTTTTAAATTTCCAAATTTCAGCCCCTCTCAGTTTCTCAATAGTCTTAAGTCATTGGTTAAGTTTCCTTTAAATGCAGATGACTGTTTTCTATATACAGGGTGTGGCAAAAGTAGCTTTACAGTTGTGAGTACACGAGACACAGAGCTTATTCTTGTATAATTATTTAGTAACTGCTGTATTATTTTCCACACAAACAGCTGTAAACCTACTTTTGCCCCACCCCATATTTGCCCTACTTCTCACAATGAAACAGCTTCGATTTTAAGGTGATTTTCCTGATGGTTTTAAAAGACTCGATCACTACATAAATTAATCGAGGGCTAATGACGATCATCTAATAGCAAATTATTTGTTCTCTAGTTTTTCTAATATTGCTATCCACCAGTGCTTGTCAACACAGCTTTGGGGAAGGAACAGCAATTTACTGTTTGCTTTTTATGTCTTTAGCCAACTTGCTACTGTAAAAAAAAGAATAAATACAAACAGTAAGAATAATGAAAATTTAAAGGTAAGACACAAAATAAAGACCTTGAAAATCCAAGCCTCAATTTTTTATTAGATTAAACAAATGCTTTTATTTGTTTAATCTGCCAAATTGGTCTGGAAGCTCCAAAGTGTGGCCTGTCAAGTTTGATTCTTATCACAGCCCGGAGGGAAATCAACCCTGTAGCCTGGGTTGGCCTGCAGACAGACCCTGTTCTGAGCAGCACGGGTCTACCCCATCTCACGCCTAATTATACCTTGAGTTTTTCTCATTCTCTAAGATGCCATGCCTTTGCATCTCTCTCTAGGGACCCTCACATGCTCTTCGAGGTCATAAAACCATGTTCTCTATTTTGTTAGCATTTCCCCTGGCATTCAGCCCGATACGGCATAATAAATTCTTATTGATCAACAGAGAACTTATTCTATTCTTCTGGTTCTTGCCCCTATGTTTCTCCCCTTCTGAATTCTGTGTGTGAACATAATTCATTTCACATCCTTCCTGGAGTGAGGTACTGGTGGCTGCAGGCAGGATATGGACAATCGATGAGCTTTGTCTGTCCCACAGAATCTTGTAAAAGTCAACCTTTAACAGTAAAAGAAAAAAGTGGCAGCCCTGGGCCCACATTCACCTGCAGCAACAGCCCGGCGCTGAGTAGGGCTGCCCTTCCGGACTGCGCAGCCTCTCAGTTCCCCACAGTCCCTACTTGGTGGATTCACTGTTTAAGTTAACTGCCTGGAACCTGTAGCCTTAGAAATTACAAGTACTAATCTAGATGAACCAAATCAAAGTCAACGAACCCTAGAGAGCACGAAAGGAAGCACAAAATCTCCCCACTTAAATCTCACAAAACCACCTAAGAGGCTGAATAAAACGATTGGTCCCATTTACCAGCAAGAAAACTGAGGCTCAGAGGGTAAAAGACTCCATCCACATCAGGGAGACGATGAAGTCTGGACTCAAAGCCAGCATCTCTATGGAACGGGATACTGCAACACCCACGAACTAGTTCCCAAGCATTTTCCATACACAGACAATAAAACTAATGTAGAACATATATTTTCATATTCGTCTGCTCATATTCACATTGCATTTGTGATAGGAGCAGGGCTTTTTAGTGTCACACTCACAGTCTGAGTTTTTCTCACGCACTACTTTGTTCTGTACGTTTCCCCCTGCACCAGCCAAACCTGATCCTGTCTTTACAAAGCAAAGATGCTCCCATGAGCCAAGACCCAAACTGGGATGGTTCCAGGAATGGAGGACTGGGGCCAGTGGAGGAGGCCTCACATTTTATTCTCTGTTGTTGCTGAAAATGTTTCTAGACCATTCACAATGTCTTTGGTTCAACAACAGCAATGTCAGCTTCCTCACAAGCCAGACTCTGGTATCTAGAAGACTAGATACTCTTCCATAAGCCCCCTATCACAGCAAAAGAAGCAACGCCAAACCCTCATTAGTAATCTTCCAGAATAGACTACAGGACATTCACGCTTTGGGACAACATATGGACCATCAAACTGACAAGAGGGCTCTTGGCTTTCTGTGATCCTGGGGGTCATTAAAAAAAAAAAACCCAACACATTTGTATTGAAATTTTTGGTGTAGAGTTGCACGACCCTAGTAGTTATACCCTTGTTTTTCTGGAGTTGAGATGGGGAGTATTAAAAGTAAGTATATGAAAATTCAGCAATATGCACTTGGAATTGAGTTGCATGTGTAAAATAATTAGTTGATCTTATCAACTTTCCGTGACAGCCAAGTTAAGAGCTGCAGCCTGAAAACTCGGCAGAGCTGAAATTTCTGTCCTTTCACTGAACCCAAAGGGAGCGTACTGCAAACAACATGAAGTATGTCTTGAGTGAATAATAATAGCAGATATACTATGATCTTATCTCATTCCCCAATATAGTGCATTTTGAGGAAAAAAATAGAAAAATAACATACCTCACATAAAATAGAACAGTATTTGATTATAATCTTGTTATTTGAAGTACATCCAGCTTCCTAATGAACTTTTATGTAATAGATTTGTAAGAATCAAAATCCTTTAGACTAAGAATGATTTAATTACAGTGGTTTTAACTGGAAGACAGAGCAACCGTATTATATTTTAATCTAAATTACCCGTAGGGAAGAGAAGACCATCAGAGCTGCCTCTTTCGTTAAGAAATGAAGTTAATTCACAATCAATAGATGAACAGCTCTATCTCTGACAAAGCTCTGAGCTACGTTTGTGCTCAGCAGACACATGTTTATACTTGGCTGCGAGAAACACACCTGAGTTTGTAAGTTTCTCTAGTCCCATTTCCTTCCTGTCCTGTTAGAAAGTAGCTTGTGGAGGGAACAAGTCAAACCAAAGGACTCAAACATATTTTTTTATAATATGGACAACAATGTTCCCTTGCTTGCTCAATTTTTTTTTCTCTGATATGAATGATCTAAGAGTCCACTGATACGATGACTGATCTCCTTTCTGAGTACAAAGCTGAGCACCAAATGACGTTATAAAGCCCGGGTCAACCAGGCCACCTGCAGAGCTACCCAGATCTGATTTGCAGTAATGAGACTACATTATTCACCCAAACTGCAGGCGTTAGTCATTTCTGTTGACAGTTCCTTCTTCTCGTTGAAATGTTTTTTTTCTTCTCCATGGACACCCCAACAGAGAGAGTTAAGGAAGGGGAAAGACCCTATGTATTAGGTTACAGACTTCGATTTATAAAAAGAAAAAAAGTCACTGGTATTATAGGAAAATCTCTCCAGATTCATAAATCTCATTCACCAGACATGAATTAGACACTTGTAGAACACAGCCATTTACTCTTGTATAATGACTCTTTGGGTCGCAAGTGACCCAAAGTCCAAGTACCTGTGTTGACCCAAGGGATTATATAATGATAACCTAACCTGGTCCTCCACCTCTTTACTTTGCTTCATTTCAAATGGCATTAAACAAATTCCATGTGATGGTATTGTGGCTCCCAGAAGCACCGTAAGAGCATTTTCCCCTCTTCTAAATCCAGCAGAAATGGATGAGTTCCTGTAAGTTCTCTAGCAAGAAACTGGTGGTTTTCTGTGACCGGCCATATGCCCATCTAGGAGCCAATCACGGAGGCAAACAGAATGAACTGCTGTGACTGTGAATGCCTCCTGAACAGAAACTTTGTTCATCGACAGACTTTGCCCAGGTCAGTGAAAATCCATATGCAGGATAACTGACAGCCAAGCTGTAGCTAGAGCATTTCCATCATGATGTTTAATTACAGGTACAGGAGCTTTGCTTTCAAACGTAACATTTATGACTCAGTTTTATTCTACTTTACTGCAAAGGCACTGCCTCTCTCTGGAGAACACCTGGCATTTTACACAGGCGGTAGATATAGCCTTATTCATTTTTCTTAGGTAGTATTTTTCTATTTGGCTACAAATTTTATCATGGTTCTATTAGGATCGGGAGAATAAATTGTAATTTAACAAGTGTTCCCCCGGTTTCCTCTTGTCACGAAAATATACATATTATCCTCCAAAGAGAGAAAACTATGTATCAAAAAAGCCTTCCAGACAATCCCACACCAGTGTGCTCTCTCCAGCTGCCATGCCTTGGAGATGAGTTAAAAGGCACTTGGTTTGTATCTATAAAAACAGAATTTCTGCATCTTTTGTCTCCATTCTTTTCTGATGGGATAAATGGTCTTTGTAATGGGAGAGCACACACTGGAGAGCTGGGGGAATGCACAGGAAGAACTCCAGACAGGATTACTCAATAAATATACATGGAGCGAATTGTGAATAAGGGCACGCCAAGTCCCAGAACCGTTGGAAATAAAATGTGATGTGTTTATTACAGCAGATACTAATAGGCATGCAAACACACTCGGAAGGGGCTGCAATTCCACGAAGGTTTCACGGTCTTGCCAAACCATTCCAGGTGTGAAATAAGAAGAGGGCTAATGATACAGGTGTACCTGTCAGTCCAGAACATAGCTTGTATACATTAAGGGAATAGCTTGTTGCCATTAATTTCTCAGGGAAGCAGAATTAATAGCAACAAACCATCAGACGGAATGTGAAAGGTTTGCCACATAAGATGGGTTGTTAGTCTGTGACCCTCAAAGAGGTAGAAAGAACCCCTGGGTAACTGCATATAGTGACGGGGTTTGGCCCCAATGTTAGACAGCTGTTCAGTATTTGGAACTGAGGGTGAAATAGCTTTAGAAGCAGATATTAGAGGTGTCCAAGCAAAGATTTTTCATTCATTAGGTAGGTGTTTTACCCAAGAGAGTTCTAACTTGTGTCATTATTGACTTAAAAAAGTCATAAACACTTAATTTAAGCTAATTGTAGCAAAGCAACAGTGTGTTAAATGTAGGTTTTAAAGAAAATTTCTGGGCACACTCTACTATTCTAGATGTAGGTTGTGTTGTCTCTACTCACAGTTTTTATTTTCCCTGATAGAATCCCTGGAATTACTTAGCTTGTTTTTATTAGCCAAGATTGGGGGACTTATTTTTTTTCTGTTACCCAATCTAATGCTCTAATGGCTACTGATATTGCCTCTCAGGGACATTCTTAAAGCTCCCAATAGTGCCTCTGAGGATCATTACTGAAGCTATATCTCACACTGTCTTAATCAATCTATGTCAAAAAAGAGACAGGAATACCTCAGAGACCTCAAGGACAGAAAGCCCAGGACGTGTGTATGTGTGTGTGTGTGTGTGGGGGGGGGTTGTCCATGAGAAATGAAACTGGGAAGAGGGAAAGAGTCAACTTCAGAAGCCGTTTTCCTTCCTCCTGATTGGCATGTCCATACACTACATGAGTCCTGCTCCCACCAAACAGAAGTAAGCCTATAGTTTGGGTTATCGTGGTACCAACCTCCTTCCCGACTCTTTTTCTATTTTGTACCCTATCCTGTGGCCCTAGTTTTTAACTTAGTCTAAATTGTTGAGATAATCTGAGCAGCTTTCCTTGGGTCACTAAGTCCTCTGGTTCAGTAAGCTTTTCCAGGGCTACCTTGTGTTCAGCTCTAAGAACAGTTTGCCAGGACCCACCTTTCAACGAGGGATGAAGGGCATTTACATGGAAGGCCCCCAACACACAGCAATTGTCGCTCATTCTGCCCATCAGGGACCACTGACTAAATTTCTCTCCTTGGCTATCATGGTAGCAACTCCAACTCACTGTGGCCCCAACCAAATCTATCATCCTTCCTTTCCTTAATTTTTCCTATGCCTTCCCTATTGAAACAATCCTCTTAAGTCTCAATCCCACTCAAATTCAAATTGAACTTAACTTCTGTTTTTCTCATCCCTTGAGGAGACGGCAAAAATTGTACACGATTACTTTGGTGCAAAGGATACCGAGAAGATGATGCATACTTTAGGGAATGTTTACATATCCAAATATCTTGTATGCTCATTGGGAACACTGATGATAGACGTAATAATTAGTAACTGTGCTGGGTTTACAAAATTCACTTATTTGACCACTAAACATTAAGTGCACAATGCATGCTCAGAACTGTGCGAGGCACTGGAGAGAAAACAAGTGAATGGGCTGCTTATATTCTGATTCCAGTACTCACACACAAAATGATCTGCAATAAATGTCCTATATGCCTAACAGCTTTTCATTTCTCTACTTTAAAAAGATAGAACCCCTGCAACTGTGTGAATCATCAAGTGGTATAAAGATTGCTGCTCTTCTGCCAAACTGAAGCAAACCCTTGAGTAAAATATAAGGGGGTGTCTTCTAGCTTTCCAGTGTTCTTACACCATCTGTACTAATGCCCATTTTTGAATCTAAATTAAAAAATTCTCTAAATTCTCTTCTGTCTAATACGACTTTGGTAAATATTAATTCTTCTCAATCCCTTTAATTCAGTAGACATATTAAAAGATACTATTTTAACAGTCAAAAATCAAATTGTAGTTTTGCAAGTATAGGCACACTTGGCTCTCATTCCTTGAACAAATTGTTTATTTCTGAGCTAGTGACAGCAGCAGGCACTTAGGATGATGACTAAGTGTCCTGAAGACAAAAATCGAGGAAGACACAAAGTGTCATTTCACGCTCCTGTATATTCTTCAAATGGCTGCGAGCATTCTTCAATATCTTACTGAGATAAATGGTTGTAATTATTATAATAACAAAAATAATAATCAGTCTTTTCAACAGATTGTGCTCAGATGAGATTTTCTGTAAGTAGCTCCATATGTTGGGCAAACACCCTATTAATCTTCACTGTGTACCAATTATTTTCATGCGTATTAAGAAATTAAGATATCAAGGTAGCTTGAAAGCTAGACTTTTTATTATCACCAAGAAACATTTACTGTCAAGCCTGACCAGGCGGTGGCACAGCGGATAGTGTCGAACTGGGATGCAGAGGATCCAGGTTTGAAACCCCGAGATCAATGGCTTGAGCATGGGCTCATCTGGCTTGAGCACAGGGTCACCGGCTTTAGTGTGAGATCATAGACACGACCCCATGGTTGCTGGCTTGAAGCTCAAGGTCGCTAGCTTGAACAAGGGGTCACTCTGCTCTTCTGTAGCCCCTCGGTCAAGGCACATATGAGAAAGCAATCAATGAACAAAGGAGCTGCAACGAAGAATTGATCCTTCTCATTTCTCTCTCTTCCTGCCTGTTTGTACCTCTCTCTGTCTCCCTCTCTGTCACAGAAAAAAAAAAGAAAAGAAAAAGAAATATTTACTGTCAAGAAGTAGGTCTTGCATTGAATATTAAAGTTTACCTAACTCTGAACTCTGAAACACCAAGGGAAAAAATAACATTTTCAGACTAAGGGCCCCTTTCACACCTGATAGGGCTGCATCGGTCCCTGGTGGCTTTAATGGATTCTCATTGGAGGTTCTCAACAAGGTGATCAGTGATGAAGATATTTTCATTCCTACTTGAGAGAGGGTAAACAGATGCAAGGAGGATAAGTGAGTGACTTGCCCATAATAAACCAAAAGGCCTAGCATAAAATGTACATGATCCATATTCTCCTTATTTTTCTGGTTTGAATGATTACTCATTGAGAGATTTCTACAAAGAACTGAAGTACTGGGGATATTTTGCTTTTTGTTTTGTTTTTTTCCATAATAACCTTTCCTATAGCTCGCTCTTTGGTTCATTTGAGATGGACTAATTCCATTAAGACTTCCTTAGTCTTTATAAAAATGTCCTTTCACAAAGTGAAAATGTAGCTTATCAGAACTAAAACATAATTTGAAAATAAATCTCACTGTAGTATGGTTGTTATTAATAATGATTATGGTGCTGTGAGGTTGGAACACAAAAACCTATCTGTGATTTTTTTGCATGTTTGTTTTTTTGGCTCGAATACCTGCCCCTTTGATCCAAACCTCTCCCCTTCATGCTCTGTCCACTTCAAAGGCTAAGAGGAGTAACGGCTTTGCCTTTAGGGTAGGTCATGATCAGAAAGTTAATTATGAGGTCGGCTGCCACGTTCTGATGGGCCCGAGTCTGAGAGATGAAGATTGAATCCCAGCTCTATCATTTGCTGGCTGTGTAACTGTGGGTGAGGGTCTCTACCTTTGTAAATTTCAGCATTGCCATCTATATCAGTTTTCTTATAGGAAAACTGTACCTATAAAGACTAAATAAATTTATGCATGTAAAACACAATGCCTGTTATGCACTGAATGGGCCATCAATAAATGAGACCTATTATGTTAACAGAAATCCACCATTTCTCTATGTTGACATTTGTTACACAAGGCAAGCTTAAGTAAAAGAAGATATAGATGGCAATCAAATTCCTTAATTTATGGGCCAATTTTAATTTTACCATCATTAGCTGCATACCTTGTCACATATGTTGATTTATTTAGAAATGACATGTCCAGTTGTGATTACTACTCCATTTGTGGTTGTCTTTGGACAGAAAGCAATTGTCACACAATCTACATCCTGCTGTTTTGTTTTCACGTTAGCCACGAGCCAGTAATGTCATTTAGGTACCCCCCGCCCCCCTTGCATTCAATCTGTCACCATATCCTGCTGTTCACACTTCAGCTGCATCTCTCATGTCAGCCCCATGTTCTACATTCCTGTAAACATAGCATTCCAGCCCTGGGCATCAGAAATTCAAGCTAAATCCCACCTGCTGACTCTTGTTCTACCTCATTTGCATCCACTGTTTTCGTAAGAAATCAACAGGTCTGAAGTGTTGTCCAGTTTCTAGAATCCTGCCCTAAGAACTTCCAACCCAAACCAAGAGCAATGGAAAACATGCACCCACTTTCCCTAGCAGCCTCATGTTGGAATTCTGCATGTCACGTTCCCTTGTCATGCCTCGCCAGCATTACTCAGTTTGCTTACATCATAGCAGGCTTCATTATTTGAAGAGGGTGTGTTCCACACTAGGTCATAGATCTATCATAGCATCTAATGTCTAGATACTCCTATCACTGTATCCACCCACCCAGCAATCTCCACGCAGCACCTGACAGAATTTAACTTCCTCAGTCGATCTATTCAACTGAGTGTTCACAATCCTGTATCACGAATTCTATTCCTTTCAATTCATTTGGAGTCACAGTTCCTTACTTCTTATGAAACAAGTAACTCTTTCTCCCTTGTCTGATAAGTTAATATAGTCAAGCTATGAAGAAACTGCCCATTACCGCATCAATCATTCCCCTTTACATTCTTCCAAATGTAAGGCCTACTTGCATATGTATCACAATTAATTTATCATTTACATCGAGAGCAGTGAATCTGCATCGAGAGAGTGGTATAGGGTGGGGGCCGTTGAGCAGAGAGACATATTAGAATTGTCAAGGTGGAGGAAGTCCATTTAAAAAAAATAATAATATGTATGACAAGAAAGATAACCTAAATGGTGCTTTATCTTTCACGTTATGTAGAAAAAAATATTTTAAGCAAGTAGATGGGCCCAACAATTACTAATGATCTAAACAAAATTTTTTTCAAACCTATCTTTAAAAGTCAAAGATCTGTATCAACCTCTTGATTTTATTACATATTTTACAATATGCTATTTACTTTGAAATTTCAAATAATTTGAAAGGAGAGCATTCTGCCTTTTATACTTCATGAGCAGATGTGGGGCTTATGAAAATATCAGAAAAACAAGCCCAGAATAAATCTAATCTCAAAAGCTAACCACTTTACTTCACTCAAGGACTCTTTAAAACACCGACTCTGACCTGAAATCTTTTATCACCTAAAAGAACAAATACACTTCCTTAACCACAGTATAATGTATAATGTCCAATAAGAACTCATGGAAGATGCTAAGTGTAAGAATTTGTTAATACCCGCCCTTCCAAAAAAAAAAAAAAAAAAAAAAATATATATATATATATATATATCAACCTATTCAATACAGTAACTAGCATAAAGTGAAATCTCTGGTATGTAGAAATCCCAAAAGGTAGGAATTATTCACGTTTTCAACTTTGCCTCCACCAATCAACGCTTACAAAATGATTTAAATCTAACAGGTGAAATCTTAGCAATAGACATAAATTTACAAGTCATCAAGACCAGTATCTGTGTCCCCTGTGAGCACCTTTTCCACTTGACTTTTGTCTGAAGTCTTGAGACAGGGAGCTCATTCCTTCTAGAAAAAGCTTCTAAAATTTCTTTTTAATAAAAAGAGATGAGTTGAAAATTTCCTACTTGCAACATCTACAAATTGGTCCTTGTTATGCTAGATGGAGCCACAAAGAATATGCTTAACCATTTCAATCTGACAGGTCCCCAAATCGCTCCAGTTTGCACAAAACTTCAAAGTCTTTCACCCTCTAGGCTACCAGGTTTCCTAACAGTTCTTTTGAGAAAATGGAGAGGAGTTAAAACCATGAGCTCAAGTCAGACTGATCTAGCTCACAGTAGCAGCTCTGTCCTAACTTGGGTTGCAGGTCCTTGGGCAAGTTACTTAACCTCTGTGAAACTGAAGTTTTTGCTTGTGAACAATACT
This sequence comes from Saccopteryx bilineata, assembly GCF_036850765.1. Lineage (NCBI taxonomy): Eukaryota > Metazoa > Chordata > Mammalia > Chiroptera > Emballonuridae > Saccopteryx > Saccopteryx bilineata. The sequence goes on along the minus strand of NC_089493.1, from coordinate 179,982,046 downwards.
GTTTGATTCGTGATTTTGTTATGACGATTTGCAGAAACTGTATGTAAATTGCTTAAAGTGCTCATAAAAACTTTCAGAAAAGATTTGCTGTTAGCATAATGGGTTTGTTTTACCATTATCTCTAAGGATGTCATTCCCAATAATCGGGACAAATCTTCAAAAATAAGAATGAGGTAATAAACATAATGAAAGTCCCATTACTATTGTGATGATTACAGTTACTGTCAGTACAGCTATACAGCTGGCATACTCCAGTCTACCATGCACGCCATCACTTACCAGCGCTTCCTTCTAAGATAAAATTCTGTTTCCTAATTAATGTCAATAGATATTTCATGCCTGTACCTGAAGCTTTTGATTTAAAGGGATAAAGCCAGCAAAAGCTAGTCTACTTAACAGACTCTGTTGGATACATGAGTGAATTCTTCATCGCAGCAGGACATGTTAAGATTTAAGTGCTTGCACACACTCAATATCAAAATGCAACAAACTCCTAGACCTTACTAGGACTCTGAAGTGTGATTCAAAAACCCAAGGAGCAGCAGTTCTATAACAACAGAACTCTACAAATATGTACTCATAATGGCCGAGTTTTAAAAAACAAATTAACAAATCAAAACAGAAATATTTTTTTCCCAAACCTTGAATCACCATGACAGTTTCAGTATCTGTGAATTTTCAAATACGTACAGAAATAATGCCAGATCTTAACTGAAAGCGGCAATACATGGATCTTTATACTATCCTATATTCTACCTCCATTCCTGAAAATCTATACAGAGGTTCAACCAGTCTAAGCCTCAAACATGGTAACGCGATCCCTGGGAATTTAAATATAAAAATCATATTCCAAATTGACACTGTGGCTACTAATGAAAACGTGCATTTGTTGCCACGGTACCTTTGTCAACTGTATCTCTGCATGTTTTAATCTAAGATACTTCCCTTGCATAGGGCTAAGACTTTGGAAGCTACAGATGTGGATCAGATTACCAACTATTTCCACCATTACTAAGTCTGACATTACGGCTGGCCTCCAATGTCACTGAATGAGCCAGGGTCTAAGCAGCAGAAAAGGTTGTGTAGCTGTCACTGAGATCGCAATATAAATAAGATTTTGTCTTCTATTTTTAGTCTGACCCCAATAAAGTATTACCGAGAGCTATAGCCACTTCTCAGTGAAGCTTGAGCTACTCACATCACCAGGTTTCACTGGAATAGCCTTGGTATCCTAAGGCGTGAGAAGATGTTAAAAAAATCATCGAGAATGCTTTCCTATCACAATAAATCAATGTAATTTATGACCTGACAACAAGAATAAAAAAGTTGGAATTAAAAATATGGTACATGCATATATATGGATTTGTTCACACATACATACATACATATAAAGATACACCGTATATTTCTGTGTATATACCTATGATCAATGTGTTTTTTCCCAACTTTATCAAATGAAGTCAACATTTACAAAAGTTGTTTTTGCACATACTTTTTACAACCCTTTCCTAATTTAATCCTTACAGTGTTCTTATAGAGAGAGTTGAGTATCATTTTAAAGATAAAGAAATTGAGGAAAATAAGGACCCAATGAATTTCAAAGTTACAAAAGGAAACTCGACATCTCTTGACCAACAGCTCTGGAAATCACAACTACGTAGTGTTACAGAAAAGCAGAGTGGCAAACTACCCAGAAACACTTACATGATTAAAATCCTTTTCTTCCTTATGACCTGCTCATCTCTTTTGACTAAACATCTATTACTAAGCTAATGTATCAGTGAGTGGCTAGGTGAATTTGCTACATGCAAAACACTCTGCTAAGCCCTACAGAATGGGAATGAAAATCAGAGACTCTTAACTATAAAGAATGCACAGTATTTTTGGCAATATGGATGGGCCTTAAAGGAACTATGCTAAATGAAATAGAGAAAGACAAAGTATCATATCATTGATATGTAGAATCTAAAAGTTGAAATAAAAAAACCACCAAGTTGAATGGCAGTTACCAGGTACTGGGAATGGGGAAATGGGGAGATGCTGGCCAAAGGGTACAAACTTTCCAGTTATAAGATAAAAAAACTCTTGGGGATCCATTGTACATCATGGTGATTATAGTTAATGATACTGTGTTACATGCCTGAAAGCTGTTAGGACAGTATATATTAGTGGTTCTTACCACAAATAAGAAATTGTAATTATGTGATGTGACTAAGGTATAAGCTAATGTTATGGTGGTAATCTTTTTGCAATATATGTTCATCAAACCAACATGCAAATCTAAAACTTACATAATGTTATATGTCAATTAAATCTTGATAGAGCTGGAAAAAAAAAAGAGCATTCAATCTTTCAGAAAATTTACAGAGATAATTTATACGGTTATCAAAACCGTATAAATTATGCCAGTGCACTTACTGTTGCTAGTGGCAGGATGAATGTGCATACAACACACAGAGTGAACAGGGACTAAGCCATTCATTCTTTCATCCATTAGTAGGCAGAGTTTTAAAGATGGTGAAGAAATGGTTGTAGGTAGTTGTACAAAAAAATGACCAAGAAATACAGTAAAAATGGGATCCAACTCCTGACTGGCCTTTCTCATACAAGATTCAAACCAATCTCATCAAGATCTAAGAAGGGTTCAGGTAATAATAGTTGTATCAGCAAAATCCAAATTTCAGAAATTGAAGTTGATCAAATTAAGTTTACTAAATATAAACACAGAGATATACACTTATTTATTCTTACATTCTTAAGGTAGCTATTATTCTCTATGGGGCTTCATGTGAATGGGTCAGAAGATATACAGCTGTACTTTTTAATTCATGTATGTCCTGCCTCATTAAAAAAATGTGAGTGTATTAAAATTTTTTGTGAAGTTGTAAAATGAGTTTCAAAACATCCCCTCTTTTTCAAAGTTTTCTGAAGTGCTTGAGAATGATAGATGTTAATCCATCTATGAATGTTTGGTAGAATCACTTGTAAAGCTGTGTGGCATGTGGTTCTGGACTTCTGTTTCCTGGGAGGTTTTGTGTGTGTGTGTGTGTGTGTTTGTTTTTGTTTTTGTTTTTGTATTACTGATTCATATTCCTTACTAGCAACTGGACTATTGACATTTATTGTTTCTTTGTTTCATCATGGTTCAGTCTTAGAAGATTATATGTTTCTAGGAACTTATCCCTTTCTTGTAGGTTGTCCAGTATGTTGGTGTGTATGAATCTTTTGTATTTCTGTGATACTAGTTCTAACTTTATTTTATCCCTGATTTTATTTGAGCCCTCTCTCTTTTTTCCTTGGTGAGCCTACCTGAAAATCTGTCAATTTTGTCTTTTCCAAGAACCAGCTTTTTGTTTCATTGATCAAAGTTTCCGTTGTGTTTCAGTCTCCATTTCATTTACTTTTGCTTTGATCTTTATTATTTCCTTTCTTTTATTATCTTGGGGCTTTGTTCGTTCTTTTTCAACTTCCTTCAGGAGTAATGTTAAATAATTTATTTGAAATTTTTCTTGTTTCTCTAGATAGTCCTGTATCACTATGAACTTCCTCTTATAACTGTGCTTGCCTCATCCATAGAATTTGGAATGTTATATTTCTATTGCTATTTGTCTTGAGGTATGTTTTCATTTCCCCCTTGATTTCCTTGATGACCCATTGGTTATTGAGTGGCATGTATTTTTATCTTTCTATATTTGTGATTTTTTTCAGTTTCCTCTTTGTGGATGATTACCAGTTTCATACCTTTATGGCCTAAGGAGATATCTGACATAATTTCATCTTCTTTAACTTATTGAGACATATTGTGCTTAGCATATGATCTATCCTGGAGAATGTTACAGTAACAGCATACTTTTAAACAAAGATTAGAACTTAATTTTTAGGTAATCCTTAAGCCAAAATAATAATTTATTAAAAACAAAATTAAATTTTTTCATGATTGAGTAAATAAAGATTGATATCAGCTATTTAACAGAAAATATAGTTGTAGTAGCCTATTATAATAGTATTATAAGACTATTTTTTGATATGGCATTGTTTAAAGAGTCATGCAATCTGTTTTCAATCATGCCAGTTCTATTTCAGTCATAGAACCCTTAATATTAACATACTTCATTCATTTTTCTTATATTTCAATATTTTTCAAAACACACACTATTAAGGTCTTCTTTCTTCCTGGAATTACTAAAACTATTTTCACCTCATCCCCATAACAAAATGTTTTTAAGGTGCCCGAGATGAGTATGACAGAATACGAATTACAAAAGTCTATTAAATTCATGCCTCCACTGTCTTTTGCAAATGCTCATATTTCATTTCAGAGGTGCTATGTATGATACAGGAGACTCATGGGTAGTGGCATAAGAGAGACCTGGGAATAAATTAACTATTGCCTTTTCTTTATCAAGATGTATCAAGATGCTTACATAAACAAATCAATCCAGTATTTTAAATTTAAGAGTTTATCTGTACAGAAGTAAAAGCACCAGGAGAGAAGACAATCTCTACAAAAATGACTAGTAAAGAAATAATTTTAAGCTTAAAAACAATCATTATATCATACTATCTGTCAAAAGAGAACTGTTCAATATTTTAAAACACACCTATAGCTGTTAGGTAGAGAGAACCAGAAGTGACTACCCTTCCTAAAGATCCAGTCAACATTTTCAATGAAATTAAGCAGCCCCAAGTCCTTTGAACAACTAATAAATAAACCTACATTCCCTGGTAGCTCTCCAAGGTACTGAAATATAAACCTTCTAATCATTCCCAGGAACTAGTCAGAATGCTGGCTAAGTCAGTCAACTCCTTAAGGCAGAAAACAGAATATTACAAGAGCTTCAAAGTCACCTAACACAAGTGGCCTATTTTAAGTATCTTATCAACATGTAGCAAAAATATATAGGCCTGATGTTTATTGCATTTTCTTTCTATTGGGTCATGTCATAGCCAAAATCTTGATAGGAAAGAGCTTTAGTCTGTAGTGAAAGGAGTTTGATTCACTTCAAGCCTCACACCAAACCTGTTGTTATGCAAAATCCTTCTTTGATTAATTCCCCCTATTTTACCTATTCCTTTATGCAGTAATTATAATACTTTAAGGATTTGTGCTTGCAATCATCTCATATATAGTTTATCTCAAGTTAAATGCACGTTTGTAGATAATGCTGAGTTTTGTGTCTAATTTTTTAATATCTAAAACATGGTGTTATATAGCAGATTCTCAAAAATGATGCCTTAATATAGAAAAGCATATATGTGAACACCTAACCACTCCTGCCTCTCACCTTACTTTTTTATTTCTCTGAATAATAAAGAAGCCTATCAAGGTGACCAGTTGTTATAGGAATAAGCACAATGACTAGAAATATACCTATAAACAGGGTTTTTTCCATTCCTGTATCTGGTTTCTGCCTGTAATTTTAGGTAAATGGTAGTCTCTTTATCTCACAACTTTAAATCTTCTATGGTACCTAAAAATCAACAGACTGTAGCAGATCCTTGAATAATATTTTGTTTAACATTGTTTCACTATAATGTTGATAAGATACTGTAGGAACTTAACTCTTGTTCATATCAATTAGCCTATGGCAGCAAGTTTCACTCAGTGTGCCACAAGAATTTTTAAAACATGCAATAGCTGACTATTTAGTCAGGGATACTGACTTCTTTTCCTTTAGATTTCCAAATTAAAAATGGCAACAGCCAATATAACAAGTCATCTGATGTGAACGAATCAAAGTTATACCTATTTTTTGTCAGATCAGCAAAAAGTATATATACTTTTGGTGTGTGACAGAATTTAGTAATTAGTTTATGTGAACTATCAGATGAAAAAGGCTGAAATGCACTGGATCTACAGTACAATTCTTTTTGTTATACATTGCTTCACTTAAAGTTGCAAAACCTATCAATGACATTGATGACTTACTGCATATGCAATTTATATTCAAATAATAATTTTAGGAAAGATTAGAAGGCTCAAAAATAACCTAACATTAACGTAGACCTATATATTCCCTATGGACATTCCATGAGTTAAATGTATTGTAGATTGGTAACTTAAGTAGAATGAAGAATACATTTTAAAATTATAAAAGACATTAAAGCTCAACTAGTCTTATCTGTTCACATATCACAAGTGAGAAATTTGAGATCCAGAAATATAAAATGACTTGTATTTGGCTATCAAAAACAGCACTAAGACCCAAAGTCATGGGCCCTCCTTGCTATTTTACTAAATCTTTGTCCAATTACAATGTGTTGCTTTAAAAAAAAAAGGTTATATTGGCCCTGGCCGGTTGGCTCAGTGGTAGAGCATTGACCTGGTGTGTGGAAGTCCTGGATTTGATTCCCAGTCATGGTACACAGGAGAAGTGCCCATCTGCTTCTCTACCCTTACCCCTCTCCTTTCTCTCTCTCTCTCTCTCTCTCTCTCTCTCTCTCTCTCTCTCTCTCTCTTCCCCTTCTGCAGCCAAGGCTCCACTAGAGCAAAGTTGGCCCGGGCACTGAGGATGGCTCCATGGCCTCCTCCTCAGGTGCTACAATGACTCAGGCTACAATGGAGTGACACCTCAGATGGGCAGAGCATCGCCCCCTGGTGGGCATGCCAGGTGGATCCCAGTTGGGCACATGCAGGAGTTCTGTCTGACTCCTTCCCTACTTCTAATTTTGGAAAAATACACACACACACACACACTAACACACAAAAGGTTATATTAACTGAGCCAGAGCACCTTGAAAACATCTGAGTGCACGTGCAATGATCTCTGATGTAGACAGAAGGGGTCATGCCCCCCCATTTGGCTCACTTTTGCCTTTTTCAAAATGGTAGAAACCAAAATTTCCAAAGTACATTTGTAGGCAGGTGCTTTACTGATTTAAATCTTCCTTTCTAAAAATATTTCAAAAACAAAACAAAAGAAAACACCGTTGGCAAGCTCCAAGGGATGTATTCACCAAGAAAAATATATTTCATTAAAACTTTTTGATATAATAACCATTTCAATTTAGGTATTATCACTCAATCATCCTGATTATGGATCTTATAAATATGTGGCTGAATACATAGAAAAATATATATATTAGTCTTTCCAAGAACCTAGGGAGTTGCCTTTGAACAATGTAATGCATTTTCATGTAAAAAATTACTTGTTCCCTTTGGACATATATCTTATATCTATGTGCTACATGTTGCATAAACACTCTAAGAGAAGAGTGGAACAGAAAGAAAAAGCCTTTCTTCAAGTGAACAGTATTATACATTTTCAAAAGCTAAGTACACAAAAACTATCAGAGTCTTCTGGAGAAATGCAAAGTTGTCCACTAACTGGCTTGGCCAAAATCTAATTTCTAAAATGCTGTATAACACCATTTAGCCACAGTTATCTTGTGCTAAGTGAAGTAAGGCAGTCAGAGAAAGACAAGTACCACATGATTTCACTCGTATGTGAAACCTAAGGAACAAAATAATCAGCAAATAAAACAGAAACAGACTCACAGATGAAGAGGAAAGACTGACAGCTGTCAGAGGGGCAAAGGGCTGTGGGAGCTGGGTGAGAAAGGTGAAGGGATTGAGCAAAAGCAAGTCATAGACACAGACACAGCTTGGTTCTCACCCCCGAGGACAAGAAGGGTGTGGGGAGGGGAGGGATGAAGTACACAATAAAATATAATCGAAATGTTCACCTGAAATCTACATAATTTTATTAACTAATGTCAACCTAATAAATTCAATTTAAAAAAGAAAATTTAAAAGAAATCAAAGTTAAAAAAAATCATATTTTATATTTCTTACCTTTCAGACTGGCTACATTTAAGACCCTAACGAACAATTATGTTGCTGAGGCTACAAGGAAACAGATCATCTAACACATTGTTAGTCAGAGTGCATAAGGGTTAAACTGCTATAAAGAAGGATTGTGCAATATCTAACAATGTATATGCATTCATCCTCTGACCCAGCAATTTAGAATTTTACATAATAAAGACATTGCCACAAGAATGAAATAACCTATGCCCAAAACCTTGTGCCAGTCATGTTAACTGTGATAGCAAAATATTAGGAAAAATGGAAACATCTAGCCATAGAAGATTGACTGAGTACACTTTAATACCTCTACACAGGGCAGTATTATTTAGGTATACAAAAGAAAATCTTTATGAACATATATGGAGTGATTCCCAGGAAATACTATCAGGTAAAAATATCAAAGTGTGAAAGAATATGTACCATGTTGAGCATTTGAGTAAAACATAAGGGTAAATACGAGTAAATATACATATTAGTGACTATGTATGCACATATTCATGTGCACATATGTACAGAAATTTATGAACATGGTGTGGGTGCATTATATATATATATATAGAGAGAGAGAGAGAGAGAGAGAGAGGAGGAAGAGAGAGAATATAAGTGTGAGTATTGATTGACACTATCTATTGAGGTCAGAAAATAAAATGGTTACCTGTGGGAATTTAGAAACAACATAGAAACAATAAAGATGAGATTAAGACTTTTGTGAGTTCAGCTTTTTATATAGTTTTAATTCCAAACATATAAATATTTTATATTTTTCAAAAGTTAAATTAAGTTAAAAAAATAAAAAAACAAACTTAAGCAAAGGAAAAAAAGTCAGTCCTATACAACAGTGTGGTGATTCCCAGAGGGAAAGGGGAGTGGGGGGAGGTAGAGGAGGGTAAAGGGGGGGATGGCGATGGAGGAAGACTTGACTTGGGGGCGTAAACACAACACCAAGTACAGATGATGTATTAGAGAATTGTACACACAAAACCTGTATAATTTAATTAACCATTGTCATCCAAAAAAATTCAATTTTAAAAAAGCAAACTTAATATAAAAGACAAAGAGTAAAGAAACTTAACTCTGTATCAAATAGATAGCATAGTACCTTTCTTAAAGAAAATATTCTAAAGACAAAAAAAAAAACACTCCAAAAGATCTTATGATTTAGTGTATATCATTAACAAGAAGACTACAAGCCCGACTGGTGGTGGCACAGTGGGTAGAGTGTCGATCTGGGACACTTGGGTCCCAGGTTCAAAACCCCAAGGTCAATGGCTTGAGCACAGGCTCATCAGGCTTGAACGTGAGATCACTGACACAATCCCATGTTCACTAGCTTGAGTAATGGGTCATTGGCTCATCTGCCCCCTCCACTCCCATTGGGGCACATGTGAGAAGCAATCAATGAACAACTAAAGTGCTGCAACTGCAAACTGATGCTTCTCATCTCCCTCCCTTCCCGTCTCTCTCTCTCTAAAACAAACAAACAAAAAACCCAAGGTCATAATACCCAACTCATAGGTTGGTTCTTAGAATTCCATGAAAATAAAAGCAACTGAATGTGGAGTAAGTGGAAACCCTCTGTACTATCCTCACAAATCTGTAAATGTAAAACTATTCTAAAATAAGTCTATTTAAGGAAGATAATACGTACAATGCTAATTATAATGATCATAACTCCTGACATAGAAGACACAATTGAACTTGAAAATAAAAATCAGCATGCATCTCACAGATAGCACTAACTGGACATTACATACTGTTGCTACTGTTATGTTGTTTTAGTCTGGCAAATTCTTTGCAATTAAATATTCAAGTAACAAAGCACATTCTGTAGTTTCTGAGTCACAAGACTAAGTCCTAAGACTTAGTCACAAGACTAAGGTATTTCAATCATATTAAGAAATCACAAATCATAATTACCTTGTAATTATACTCTATATATGGTATTGTATTTATACAAATGTATACACACACATATATAGCTCTTGGTGATTGTCAAGGAAGTTTCCTATGTTACTTTATGTTTGATTCATAGTAACGAGGCAAAATGGATAGGACAGGGTAGGGCAGGTCCTCTCCCTTGAAAAAATGAGGAAACAGATGTCCAGAGATGTTTATACATTTATCACACAACTCATCTGTACTGGAGCTAGAACTAGACCCTCACTGACCCTTGTCCAACATTTCTCCTCATACACGATACAACAAACAAAAGAATCTTGTCTATTCTACTGAATTATCCATGAACACATATAGTACTCCCCATTAAGTCTTGATTCTGACCCCCCTGGGAGACCCTACACGAAGCAGCCCATTGATCTGCCTTTTCCAAACCTGGGAGCTTTAACCTTATTATTTGGAATCACAAGACTCATCTCTAAATGAAATGCTTTAGAAGATACTTTGAAGGGCTCTTCCCATTTAAATGCTTCTGTACGGTCTTAATGTGATCACTGAGGGTCAAGAATTCTCAGTATTTAAGAAAGAACAAACAACGATTGCAACCGTTTATCATTATCCTTGCACTTCTCTCAATTAACTCAAGGGCCACAGTAAAGCTCAGACTCATTTAAAAATCAGAGGACAGGCCTGACCTGTGGTGGCGCAGTGGATAAAAGTGTCGACCTGGAAATGGTGAGGTCGCCGGTTTGAAACCCTGGGCTTGCCTGGTCAAGTCACATATGGGAGTTGATGCTTCCTGCTCCTCCCCCCTTCTCTCTCTCCCCCCCCTCTCTCCTTTCTAAAATGAATAAATAAAAATAAAAAAAATTAAAAAAAATCAGAGGATACATAAACAACAGAGTAATAGTGGTAAATGCAAAACTGCAAGCCAGTTTGCCTCTCATTCATTCACTGAATAAGTATTTATTTTAACCCTACTATGTGCTGGGAACTAAACAAACAGTACTAAATTCTGGGGAATCAAAGGATAATAACCCAGTATAAGGAAACTATCCAGAAGTTCAATGTGGCGTGGGGTCCCACTCAAGTCAAGAGATTATTTTATTATAAGGGTCAAAAAAAGGAAGTGTTTATCATATGTCTTCCTTCACACGATAGGGCTAGAGTATCAGCGTATTTTTTAGGCTGTAAATGAGCGATGCTCAGAATGAATTAATTGAAACCTGGGTCCTTGTTTGCAACACAGCAGTCATACAACAATGCGACATTCTTTCACTGAGCAGAGCCGAAGAGAAGAGCCGAAGAGCCGTTTGAGAAGTCAGGAGCACTCCAGGAGTCGCTCGGATGGCTGCTCTCCTGTGGCCTCATTAGCTGACTCTCACAAGGTACACACTGGAGCAGTGTCCTAGATTCCCACATGCCAGCTCTGACATTTATAAAGCACTTTCAGGACTGACAAGATCAAAAACTCAACACTCTTTCAAATCTCCTAGTAACTCCCAAACACCCCCAGCTCGACCAGAGAAAACCGAAAGTGATAAAGCACGTATTAGAGTTAAAAAAAAAAAAACCCACAAAAAAAAAAAACAACAACCTGGGGAATTACGGGCTTATCCTCTTCCTTCTTGCAGCACAGGCTCTTGTATGATTTTGATAACGGTGACACTCATTGCATTATCTCCCAGACTGGACTCATTTTGTAATTGTCATGGTACTATGATTTTGGCCAATTTACCAATTACAGGCCTCCAACCCAAACCTCCTATGCTTATGTTTGCTTATATGTGAATGTCAGTGAGAGGCATCCTGGCGCTGGGCATCGATTCCGAGCCCTGCTCCTGGTGCAGTGAGGGCAGAGAAGGCCTGCCAACACGTTTACCGGAACTGTGTTCTGGGCTACAGCTGCCACAAAGATCATACTTGGGTTTTTAAACCTCCGATTTTAAAAATCACTGTTAGTAGCTGAAACTTACTGTGTACGTGTATCCTGCTCCTTCATTTCACTTTCCTATGGTGGAAAAAACACAACATTAAATTTACCATCTTAACAATCTTGATTATTATTGCTGCGCAGTAAGTTTTCAAATTGGAAAGTATGAGGCTTCCAACTTTGTTCTTCTATTTTAAGACTGTTTTGACTATTCAAGGTCCTTTGAGATTCCCTAAGAATTTCAGGCTGGTTTTTTTTTTCTCTTCCTGCAAAAAAAAAATATATCTCACTTGGAATTTTAATGAGGATTGCATTAAATCTGTAGATTAATTTGGGCAGCATGAACATTTTGAACAATGTTAAGTCTTCTAATTCATACGTACATTTCTTTATATATATTTTTAATTCTTTGACATCACACAATTTTAATAAGGCCTTTAGTAGATTTCTGGAACATGGAAGTTAAAAAAATGTGTAGGCAATATGAGTGTGTGTGTGTGTGTTTTTGTGACAGAGAGACAGAGAGGGGGACAGATAGGGACAGACAGACTGGAAGGGAGAGAGATGAGAAGCATCAATTCTTCATTGTGGCTCCTTAGTTGTTCATTGATTGATTTCTTATATGTGCCTTGATGGGGGGGGGGGCTGCAGCAGAGCTGAGTGACCCACCTGTTGCTCAAGCCAGTGACCTTGGGCTCAAGCCAGCAACCCCGTGCTCAAGCTGGTGAGCCCGCGCTCAAGCAAGTGACATCGGGTTTTTGAAACTAGGTCCTCCGCATCCTAGTCTAACACTCTATCCACTGCGCCGCTGCCTGGTCAGGTGGCAATATGTTTCTTAATCTGAGTACCAATCACCTGAAGTCCATGGGCTTTGTGATGGTGTGAAAAGTGACATGGGTAAAGCCATTTCAAAACAGAGCCAGAGGACCTGTCTTGCACGTCCTGCTCCTGGAACCTTTGGAATGTTTGAATTGGGCAAAATAGTCTGTGGTCTGGGCCAAAGCAACACCGTTGTTTTCCAAACGACTGGTTGTAAAGCTAATAGGAAAGCAGGCATCCTGACCACAAGGATGGTGAATGGGTAATGCATTTTGTTAACACCAACAGAAATTCCTTTCTGGCATTCATGTGCTAATTCTCCTTCTTTTTTCTCCTAAAATCCTTCACCTGAAATCAGAGCACAATTCAGGTGTCTGCCTGAACCTGTGCCCCTGGGTTACAATTCTGTGACCTCCAATAAGTGCTCATTGCCTCTCATGGTAGCGTTTTACCTTCAGGTTAACGATGGACATGATTGTTGAGCTTATGTCTTCTGTAGAACAGGAAAGAAAGATCACCGCCATCCATTAATTAATGAGTCGCCTGCACACTTAGCACTGAAGCATCTAGCTTGTGTCTGGCGCTGGGCATGCCACAGCCACACTCAGAGAAAGCTGCCTTCGTGACGTTTACAGAGTTTTGCTAGGTGAATCAAAGCTCAAAATTGTTGATAATCCAGTGACATTATTTTAAAAAGGAAGAAGTCAAGGTATGGAAAGGGAAAGTCTTTTGCCAAAGGCGATAAAGCCAAAAGTTGGCAGTTGGACTTGGGAATGGGAGTGCCCAGGTTCTCAGCTCAGTGTTCTTCCTTCTTCTGCTCTGCCTGTCCCGGTACCATGACCAACAATGGAACAGGGGCTGGTGAGGCAGCAACCGGCCCTACACTTGCTATTTCCCCAAAGCCAAGGAGGTGTGGGTACTAAGGAAAGGACTTGGCAAACCTCAGGCCGTGTATTCTTTCCAAGATCTGTGATGCAGAAATGCTTCTATTCTTGGCTCAAACACTGACCGAAAGCTAGTTGTCAAGTCAAAAATCTCTCTGGGCCTCAACTTGTTCTTCTATGGAAGTGAGTGGACTAGTTGAGGAAAAGCAAGTCAGCTTCATCCCAAGCTCTTGACCCACCCAGGTGGTGAGGTACTCTAAAGTTAACTGTTTAAAAGCCTTCAAAGACCATGTCAACCCTCCCAGGCAGAAGGTTCGGATCTACTGTTTTTCACTAAGACAAGAAGGGGTGTGTGTGCGTGTGTGTGTGTGTGTGTGTGTGTGTGTGTGTGTTGTGCCTGTGTTCAGGGAGCATGGTTAGTGCCTACGGGCAGCCAATCAGAACATTATTAACAAATCTACTCACTGATTCTAATCACATTTGCCACATTCAAGGTATAGCAAGTTTATAACTTTCTGAAAATTGAAGAACAACAGAAGAGGACTGCGACACCGCAAATAAAAACCAGCACTGTGAAAGGTTTCCTAGTAATGCACACCAAAACCCCGGGAACAAGTCTTTGTAGCGTTTGAGTCCTCGATAACCCACGCAGAGGAAACCACTCGTTCTGTCATGTCTGCAGGGCATGGTCCACTGAGCGCCACTGCTGAGAGGCGAGAGAATGGGCTCTGGGCCAGAAGCCCAGTCCAGCCACTTATTCACACACCAAGGAAAATGACAGTTCCTATTCCATAAAATTCCGGGGAAAATTTAGTTAGTTAATAATTGCAGGCCCTGGCCGGTTGGCTCAGCGGTAGAGCGTCGGCCTGGTGTGCAGGGGACCCAGGTTCGATTCCCGGCCAGGGCACATAGGAGAAGCGCCCATTTGCTTCTCCACCCCCTCCCCCTCCTTCCTCTCTGTCTCTCTCTTCCCCTCCCGCAGCCAAGGCTCCATTGGAGCAAAGATGGCCCGGGCGCTGGGGATGGCTCCTTGGCCTCTGCCCCAGGCGCTAGAGTGGCTCTGGTTGCGGCAAAGCGATGCCCCAGAGGGGCAGAGCATCGCCCCCTGGTGGGCAGAGCGTCGCCCCTGTTGGGCGTGCCGGGTGGATCCCGGTCCGTTGCACACGGGAGTCTGTCTGACTGTCTCTCCCATTTCCAGCTTCAGAAAAATACAAAAAAAAAAAAAAATTGCAAAAAGCCTAATACGATGGTAACAAGAGGTAAGCCCTTCAGGAGATGCTTAAGTCATGATGGCGGAGCTCTAACTAATGGGAATAACGCTCCATTATGAGATTTTGCAGGCTCCCTGCCCCCCTCCACCATGTGATGACCCAGGGAGATGTAACCAGCTATGAGTCCCTCCCTTCTTCCTTCCTGGCTGAGGTTGGGCAGCAAGCTAGGCTGACTCTTCGAGAATGAACCACAGAGAAAGAGAACCCAGGAGAGATAAGAACCAACATGCACAAGTACATAGGCACAAAGAATCTTATCAAATGAACACAGGCAAGTAAGAGGGAAAGTATAAGCCACAATTTCTCATAGCTTTTGGCTTAAAATTCATGAAACAATATGGTGCTTCATCTTTTGATTGGGCTTTTATTTTCTACTTTTCCTTTTCTATTAATCACTTTTACTCATTTGGCTCTTTCCACCCTATGACAACTATAAAGACAAGCAATTTACTCAAAAGAGAGAGAGAGAGAGAGGAAGAAATTGAAAATGAAAATGACAACTTGATTCCAAATAATTAATAGAAGTTGTCATATGTGGGAACAAGCAGTGATTCAACAGATGATTAAAAGATATGAACCAAGATAGTGCTATGAAGTAGGTGAGAAAAAAATGGTTTAAACACCTTATGTTGTGGTTGAGAATTAATTGGTGGGGGTTGGGAACTGCATCTCTGCATGTGGTGCTACTGAGCATGTCACGGGCACATGGTGTCCGCTTCCGGAGGGTGATTTGGCACGGTGCCTCGAAAACACGTCCATACCCTTCGACCCTCCAATTGCTCTTTTAGGGCAAATTTTGTAAAGATTATCATTAAGAATTTATGCAATTATTTATCTACAAGAAGATTTAAAAGGCTTTATTTTTTTTTTACTGGAACGATGAAAATATCTGACAAAGGGGGATTATTTAAATAAGTGGTTATTAAGAACTGTTATTAGGAGAGTGATTAATGGCATGTGAAGATATTCCTATTAAGTACAAAGGCAGGTTATGAAGCATTGCATAGTCCATATGCCATTTTAGTAAAAAAAAATATTTGTGGAAGGCTCCTTCTTTGATAAATGTACAATGTGTTTAAGACTTAGGATGAGAACCTGTGTTAGACTTAGTTAGGTGTGCTAAGGCAGGTTTTATTCCCAAAGAACTAAAATATGTATTTCACTCCTAATAATAGCTAGTCTTTCAGACAAAATCTTTAAAAATACATTTTTTGGCATTTGGCACACACTACTCATATTTGTTAGTTTGCCTCATAACACCAGTATTGACTGGCTTAAGGCCAAGCATCTGCTAGGGGTGAACATTTGTCTACTTAAATTTTCCAGAGCTTCAAATTTTCCCAATTTATATTAAATTCATAACCAACAAAGTGCATGGTCAGTGTCAACACTTTTTTATTTTCCCTATTTTTTTTATAAAATGAAGACCGAATAGCTGTAGTATTAAACAATGTACAAGGATTGTAACGCTGAAAACCTCGGCCGGGGGCTGGCCGGCAGCCTCGCGATACTCTGGTCTGAAGTGTCCGTCCTTCAGCACAGATCTCAAGTCCGCACGGGTTCGTGAGAGGTAGCCTGGGCTCTTGTGAATAACATTCAGACAAAGGATAAAAGTTAAACGAGAAAGCTGAGAATCATCTCTGTATTGTGCATACAGCCAGGGTGCAGGAGTGTTTTCAACAAATATAAGTTAATATACGGAACTAGCTCTGAGATGCAGGAGCACTAGAGAGGCTAACAGCAACACTGAGGAGTTCCAGTGGCAATAACCACACCAAGTAGCTGCAGCCCTTAGGGCTGGGATAACAAAGGAAGGAAACTGTAATACTCAGAACTCAGGTACTCCAAGAATGCCCCAGAGATCTCCACAAAGAAACCCACAGTCCTCAGGAAAGTTTGCACGAGTTCACTTCTGAGAGTGTGGGAATAATACGGAGTCTGACGCCAACGGAGAGGAATCAACTACTGCCTCTGCCAGCACAGCCTCAGGTGAGATGCAATTGATGGAATAATAAGGAAAGATCAAAAATCAATTCTTTTTGCCAACCTACCATCTTCCACTTTTCCTCTTACTCTCCCAGTTGGCAGGACCTACCAGGAAACCAAAAGCAAAGGAGTAAGATGGCTTGCCCAGTCCCAAGCAGAGCATCACAAAGCAAGGTACCAGAGAGTAGGTCTGGAGTTGAGTGAGAATAGCTCATAAAGTCTATCAATTTGTCTATATCTATCTATCTATCTACCTATCTATATCTATCTATCTATCTATCTATCTATCTATCTATCTATCTATCCATCTATCTCTTTGGATAATTGCAATTCCATTCCTTTGTTACCCAAGCCCATATACAAACACACACACACACAGTTATATACGCATACATACACTACACACACTTATAGAAAAAAACCGCATATACATCAACATGTTAATAGTCGTTATTAGGTGGTGAAAAGATTATGATTTAATTCTCTTATGCTTTCCTTCATTTTCTAATTATTCTACAAAAAATAAGTCACAACTATTTTCTGACATTGTACAAAAAATAAAAAAGCTGACTGCTGATTAAAAGACTGTTAAGTGATATCATGTAACATTTGGATGTGAAAGCTTCTGGTATGTTTGTGTGCTTCTCAGAATGAAATTCTCATTTAGACTAATTTCCCTAATGGCATCAAGAATAGAATGCAAACCCCTGTTTACCCAGCTAAACAATGATTAATGCTAAGCATATGGAAGCATACGGTAAAACTAATGAATAGTTTTCTCTGCTTGAACGCGGGTAATGGTTTTGTGAAACAGGCTAGCAGAGGGTATAAATGAGGTTACTACATCAAAACCAAATATTAATCAACTGGTTAATAAATCTGGCAGCAGCATTTAACAATGAAAATAAGCTAAAATAATTATTATAGAAATAAGCATTCCCTAAAGAACATGAAAATGTAACAGTAGCAACTCCTGCTTTAGTCTGTTTCTGCAGCTTCAGTTTTCCCTGTGACTGGATGAGAGCAGTCATCAGCATTGCCACCACCACTTACTACCTCCCAATATTATTTATTGAGCACTTACTATATGCTTAGGATGTGTTGTCTGATTACCTGGTTCTACTCCTCACAACAATCTTGCATGGTTTGTGTCATCATTTCCAACTTTTAGTTCAGGAACTAGAGCCACAAATGGTTTAAGTATCACGCTCAAGATCTTACAGGTAGTAAAAACAAAGCCAGGATCCCAAAGGTGCTTAACTGCCTCAGGGTATTCTGTTAATATAATATTTAATATTAACCAATTTAAGGTTTATGTTACTAAAAATTCAAATATATTTTCATATTAATCACTTCAAGGTGATATATGAATCAATTCAAATGCCAATGATTTTTTTTTTTTGTCAGTGAGCTACTTCTTCTGTGGTTCATTTATATAAAACAGCTTAAATTCCAATAAATAGAATATAATACCTTTGACCATTCTCCCCACTAAAGTGTAATATATAAATTACAAATAGCTGTAATTTCCCAAAAATAGTAAAAATAGAGTTTCACATATTAGACATACCTTTTAAAATAGGGTATTAAATGTCATATAATTTATTTCAAATGATCGGCCTACTTAAATTTAAATCTTAATATTGTCAGGGAAATGTTCGTCTGCAGCATATATGACGCCACCTGCAAGTGGAAGCGCCTCTGGCCTCTCTAGCTTTTTTTTATTGGGGGTTCCTCTTTTTTGAGACTGGTAGTTTCTGGAGGATCTAGGCCAAAGGTGTGGGACGTCTACATTATTTCAGCACGAGTACTGCCACAATCCCCCTCTGCAGCCATAGAAACCAATCCCTGAACTCATTTCCAGTAAACCCATCTGTGATTTTATAACCTATCCACACATGGAGTTTCCGGGCTGGAGAACACATGAAGGTGCTGTGAGGGTGGAAGGCTCTCTCTCGCCCCACACGTTATCCTGTGATTTAAATGCTCCAGAGTCATACCCTGCATAATAAACTGGTTAATATACTGATGCAAATAAAAGCCTGTTTAAAGAAGGTCTTGACTCCAGGTCAAAATGGCAACATTAGAGGCTCCCAGATAGCCCTCCTTCCAATGACACACCCAAAGTACAGCTCTATACATGAAAAACATTCCTTCTGCAAGAACTCCGGAAACCAGCTGAGTGACCCCCACACAGCAGGTGGATGAGAAAACACCCACAACAAAATGGTTAAGGAAGGCTGTAAACCTGACCATGGCACAGGACCACACAACTGGGAGGAAGCAGCCAACTCCAAGCTTCTCGCTGAGGACAGAAGGGTCTGGGCCACATATCTAGCAACCCAATTTTAGTAAGGACATTAAGTAAGAACGCTAATCCTACCAATAAACAAAGTTAGGGCCAGGTGGCTTCACTGGTATTCAACCAAACATTTAAAAGAACATTAATACCAATTCTTCTCAAACTCTTCCAAAAATAAACACATTTTAGGAGGCCAGCATTACCCTGATACCAGCACCAGACAAGGACATGACCAGAGAAGAAAATTACAGGCCATTATCTTGATAAATATAGATGCAAAAATCCTCAAAAAATTTTAGCAAACTGCATTTTACAATACATTAAGAGGATCACACACCATGAACAAGTGGGATTGCTCCATGGATGCAGAAATGATTGAACATTGCAGATCAATCAAAGCGATATACCACATTAACAAAACGAGAGGTAATAATCATGTGATTATCACAATAGATGCAAAAAATAACATCTTTGACAAAATTCAACATTTATAATAAAAACATTCCACAAAGTGGATATAGAGGGACTGGACCTCAACATAATAAAGGTTATATATGACTAGCCTAGAGCTAACAGATTCGCCAGTGAGAAGCTGAAAGGTTTTCCTGTGAGATTAAGAACAAGGCAAGAAAGCACACTCTCACCACTCTTATCCAACAAGATACTGGAATTCCTACCCAGAGCAAGCAGGCCAGGAAAGACACACGAGAAGCTTCCAAATAAGACTGGAAGAAGCAGAACTGTCTCCGTTTGCAGCTGACATGATCTTATATGTAAAAAAAAAAAAAAAAACAAACCTAAAAACTCCGAAAAGTATGTGTAATAAACAAATGCATTAAAGTTGTAAAATACAAAAACATTATACCAAAATCAGTTGCATTTTATACACTAATAATAAACTATAAGAAGGAGAAATTAAGAAAAACAATCCCATTGTCATGGGCGCGCACCCTACTATCAGTTTGAGATGTTCTGGCCCATAAGGTGGTTAGAGATACTGGACACACTGGGTGGACAGGGAGAATGTGCTCTTTGCCACACAGTCAAAGAGGGAGCTAGGCATCCTGTAGAGGTCACTAAAGATACACACACTACCTTATGAATCAGAATGTCTATTTCCACAAAATAACAAGAAAATTGGAGAAGAGAATAAAATCTAACCTAATTGTGCAAACATAGCCTAAGCTATGCCACAGGGCAATAACTATGCATGTGTTCTTGAATGGCTGGAATATTGAGATGCTGGTGACAATGATGACTTGAGAAATCTCTTAGAAAAAAAAAATCCTGGCCCTGGCTGGTTGGCTCAGTGGTAGAGCCTTGGCCTGGCGTGTGGATGTCCTGGGTTCAACTCTAGTCAGGGCACATAGGAGAAGGTCCCATCTGCTTCTCCACCCCTGTCTTTCTCTCTCTCTCTCTCTCTCTCTCTCTCTCTTCCCCTCCTGTGGCCATGGCTTGATTGGAGCAAGTTGACCCCGAGTGCTGAGGATGGCTCCATGGCCTCTTCCTCAGGGTCTAAGAAGGGCTCAGTTGCTGAGTAACAGAGCAATGCCCCAGATGGGCAGAGCATCGCCCCCTAGTGGGCATTCTGGGTGGATCTCAGTTGGGGCACATGCAGGAGTCTGTCTCTGCCTCCCCTCCTCTCACAGAATAAAAAATAAAAAAGAAGAAAAATAAAAAAGAATACTGAAGCACAAAATTCCCTTTTCCATACATATGCTTGAAAAATTAGGCTTTGATTATATTAATAGAATAAGTTCATTGAGTTGATTAGATTGTGTGAAACAAGAATCAGCAAACTACTGCCTAAGAGCCAAGAATAAATTTTATATTTTTATATAATTACAACAACCAAATGACAGGTGGAAGTTATACAAATATAAAAACATCAGTGCCCATAAATCACATTTTATTGGAGTACAGCCATGGTCAATTAGTTTATATATAGTCTTTTGTTACTTTTACAATGACAGTGTAGTTGTGACAGTGACCAATGGTCACTAAGTCTAAAACATGTACTATCTGGCTTATTACAGAGAAAGTCTGTCAACACCTTTTAACATAGATAATCAATAGAACTCCTTATGGGTACGTGCCCAACATTAGAATTTTCTGTCACTGAGTGCTAAAATTCCACAAGTTTATCACTACTGGGGCCTCTGTGAAGTATAGGAATGTGTCACCGTCAGATTATAAGACCATTCCATTTTAGAGGGACAGCCCCAAAGCGATTAAATTTAAACTCTCACAATCTTCCTTAGGTTCCCCTTTCTTATACAATAGAAATCCACTGGACACAAGGAGAAATAAAGACAGTTACTGTTTCTTCCGTAGATCATTAACAGTCACTTTCTACAATTTTTGTCATCTGGCAACCTCCTCACTCATTACGATTCACTTTTGAATTGTATTAAAGTATATCATTCTATTTTTACAGTTTCCTGAGGGAGAGACAGATGGGATGCAGTCAGGAAATCCTAAACCCCTCTGTTGGCTGCTCAAAGCCAGCCGGGCTCTCCTACAGCTCAGCTGTGAAAATGATTGGCTGGTTCCCACTGAGCCCCAAGACCCATTGGGTGCTTCCCACTGAGCTGTGATCCTGATTGACAGCTACACTGCCTCTCTCCTTGAGCTCTGCTTTTGATCACTTGCCTTTAGCAGGGCACCTGTATACCTGCCTGCTAAGAGTGGAAAAGTAGCCATGAGCTGCCTCTCCAAGTTGTGTTTCCTTTGTACTCTCTCAAAAAAATAAGTACAAAAAGGAAGGGAACTCGACATGTAAAACAAATTGTTGAGCAAGTGAAATTAATGTCCTGCAGACTTTGAATTTTAGACCCAACCCAGTAACATATGTAACATATTTTGAATCATAACTTAGACTCTCAGGAAGAGGATGTCCTGGACTCTAGATACAGGGAATTCCAGAAGCTGCAGATATATGTTCATATTAAGAATTAGTAAGTTGTCACCACAATTAATCTACCTTTTGTGACTCTGCTACACACACACTCACTCAGTGCTCATTAAATCACCAGTAAATTAACTGATAAAAATCTAGAATCTGGACTCAGGAAACTGGGATTATATCTTGATGTCTTTAAGATCCCAACTCGGGGATCCTCATTTCAGTAGCCTGCTGATCTTCCCTTTGTCATCTCTATAAAGTATCACTTTGTTATTAGACTAGGAAAGTGGAGATGCTAAGTTATCATCCTAAAAGAACTACTCTATCTACTCTATCTATAAAATCAAAATCACACCACTCAGTTCATATAAGTTAAATAAAATAAATATAAAATTAAATTCACCTTACTTAACCAAAGAAGTAAAAGACTTGTACAGTGAAAACGTTGCTGACCAGAAAATAATGGAAAAAGCCCATGTCCATGGACTAAATAACTTAAGTTTGTTAAGGTATCGATCTTACCTAAGGCAAGCTACCTAAGAAGAAATTCACTGCACTCTCTAACTCCCAAAGAGAATGTTTTGCAGAAATAGAAGAACCCATCCTAAAATTTATAGCGAATGTCAAGGGACCCCAAATATCCAAAATAATCTTGAAAAAGAAGAGCAAAGCAGGAATATTCACGCTTCTTGATTTCAACACTTACGACAAAGCTACAATCATCGAGACAGTGTGGTAAAGGCAGGAACACATTAGTTCAAAGAAACACAGAACCCAGAAATAAAACCTCATATATACAGTCAAATGATTTTTGACAAGTGTGCCAAAACAATTTGATGGGTAAAGGTCAGTATTTTCAACAAATAGTGCTAAAAAAAAACAGATAAAACAAAACAAAATACCTCGATATCAAAACACCTCGATATCTACATATAAAAAATATTTAATTCTTAATTGACATCATAGATAACAATCAACTGTAAATGGATCAAAGACCTAAATGTGAGACCAAAAACTATAAAACACTTAGAAGAAAAGATAATGAAAAAGCTTCACAGCACTTGATTTGGCAAAAGGCACATGAAAGAAAACAAAAAATATAGACATGGGATGTCACAAAAATTGAAAATTTTGTGTATCAGAGGACACTATCAATAGAGTAAAAAAACAAACTGGAGAATTAGAGAACATACTTGCAAATCATGCCTCTGAAAAGAGATTACTATCTAGAATATATAGAGAACTCCTAAAACTAAAAAACAAACACAAAAATAAATAAACATCTGATTCAAGAATGGGCAAATAACTTCAATAAAAACTTCTCCAAAAATATAAATGGTCAATAAGCACATGAAAAGATGTTCAACCTCATTAATCTTTAGGGAAATGCAAACCAAAACTATAGTGAGAGATGCTCTCAGCCCACTGAGATGGCTATTAAAAGGAAGCTGGATACGGAGAAACTGGAACACTTGTGCACTGTTGGTGGGACTCACATGGTGTACCTATTGTGGAAAACAGTATGGTGGGTTCCTCAGGTGATAAAAATAGAATTATCATATGACCCAGTAATTCCACTTCTGGGTATTTGCCCTAACAAAGTCAAAGCATGCCTCGAATTGGTATACTTGTACACTCCTGTTCATGGCAGCAGGATTAACAACAGTAAAAGCATGGAAACAACCCAAATGTCCATTGACAGATGAATGAATAAGCAAAATGTGGTGTTTACAAGCAAAGGAAAATTATTCAGCCTTAAAAAGAAAGACAATTCTAACATATATTACATTATAGATGAACCCAAGGAAGTTCTGCTAATTGATAAAAGGCAGCCTCAAAGGAACAACTATGGTAATAATTTCATGTATCTGATGTACTTAATCAAAATGATAGAGACAGAAAGTAGAGTGGTGGCTTCCAGGAAGTGGGGCAGATGAGATGGGTGCTATGATTGAGTGAGTATAGAGTTTCCGTGTGAAGATGAAGAGAATCCCAGAAATGGATGAGAGTGATGACCGCTTGCAACTGCGGATACCTCTAATACCACTACACTAGATACCTAAAAACAGTTCACATGGTGAACTGTACCTCCTGCGGATTTTACTATGGTAAAGAAAATTGAAAAATAAATTCACCCTTTGATACGGCCACCTAATTCACAGGAGTATGGTGAAAATAGTGATCCTTTATTTAGTGTATCTTTCCTTGAAAAGGATAACAATCATGTGCGTTCAAAGTGGTACGATTTAAAGAAATATTTTTTCAGAAGTTAACTCTCTTATTAGGTTAGAAATTTTAAAGATGATTAACTTGGCAAATGTTAAAGATGGTGAATTTGAGTTGGTGCAGGAGACAAATTCTTAGAGCGGGCCAGGCGCCTTTAAAACAAGGCACGTGGAAGTACCACTTTTATCTTGTGCTGCCTTCCGCGCCCCCCGCCCCGCCAGCCCATAATACACATCACCTTCTCACATCATGTACAACTTACCTAAAAATTATATTTATTATTCTTATCTTTTCTGCTCAACTCCACAAGGGTAGATAACTTTTTCTATTGTGTGCACTGATATAGGCCAAGTACCAGGAGTAATGTCAGGCATAACACAGCTATAATAGCAGATTTTATTGATTTGGACAATTGTTTTCTACCCCAAGCAGATATCAATAAGTTATAGAGGGTGACACATGAAAGTTCCCCTTCATTCAAGCCCCCATAATGCTATTTACTGGCAGCTTTGTGTGTGGGGGGGGATCATTTTGAAATGCACAGAAGAATCACTAGTTCTTTAATTACTTACTAAATATTTATTAAGCACCTACTATGTGCTAAACATACTACTAGATGATTTCCTTGATAGCACTCTCTCTGGCTGAGTCTGATTATACAATCAAAGGTTATTACTATTAATGGAGCACACGTACATTAATAGACAAAGCTTCCCAGGTCTACAGGAGCATTTGGATAAGATAATTTAGCACACAATGCTGCCTAAGCCCTGCTCCACGCCAGGTAACAGAATATAGCTAAAGGCCTAATTCCAGAATAAAAACCAGCTCTACCTAGACTTATTCAGATTGCAGAGATGGTTCTATTTTTGTCAATATTTTTTCCTTTTTGTTGAATTTATTAGGGTGACATTGATTAACATTAAACAGGTTTCAGGTGCACAGTTCTGTAACACATCATCTGTACACTGTATTCGGTGTTCACCACCCCACGTGAAGTCTCCACCCATCACCATTTATCCCTCCAAATCCTCCTCCACCTCCTTCCTCCCCTCCTCTCAGCAATCACCACACTGCTGTCCCTGAGTTTTCCATTCTTTTCTTTTTGCTCAATCACTCCGCCTCCCCTTCTCGCCAATAGCAGTCAGCCTGCTCTCTACCTATGATTCTACCAGTATTTCGCTTGTGAGTTCATTTTGTCCATTAGAGTCCACATATGAGTGAAATCATATGGTACTTGTCTTTCTCTCACTGGCTTATGTCACTTAGCATAATGCTCAATGGCTTTCAAAGGAAACCTAGTTACAGCCTAATGAATAACTACGGAACGAATGAGAAAACTCTCTTCTAATGCTTTTCCCCAATGCTCCTGACCACAGAGTCAGTGGCCTTGAATGGTAGCTCGTCTATTTAATGTAGTATTCGTGGAAATCGCTGGCCTGAGAAGTTTCAGGATACCGTGCACTCAGTCACACGCTCTTCTGTTTGTACTTCAGCAATGGCATAAAACAGAATCTAACACATTTTGTTTATTTATTATTTATTAGATTTTATTCACTTTTAGAGAGAGAAAGGAGAGAGAGAGAATGAGGGAGAGAAAGAGGAGAGTAACAGGAAGCATCAACTCCCATATATATGTCTTAACCAGGCAAGCCCAGGGTTTTGAACCGGGAACCTCAGAATTCCAGGTCGACGCTTTATCCTCTGTGCCACCACAGGTCAGGCAGAATCTAACAACATTTTAAAACTTCAGTTTCAGTCTCTTCTTTTTTTTTTTTTTTAAGGAGGAAGGCTCATCTTTTCTCTTGATTTACTCTTGTACTTTTATGCCCTTATTTCTCATCCAGTGAAGTCTCTTCACACATCTAACTGCCTTGTGTTTTGATGGATAAGACCTTGGCCGTGGTCCCCTGTTCTTAGTAACAGAAGCCCTTTCCCTTTATCACTCTTTTTACAAAGGAGATTTTCTTAATTAAATGACCTCTGCACTCATCACTTCCAAACTCTCGTTTCATATCTGCTTTACTAGATGACCGCCTAGGTCCCCTTCCTGTTCCCAGATCCTGTGACACTTGTGCGTGACCAACACAGAAGAGATCACAGAATTCATCACTCTCCTCTAAATTTTTTAGCATGATCGCCCATGTTTTCATTTCAGTGATATTTTACAGTCAATTTGCCTTTAGATCTTCCTCATAGAATCATTTCCAAGGACTGAAGGTTTCTGAGCTTCCAAAAAAAACAAAACAAAAAAACCCAGAACATCTGTGTCACAGCAAGTTCACTCTATAACCACCTTAATAGCAGGCAGTGAAAGAGCCAAAACTTTTGGTGTGTTGAGTGTTAAAGGAGTGTAGTAGATAGAAACTATAGTCCCCTTCTTCCCGGCTGAATCCAGGGCTGACAGTGCCAATGGCTCCTAGAACACGCTTCCTGAGGAAAACTTCACCATAAGGGTTTCGGAAGCCACTTGACAGATCTGAGCAAGATGCTGGAAACAGAACCTCAGAACTGGCCAGGGTCCTCCTCTCACCCAGACCATCTCCACATGTGATCTACCCCGTGTTCTGCTCCAGGGGACCTACCACCTTCTGTTTATTGACTCCTGTCTCTCCTGCTAGATGCAAGCTTCCCAAGGGCAGGGATCTTTGTCTGCTGTGTTCCCTGACGTATGCCAAGCACCTGGAATAATGCCAGGCACAGCGCAGGTGCCCACAAACTATGTCTAATGAAGAAATGAATAATATCTACCTCCACTAGCATCAGAATCGGGCAGAGTATGGGAAATTTAGGATGCAAAATTTAAGGAAGCCCCTGCTCTCAGGGCCAACACTGCACTAACACCCTCATAAGGAGGTGAGAGGGCTTCCTTAAATTATGTACTCTGAGCACCTCATTTGCCTCACCCCAACCCCAACTGAGGATCATCCTTGTTAAAAAAATACACATTTCTCACCACACCCTGTACCTACTGAATCAGCATTAGTGGGGAAGTGGGGGGAGGGGGGAGTGCCCAGGGAACTTCATTTCTAATGAGCTACTTTACTTGGTCATTCTAACTGCACTTTTATTTGAGAATCATTGCTTTAAATTAAGCAGCATTGCCACGACTAATTTCTCACTAAATCATCCCTGGCCAGTTACTTCTTCTTCTCAGTTAAGCCCCTTCATCAGCTTTCTATAACTTAGCTTTCCCCTCTTATTCCTAACAAAATTCTAATAGCAAACATTATGTTTCATATACTTATATAGTTCACTAAGCCCCAGGCATTGCTCAAAGACCTCCACTGTCTGGAACGCACCTAATTGTCACACATTGCCATGTGGCAGGCACCACCACCAGTTCCATTGACGGATGAGGGAACTGTGGCAGAGGTTAAGCACTTCATCTATGACCACACAGCTCAGTGGGGCAGACTCGGGATTCGAACCCACACAGCCTTGCTCCAAAGAGTATGTTCTAAACAGAGCGCTCTCAACATTTAGCTAAAAGAAACTGTTTTCAGCCAAATCCTAGATCCTCTCAGATTTCTCCTTGTCCTCTATTTGGCTATTGTGTTTACTGTAAAACCTTTTCCGGTCACTTCTCTACCAAAACCTTGCTATTGAAATCTCACCCATTCTTCATTATCCAAGCAGAATTCCATTTCCCATGAAGCCGTCTTCAAATGGCCCACTGACGCACCCTCTCCTCGCCCGTGTTCACTGAACTTGGTTTTTCTATTG
Source organism: Saccopteryx bilineata (assembly GCF_036850765.1). Taxonomy (NCBI): domain Eukaryota; kingdom Metazoa; phylum Chordata; class Mammalia; order Chiroptera; family Emballonuridae; genus Saccopteryx; species Saccopteryx bilineata. Next base: position 179,954,288 of record NC_089493.1, on the reverse strand, counting down.
TTCCATCTATATTAGGTTTTGGTGTAGAACTAACCAGACATGATTACATATTTTGAAATACTAACCCTTATTAAGGCTTATTCCCCTTCACCCACTGTCTCTTTCCTCATGAAAGCACTGGCCATGCCCTTCTATACTCATTGCTTCTGGGAAAAAAAACAAATCATGAATAGAAAAAAAGAGGTAAATATTCAACTTCTGAGTTTCAAAAGTCTAATATATTCTCCTAGGAGAGAACAGAAATTACTCATGAACAAAGGTCATTTTGATGAGTAAAGGTCAGAGATTATCTGGCTGATCCCCTTTTCCACTTACAAATTCCAATTTATACCAAGTTGGATAAAAATTTCCAGTTGGGATGAGGACCAGAGGGAGGACAAGGAGAGAAACGCGAATTTAATTTCAATGTGAACAGGGAGCCCTGCAGCAAATGCAGATGTGACAACTGCGTATTAGTTTTCAGAGACACAGGAGAGAAGAGAGCCGCTGTAGAACAATCCCAAACTAGAGCCCAGGCAGGCACCAGAACTCTGCAGAAAAACGTGGCTGTGTATGTAGGCAGAGAAGGAAGGAATTATGCGGTCAGCCGGAGAATGACTCAGGGGCAACAAAACAACCAATCTGCCCACAGGTAACATAAAACCAGAGAGAGTCTTGGAGAGTGCAACAGTTACTCTCTTAGCTTAATGTTGCATTTGAGCAGCAAGCCGATCTCACCTGCCCCAAAGCAGTTTGGGAAGAATTCCAAGAAAGCTATACTTGAACTGTAGGGAATCCAAAGTGATTCAGCAGTGCCTTAAGTGGACAACAGACCACATGGCAACAAGTGGATCATGTACACATCAACATCCACAGATAAGGACCAGTCCATTCTGCCCACCCAGCCTCCGTCAACTGTGGTCCCGATAGATACCTTAGGACTCTCTCTCAAGTCACCCATGTTTGTATCTTCCCTTCACGTTGCACCAGGGTGTTTACCTTCATTCTGACCAACTCCCTAGATCAAGCGGTGGCATAGGAAGTGCTCAATACGAACTTGTAAATGAATGAAAAAAAGTAAATCGCCCAAATTTGGAAATAGATAGTTTTGCCAGAAAAACCCTCCAATCCAGAGTGGCCAATTTAGAAGCAGATGCTTCTATTATAGCTCATTATTCCCTCTCTAATCACAGATTATTTGGTGCAGATCAAAACACCCCCAAGTCCCGAGTGAGTCCTGGAGCACAGCACTGATGAGCACAATTACAGAAAGCACGTGAGAAATACGGCTATTTTCTTCCAGTTTGTAAAAATCAAGAGTCCACTGAGTTCTTAAAAGACTTACAAAAGAGGTGACATTTGTTGAGGTCCTGCCAGAGAGGGTCTTTGTGAATTTGTTAGAAATGAGTCATTGTTTCCATCAAGTTTTCCTTGGGGAAAACTCAGGTGCTGACTCACCCTTAATTTCAAGTTAATTCGCACATATCAGACAACTGCAGGCCTGCATTTTTTTTTTTTCATTTTTCCGAAGCTGGAAACGGGGAGGCAGTCAGACAGACTCCCGCATGCGCCCAACCGGGATCCACCAGGCATGCCCACCAGGAGGCGATGCTTTGCCCCTCTGGGGCATCGCTCTGTTGCATCCAGAGCCATTCTAGCGCCTAAGGCAGAGGCCACAGAGCCATCTCCAGCGCCTGGGCCATCTTTGCTCCAATGGAGCCTCGCTGCTGGAGGGGAAGAGAGAGACAGAGAGGAAGGAGAGGGGGAGGGGTGGAGAGGCAAATGGGCACCTCTCCTGTGTGCCCTGGCCGGAAATCGAACCCAGAACTCCTGCATTTTTTATCAAGGGCAAAAGAAAAGATCAATGAGCAAAAAAACCCCATTTTTTTTTTTGTAAAATAGAAATACACATCTGAGGACGGTGTGAAAGAACAGGACGTGGGCGCAGTACAATAAAGCAAGTCACTTCACCCTCTTCCTGTCTGACGGCCACCATTACAGAAGCATTCTGAGCCCGAAGACTTCAGTTTCAGTTACGTTACAATGGAGAAAGGGCGGAGAGAATGATTTTTAAAATAAGATATAAAAACGTGAGTATCCATGGGGAATAGGTGTTGGGGGGTGCTTATAATCCAGACATAGGAATGTTGGAGTATCTGTCTCAGACCCAGTTTACTTTGGGAATTTATTTTTATCATCAGTCCTTCCGAAAATAAATATAGAAATAAGATTCAGAACCTAATCCCAGCCTCAGAGCAACAGGAGGCAGCTCTGGGGGTCACTTTCATGTGTTTATCATGACTGGTCCCACATCAGATGTATGCTCCTGGAGTTCCTTGTCTTCTGCTTGTAGACATAACGCCCCCTTGGCTGCTGTAAGCTAGCAGGGGTAGAGGGCCTCAAGGTACTGGGAGGTGGTGTGGTCTTCTTTTTACTTGTATTGGATCAGTTCAAACCTCATTAGGAAGATACTTCATATTTGAAGGGTTTTAGGAAATCTCTGACATTTTAGACAGGAGAGACAGAGGGAAAGCAATAAAAGTGCGAGGGTATATTGTAATATCACCATCTAATTTGAACAGAGTGTCTAATAACTTGACTTAACTAAGCAGTTACTCAAGCTTCTCTGCTCCCCCCCCCCAGGCTCCTGAACTATGACTCGCTCCTAAGCTTAAGCAAGCATGTGAACCGAGAACAAAGGACCTCTCCCAAGAATCAACTGACCACAAAGAAAAATATACCCCCTGAACAGCTCTGTCACCAAGCTACATTGCTTACCTTGCCTGCCTGCCCTATTCCCTCACAGCTGGTCATTTGCCTTGTTTACTCCCCACTATGAAAGAAAAGGTCTTCTGCCTGACATGTGAGATGCATGCAGATGTGAAGGTTGATGTGGACGCCCCATCGCAGTAGGACCTCTTACCCTACAGCAATTGTTTCCTCTCCTTATTTTAATAAAGCCTGAGAATAAAGTCTCTCCTTACTTAAATGTAAATTTATTTTTATTTGACAAACCTATGGGTCAAACTGAGGAAAAATTAATATCTCTTACAACATCAAGTTTTTCAGTCCATGAACATGGTACAGCCTTCTTGTTATTTAGGTTTTCCTTATTTTTCCCCAACAACACTTTGCACATTTTGGCAGTGAGATCATACATCTCTTTCCTTAGCTGCAGTCCTAATTTGTATTATGATACTATTGTAAATGGTACTTTTTAAAAATTCATTTTTTAATGTTTATGGCTGGAGTAGATATTGATCATGAATCTAGCAACCTGAAATCACTTATTAATCATGAGTTTGTCTATAGTTTATTTTCTACTTTTAATATCATGCTATAAATAGTGACACATTCATTTTTTCATTTCTAGTTCTTAGGTTAAGTACAACAGTGATAGCTAGTGTGCTTTACTCACTCCCTATCTTCAGGTAAGAGCATTCAACATTAGTAGCTACTGTATTTTGTTTATAGTTTTTATATATATTTTTAATCAGATTAAAGAATTTATTTAACCCTCTTTGCAGTTTAAGTTTTTATCCATTAATAGGATATACTTTTTGGGAGGGACTATTTATAGAGGTGAATATTGAGGAACATTATCTTTGCGTCTTCGAAGATCATGTGGCAAGGAGTTGCTTCAGTTCCAACCCAAAATTCTGGGTATCTCCTTTACCATTTCCTCTTGTGCTCTTTTTTCTTTTTTTTTATGTATGCATGTTTAGCAACTGTAGCAATTGAAAAATCAGTAATTTACTAATATGCATCTACGAGGATGGCAGGGGGTGCTCAAGCCGAGCCAGTGAACCCTTGTTCAAGCTAGCGATCATGGGCTTCAAGCCAATGACCTCTGGGCTCAAGCTAGCAATCTCGAGATCATGTTGATAATCCTGCACTCAAGCTGGCAATCTCGGGGTTTTGAACCTGGGACCTCCATGTCCCAGGTTGACACATTATCCACTGCACCACCGCCAGTCAGGCTCTCTGTTTCCTCAGCTGATTTTTATACTCCTAACTTTACTACCATTTTTCTCTACATTCAGAAATGACAGGAATGCATAACAAGCCCTTAAGAGAGTGCCTAGGTATTAGGAAAATTCAGGATTCTATGCCTACTAAATACTTAGTAATTAAACCTAATTACAACTCACCTCAGGTATTCTTGTTATTTTTATAGTATCTTTCTCCTACTCACCCACAAAATCTATTCTAGGCTACCGACTATGCTGGTATATTACTAAAAGGTTTTCATCTCTCTCCAACTGCTTTTAAACTGTTGCTTCATCTCCTAACTAAATCTCCCTTTTTCCTTACACTCATTCATCTCTCTCCCAGTGGGCTTACGGTTCTTGCTTACCGTATCACTCTGGGCTCTTTCCAACTCTGACTCCAACCCCCTGACAAGAGGCATCTCCTCAGAGTCCAGGTTCAGCCATAACTTGTGCTGTCTACATTCTCTCTCTATGAAAACTACGTTGTTGTCTATACACACCGCAACCATTAGCGATGTCCTTCCGGAACTTCAGATGAGCAACCATGAAATTGTTCACGCCTTTCCCCAACTACTTTCATATGTATTATACAGTCTCCTTGGGGGAGGGGGTGTCTCTCAAAACACTGCTGTGATCTTGCTCTTCCCATCCCCCCGCATGTACCATAACCTATATTGTGCTGCCCGCTGAAACTAAAAATACTCTAGAAATTCCGAAACTTGAGACTTTGAATTACACCTTTCAGTTTGTGCCTCACGCCTTGAATTGCCACAAATCGCACGCCTGACAAAACCAATTTTGTGAAGAATGTGGGTGGATCAAAAAGGCACGTCCAATCCCAGGAGCAAAGCCCGTGATTTGCTGAGGTAGGCAGCAGAAAGCCACAGTAGTAGTACTTCTTCGTCTATGAGACTTCAATGTTTTGAGGATGATATCATTGAAAGGTCCAGCTCTCTGGGTTTCAGGAGAGCCTATTAGAAGAATCTAGGCAGAATGTGACAAGGGCCTGAGCGATAATGTTTGACACTCGTGTTTTCATTACCACTTCTTAGAATCTCTGTGCCCTACTCAGACTGATCGCTAATAATGCTGCATCAGAATCACTGATTCCTCCACTATGCCCACCCCAGTCACCTCCCTTCATCGATTTCCCATCCACATAGGAAGCTTTTCCTCTCCATCCCTTTTCTTTTTTTTTAAGGCAAGGAGTTGTTTTAGCAAGCGTGATTCTTACATCTTTTCTCATGATCTGTGTTAGATCTTAACACCCTCCACGATACTGTCTCAGAAGCTAGAACTGTGCAGCTACTTCAGTCTGGTCCCTGCCTGTGTCTCCAGTCCCTCCTGAGTCTCTCTTCCCCACAGTTCACATGCCCCAGCTGCAGTGACCGCCTGTTTGCTCCTTACACTTCGCGGGTTCCTCCGCTGGAGTGCCCTACCTTGATTTAGGTCACCTTCCCGCCGGCTCTTAATGCAAAGGCTTCCTTCTCAGAGACTTTCTTTCCTCTGGCAACCCATGACCCTCTACAATTTCTTTCATAATTTGTATCTTTTTCTCTGCAAGTATTTATTTCCCACTGATTGTCTCTCCTAATTAGCATTTCAACCTGAGTACAGATCTATATCTATCTATCTACCTACCTACCTACCTACCTACCTATCATCTATCATCTATCTATATTTGCCTTGCTCACAGTTGCACCATAAAAGCAGTGCCCAGAATATAGTAAGCACTCAATGAACACTAAATAGCTAAATTCTTTTAACTGTCCAGAATATAGCTATGTATTCTGTATAGCATGTTTTCAAATTCATTTCACCCCTAATGTATAATATATTCAACAAGATTAATCAGGCTCAATGTATGCATAAGAAAACTGGGACTCAACAAGTTCCCTGACTTTGTAAAGTCACATAACTAGTAACTGCAGGTGCAGTAAAAAGAACTTAATTTTCCATATGATTGATCATTATTAAAAAACTACAAATATAGGTTTTTTAAAATGTACTATCAAAGGGATAACAATGAAAGGTCAAGTTAACTATAAAAGAAGTTATTACTTCATTATTTTAAAGAAAAGGAAATAAATTCAGATATTGAATATGGTTTGGGGAGTTCTAGGACTTCACTAAGATTTTTCAGCATTAGAATGAGCTAAAAAGGCATTAGAATGGGGGGAATCAAAATGATTCTATGCCTGAAAGCAACAATGTATAAAAGACATCGATTTAATATGTTTGTTGACACAAATGCAAATGCCTATCTATTTACTGAGTTTATTTACCCTCATTCTCCTGGATACAATAGCATTTAGCAAAATGACAATTATTTTCCTTTTCAATTTTATTTCTTTCAGCTGAATGACTGCTCACTTGCCTCTTTCATTCATTTTTTCAAGAATAGGAAGGCATTCATGTGGGTATTTGTGTGTCTCAGTATGCACCAATGCACAACCGACTATTGCTATCATCAGGATCTCAGAAAGAAGGATGGTTAAAAATCACTTAAAAATAAGTTTAAGACTGCACATCAGGAAATGATCTTTTTGGCAAATGTCCAATTCTTTTTATTTTTGTCTTTTTATTTTGGTTTTATGTAATAAAGTGGGTTGTAATCAAGCAGTATCAAGATTTTAAGAATCTAATCATGTTAGCTACATTTCTTCCAGGATTCAGAAATTTCCATTTTTTACTACTACTCGATTCTACTTTGCTTAATGATATGTTTTCCACTTTTCTATTTTGCTTAATAATATACATATTTTCCTATATCAGAGATTTTTAAAATAGCTAACAAGTGAATAAAGTGATATTTGAACTTAAACAAAATCAAATTCATGTTTATCCATGAATTGGGAAGTTTTTCTGATTATCTCATAGAAAATTTGGTAAGATAATAGTTATTTTACTCTTCATTCCTGTGTTACCAGTAACATGTATTAAGATTAAACAATAAATATACATAAATACATACTAAAAACCCTTACTGAAAAACATATAATAAATTGTTTATAATAACGTTTCTCTTTTTTTTTTTTCTCTGCATTCTTCTGAAGCTGGAAATGGGGAGAGACAGCCAGACAGACTTCCACATGCACCCCACCGGGATCCACCCGGCACGCCCACCAGGGGTGACGCTCTGCCCGCCAGGGGGCGACGCTCTGCCCATCCTGGGCATCGCTATGCCATGACCAGAGCCACTCTAGTGCCTGAGGCAGAGGCCATGGAGCCATCCTCAGCACCCGGGCCATCCTTACTCCAATGGAGCCTTGGCTGCGGGAGGGGAAGAGAGAGACAGAGAGGAAGGAGAGGGGGAGGGGTGGAGAAGCAGATGGGCACCTCTCCTGTGTGCCCTGGCTGAGAATCGAACCCGGGACCCCTGCACGCCAGGCCGACGCTCTACCACTGAGCTAACCGACCAGGGCCAAAAACGTTTCTCTTACATGTACTCATATTTTGTGAGACTGGTACCTGTTTTGCCAGAAATGAATTGGCAGAATTATCTAGGGAATGAAATGAATGTGGACAGGAACTCAAACACCATACAAGTCCCCCTTCAGATCAAAAGGCTATTTCCACAAGTCTTGAAAGGATTCCACAGGATAGAAAAGGTGAAAACACTAGAATTAAAAAGTACTTTAGAGCCTGACCTGTGGTGGCGCAGTGGATAAAGTGTCGACCTGGAAATGCTGAGGTCGCCAGTTCGAAACCCTGGGCTTGCCTGGTCAAGGCACGTATGGGAGTTGATGCTTCCAGCTCCCCCCCCCCCTTCTCTCTCTCTGTCTCTCCTCTCTCAAATGAATAAATAAATTTAAAAAAAGTACTTTAGCCTGACCAGCGGTGGCACAGTAGATAGAGCGTCTGACTGGGATGCAGAGGACCCAGGTTCAAAACCCTGAGGTTGCTGGCATGAGCATGGGCTCACCAACTTGAGTGTGGGGTTTCTGCCTTGAGCATGGGATCATAGACATGACTCCATGGTCACTGGCTTAAGCCCAAGGTCACTGGCTTGAGCAAGGGGTCACTCGGTCCGCTGTAGTCCCCTCAGCCAAAGCACATATGAGAAAGCAATCATTGAATAACTAAGGTGCTGCAACAAAGAATTGATGCTTCTCATCTCTCCCTTCCTGTCTGTCCTTAGCTGTCCTGCTCTCTCTCTGTCTCTGTCAAAAAAAAAAGTACTTTACAGGTAGGTCAGTGAGTTAGAGGGTGTTGGAGCTAGAGGAAGCCTGCAGGGTCACTGAACGCCATCTCTTTATTTTTAAAAACGAGGAAGCAGATAATCGGAGAAGTTTGGGAACGCTCTGAGATCAGAGTTAACAATGGCGGGGGCCACGACCGAGAAGGATGAGTCCCAACACCCTGGGCGAGACGAGGCGTGTGCACCAGGGACCAGGCGCTACACTTCTGAGTCTGCTCCGCGCACTGTTGATTTTGGAGGGGCTGTTTCTCCACTCTGAGCTGACATGTCCTCGCCCATGCGGTGGTCACCCTGCGCCTACCTCGTAGAGTGGAGGACTGCTGTGGCTCGGCCACTGCCCTCCACATCTCTCTCCTGTGGGCACTCTCATTGCACTCTGTGCACTGCAGGGTGGCCCCTCGGGCAGCACTCGGAAGCTCAGGATGCATCCACAGCCCATCTCCCTCTACATTATAGCTATTTTTGTGTCACTTTATTTTGAAATAATTTTATATTTACAGCAGAGCTGCATAGACACAACAGTGTGCTTCTGTACCCTGACACACGGCTTTCCCTAAGGGTGACATCTTACATAACCATTAACCTACACCAAAACTAAGACCATAACATGGCTATGATACTTCTGAATTGAAATATTACCATTAACTACCAGATTTATGTGGACTTGCCCCCTCTGTCTACTACTGTTCTCCTTCTGTTCCAGGACTTAACCCAGGATACCACATTGAGGTTAGTATATCTTAGGCCATAAATCAGACTTTATCTTTCATCTAAGAAAGGTACTATAATATATTTAAACCCATTGATCAAAACCTAGGGACTCATGGGTGAGCAGAGAACATGGTAGATGGATGCACTTCACACATTACAATAAGTGCCACAGGCTTGCAGTGACCAACCTGCCAGCCATAGTGACTAAAAGACCTTTAGTTCTTCTAGGACCTACTCAGTATGGCACAGACGCTATGCTCCGTCTGTCTTGAAATAACAAGTTAAAAACAGCAGATATGGGCACCTTTAATTAACATGCTTTGGCATTCCTATTTTCCTCCTTGGAAAATTACACATTTCTGTTCCTAATGACCAAGCCACAAAGACATAACCTTTAAATTAAGAAGAAGAAAAAAAAATCCTGCCAGCAGAAATCAGACTGATCCTACAACAGGCCAATCATTCACAGAGGAAATAGAAGGTTATTCCCCAGCTTGGAAATGACCTATGCATTGCACCTAATAGATAGATGAGGCTGGCAACATTTTATAAACGTCCACTTTCTCCCAAGTACTAATTCCAGGCGCAGCAAAGAGAAAGCTACTGTGGAGAACTATGGAAAAGCAGCAATTTCTTATCTGGCAAAAGCCACGGGGGATTTATGGGGAGATGGAACGTGATTACAGCCTGGAGCTTTGCCAGGGCAGGAGGAGAGCAAGGTGACGGTCCTTGCTGGCCTGAACGGATGGCTTTCCTGATGTGACCAATGTCCTAATGCCCCTCCTCCTCATTTGTTTTACCTGGCACCACATTGTAGCTACAGAGCAGTAAGGAGGACTGCAAATCGGCTTTCTGGCACCAGTCGGTTGTCAGAGAGAGGACACTGGTACGACTGAATTCTGGAAGTTCTGACTGTAACAGAAGCACAGGCTTCCCGGGGAAGTGCTGAGTAGAGATGTCATCTCCCTGCCAGGCTGTTCTTCCATTACTGCAGCGTGGACCACAGTGGCAATGTTTACGGAATCCCTTCTAGGATAAGACACTCTGCCAAAGGCTTTTTGATGTCCGTCAAGGGCAAAATGTACCCACTACAACTCAGGTGGGCAAAAGAAGCTTCTACTATTTATTTTCCATCATTGAGCTCATGCTGTTGTCAGTCCCCTTCCTCAAGATTGGTAGACAACCTTAGCTTTGCAAGAGAAATTTCTCTTTCTTCTGGTTCAAAGCTTAGTTTTCTTTCAGCAATTATACCATCTTTCAGAGATTATCTTGACTCGTGGATTAACTCCAAAAAAAAACCCTTACTAGACATCATGGTGGAGAGGGTCCTGCCTCTCACGGTCTTGTTGGACCCTCAGTGTCTATTATGTGTCACTAATGGGATGAAGGCCTGGTGACTCCCGCTTTGGGACTCTCCCTCCATTTAGTCCTCACTTGTGCTGGTTCTCCAGAGTCCGGATAAGAACCTCCTGATCACCCACCCATGCAGAACTTATTCGCCAAAAACCTGTATCCCTCTTCATCTCCCCAAGACCCTTGGAAACTAAAGATTCTCACCAGACGCCACAGTTTCCTACCTCAGAACCAGCATACCCATCATGCTCAGACCCATCCCTATCCACTGCTCTCCAGACTCCATCTGCCTGCTCACACTGCCCTGCCCACTCAGCAGGCAGAGCCATTCTTCCCCAGCATCAATCAGATCATGCCAGACTACTGCCCACAGACTGGCATGGCTTTCCACTTTATTTAAATTAAAATCCCCAATTTTTGCCGAGGCCCATAAGGTCTACATAGTCTGAAATAACACCACCTTCCCTACCTCCCTGATGCCTAACCTACCAACTACCCTTTGCTCACTCAGCTCCAGCCTCACTGGCTTCCCTCTCATTCTTTCAACAGGTCCAACATACACCTTACCTCAGGGCCTTTGCACAGGTACTCATGCAATTTAGTCCACTGTGAACACATCCACCCAGCGCTCACATGCTGATCCGCTGCTCTCTTGGGCAGCCCTCCAGTCACCGTACCGGAAACAGCACTGCAGCCCCACTCTCTTCAGGCCCTGCTTGTGCACCTTTCACAGTTCTGTTCACGACCTGACACTGTACACATTTATGTGCTTGTTTATAGTTTGACCCTGTTCAATCACATTTTAAATCAAGAAAGAAAAAAAAAAGCAGATTCCCCACCTTTGACTGTTAACAAACCTTTGAGGCAGGTTTTAAGATTGCTGTTACTTCTATTGTACAGATGAAGAAATGAAGTTCAGTGAGTTGAAATGACTTGCGTAAGCTTTTACAAGGAAAATTACCGTCCTTCTTCCCCAAGGAGGAACAGCAGTACACAAAGGGTATGGTTACGTAATTCCCGTGACAAGGAGGAGACAGCCAGGGACGCCCAGGACCCCACAGCACCAGGGGCCCAAGGGGAGTGCAGTAAGTAGGCCGACAGCGACTCAGCAATAACTCCACCACTTCCTGTAAACAAACCTCTTTGAGGAGGCCCGTTCATTTTTCAAACAGTCAAAGCGGCAGCTGGGTTGCAGATAATCAAGGAGCCCGGGGCAATTAGTTTTCCTGTTCTGACAGTGAGAAAGCGGGGAAGCCTCGGAGTTCCGGGAATCGCTGTCACGCTCGGGAAGTTCTTTATTGGGCCTCAAGAGCTGGTGTTTGTCGTTGTCAGCCATTTTGATTCCTACTTTAGAAGGACAGACGTCCCCAGCCTCGCGTTCTCCGTGACCACATTCCTCACCGCCAGATGTGCAGACGGTGGTAGGAAAGGCTCCTGGTCGCAGTGCTGTGCTGCTGAGGGCACACGGGTATTTCCTCCTGCTGACCCTGACTGGAGAGCCCACCCCCAGCCTGCGTCCTCCCTGTAGCTCCCAGAGCGCCCGGCACAAAGCAGGTGCCCAGCAGACCTCAGTTTTACCGAATGGGCCATTTTCTGAACTAGTCCAGGTCTGGCTTTCTTCTCTGTCAAATGGGGAGAGTGAAGCCCCCCTGCAAGGATTATTAGGTGGAGTAAACAAAATCTAACGGATTGCTTCTCTTCGTAGCACACACAAGGTGGATGGGTCTTCTTTAACTTTACGACGTGAAGCACGTGTGTTGTGGGCCTTTCGGAGGCACGGCTCTGCTTCACGGATCATGGATCCCAGTTTTAGGGAGGAAAAATCCCGGTTTCAGTTGGAGCTATGTATTCATTCAGGATGGTGAAGCTCAACAGAAGAAGGAAACTAAGTTGAGCATTCACCCAAGGAGTTAATAAATATTCTAATTTACTTAATCTAACCACCACCACCCCCCAAAATATTGCAAATCGAAATAATAAAATTACCCTACAATAGTCTAATACCGAAGAGTATTCACTTGTTCTAGCAAGATGGTCAGGGAAAACTGGTGGTTTTATTTCGTCTTAGTTACCACGTGATAAATGACTTGGTGACAGGCATTTTGTTAAATGCTTCTTCATTTAGATCTCTGATGGTGAACCTATGACACGCATGTCAGCACTGACATGAGTAGCCATTTTCGATGACACAGGGCCGCATGCGGCCACATACCAGAGAAGTATGGGGCCGCATGCCGAGAAGGACGTGAGCCGAGGATAAAACATTTGCTGTAGTGTAGACAGACACTCTGTGCCGGAGGTCTGTAGGCCAAAACAACAGAACTCTAGCACAGAGCATCAAAACAGCAAGGGTGACAGGACTGTTGAGGTGAAAGCATGGGTTTGGTTACAGCTGTGTGTTTATGGAGATGCTGAGGTGAAGAAATGGTTGGGCGTGACCACAAGGGAAGCAAAAATCAGAAACCAGAGAAGAGTGGAGCAGGAAGTAAAAAAAAAAAAAAAGTCATAATGAAGAATGAGAGGAAGCTGCCTGACCAGGTGCTGGTGCAGTGGATAGAGTGTCAGCCTGGGACGCTAAGGACCCAGGTTCAGAACCCTGAGTCACCAGCTTGAGCGCAGGCTCACTAGCTTGAGTGTGAGGTTGCCGGCTTGAGTATAGGATTACAGACATCACCCCATAGAGTGGCTTGAGCCCAAAGGTCACTGGCTTGGCTGGAGCCCCCTGATCAAGGTACATATGAGAAAGCAATCCATGAGCAACTAAGTTGCCAGAACTATGAGTTGATGCTTCTCAACTCTCTCCCTTTTTATCTTTCTCTCTCTCTTCTCGCTCTCCTTTTAGTGAGAGAGAGAGAGAGAGAGAGAGAACTAAAGCAAAGCCTAAATACTGCTGCATCACTGTGGGCTGTAATTGCCTGCATCGTTCAGGTCTGAGAACAGACAACTTAGGGAGGTGAATGCTGTGACAATGAAGAACACTGTCTTGTGGGTGTGACTAAGTTCATTTTTCAGTGGGAAGGATGTGAATAATGCATGGCAGCACTAAGTGCAGAGAAAATCCCAAGCTATCTAAAAATTCCTCCCTAAAATAACACCTAGGCTTTATGTCCTAGATGGGCAGCCACGGTGGCCCCAGGTCTTCCGGGTGAGACAGAGAGCTCGGCTGGAAGTGGGCCTGAGGTGAACGCAGACTTCCCGTACCCTGAAGCCCCAAGCCCCGCCCTCTCTCCTACACGGTATACCAGATGACCCTATGAAGCAACACTCAGTATTATTTTTAATGACATATTAAAGTGATACAATTCATTGACATAGTAATGGGAACAAGGGGCGTGTAATAAGAAAATGTCAATTAAATTCCAGAGCCCTCGGATAATCCCAAAAAGGCAACACAAATAACAGATACAGAAAGAAATTAAAACCTCAGAGATTAAGAAACTGCCAAGGGCAGATTACTGGAGGAATATTTTTCACACAAAGCTAAGTCCAAGAAGAACAAGCATCCTGTCTTGTCATACTTTAAGCATCTCGCTCAGACACATTTGACTATTTCCCAAAATCTTTTTAAAATCTTTGCAAGGTGCACCAGTCTAAAATTCTTCAGGCACAGCTAAGATATTTTTTGCTTCTTTTAGAAAGTATCTAGTACTAAATTTCATAGTCAAGAGATGCTTATGACAAAGACAGCACGTAAACAAAATAAAATAATGACATTTCATCCTAAAATAGCCTACCTGCAACTTTAAAACAGTCCAAAGCATTTCTCCCGAGAGACCAGTATTTGAAAGGTACCTGAAACCTGTATACACAAGCTGAAGGCAACTGTCAATATCACCCAGGTTCAGGGCACTCTCCAAAGTTTATCCACCTGGAGGCTCGAGGATTCAACCAGAAAAATCAACAGACTTGCACGCGGGGTACTGTAGAGATAGAAGCATCTAGACTCCATCATCTTGCATATTTGGCAACAGAAAAATGACACCCTCAAGGGAAAACAGTGTTCAAATTGGATTCATCTACTTTTCTTAAAGGATGTTGGCTGAACAATTTCTTTGCTAAGATGGAAAGAGATTATCTGTCTTAGTCCTTTGCTTTTAAAAGCATTTTTATTTCACACAATGCTGAAAAACAGGATTAAAGGGCAGAGGGAACATAAAGGGATGCTGTACTACCACTTAGAAGGTCCACCGGGAAGTGTTTTTGCGGCCGCTCCTTATTGCAAAGCATTCTTAACGTTGCACCTAAATTCCTGTTGCCTCCACGAAGCCTGGAACACACAGCCTTAAAGACCCCTTTCCTCTTGAACTCCTGAAATCCTTGTAATCACTACAGTTTGGCTCTTAAGCATATACTGTCTGGTGATATCTCTTGGATTTAAAAAAAAAAAAAAAAATATATATATATATATATACACACACACACACACACACACACATAAATATTTATTTACACATACATTACACTTATACAAATTATAAACTTTACATTTTATAATTATACAAATATTTTTATATGTGTATGTGTGTAAATTCATGTATATACACACACATATATATGTAGAACACACACATATAAAATGTATTGAGTAATTACTATATGATCAAATGTCTTCATGTATTTTTAACTCATTTAATCAACACAACAAACTTCACAGAAAACATCATCATGTCAATTTTTCAGAGGATAAAATGGAGGACAATGATTTTTCAGTCATTCCAATCTTTTGAGTTATTTATGAATTTATAAAGACAGTCGTACATGTCTTGCCTCCCCAAATAGTTTAGGAGACCTCGGGGAGCTGGGACCCATATTGTCTAACTCTGTGTCACGTGGAAAGCCGCGCACACTGTCTGCTCACGACATGTACTCGCATAAGCCAATGTGTTTTGACTTGATATTGAAAAGATCAGAGAGGTAATGCTTACTTAAAATGTACCCTCTACAAATGACATTTGAGTTCAATATTGACTTGGAAATAAAATTCAAGTCCCATTCATATTTGGTCCTGGAATGAAATACCAAATGAATATAAATGGGAGGCATTTCCATGCCTGCCTTTCCTGTGGTATTTCCAGCCTGGGCAGGAGCAGGGAGGAAACAGTTGGAAACACAGCCCCAGCTTCCTCCTTGTGCGACAAGGATGCGGCACTAGGGTGCTGCGTCCTTTCAGAAAGGGAGCTGTAAGGGCGGGGCTGGGCACCGAGGCAGAGAGAAAATAAAAAAGGGTGAAAAAAAGCCCCAGACATTCACATCCTGTGAATTAAAAATGCAACGAAAAGAAGCCAGTTCAGCAATGGATAGAATTTTCAATGCAGTCAACCTAAACTTCAGTATTCATTGTAAGAGGAAAACTGAACCTCAAATCCAAAAACAACTCTAGCCACCGCCACCATCCCCATTCTCTGCTGAAAGACAACATGCATTTACATTTATGGGTGACGATGTGGCTACATTTAAATCTCAGCTGTAACAGCAGCAGGACTGTAAATAGACTCATTTGAGCCATGTTATCGAATTCTATTAGCTTTCCTTCCTTGCCATTCTCCAAGGCAGGCCAAGTTCAGACGTGCAGAAAATGTAAATGATTTCTTTTGATGACTGCATGGGT
Source organism: Saccopteryx bilineata (assembly GCF_036850765.1). Lineage (NCBI taxonomy): Eukaryota > Metazoa > Chordata > Mammalia > Chiroptera > Emballonuridae > Saccopteryx > Saccopteryx bilineata. The sequence goes on along the minus strand of NC_089493.1, from coordinate 179,938,444 downwards.
AGATTCCCAACTCAGAAACCAGCTCATGTTTACTTCTGAGAGCTTGCCGAGTGATGTTTAAGGACTACAATTTCAGCACAAGGAGCCAGTGGAATGTAGCACACCTGAGGTAAGAAATGAATTTTAACGCCATCATACTAGCCCTGTACAATGCATTAGACCCGACAGCCTTGCCTGCTGGGTGGAGAAAGCAGAGTTGACTGTGCATGGGGACTGAACACACCTCCCTATGTAGCGAGTACTCTGGTTCATGACAGCAGCCCCTATGGTCTTTGAGAGAGGAAGTCAAGAACAGAGTCAAGTTCATCGATTCCGCCATGAGGTCTGATGGGATCCTACGGAGGCATCGGCCTCACTTGATTCCTCAAGACTTCATTTTCAAGAGGAGCAGTTTTCACTCCCCCTTGCCTCCCTCTTCAATTTGCACACAAAGGGGGTAAGCTGGTGATGCTTATCTTACCCACTGACTAGCTCCCTGAATTCCTCCAGTCTTAGTATTTCTTCATGACTTTCATTCAGGAAAATGGAATCCAGCATTTTTCATATGGGACAGTGTGTAGCCCAATCATTGAGAGGAAGAAGAAGAAGAAAAAAGACATTAAAATGACGGTCAAAGTTTAAGTCTCCAAAATCTACCTTATGACCGAAAAAGTTGATAGAGGAGTGTGGTTACATTCCCACCCCAATCTCCACCATCCCAACGTGGAGAAGGGAAACCTTTGAGGAGAGGAGGGAAGTTTCAGAAAAACTAAAGAAGATCAGATGTTGCTGTGATGATGAACTACCTTACCTCTTCTCCCCAGGCGTGGTGTGTGTGACACAGATTTTTTTTTTCTTTTTCTGAAGCTGGAAACAGGGAGAGACAGGGATCCACCCGGCACGCCCACCAGGGGGTGACAACGCTCTGCCCACCAGGGGGCGATGCTCTGCCCCTCCGGGGCGTCGCTCTGTTGCGACCAGAGCCACTCTAGCGTCTGGGGCAGAGGCCAAGGAGCCATCCCCAGCGCCCGGGCCATCCTTGCTCCAATGGAGCCTTGCTGTGGGAGGGGAAGAGAGAGACAGAGAGGAAGGAGAGGGGGAGGGGTGGAGAAGCAGATGGGCGCTTCTCCTGTGTGCCCTGGCCGGGAATTGAACCCGGGACTTCCGCACGCCAGGCTGACGCTCTACCACTGAGCCAACCGGCCAGGGCCCAGATTTAGTTTTAAGGGTTTAGAGCTGATGACAATGGTGGTCCACATCTGCATGTTCTTACGGAGGCAAAGTGTTTTGGATCGAGTTTAAGCCATTGTTTTTCTTTTGTTTGTTTGTTCTCTTTTTTTTTTATTTTAATGGGGTGACATTAATAAATCAGGGTATATATGTTCAGAGAAAACATCTCCAGGTTATTTTGACATTTAATTATGTTGCATACCCATCACCCAAAGTCAAATTGTCTTCCGTCACCTTCTATCTGGTTTGATGAGCCTATGAATCACCTCCCAGAGACCCAGGGGGACTTGAGGAAACAGTCAAGACATCGTCCCATCCTGTAACTGAGCAGGGAGAGAGCATCCATCAGTTGAAAGAATAAACCGGAGGTCCAAACAGTCCTCAAAATGGAAGTGGAATAGCAAAGTGTAACGTGCAGTTCTTCATAGATCACGGGAGGACTCGAGGATGATTGTACATCTCAGCAGAAACCAGAATAATAATAATAATAATAATAATAATAATAATAATAATAATAATGTTTCAAATCTAAAAAGTCGGGCCGCTACCCTGCAAAAGCTAAGATATACTGAAAGTCCTCTTTGTGAGACTTGGTTTATGCTCCCTCTCAGAGTTACTCAGCCCTATCTGCCTCCCTGGTCCATGGCCATGTGCTCAATGGAGAACTGGGGCCACTATCATCATGCCTCATCTATTAGCCCCACCTCACCCCACTGGAGGGTGGGGCTGCAGCCCAGCCTCCATCACGTCCACGTCAGCCCCAGCACCGCTGGCTCGCAAGCCTGATGCCATCAGACCACAGACGCTCTCTGCTTCTTCCACACTCAGGTGGAACTCTGCTCACTGACACGAGCTGTAGTGTCCCCAACAGTTGCCTAGAGAAGGTATTTGACAACACTCGGGAGGGAAGACAAACCTTTGACAATGGGAGGGAGCCATCTGTGTTTATTTACCAAACCGCAGCCAGTTTGGTAATCTACCGACTTCTGTTTATTTCTGTCCTTGGTTCCCTTGTTCTTTTTCCACTACTGTTACCACCCTGGGACCTCACACTGGGCTAACCATTAACGTGTTTCTTTTGCCACACAATTCACTCCCTGGAGAATCTAGGCTAAAGCATGTGGCACTTAAAATTAACCCCAGAAAGGAAGAGAAGAAAATGAGAAATCCTAAAATCAACCTAAAATTAACAGCAAATGGCTAAATTTGACTGACTTCAGCAAGCAGGACTAGATTAGGAGGCTGGAATAATAATTTTTTTTTTAAGTTACATCTAGTCTAGACCCTGGCAGGTTGGCTCACTGGTAGAGAGTCAGCCCAGTGTATAGATGCCCTGGGTTTGATTCCTGGTCATGGCAGCAGGAGAAGCACCCCTGTGCCTTTCCACCCCTCCCCCTCTCACTTCTCTCTCTCTCTCTCTTCTCCTCCCCTCCTGCAGCTGTAGGTCAATTAAAGTGAGTTGGCCCTGGGCGCTGAGGTTGGTTACATGGCCTCTGCCTCAGGCGCTAAAAAATGGCTCTGGCTGCAATGAAGCAAGGGCCCCAGATGGGCACAGGATCACCCCCTAATGGGCTTGTCGAGTGGATCCCGGTTGGGAACATAGTTGGGAGTCTGTCTCTGCCTCCTCTCTTCTCACTAAAAATAAAAATAAAAAGTTACCTCTATATACTTTTGACTTTATAGCTTATGAATCAAACAGGTGCTATAGTCAGAAACATTAAAAAAAGAATTCAAACTCGTGAAAATCCTAAGGACTTCAAACACAGAGTTTTGATTCCAAATTAAACACCATTCAGGAAGAAGGAAGAGAGGAAAGTGTTCCTTTCTATACTACGAACATGCCGTGCCACCTACTTCCTGTCTCACAATAGAAGGAGAAAGACGACTCTGCGCCTAAAACGTTAATATAGGAGAGCATGGGCTTTGGCGTCAAGATACCCAGTCTTAGTATCATTTCTTCAACTCGTCAGCCTTCTGCTCTTGGGCACCTGGGTGATCTCTCAGTCTCCTCATCCATGAAATGAAGACAGAAACCACCCCTCTGCATGTGCTGTGAGTGCAAACATCCAGTTCCTAGCACTGAGCCTGGACAACCGGAAGCACTTATTAACTGTGTGGAGTTCGAGAGATTCATCAACTAACTCAACAAAGAGAACAACCCTCAGTGGTATCACAGGCGCATAAGCGTTATCGGATTAGAGGCAAAAACAAGGTTTGGATCATTCTCCATCCTTCTTATGAAGTTTCAGTCCTCCCTGTGGGGAAATACTCAAGAGGACGTCTTCAGGATAAAATATGAACTCCAGTATTTGGTATGTCATATCATCGATCCCCCTAGTTTCAAAAATATTCATCTAGAAGATAATATAGGTATTCGGAAATAAAAAATGCACATTAAAGCAATGTATTATGCCAACATCTAAGACAAGAGCTCTGGGTCAGTCCATATCCGTTCGTGCACATTTTCTGTGGCTGTTTTCTCATGTGCAGAGACAGCTGATGGTCCACAAAGCCTAAAATATTTTCTTACTGGCTCTTCAGAGAAGAAGTATGCTGACCTCTCATCTCAGAGAAGGGAAGGGGCAAGAATAGGAGAGACAGCTGGAAGGACGAACTTCTGGGAACATCAAGTGAGCTGGCTTCATCTCAGATGGAAAGAAATGATTTTGAATCAAATTCAGTGTTAGTCAACTAAGGCTAAGGGCACACCTGCTACTTAATGCTGAGTGGGGAAACCAAAACTGTTCATGTACTTTTCCCACAGGTTCTTAAGTAGTATGCGTCATCTTTGGAAACGTAGTTTAAGAAAGTACATACTGGCCCTGGCCGGTGGCTCAGTGGTAGAGGTCTGCCTGGCGTGCGGAAGTCCCGGGTTTGATTCCCGGCCAGGGCACACAGGAGAAGCGCCCATCTGCTTCTCCAACCCCTCCCCCTCTCCTTCCTCTCTGTCTCTCTCTTCCCCTCCCGCAGCCGAGGCTCCATTGGAGCAAAGATGGCCCAGGCGCTGGGGATGGCTCCTTGGCCTCTGCCCCAGGCGCTAGAGTGGCTCTGGTCGCGTCATAGCGACACCTTGATGGGCAGAGCATCACCCCCTTGTGGACGTGCCGGGTGGATCCTGGTCGGGCGGAAAAAAAAAAAAAAGAAAGTACATACAGTTAACAGAGAGCCTCTTGTCTGAACTGAAGGCAACAATGACTGGATTTAATTTGTTATGTCTGTTGATTTATATGATTATTACAGAAACATCTTTGGGACTATAAAGAATATTTTTGAATAAATGTAATTCTGTGACATTTTTATTTTATTTTTTACTAAAAGAATCGACAGAATAAAGTATCAGAAGTAAAGCTTTTTTACTACAAAAAAGTAAAAATTTTAAATTATATATAAGATTGGTCTTAGGACAGACCTTTATCTAAAAACTGATGCAACCTTGTTTTTTACAAAATAGATTTTCTTCTAGCTTCATATTATAATCTTTTTAAAAATTATCTTATTCAAGATAATGATACATAACCTTTTTTGAGGTAGTTTTATTCATTATGCAATTACAGTATCTTACTGTGAAGCACTGGTAAAAATTTTAACTTAAAGATTTAAAAATATGTGTAAAATGATTTAAAATGCAGTGCATTACAAGGATTCCAATATTTACTGAAGACTGGTTTGATGAAGAATACAGGGCCTGGCCAGTTGGCTCAGCAGTAGAGCACAGACCTGGAGTGTGGAAGTCCCAGGTTTGATTCCCAGTCAGGGCGCATGGGGGAGGTAACCATCTGCCTCTCACCTTCCCTCCATCCCTTCTCTCTCTCCCCTTCGTGCAGCAATGGCTTGATTGATTTGAGCACATCAGCCTCCGTGGAGCCTCTGCCTCAATCACTAAAAATAGCTTGGTTGCGAGCACTGGCCCCAGGTGGGGTTGCTGGTGGATCCCAGTCAGAGTGCATGTGGAAGTCTATCTCCCCTAGTCTCACTTAAAAAAAATTTCATTTCTTTGTCAAAAAACACAATTTTCTATTGTCTCCCAAACTCTAGTCTTCCATGATACTTAATAAAAAATGTCACCCTTTCTTGATAATCAAAAACACTTTTCAAACTGTGCATATTTAACAGTATAAATTAAGTTAGTCTCACAGAACCATTATCATTGTTTAAATATTTAATGATTTAATGACATGGAAAGTATGTTTACAGTATATTAAATGAGAATGTTGCAACAGTGGGTTCCCATTGAATAAGAAAAACATGTCTGTACATACTTAAACACACAGAGTGAGTCTTTCTGGAGTTAGAGATTAGTGATGTCTACTTTCCTGTATATCCTTTCAATGTATTTTATGAATTTCATCTATTCAATGTTTATTGCATCTGTAATTAACAGAAGTATACAGAGTGGTGAGAATTCTAATTTTTGTGGCTAGTTTTTTTTTCATTTGCATGAAATCTAATCTCAAAGAACTGATCATTAAAAATTGATCCTCTCTTTAAAATTTAAAGCTTAAATAGCTCAAGTACTGAATAGATATTCAGAGCATCTAAAAAAAAAAGTGAAATTTACATATTTCATTCTTTAACAAGGATTCATAGCCATTACTTATGATTGTATTATGATGATTAATCATCATAAATTTTTACAGCGCATGCCACTTTATAAGGCTCTTTGATGATTTTATTTGATCTTCCAAATAATCTTGTGAAATCGGCAGGGCAGACATTGTCATTCCTCTAATGGTGGACAAGAGGCTTGGGGCACTCATCAGATGAGTTAATAAAAACTGGGGAACTGGGTGAAAACTCCAAATCCCATTGCTGTTCTAAAACAGTCTGCTGCTTCTTGAGAGCATAGTAAGAAGTATTCCACTTTGAAGAATGGTTTAAAAAACAAGGTGTGCCTGACCAGGTGATGGCTCAGTGGATAGAGTGTTGGACTGGGAAGCAGAGCACCCAGGTTCAAAACCCCAAGGTTGCCAGCTTGAATGTGGGCTCATCCAGCTTGAGCAAGGCTCACCAGCTTGAGTCCAAGGTCACCGGCTTGAGCAAGGGGTTACTTGGTCTGCTGTAGCCTCCAGTCAAGGCACATATGAGAAAGCAATCAATGAACAACTAAGGTGTCGCAACGAAAAACTGATGATTGATGCTTCTCATTTCTCTCCCTTCCTGTCTGTCTGTCCCTACCTGTCCCTCTCTCTCTGTCACACACACACACACAACAAACAGACAAAAACAAGGTGCATCCTCATATCCAGGCATTTAATAAAGATGACGTGAAGTTCAAGGACAGCTGCTGCTGCACAGATCGAGATTTGCAGTCAGAGCTGAGAGACCTCAATTCTAGTCCTTTCCATCATTCTAGTGTGCTGTGTGATTTGGAGAATGCTCCAAGTCTAGGTTGGTGCAATTTCTATAGATTCCTGATTCTAAGTGTCTGCGAAACAAGTTCATAAACAATTGAGGAAATAGAGCAATGGCAGTCTTCCACTCACCCTTGCAGATTGACTCCCACCTTCTCTGTTGAGCCCAGTGCCCTGGGAGCTATTCTGTATGGACTTCTTCTATAAGCTCCCTTGTCCTCAATGCTTCTGGATAGGTTTGGTCAATATGGGGCATAAGCAGGCGACCAGGGGACAGGAGGAGAGCAGGGTTAAATTAGTTACTCTGGCTCCTGCCCCTTGCACCTTCAGGACTAGAAGCAGTTGGAGCTTCCTGCTGTGTCCTCATTTGTAACATGGAAAAAAATAAGGGAAACTCCTTTCTCTGGCCATTTGATACCATAGGGGGGGAAATTATTCTTTCCCAAATGGAGAATGTCTAACAGTGGCTAGGATTGGTGGAGATTCTTGGAAGGATAGAGAAAGGAATGTTGTCAGAGACCATCTGGTAAAATTCAACATCTTGTTCTACAGATGGAGGCATGGTAGGCCAGAGTATAACTGGAACTGTAGTGCCCAAGGTAGAGTCCATTCCATCAACAGGAACCCAAGTCATCTCAGAGGTTCCAGACACAATGAAATGCCCAAAGAAAAATTTCTACCTGGAACTCAAACAACCGAATGCTAACCTTCACAAATAACAACATCAAGTTTTTTGTTTGTTTGTTTTGGTTTACTGGTTACACTGACATTGTGTTACAAAAATACCCCCCCCCCCCCATTTTCTGTTCATTTGAATCACCAACTTTGGGATTATCCACTTCTGGATGAGTATTCATTTTGGTGATTCATATCATTTTAAAATTCTGCATTCTTTGGTCACTACTTTTGAACCTAATATTTGTATGGGCTCCCATACCTATGAAGTTGGGTTTTTATATTAATTCATTTTATGTCCATTTTGTTGGGAGGCCAGCCCAAGAGCCTAGAAGGGCAGAAGGAGCAGTCTTCCTTCCCGACACTTTGTTGAGGATAGCCATGTTTCGTGTTGAGACATCAAAAACCGTCTTTCCGGTAAGTTTGGCTCTTTCATTTTCTCCTTGCCTTTGAGAGAGACCCTGGGAGTGCTGCGACATAAACATTTAGAATCTCAAGTGCAGTGAGTCTCTGAGCAGGCTTTAACTGAAATTTGCAAGCATCAGAGCTTCACAACAACAAACCATTTCAATACAGTGCATAACAATTTCTCCTTTCTCAAGTTTGTCTCAGAAGGCACAAGTGTAAACCCTACAGTCTTAGCATCCAATATTACAGGGAAATGTGAATATCAAATGTTCTAAGAACGTCTACACTAGAATTCAGTTGTGACCCCTGCCCCCCGCCACCGCCCAGGGGTAGAGTCACAAGAAGAAGTCTGATTCCCAACTACCTGTCCATAAAAAGATGACCTCAGAGTGATCCGGAGGCATGAAAAAGTACACATTCCTCATCCTCGGCCCTTGGATCTAATTCAGTAGGTCCAGGGCGAGCTGCAAGGCTGGGCTTTAGTGCTCTTCACGGTATCTGTAGCATACCCAGCGTGGGAATCGCTGGAAAGCAGACTATGAATCAGGAAGGCTCAGTTCTAGCCTAGTCTGGCTAACTGTCCAGACTGCCCTTTGCAACTATTCTCTCCCGTCTTGGCCCCAATTCAGGTAGAATGCAACACAAAAAATGATGCACTACCAAGCATCTTTTTTTTTTTTTTTCATTTTTCTGAAGCTGGAAACAGGGAGAGACAGTCAGACAGACTCCCTCATGCGCCCGACCAGGATCCACCCGGCACGCCCACCAGGGGGCGATGCTCTGCCCACCAGGGGGCGATGCTCTGCCCATCCTGGGCGTCACCATGTTGTGACCAGAGCCACTCTAGAGCCTGGGGCAGAGGCCAAGGAGCCATCCCCAGCGCCCGGGCCATCTTTGCTCCAATGGAGCCTTGGCTGCGGGAGGGGAAGAGAGAGACAGAGAGGAAGGCGCGGCGGAGGGGTGGAGAAGCAAATGGGTGCTTCTCCTGTGTGCCCTGGCCGGGAATCGAACCCGGGTCCTCTGCACGCTAGGCCGACGCTCTACCGCTGAGCCAACCGGCCAGGGCACTACCAAGCATCTTTAAGAACTCTTCTGGAGTCTGCCGTTTTCCTAGGAATACTAAAGGTAAACTGAAATAGCTAGAGAGAGGAAGGATCCTGGTAAGCGGAGAAAAGATTAACTCGCATTTGGCCCATCAGGCAGAATTCTGGCAGGCTGACTGACTTTCTGATAGCTCCTTGGAAGGCTTTCCCACCACATAAAGCACAGACATTATCCCCAGCCTTCCGTTTCCCTCTTATCTGGGAGGTGTGCTGTCTCCACGACAGAGCTGCCAGCTAGGCGCACCGAGGTGCTCGCCCGGGGAAAGTTAAGGGGAAGCCGCCTTGGCCGCCAGCCCACGGCTACCTCCGCTCTCCTGGCCACTGGCAGGAGAGCACAAGTCGGGCTGCAAGGAGGGACAGGAGCCACTCGGCTCCATCAGCGGCCCCTCGTCACTGACACAGAGCAGCCGACTGGCGGATACACCGGGAGTTCCAGAAATTATGCACAAGCACCACCTGTGGGCCTCTGGTTCGAGGCCTGGCTCCCAACATGACTAGGTCTGTTTGTCCTGCTTCAAACAGTGCTGGTGGTGTTTGTGTCTTGCAAAGATTGTGACCTGGAGGTCTGAAGCCGGAGCCAGATTGAAAACATAATTCGTTTGGCCTTTGAAGTGTTTTTTATATCATTTTAAGTCAACTTGGGAAAACTGAAATATTTCACATAAAAATTCAATTTTCTAAGATTCTCCTGAAAAAACAAAACCACTAACAGTCTAGAGACACAGGACCACCCTCATCATTTGGAGCCGAATGACTGGCTGCCCCGTCCAGGGAACACGTGTTCTCCAAGCCACCCCAGCCCTACCACTCCCTACTATTCTGCTGACACTGAAGTCTAACGTCTACGGTCATTTACTTCCTTACTCTGGGTCTCTTTCTTTTGTTGTTTTTAAATAGTAAAGAAGTGCTTTGGTCGCTACATTTGTAAAAGGGTTTGGGGTTAACAGGCTGGTATAGGCGATCACCATGCCTCAGAAAAATAAGATGATGATACCGACCTTCCGTAAATGCTTAAAATGCGAACTAAGCTGTCGTACGCATTAGCATGGCCCCCCACCCTGTCCCTGCAGACACTGGGTTTGCAATCCCGGCATGAATAGGCGGGTTTAGCTATGACCAGAGCTCACTAAGAAAGCAGGGAACAGCATAAGGAGTAGCACACTGCACAACAGGAATACTCAGCTCTCTTGAAATGAAGATCCCTTTAAAAAGAAAATGTGATTGTTGAAAAAAACCCCACATATATATTGCTATCAGTTATCTGATGAGAGGCAGCCATGTGGAGTGAGCGGTTAAGGGCAAAGCTTTAGAGTCAGAATAGCCTTGGTTATATAAAAATGGTCCAGGCACTCGACCTTGTTGCCTCTCTGTTCCTCACATGGAGATAATTAATAACCCTCGCCTCCTACAGTTCTCGTGATGCTTGAATAAAGCACTCACATAAGGCACTACATGCAGCATCTGACACATAGTAAATGCTCAGTGAGGGTTGTTAATATTGCTGTTATTGATTGATAAAATGCATAATGACCAGAAGCTGCTATGTATACATTATCACTTTGAATTGAATTTATTTTTCATTAATCACAGTGGCATCTGCATGCATATGAAAAATAGCCACATATATAATTGTCAGGCATTATTTATTCACTCCACCAACAACACTTGGTGTGTAGGGAGTTCTCTGTGTTTCTGTCTCCAAGGGCTTTGAGACTCTAAGGTGAAGAGGGAGAGGAGGGGCAGGGTCACTATTCCAATTCAAGACATTAGGCTTGAACTATGTTTCTGCATCTAAATTAGCTACAATTCTCAGAGGAAAAAAAAGTGAGTGCAGAGATGGAAGAGGGAGAATGAAAACAGAGACAGAAAAGAAGTTCTATTCTAGTCTGGCTAACTCTCCAGACTGCCCTTTGCAACTCTTCTCTCCTGTCTTGGCCCCAGTTCATGCAGAATGCAACACAAAAGAGGTGCATTACAAGCATCTTTAAGAACTCTTCTGGAGCCTGCCATTTACCTTGGAATGCTAGACGTAAGGTGAAATAGCTAGAAAGAGAAAAACATATCCTGGTGTCTATGGGCAAGTCACTGCACAAACCTGAGCCTATCAGGGAGGACTCCCGATTAGGTCAGTGGGTTTCCCTCGGCGCTTCAAGGAGCCCTGTGGTTTTAAAGAAGCCCCACAGGGACCACTCAAAGGTAGGGAACACTTAGGGGAAGGAACCCAGGGGCAGCCAAGCAGGTGGGCTTCAGACCCAGGCTCGCTTTAGAGAGCAGCACAGCTTTTAAGGAGGTTTCATTTCGCTTAATGTTTCGCGTGTACAAAGGGTTTTGCTGCTTCTAGAAGGTTTGAAACAATGAGGCCAGATAATCTTTTTTTTTTTTTTAATTTTTTTTTTTTTCTGAAGCTGGAAACGGGGAGAGACAGCCAGACAGACTCCCGCATGCGCCCGACCGGGATCCACCCGGCAACCCACCAGGGGCGACGCTTTGCCCACCAGGGGGCGATGCTCTGCCCCTCCGGGGCATCGCTCTGCTGCGACCAGAGCCACTCTAGCACCTGGGGCAGAGGCCAAGGAGCCATCCCCAGCGCCCGGGCCATCCTTGCTCCAATGGAGCCTTGGCTGCGGGAGGGGAAGAGAGAGACAGAGAGGAAGGAGGGGGTGGGGGGTGGAGAAGCAAATGAGCGCTTCTCCCATGTGCCCTGGCAGGGAATCGAACCCGGGTCCCCCGCACACCAGGCCGCTGAGCCAACCGGCCAGGGCCGAGGCCAGATAATCTTAAAAGCAATGATTCTCCAACTCAGCTGCACACTGGGATCTCTCCAAGGAGCTTGGGAAACGCTTACTTAGCTCAGAAATACGTTTGCTTGGTCGTGGTGCAGCCTGGACATCCAGATGAGCAGATGCCTCTCCTTTGATGAGGCTCTGGACACATCAGCCAAGACAAGGCCGAGGCCACCCACTGGTCTGCCCTCAGTCTATTCAATGCAAAGACCCCAGGAAGCATAAGGAGATAAAACAATTCAGACCCACAGGGAGCAAAACTGCAAGAGCATTCAGGTCCTTAAAGAATGCCAGTGGTGCTTACTCACTTTCTTGAAGACTGGCTTTCTAAGGACTTTCCTCCATAGGGGTAGTAGAAGAAAATGCAAATGCAGTTTTAAAAGAGTGATGCAGAACCCAGGTCCCCATAAAATACTCAACCAGAGCCTCGGCTCCCATCCACAGTCCATCCATATGGAAATGGAAGTCCTGCTTTTGCCAGAAAAATAATATACGTTAATTTTTGACTCACTTCACCGAGTCCACTCCTTTTGGAAGTTATATATGTGTGACACTGTGGGGCAAGAATGAAATAAGGCCAGTCCCTACTACCCAGCAGGGCCACCAGGACATAGCTTGAAACATTCAAACAAGACAACACAGCCACTTAGTTGTGATCATCCAGGAAAAATTAACTGACACAAACAGCGGATTTGTGTTTATACCAGGTGAGATTCATCATCTCAGAAAAAAGGAGGAGTGGACTATTTTCCTTCCCCACTTTCGCTCACTTTTGCGGGAGGGGAAGAGAGAGAAAAACCCACCAAGATCATTTTCTGTTTCAGAGAGAGAGAGTGAGCTATCCCCCAACATATTTTTGGTGAATAGCAGAAGGAGACAAACAAAAACAGCCACAGAACTTCTACCTTTGAAACGGAGACGCAGCAACAGGTCGGAGGGTGTTTGGAATTGCACTTTCGGCAACGAGTCGCAGATTTGACAGCCATTATCTGCGTCAGAACTGTCCAATAGCGATACAATACGAGACACATGTCATCTCAAGTTTTCCGGCAGCCGCAGTAAAATATAAAAGTAAAACTTGTTTTAATAGCATAATTTAACCTGATATATCAAAATTATTACCCTTGCAACATATCATATAATCCATATTTGACATATTGGAAATAGGTGAACTGTATAACTGAATTCTAGTTCCAATAAAGCTGTTAAAATCATCAGAGATATTTTATTGTATACATACATATTTCACTAAGTCTTGAAAATGGTAGGTGCGTTTCATACTTAGGAAGTCCATCTCCATTTCCATTTCAGTTGTTCCCTAGCCACCCAGTGACTACTGCGCTGTGACTTAAAGGACTCATGTGTACCATCATGACTTCTGCAAAAGACAGCTGCCATGTGCAGTTAGGCTACTGCCTCTTTAGGTCTCCTCTCTACCCAGTCATACTCTCATTAGCAACACTGAACCTGTCAGGATTTGACTCTTCACCTTCTGTGTCACTCATGGGAGGAAAGAAGAGAAGCAGGTAGGAATTCTCACGTCTATGTCTCTGCCTCTCTCTCTCTGGGTCCCCTTCTTTCTCGGTTACCATTTATCCCCATTGGCTTCCCTGGATGTATCTAGATTTATATTATTGCATTATTCCCTGGTTTATGTTCTTCTCTGTTTGTAGTTTAAGTGCACGATGATGAAATGCTTTATGTTTTTCTTTTCAAAAATGTTCCCCTACTGAAGACATCGTATTTTTCCATTCCCGTTAAGAGCCTCTGAAGTTCAGAGGTTTCAACCACCGGGCTACATGAAATTAGATGACATACTTGTGCTTTTGAGCATCCCATCAGTTCTTCTTCACTGTGTCACACACACACACACACACACACAAACACACAAACAATGACAGTCTAAAAACCATTGAGAGCTTTACAGGAAAAATAGAGGACAATTAACGACATATTTTGCAGAAAGCAAAACAAATTCACTAGTAGAAAAAGCAAAAATCACTGCATGAAAACTGCTTCCTCTCCATCCAGTTCTGGGATTTTAACAGACTGAGACAGAGCAAACACCAGTCCGGATATCACCTTGGGGAAGTCACAGTCCCCCCCCCCCCACCCTTCTGCAATCCTACGCCCTCACAGTATTCCACGCATACCGCAGGCAATGTGAACTCAACGCCAAATCAATGCGTATTTATTCAGCTCTATGCTATGTACGTGACACTGTACAGGTGCTGAAGATAAACCATCCCCCAAGACAAGCATCTTCACATGCTGTCTGTGAAGGAAAACTGCAGTCCAGCAGAAAATGATGATCATAACGTAGGGTTTGAGGTGCCCCATGATGTAGGAGGACCAGGTCACGTGGGCTGCATACAGCGTAGATCAGGGGTTCCCCAAACTTTTTACACAGGGGGCCAGTTCACTGTCCCTCAGACCGTTGGAGGGCCGGACTATAAAAAAACTATGAACAAATCCCTATGCACACTGCACATATCTTATTTTAAAGTAAAAAAACAAAATGGGAACAAATATAATATTTAAAATAAAGAACAAGTAAATTTAAATCAACAAACTGACCAGTATTTCAATGGGAACTATGCTCCTCTCACTGACCACCAATGAAAGAGGTGCCCTTTCCAGAAGTGCAGCGGGGGCTGGATAAATGGCCTCAGGGGGCCGCATGCGGCCCGCGGGCTGTAGTTTGGGGACCCCTGGTGTAGATGAAGCCAGGCCAGTGGAGGGAGTTAATGCAGTCCTCTCACAGGGGGTACTAAAGGTCCCTAAATGAAGAACAAGTATGGGGGTGGGGGGCTGAAAAGCATTCCAAGTGGTGGTCTAGCATTGGCAGAGGCCGGAGATGCTAGTGTTGTGGTTCAGAGGAACCAAAGGAGGCACAGAAAGAGGGGGGACCGAAAGAAGGAGGGGAAGACCATGAAGAGCCTCATCACCATAGCAAAGCCTTTGGAAGCTACAGAAGGGTTTTGGAGAGAGAATGGATGTGATTAGGTCTGCATTTTTAAAAGCTCACTCTAGCTGCAGTGTGGACAGGCAGGAGAACAGGAACGGTTGCATGGAGACCAATTAGAAAGCTATAAACATGGCCCCATTGTCAAGGCCTAGGCTTGTGTGGTAAGTGGGCTCCCGCATGAATGGAGCGTGCTAATACATCTCGTTTCATCCACAGAGCAGTCTGAAAAGCAGGAGCCTGCACATAAAACTCTGCATTTCGAGCCTCTCGTAAAAGAGGGCCTTGAGGACTAGAAGCTCACTTCCATGTCCAAAGGCAGCTGGAGCTGCCTAGCGCTACCTTCTTTCAGGCGGGACACAGGTCCTCCCATGTCTCAGGGTTGCTGGCCCGCTGTGCCACCTTGTCTCTGGCCCCTCCGCTAGTCCCTACAGAAGCTGTACTATTATATGACTTCCAGGGTTGAACCACTTCGTGACCATACTCAGGACTGGGAGGAGTTGCAGGGCCTGTGCTTCAAGGACTACACTGGTAAGCAGTCCCTCAGTAGCACTGCCCAAGACCGGGAAGGGACAGCCGAGGAACCCCCAGGGTGTCGGCATCTGAACAAGGATATCCAACAATGCGACTCAGTGTGTTTTCGAGAGTATACTCGGAGTTTCATCCGAAAGACCTTGTTCCTGGGATATCAGCAGGAGTCCGTTTTAAACTGCTTCCAATAAAGACATTTGATTTTGAGGGCAAAGAAGGAAGCATATACTAGTAAGACCAATAAAAATGTAGACAACCAACAGCTGTCAGGATGACTACACTTTTCCTGATGGATCAGAACTTCTTCAAGCTAGAGAGAACACTACGCCTTCTTCTAAAGCCAAGCCAAAAGGCACTCTGGTTCCCAGGTGCCGCGGCTGCATAGAGTTTGTGTGGAGCAGGGCCGTTCTAGCAGGAAAAATAAATGGGTTATGATTATGGGTTTTAAAAAATGCAAGTGGCACTGTTTCCTAGCCCCAGGTATAAAATAAATAGGAGGGCATTTTCTCCCTTAAACCTTCCTTTTGTTTCATTCAGAAGTATGTCTGGCACTAAAAAAAAAGATTTTCAAAGGAGCCATCACAGAGATGAAGCTTCCCAGAGTCATTTCACCTGGCAGGACCTCGATGTGAATTCTATTTCCTTTCACATCTGGATGTCGCTGCGTTCATAACGAACAGTCTGGTTTCACCCAGCTATTTACTGGACAACTTGCCAATTGCCACATCGACAGATTCTGTAGGAGATTTAAGTGTTTTCCTTCTGGCTATATCCACTTACTGATCTTTCTCCTCCTCAGCTCTCGGCTCCAATTTCCTGTCTCTGCATTATGAAAACAGCCAATAACTTCTGAAAGTTAAATCATTAATCCCACAAACACCTTGAGAACTTGCTATGTAACAGGCCTGTGGCACAGAAAGTCTGCTCTCTAGTGAGGAAGTAAAGGAAACAATTTAAAAAGAACAATTAACAGATAATTTTCCAAACTGGTATTACTGCTGTAATCCATGTAAGCTAGGGAAACACGGACGAGATGAGAGAAAATCATGTGGACAGGATAAGGGAAACTTTCACGAGACAATAGTTGAACATTTTTTAGAAACAAAAATTATCCAAAACTTGACAATCGAGAGAATTAAATGTGTACAAGCTCAGTCATAGATTACTGACCCCCCTTATCGCCCCTGGGAGAATTTACCAGTAGTTGTCCTTGCTATTTTCTATTTCATTAGAGTTGACTCTGAGAAGGTACTTGCTAACAAAGATTTAAGGCCTGTAGAAAGATAATCCCAAAGTTACCATTTGATTTCTCCATAGGACTAATTGGCTTTGTCTCTAATTCAAATTCATTTCCAAGCACCCTTTGTGGCGGTCTACAGGCACTGTGTTCTTTTTAAATGCTCTCTGATTCCGCTTTTCTGTATTCTCATTCACTGATGAGTTGGATAAAACCTTTTGACATATGTCCATTATAGATTTGAGAGCGAGTCATGTGTATACTTTTTGAATATTATACTTTGACAAAGTGAGTTTTTCAGGATCAGGAGGCACTGCCCTGGAAGTCAGGACGGACTCCTTCTTTTTAGTCTTTTCCTCAAAAGAACACAAGTACAGAGCAAAACATAAAATAATAGTGTTCACATCCTCCCTCTCCCCAGCTGGACTTCCCAGAAGCAACCATTTAACTGCTTCTGTGGTTAATTCTCAAGAGGCGATCTCACTAACTCTCCTTTTTAGGCTTATATTACTCTCATAATTTACCTTTCCATGATATTATATATGAACACTCTCTCTTAACTATAAGGATACAGCTTACTCTTCTCTTTTCCAATTTCATTTTATTCTTCTGTGGTCGTATTTGCAACTGTGAGTAATATATCCCGACCTTTCTCTTGTTTCATTAACCACAGGAGGAAAAAAATCTCCACTTCCAAGTTTCTTCCCCCCCACCTTCTTTTCCAAGTGAGAGGAGGGGAGGTAGAGAGAGAGACTCCAGCATGTGCCCTGACCGGGATCCACCCGGGGCCAATGCTCTGCCCATCTGGGGCCACACTTGCAACTGAGCTGTTTTTAGCATCCAAGGCGGAAGCCATCCTCAGTGCTGGGGCTGATGTGCTCAAATCAAACAAACCATGTCAGTGGGAGGAGAAGAGGGGAAGAGAGAAAGAGAGAGAGAGAGAGAGAGAGAGAGAGAGAGAGAGAGAAGGGAGAGGTGTGGAGAAGCAGATAGTTGCTTCTCCTGTGTGCCTTGACCGAGAATCGAACCTGGGACATCCACACACCAGGCTGAGGCTCTACTACTGAGTCAAACGACCAGGGCCCCATTTTCTTAAAGATACTCATGCTTCCCCCTTTCCTTCTGCTCTCCTTCTCTTAACTCTGTGTCTGCCTTCCTCTGTCTGCCCCACTTTCACTTTCAAGGTTTATAACACTGGGTTAACTTGCTGATGCATTTGCTTTATACATTGATTCTAACGTTGGAAAAGGTAGTTTATTATGACGATATAAAATGTTCATTGGTGAGCCAGGTAGTAGACTAAGAAGTCACTTACTTCTTAGGATTCAATGACACAACCCCTAAACCACCAAAGTCACATGAATTCTTTTTGTTATTCTTCTTCTTATTTGGACCACGGTTTACTTAGAGATTCCTGCTGAATCTGTGGTTTCTACTGGTCTGCCTTTTCCTTAGAGAGGACACACATGCTTCCTTCATGTCACATCACTGGGTTCACTGGCAAAACCCTCTATGGGCTGCAATCTGCTTCTTTTTTCACCTTGATGATGTCCTTCTTGGAGGTCTTGGACTTTTCCCATTTTTACCAAACACTTTCTAGACCTGCTGCACAACTGGTATTGAAACCAGGCCCTAACACGGAAGCAGACTCTAATAAGTTTTTCTCCCCCACCCCATTTTCTTTATTAAGTGTCTTTCAGGAGATAACAGTAGGTCTCCTTGCTGCTCTGTGGACCACCAGACCAAGCTGACCAAACTGGTTTTAGAGGCAGAGCAGGCACATTTAGCAGCTCAACTGACCTAGAGAGCACAGAGGAACCAAGCAGCATGGAACTCAGGTAACAAGAGATGCTCCTGTTGTTACCCGGAGCCCTTTAAAAAGCAAGCGGTCCAGAATGGGGAAGATCCAGTGTGCTGACCAAATATGGATACATATATAGCACTGACCAATCAAACTCTGCCAGGTTAAAATTTCTTTGTATTGTTTTTTTCTTTCTAGTCCATACCTTACCTTAACTAGCGATTTCCAAAAAGACTCTCCTAAATTAAATTTTATGAATATGTATAATCTGTTCTTATCTTCACCCCTTAATTAAAACTTATCTCAAGACTTGGTTCAAGAAAACAGATCTGAGCTTTGTCTCCCAGTTTCTCATCAGGCAGGAACTTAGAATAAATCCCTCTTCTCTGCAGAAGACGCCAGTCTTGGGACTTGGGTCTTTCTGTTGTAAGGTGAGCAACAGGCCTACTTGTTTGGTGCTGGTCGAGTATCTTTGGCTATTTGGAAAGATTCTCCATTAGTTCACCATTTCTTGGTATCTTTAAAAATTCCTTCTCGAATCTCATCCTCAATGTGCAGGAATATATTCAGGAAGGGTTATGACGGGTCCTGCTACCTTGATGCTTTAAAAGCCCTTTATCTTCTTCTCACCTACAATTTAGCTGAGAAAAGAATTCTAGGCTCAAACTAGTTTTTCCTCAGAAAATACAAGAAACTGATCCCTTGTCTTCCTGACTCTAGTGTTGCTAATGAAAAGTCTGATATCCATTAAAAGAAGTACTTTCTTTTATACAAAGTGTTCTGTTCTCCCTTCCAGAAGCTTTGAGATTCTTTCCTTCTCAGAATTTTGAAAATCAAAGCTGACAGATTAGGGACATTTGTTTACTTCCTACTTATGTCACTCGGCTCATAATGTGTACATCCAACCTACCGTATACTTTAAATAATATTTTTAAATTTCTTTGATTATTAAATACCCACAATCCCCAAATTTACCTGGTACTTTTGGAGGTCCTTTTGATGAGATGAAGGATCCCTGAATTAATCTATTATGTTTCACTTTTTTTAAAATTTCTACTAAATATTCTATTTGCTGAAATAAGTCCTAGGCAATTTATAATTTATAGTTCAATCTTTTAATTAATTAAAAGTTCTAATTCTTGGCCCTGGCCGGTTGCCTCAGTGGTAGAGCGTCGGCCTGGCGTGCGGGGGACCTGGGTTCGATTCCTGGCCAGGGCACATAGGAGAAATGCCCATTTGCTTCTCCACCCCCTCCTCCTTCCTCTCTGTCTCTCTCTTCCCCTCCCGCAGCCAAGGCTCCATTGGAGCAAAGATGGCCCGGGCGCTGGGGATGGCTCTGTGGCCTCTGCCTCAGGCGCTAGAGTGGCTCTGGTCGCGGCAGAGCGACGCCCCGGAGAGGCAGAGCATCGCCCCCTGGTGGGCAGAGCATCGCCCCTGGTGGGCGTGCCGGGTGGATCCCGGTCGGGCGCATGCGGGAGTCTGTCTGACTGTCTCTCCCCGTTTCCAGCTTCAGAAAAATACAAAAAAAAAAAAAAAGTTCCAATTCTTCCCTTAGGATATTCACCCAACATCTTCAGAAAAGAGCCTTCCAGGTTTCTACTTGGGGGAGGGGAGCACCGGACACAGGTGCTCTTCCCAGCGCCATTAATGAGAAGCAATGGAGGAGACAGAGAGCCGCCATCTGCACCACAGGCTGGCTTCCCATCTCTTTTGTCCCTTTCCTCCTTTTATGCCCATACTTTTCTTGATTTTAGAACTGAGTGATTTTCTCTGATGTCTTTAACTGATCTATGCATTTTATATCGAAAGATTATATTTTCTTTATACACCTTGAAATATAATCTATCCTCTTCCCATCATTTTCACCATCTGGGATTTAACCATTAACTGTACAGAAAGAGATGAGCTCAACCCCAGAGCTTCATGCAAAATGATGTAAATTCCTTGAATTTCATTAAATACCAAAGTTTTTTGTTGTTGTTGTTGTTTTAATTTAGTGAGAGGAGACAGACTCCCACATGCGTCCTGGCCGGGATCAACCCAGTAAGCCCCCTAGAGGGCGATGCTCTGCCCATCTGGGGCGTTACTCTGTTGCAGCCAGAGCCATTTTTTAGCACTTGTGGTGGAGGCCATGGAGCCAACCTCAGCACCCAGGGCCAACTCGCTCCAATCAAGCCATGACTGTAGGAGGGAAAGAGAAGAGAAGAGAGAGAGAGAGAGGAGAGAGAGGAGGAAGGGTGGAGAAGCAGATGGGTGCTTCTGCTGGGTGCCCTGACTGAGAATCGAGCCTAGGATATCCACACACCAGGCTGACACTCTACCACTGAGCCAACCAGCCAGGGCTTAAATATCAAAGATTATTTTTTATTCTTCTCCATAATTATAATCTCTCCTATGAGTTACATTCCTGTGTATATGGAACCTTGGACTGTCTTCCTATTTTATACTATCTTCCAAAGAGAGAAGGAGATCATAGTCACAAACTTACTTAAAATTAGAGTCACAGTGCCCTCTACAACTCTACAGAAAGGGATCCTAATTTTAAATGCATGGATGGACTTAAGTAGATCCAAACACATCCTAAACTTGCACACGGGCCATGTGTATTTACAGGTGGTCATCTTTTTCTGCAAAGAAATTCTGTAGTTTCATTAGAGAAGTTGATAGAATGTAATGTGACTGAAGAAAGATGTCAGAAAATTAGTGATCCCCACAAATGCATTATACTTCTGTTTCTGGGGAAGGGAACTTGATTGGTTTTATTACCGTTAAAAATCAATTTCATCAGACTTTTCTTTATTTATTGTTAGACCAACAATAATGACATAAAATGTTATTTGTAGATAACACCTGTCAGAAAACATAATCAGGAGATCTACACCACTAAACCTAGCCTTCAGGAGTGGAACGTATTTTGAAAATAGTCTTCTAAAGGAACAAGTGTTTTAAAACCTGAACAAATGCCCAGGGACATGCATACTGACACATGCAAAATTCAAATTGCAGGAACAGCTCGTTGGATAGACTATATATGTTAAAAACTACAACAATGTTTGTTGCTTTGGAAGTTTAAAGATCAAATCTGCTAGCTTGTTAAACTTCCTCAAACTTCTAATATAAGAACTTAAATTTCTCAAGGAAAGAGTTATGATTTGGAGCTAAAGAAAGCAGGAGGTAACTAAATGTGTTCTTTCTGAAAGCAATCTCACCTTGGCAAAAGAATAATTGAAATCTCTGGAAGTTCTAGAAAGAAAATCTTCCAGGCCAGAAATGGCAAGTAGGTCTTCCAAGCTACTATCAATTATATTCTGAATTGGGAGGACTTTAGGGTCTAAACTGGCATTGATTAGTGATGTCTACCAAGGGCAGGGGAAAGGAGTGAGCTGGGCTAGGTGGTGCTAGCCTCTGTCTGGTGAGAGGGATGATGACCCAATACAGGCTGCAAAGCACAGTACTGTGTGATGAAAAAAGACAGGGTAGACATGGTAGCCAGGGGGAAATGAGGGTAGAAGATCCCTAATATAGATTATATTTATGGAAAAATCAGAACAAGCAAATAGAAACCAAAATATAAACAACCGAATATAAAATAAAACAAC
Organism: Saccopteryx bilineata; assembly: GCF_036850765.1. Lineage (NCBI taxonomy): Eukaryota > Metazoa > Chordata > Mammalia > Chiroptera > Emballonuridae > Saccopteryx > Saccopteryx bilineata. The sequence continues at coordinate 179,916,782 of NC_089493.1, read as the reverse complement.
AACAACAAAAAAAAAACCCTCCCCTATAAAGAGAAAAATGACTTACTTTGAAACTAAATTCATTCTACAATATATTTATGCCTTCCTTCTCCCATTCTGGCATCAGCTGAGTACCTATTATCTTCCAGGTAGAGCTGGGAACTGGAAGATCAGAACAAGAATGTCTGCCTTGAAGAGCTTGCATTGTATTAAAGGAGTCTGACTTATGAACACATAACCTCTCTTCACAGTAAGAGTTACAATGCAGGTTGGAGAAAGATGGGAGTCAAGAGGGAGAAAGTGACTCGGCTCACAGGAGTCACAAAAGTTCTCCATGAATTGGATCTTAAAAGATGGGGGGCTTTTCCATACTTGGTGGGGGGACATGGAGAGGGTAGGGATGGGCACTACAGGCAAAAGGAGCAGCAGGCGCAGAGCAGCGGTGACTGACAAGGACATGACAGTGACAGGACACAGCCGGGCCACAGGAAACGTCAAACTCCTATCCCCCCAAAATGTGACATTAATCAGATACATGCCAAAAACAGCTTTCTCAATAATGCCCCAAAAAGGTCATCTTTAGCTCAAAATCTGTTTACGGAAAGATAAACTGAATTAAAATTCATAAATTCCATTAAAAAAATAAAACAAAGGAAAAGGGTACAGCATTATTTGTGAAAAAAAATGGAGGAGGTCAGTGCAACGGGTGGGAAGGCTGGAGGTCAGGAGCGGGTAGGAAACAGCAGAGAGGACGCACGCACCAGGGCAGGATGGAACGGGGACATTGTGTATCGGGCAATTCCTCAAGGGGGCAGGGGGAGGGGTCAGAGTTTTCTAAGTGTTTTCATATTTATTCCCATCTAATCCTCAAAAAATTTCCCAAAATATATGGCATAGGCATAGATCAACTCTGCAGTTGCTCAAGGAGAATGCTAAATACGAGGAGAATGCTGGTATGAACACTTGAGAAAGTGTCACACACAGAAAAAAGTAGGAAAAAGGAGATGCGTTTCACAGCAAAGCAAAGGAGAAGAATAAACAAGATGCAGAGCAAACCTGGCATCATTTGTAGATCTAAATTAGCAGGGTAGAAGATTTTTAACCTATGTTATACTAGTCCAGTTATGAAAACAATGTTATGTCAAATTTCAGGAAACGTTAAAAAGGCCATTTTGCCATTGTCACTGATGGTGGCAGTGGCGCGGTGTGTGTGGGTGTTTTCACCTGGAAAATAAGAGCTAAATGTGTATAAGATTTTGAACATAACAACAACTCAGATTTTGTGACTTTCAAAGGCCTTGGGCAAAATTCAGCCCAAGTAAACAGACTGGATGACATCATGCCCAGAGGGAGAAACACGAATATTTTCTTCAACAACTGTCAAAGGAGACTCTGTTCTTAAAATGGTAGCTATTTGAATTAGAAACAAAATATAAAGACAAAAAGGGTGGTACCACACTCAGAAGCAGAACCAACAGCCTTTAAAGCAGGTAGCCTTTAGCACAGGGGTCAGGAACCTTTTTGGCTGAGAGAGCCATGAACGGCACATATTTTAAAATGTAATTCCGTGAGAGCCATACAACGACCCGTGTACATTATGCATTGTCCAATAAAAATTTGGTGTTGTCCTGGGGGACAGCTGTGATTGGCTCCAGCCACCCGCAACCATGAACATGAGCAGTAGGAAATGAATGGATTGTAATACATGAGAATGTTTTATATTTTTAATGTTATTATTTTTTATTAAAGATTGTCTGCAAGCCAGATGCAGCCATCAAAAGAGCCACATCTGGCTCACGAGCCATAGGTTCCCAATCCCTGCTTTAGCAGGTGTGCTTTAGCACAGGAAAAACATTCTCTGAGTAGAGCTGGGCCTTTGACATTCAGTATAAGGGACCAATCCCAAAATCAATGTTTCTTATTCTATGAGGGTAGTTTTAAGAAAGTTACTTAATCTATCCCTTCCTCAGTTTGCCATCTGTAAAATGAAATAGCCCTATGAGAGCTACTAACAGAAGTAGAAAGAAAAAAAAAAGACCTCTGAAGGGAAAATGAGACTCTATCACAAATAAGACTTTCTGAATGAATGATATGTCTCATGGTATGGTATAAGTGCTACAATTGAACAAGAAGTCACATAAGAATTTTATCATTTCTTTAGCTCCATCTGTTTGGACCTGCATATTCCATGCTTGAACTGATACTTATATATAATGGTCAAACATGCCTAGAGAGTGTTCTTGCATCACCATTAATTGCTAGTGTATTTAAAATTAAATAAACCTTGATACATGGTTAAATCTAGGCTAGTCTCAGGTGTACGTGATCCAAGCTTCCATCTTACACACCAGGATATCGAAACCCAAGAGTCAATAGGTTATCAGGCAGATGTCAAGTAGCAAACGTGGCCCCAACCCCTCGCTCCCCAAAGGTGCTCAGCATATAGTGGCTAAATAAAGAAGCAAACAAAGCCAGCTGTGGAAAGCTACCCTCTGGATTTCCCAGCAAGATGCTTCTCCTTTCACAAGAAAGTGGTTCTGCGAATGCCTTCCTGTTTGACACTGAGATACTTATTATCGGAGGTGAAATTTCAATGCATGATGAAGGTCAGAGGAAATACAGTAAAAGCTGAAGGAAACCATGAGAAAAGGGCCATTCTAAAACTTAAGTTAGCCACAGTTCTGCTGACAGGCTGGAGAGGACCAGAACATATAAAAACCATCGTTTCCACATCCGGGGGAAACAGACAAGCACAGGGGCGATCCACATAAAAACACTATCACGTGCATAAAGTGTGAGTCAAGTTGTACTGATGAGAAAGATCCCAAGGGGGGAGCACACATTTATCCACACGCAGACACAGCCCTCTGACAGTATCTGAAGGGTTCCTATCTGGAGCCAGACACCTTCCCACACCTGCCGGTGACAATCAGAAACAATGACAAAAACTATTCTCAAGAGCAGTGGCCCTCTTCTGACCGTCTGCTAGGTACTCAAAGATTCTCCCCTTATCCAGCAGGTTGGTAATAGACTAACTTGGGCTCTAGTGAAAATAGTGCTGTTAGCTGGCATCTATTTGTCATCTCTCTCCGGCTTTTAAATTTCACTGTGGGAACTGAGACCTTAAAAAGCACAGCACAAATAAAGACGTATGCCCACGTCTCATGAAATTAATGTGACAGTATCAGAAATTGTTGAGGTGTCGGAGAGGAATTCAGCTCCTCAGCATTTCTCTCCAAGACAATTAACCTTGTTGATATCCATTAAATGTGGAAAGTAGTCTCCACCTCCCTTTCAGTCACTCTGGTCAGATAAAATGTAACAACCATATTTAATGACAGTTTTTCCTCCACACAATTCAGACATATTAATTAAATGCTTTTTTTTTTTTTTTTTTTTGGCCACGGGGTCAACTTCTTTCCGAGTTTCTAAATTCTTATAATAAAACAGATGCCATTCTCTGTTGTTTTTAAAGAAAACTACAGCATTTTGCTTTCGGCTGAAGCGAATGCACAGATACACCGTGACTCCGAGGCCATGTGAAACAGGGGATCGTGTTCTTTCTTCCTTAGGAGAGCCATCACTCATATGATCTCGAAAACCGAAAATAGCAGCTTACTATTTAGACAGGGATTATAAAGAACCAGCGCATACTAGCACTTGACAAGCATAATTTTATGTAATCCTTACAAAGTGAATCAGGTAGTCATGGGAATCATCCCCATCCCACATATGCAAAAACTGAGGCTAGCAGTGGGTCAGTGACCTGCCATTGGTCATCGACCCAGGATGTGGAGGATTCTTTGCTGAACCCATGCAGTCCCTCTCTAGTGTTCTTTGTCAAGTGACACTGTCTTTGTCAGTCATGTTATAATGTTTTCTACACTGTCTGTTTTACAGTGTCTGACACTACTATTTATGTTTCATAGTCAAGAAGGATCACATGGAGAATACAGACTTGTGTTGGTGTGCTTTAAAGCAAGGGTCCCTTAGGGTAGTAGTTAATATTTGCTATTGACTTTTTATCTCCCCTCCCCAAAGTTACCAGAAATTATGTAATCCATACACTTAATAACCAATGTCTGTCCCTCACTGGCCATTCAGGGAACCTCTTCCAGGGGACAGTTGCCTGACACTTGATCTGGAATTACAAACAGAACCAAGCGCACACATGCTGAAGGTAAAATATGGCGGTTAAGACATGTTTTGGAGCCAAGTAGACTTACACTTGAATTTTGCTTCTTCAACCAAGCAATATGGTTTATAGCAAGCTACTTTGCTTTGCTCACTAACAGTTTCTACATCTGTAAATTAGGAATAATAATATCAACCCAGGTTGTTTCAAGGATTTAAACAAATGTATACACAGTCAGAATAGTACTTTTGACAAAGCATTCAATAAATTTAAGTTTCTCAGAAAGGTTTTATCCATTTTACAGACCTAATTTACATAGTGAAAGGCTTAGTGAATTTGCCATTTAATTGGTTTGATGAATGCTTATCAAGATGCAGAACATTTCCATCACCCTGGAAATGTCCCTCTTGTCCCTTTCCCGAGTCATCTCCACCACAGCAATCACTGATCTGATGTCTATCATCACTGATTAGTCCTGACTATTCTAGAATTTCATATAAATCATAAAATATTTTGGTATTTGGTTTCCTTTACTTATCATATACTATTTTTGAGATATATCCATGTCGTTACATTCAACAAAATAATTTAAGGCCATGGATGGATGGCTCAGCCGTAGAGCATTGGGCCAGCATTTGGAAGTTCCAGGTTCGATTCCCAGTCAGGGCACACAAGAGAAGCAATCATCTGCTTCTCCACTGCTCCCCCTTTTCCTTCTCTCTCTCTCTCTCTCTTCCCCTCCCAAAGCCATGGCTCAAAGGGTTCGATCAAGTTGGCTTTGGGCACTGAGGATGGCTCCATGTCCTTGCCTCAGGCACTAAAATAGCTCAGTTGCTGAGCAACAGAACAATGCTCCACATAGGCATAGCATTACCAGGTAGAGGGCTTGACAGTTGAATCCCAGTTGGGGCACATGCAGGAGTGTCACTCTGCCTCCATACTTATCACTTAAAAAAAAGGTCTTGAAGTTGACTAGTGTTCCATTTTACAACTAGATCAGAGTTCATCCATTTTCCTGAGTTGGTCATCTGAGTTGCTTTCAGCATTGGATATTTATGAATAAAGCTATTATAAACATGTGTGGGTAAATGTTTTTAACCCCTCTGGATACCGAGGACTGAAACTGCTGAAAGTTGGCATGGACAGTTGTTAAAACTTTATAAGAAACTGCCAGATCATTTTCCAAAGTGGTTAGAACATTTTAACCTAGTACTGTAGGAAAGTTCTAGTTGCTCAGTACCCTTGTAACTTTTGGTATTTGGGGTCCTTTTAACTTTAGCTATTCTGATAGGTATGCAATGGTATCTCATGGTACTTTTAATTTGCATTTCCCTGACATCAAACTATGTAAAACATGATTGCTTCTGTGTATTGACCATTCTATATCTTGTTTTGTGATGTATCTTCTTGCATATGTTAGAAACATTTGTTATTAATATTTTCTCCTAGTGTGTAAGCTTTTTTTCTTCCTTTTTTTTGTGACAGAGAGAGACAGAGAGAGGAACAGATAGGCACAGACAGACAGGAAGGGAGAGAGATGAGAATCATCAATTCTTCATTGCGGCACCTTAGATGTTCATTGATTGCTTTCTCACATGTGCCTTGAGCCAGGGGTAAGGGGGCTACAGCAGACTGCGTGACCCCTTGCTCAAGCCAGCAATCTTGGGCTTAAGCTGGTAAGCCTTGCTCAAACCAGATGAGCCCATGCTCAAGCTGGCGACCTTGGAGTTTCAAACCTAGATCCTCTGTGTCACAGTCCAATGCTCTATCCACTGTACCACCGGCTGGTCAGGCTGTAAGCTATTTTCTTAGCAGTGTATATTTTGATGCGTAGATACTCTTAATTTTCCCAAAGTTGAATTTATTTTTTTCCTTCTACTGTTTGTTCTTCATGGTCCTTAAGAATACACCTTACACAGACTGAAGCTATTGTTAAAGCTTCCTGGTTTTTACATATAAGATTCTTTATCAGAGGTCAGGGAACAGATTTAACAGTGGTTTCCAAATTTTATCAAGGAATCTAAATTATCTGGTGAGCTTGTTTAGAAACAAATCCTTGTACCTCCCTCCAAGAGGTCCGATTCCTTAAGTTTGGGGAGGGGCCGGATCGTCAGCATGCCGAACAAGCTGAGGTGATGCTGATGAGGCTGTTTTATGGGCCGCGCTTGAACAGCACCGGCTTAGAAAAATTAAACGGCTTTTCTAATGTTCATGAAGAGGCTTGTTCGCCTTTTCTAAAGTCTGAGCCCATGGCCACTCATTCAGACTGTCTTCCTTTGAAAAGACATCAGGAAGCACTGTGTGGCAGATTGATGGACCAATACTGCCCCATTTCCTTCTCCCTTCCTGGAAATTGGGTTGAGGTCTGTGAGCGGGAACACACATATATCTCTACCCGCTATAGCTGAGCCGAGCCCCGCGAAGAACATGCCCTGTGTCCTCTGTCAACAGTCAGGAGCTTTATTTCTCCCTAAAGGGTTGACTGCTCTCTAAACCAGGAATATTTTCATGGCCAAGTCCCTTAAAACTTTCTCTGCTGAATGTATGTTTTAAGTATCTGGCATCTAGGCGAATATTCCTGACAGCTCACCAGCATTCTGAATTAAAGATCAACACGCTCGGCCCTGGCCGGTTGGCTCAGCGGTAGAGCGTTGGCCTAGCGTGCGGAGGACCCGGGTTCGATTCCCGGCCAGGGCACACAGGAGAGGCGCCCATTTGCTTCTCCACCCCTCCGCCGCGCTTTCCTCTCTGTCTCTCTCTTCCCCTCCCGCAGCCAAGGCTCCATTGGAGCAAAGATGGCCCGGGCGCTGGGGATGGCTCTGTGGCCTCTGCCCCAGGCGCTAGAGTGGCTCTGGTTGCAACATGGCGATGCCCCGGAGGGGCAGAGCATCGCCCCCTGGTGGGCAGAGCATCGCCCCTGGTGGGCGTGCCGGGTGGATCCCGGTCGGGCGCATGCGGGAGTCTGTCTGACTGTCTCTCCCTGTTTCCAGCTTCAGAAAAATGAAAAAAAAAAAAAAAAAAAAAAAAAAGATCAACACGCTCAAAGCAAAGAATGCAGTCGTTGAAATCCCAACCGAAACCCCTAAGCTTCTCTGGGTTTTGAGGACAAGCAGAGGAGAGCTTCTTAGCCTTCCCTTCCCAAAGCAGAGAACTGCACAGCAACCACTCATTATGTACAATGTTTCTACTTGCGTCAGGACGCCAGAACAGACCCTGGATGCTTTCTTCTTCCTGGTGGTTAAAATACCTATTTAGCCTTTGAAAGCATGTTAATGGGAAATGAATTCATAAATAGTATTTATACTTAAACTGCTTTACAGATGCACTATGATTCAAGGAGCGAAAACAATCTAGTTTCTTTATAAAAAAAAAAATCCTTGAACAAAGGGAAGAGAAAGGTCTATTTCAAATACTACTCTCCCTTCTTCATCAGCCACGCAGCACTCTGAGTAGTGTGAGCACTGAGACTATCAAAGAGCAGTAATTTCTGCATGGCTTTGGAGAATTTTACAAAAATTAGAATACACACACACACACACACACATATACATGCACTTCATTTTCAAGGAAGGTCTATCCATGCTCAGCTGAAAGTATGCATCACACTAAGTCCAGCAGTGAGACATTCGGAGAAGAAATAAAAGCAGGCCTGTGGCTGGGACTGATTCCATCAGCGCTGGTCCTCTACCCCGTACAAATGTCGTCATATGTGCCACGAGGAGGAAGCCAGCCCAACAACTTAACTACACTGTTCTCCCAGCTCCCAGAAGCCTTTGGGTTATAAAGGGTTTTTTTTTAAAGGAAATTAAAATGAGAGCAAATAAGTTATCAATGGGATTGTCAGAGACATTACACGCTTTCCCTTGAATGTGCCATGCAGTCCCAAGCTATTAAACCACCCTGTCCTGCTGCTTTTAACCAGCAACATATGCAGTCCTCCTATTCCATATGGTAGGGCACACAGATTGCCAGCAAGTCTGGGAATGAGTCTGCCCCCTGCCCCTTCCTAGCTACGTGTGTGTGTGTGTGTCTGTGTGTGCGCACACGTGTATGCGCATGTGTGACAGTGTGAGTGCATGGGTGACGGGGTGAGGACATTTATTAAAGGCAGGGACAGTGAAGTAAAGGAACAGCGTAGAGGCAGCGATAGGAAAGGGACTAGGCAGTGCTCTCCTTCGGCTTCCTAGAAACATAGCAAAGAAGTCAGCCATGCTAGGCTGCTGTCAGCTCACTGGGAAGTCGGGGTCACAGTGACAGAACTGAGCCATAACAGGGGCTGCTGCTGCTCACTGGAAAGTCCAGGACAGAAGCAGCAGCAAGAGAGAGCCCAGGCGGCGCTCTGCTTTGGCTTCCTAGGAAGGGTGTAGGAAAGCGGTGAGCCATGCTGGGCTGCATGAACTAAGAAGTAAGTGGCAGAGGTGAGCTACGGCGGGGCTGCTCTGGCTTCCTAGGAAGGGTGTAGGAAAGCGGTGAGCCACGCTGGGCTGCGTGAACTAAGAAGTGGCAGAGGTGAGCTACGGCGGGGCTGCTCTGGCTTCCTAGGAAGGGTGTAGGAAAGAGGTGAGCCACGCTGGGCTGCGTGAACTAAGAAGTAAGTGGCAGAGGTGAGCTATGGCAGGGCTGCTCTGGCTTCCTAGGAAGGGTGTAGGAAAGAGGTGAGCCACGCTGGGCTGCGTGAACTAAGAAGTAAGTGGCAGAGGTGAGCTATGGCGGGGCTGCTCTGGCTTCCTAGGAAGGGTGTAGGAAAGAGGTGAGCCACGCTGGGCTGCGTGAACTAAGAAGTAAGTGGCAGAGGTGAGCTATGGCGGGGCTGCTCTGGCTTCCTAGGAAGGGTGTAGGAAAGAGGTGAGCCACGCTGGGCTGCGTGAACTAAGAAGTAAGTGGCAGAGGTGAGCTATGGCGGGGCTGCTCTGGCTTCCTAGGAAGGGTGTAGGAAAGAGGTGAGCCACGCTGGGCTGCGTGAACTAAGAAGTAAGTGGCGGAGGTGAGCTATGGTGGGGCTGCTCTGGCTTCCTAGGAAGGGTGTGGGAAAGAGGTGAGCCACGCTGGGCTGCGTGAACTAAGAAGTAAGTGACAGAGTGGAGCTACGGCGGGGCTGCTCTGGCTTCCTAGGAAGGGTGTAGGAAAGAGGTGACCACGCTGGGCTGCATGAACTAAGTAAGAAGTAAGTGACGGAGGTGAGCTACGGTGGGGCTGCTTTGGCTCACTGAAAAGACTGAGAAAAGGGGGCCTTGGAGACAGGGTCAGGGGTCAGCCCAGGATGAGATGCCAATGCCTGTTGCTCACCTGGTTGCAAGTCTCCTGTGGACCCTTCAAGTTGAGGAGAGAAAAACAAAGATGCCCACCTGAAAGGGGGAAAAGGGTGGGCGGGCAATGCTTCAGAGAGAACCCACCAAAATGCCCTTTTCACTTTTCTCTCCTTCGGTTTCCCAGAATAGGCATCCCTAATCCAGATGACTGTCAGCTGTACTTGTGATTTATTTCCAAAGCTTATAGCACAAAGCCTGTCTCGCGATAAGAACATTAATGGTGGGTTCTGTAGTACTCTCTTCTTTTCCTCCTTCCATTTGTCCCTCTCTTCCCACTCCCTCCATATATATATGAGAGTGAAAGAAAGAGTAATGACACACCACTCAAATTATCTCTCTATATATTAATTATATGTATGCGTGTATGTTCGGGTGGGTATGCATGCGTGCACACACACTTATCACTGTAGTCAGGGGAAAAAAAAGTAAGATCTCTTGACTCCAACTTTGAGTCTGCCAGCATGGGTATGTATCCCAAAGAAATACAGAGACAGCTCCCCCAAACACCTTGAGATAGAATACAAAGCTCTGCCGACGTTTCCCGGGGACACCGAACACGGAAATCCACTGTGTACCCCATAGCCCCGCGAATCTACTCATCCCTCGAGTTGGAGTCTGATCACATGGGCCCCGGCCTCAAGGCCTCTCCTCTTTCCATCAGAGATGGCTACACAAACCTCCCCCCTTCCTTTTTCTCGCTTGCCCTCTGGTCATCTCTTTATTCTGGAGACAATGCAGCCTTTAGTTTCTCCCACTGTCTTTGTCTCACCATATCCCGCAAGCTGATAGCAAAAGCAAAGAACCACTGCTTACAAGAAGGAAGGGAGAAGGAAACGAGGAAAAGAAAAGGGCATGAGAAGAAGACAAGGTTGTGCAAATGATAAATATCTTTACATGTATTTGCCTTAAAAATAAGATGATCAGAGTCACATGTTCATACCTTAGCAGTCCCAATCTTCTTGAGTCTTGAACACAGAATCAGGGCAACATCAGGGCTGAGATAGTCCCCTCAGGCCAGCACCAAAGAGAGAGTTTCTTAACCTCCGCTGGGGGTCCAGTACAGCTTTCTTGAAGTCCCGGAGAATGGAGGTTTCTTCCACGTCTACAAATAAATCACACGAAAAAGAAGATATTAATTAAAAAAAAGAAATGCAGAAACTAAAATACAACTGTGATATTAAATGGAAGGTTTAAAGAGACTAAACAAAGATACATTAAATTCTGATTGGCATAAAAATTCACGACACCTGCATGTCTTGTTTAGAATCAAGGAATCATACAAAATTAGAAAAATCAGAAAAAGCCATAGAGTATATCAAGACTGGAAGGTTTTTTGAGGACATGACTAGCCAAATTTGCTCATTCAGTGTAGAGGGAAACTGAAGATCAGTGAGGAACAGTGACTTCCCCATGATGATCCATTACTTGTGGCACATTTTGAGCAAATCTTTAGTAAACAGAAACAAGGTGCTTAATGCCATGATCGATGCTAAAATAAGGCGAGGGGACAATGCCTCACTTCTTCATCTTTTTAAAAAAATTTTTGATTGATTTTAGAGAGAGGGGAAGGGAGGCAGATGAAGGAGATGGAAGAGAAGAAGGAGAGAGAGAGAAAAAATAAAAACACTGATTTGTTGTTCCATTTACTTATACATTTATTGGTTGACTTTTGTATGTGCCCTGTCCAGGGATTGAACCTGCAACCTTGGTGTGTCAGGAGGATGCTCCAACCAACTGAGCTACTCGGTATTGGCATCACTTCTTAATCTTGAGATATTTCCTTCACTTGGCTTCTGAGATACCAAACTAGCCTGTTACCACTGACCACTCTGTCTTGGCTACCTCTGTTAGACTTTCTGGTTTATTCCTTCTCAAAGGCAATTCTGTTCACCCTGTGGGTCAGCCCAAACCCTTGCAGTCCACCTTGACTCCTTTCTCTCATGCACACCCACATCCTCCACGGCATCAGCAAATTCTGGGGTACTACCTTCCGAATCCCTCCGGCCCCTGATCACGCTTACCTCCTCCAGCACTGCTACCCCAGTCCAAGGCCTCATTACAGATCTACAAGGCTACCTAGCAGGCATACTCAAGCCACGGCTGGCCTTCTCACTGGACCCCTGAGTAACACAGTGACACTTTCCTGCTCAAAACCTTCTGTATCACACAGAATCAAAGCCAACGTCATTACAGTAGCCCCAAAGAGCCCCATAATACAGCAGCTCTGTTACCACTGTCTTTGCCTCCCCCCCCCCCCCCATCCCTCTCCAGCAATGCTGGCCTCGCCATTCCTCAACATGCCTCTGACTCTACTTGAGGCTGAGGCTCTCACAGTTCCCTTGATCTGGGATGTTCTTTTCCCCTCACTGTTTCCCAGCTTTGTTCCAATGTGAACTGTTCAGGGAGACAGGCTCCCATATCCTGAGCAGTCAATCATTATTTTAGAAATGGTACAATGTTAAAGAAGGAGGTTTTGGGGTAATCATAGATTTCTCATCCTGGTTGCACCACTATGACCCTGACCAAGACACTCTCTTTAACTATCCTAATTCTTTTATTTGTTTATAAAAGTGGGATGCTAGAAATAACCAACCCGTTAGAATGTTTACGAACATGAAATGAGGCAACACAGTTAAATCATTCATGACTGTGCATGCCATGAGTACTCAACAAATGTTTGCTGCTCTTCATTGTTGATTTTTACTGTCACGGGCTTACATTCTGCATGGTACTGCATAATTGTATCTACCTGCATTACACTCCCCACCAGACTTTCAATCTTTCTGTTTTGCATCACATGGGATGGCTTCTGTGGCCCTGGGTGAACTCAGGCCACATTCTCTGAACCCTCCCCAGGCTCAGGCAAGTGTCATTACCCCAAGTGTCTGCCCCCACTTTCTGGAGGCAGAACTTCATAACACGAGAAGCTAAGCTTTTCTGGTTCCCTCCTCGCCCTCTTGCTGATGCCGGCAATTTGAGGATGATCTCGGTCCTCACATTCTAGCAGGCTGATAATCATCAGGCACCAGTCTACAATTATTGCTGCGTTCCAGAGCCAAGAAACACAACTCTGAAAGCAAACAACGCTGTAATTCTGCACAATGATAGATGGAGTTATTAAAAAAAACTGTGCTGCTTTGAGAACTCAAGTCTTCAGTCTATCCCTCCAAAAATGCATCTTTCTTTCTTTTTTTTTTTTTTTTTCTAACTAATATTAAGAAACTGTCCGTGTTTGGTAGTAGCGACATAAAATTATGTCACCTACCTTTCAGGTTTAGTTATAGTACAACCTAATAAAAAGTTACGATGCATCAGGAAAAACTTACAATTCATTCTGAGTCACTGAAGGGGCTTGCTCAGAATGCATTTCCTAACAAGTGTATATTGAGCACATGATATTTGCCTTGTACTTTGTTAAAGACTGGGGATATGGGAGGGAATATTAAGGACTTTATTTGTACCCGCATGAGAATTTCATTCTGGCATTTCTTTGTCGTCTATAATTTTCTAACTTCTGCCCAGACATGGGAAGACAAACTCCTACAAAACTGTTGCTTCACCCCACTAGTGACACAGGGTGTGCCGATAGAACGAGCCTAATTTCTGCTCCACAGAGAAGGAGAATTCTGTAAGTCTTGGTTTTCTCAGGAGACATGCTCATTTTCTTCATTTGCTCCTCGCACATAGCTCCTTTGAGCCCATCCTGGTATATGTCCCTCCTCCTTCAGCCAAGAAACAAAAAGTGTTGTGCGAACCCAGATACACTATCCATTAACAAGATGCCACATGGACGGTAGGGCGGAAGGGGCACCGGGTTCAGAGGACACAGCTTCACGGATCAGCTTTCTTTTGAAATCTTTGGAAACCGTAATGAGATTAATGCAGTTATATGGCAAAATATACTCAGAAAGGATACGCTAGAAATATCGTCCAAGAGAAGAATATCAAGAAAGAACAGCACACACCTTAAATCACAGTGTCTGCACGAGTGGAGTGCCTAATCACACGAGTGGGTGGCATCTCTGCCCATCAGCCAGCCTTGAACATGGCAGGGAATATGTCATTTTTCAAGAGGTATCAATTAGCGGCTGCCCTGATGGCAGAGTACGGACCATACCTCCCTAATGGCTGGGCGGCACTGAAAATGATTCCTGTGATCACAGGCACCGATCAACAGGTATACCCAGACAGTCTCCCGAGAGAGGCAGGCATCCAGTGAAGGTAGGACTGGGAGATAAGGGAGTGACATAAAGCCATTAGGAACTGTAAAATGGATCATGATGAAGGTTTAGAAAGTGTGCCGGCAGAAATGGTGAATTACAAGGTCAAGTCTAACTACGCCAACAGGGTAGGGTTCTCTGAGAACTGGAGAAACATGGCCGTAAGGACTTACATTTCAAGGAGAACTGTGATTTCAGGTATACCTCACACACCACGTATACAAGGCCAGGCCTCACACACCTACACACACAGTGTCCATATAGCCAGCGATGCTTTACCATATGTATATGACATCCACTTGCATATGAGGACGTTGAAGTGTGGAGACATTAAGTAAAGTTGATTGCAATCACTAAACTAGGAAGTGACAGTCAGGATTCAAACTCAGCACCCACCATGGAGCTGACTGGTGTTCCCCAACCGTGCTGAAAAATCACAACAGATTCTTCCCCGGGTTCTGTGTCTGATTAAACCCAGTTCTGGTGCTTGGCAATGCCACGGTCTGAACGCCAGGGGAGAACGCAGGCTTCCAAGAATGTTAACTGTGAAAACTAGCCGAGCTCAGTCTCAGCCAAGAAGAGTGAAAGTATCCAGATGGGGAGGACACATTTCTTCCAAAGCCACAGAGCAGGTCACACCAATCATTGCAACAGGGGCTTCCTGGGCAGCAGAGATAGTAGCTGTGCTGGGTCTTGGTTTGTAAAAGAGTAACGACATTTCCTCCTAGTTGACTGAAACGATGCTGGGCCATTGAAATGGACACTCCCAAGGGGGATCTAGCTTCTCCTCTGTAACCGGAATCAGTTTAATACGGACCCTCCAACACAATATTAAAAGGCTTGCCTGTTTATTCCTAATCTGAAACTGAACAAACTGACCAGATAGGGAACAGCTAAAAAGAGAGGGGGGAAAAATCCACGCCACTGGATTTTAAGGATTACAAAAGACATCTAGTGATTTTTAGACACCAGATCTCTTGCCAATGCATTAGCCCCTTATTTCATTAATGAGTCAGCTTTTTAAACTGAAGTAAAATCAAAGGGAATCCGGGGGGGGGAGGGGAGTCCCTGAACATTATAACGGCATTTTAGAAAATTTTCTGGCATCTGGCTTCACTGTGGACATGTATTCTTCTTGATAGTTAATGAAATGTTTACCTTAAATTTCATAATGTGGGCCAGACACTGGTAACTTGTAGGTAGTGACCATGGCAGCTTACAAGATGTGCTTTTACAATCCAGGCCTCGTGGAAGCACAGACGCCCACTGTTTCCCATCTCTACAGGCACTTATCCACTATCCCTCCGATCAGACATTTGCTATTTTAGATATTTAGAAATCCAGGTCCACCTTTTGCTTTAAAAAACATTGGTCTTTGTCACCAGCCTAATAACAAGTATGTATACGAGTTCCCTAAATATATCACTATCTGCATAATTCAGATACTCGGTCACAAGTCCTCGTAAACTTCCATGCACGTCTGTGAACTAGCATACCACTCAGATACCAACAATGTACAATGCTGAAAACCACAATGGATTCTTTCCCGGGTCTTGTTTCCAATTAAACCCAGTTGTAATGCTTGGCAGTGTTATGGTCTGAACTCCAAGGAAGATCTCAGTTTTCCAAGAATCAAAACCAAGGATGTACAATAGCACCAGGCTACTCCACATGGCCTCAGGTAGCGACAGTGGCTGTTCTCTGCTGCCTCAAACAGACAACAGATAGCTGAGTTCAGCATATCCTCTCTCTCTGTAGCCTGGGGATAGACTTGGACCACATGCTTAGATGGACCAGTGACTAAATTACCATGGGCTATTTTAAGTGGCAGTTTTCCCTGTATTTCCTGATACCAACAAAATAAAATGATTAGAAAGTATCACCTCACCCTGAGAACATTGGCCCCCAATTTCCTATTCCTAGTCACACATGTAATTTAGATCCATAATATTATACCGCCCTGAACACAAAGGAAGACTGCTCAGCAAAAACCTGTTAATTCTAGGAGACTGCCAACAAGGGATTATTTTAATGCCTTGGTACCATGAACCCCAAGGGTCATCCTGATTAAAAACGTGAGATCCTTGCCTAGGTTTGATTCCTAGCTCTGCTAACCACTCCCTGTGTCATTGTTATTTAACCTCTTAGTTAGTGCTTCATCTGCACTGTGGAGAATCATAATAATACCTACCTCAAAGAGTTCTTTGTGAGGAGTAATTTTAATACAATGGTGCTATGTTTGAATTAATACAATGTATGTGTATTATTCATTCACTGTGCTTTGAATTTTCTTTTCTATTAAATTAGCATGATAGCACCCCAAATGTCTCTTTCATACACAGGAAGGAAAACAGTAATATGTGTGACAATACATTGATGTCTTGCTTACTGGTCTGAGTCATGGAGAGTCACAAACTCAACGGGTATCATGTCTATTGCTTTGAGACATAGAGTAGGAATGCAGCACAGAGCCAGGATGCAGACAGAACTTTTGTGCATGGACATAAGCAGGTCATTGATTTGTGACCCTTTTCACTGATTGATACCCAAATGAAGCTACATCATTTCCTTGCTAACTCTGTGGTGGCAAACAGGAAAGGATGGCCTAGGGAATGACCATGTCTCCTGCCATGCCAATGTGTGAGGTAAACCCAAACAATACAGGGTATGTGGGATTGATTATCATTGTGCAGGGGTCCCCAAACTTTTTACACAGGGGGCCAGTTCACTGTCCCTCAGACCGTTGGAGGGCCGCCACATACAGTGCTCCTCTCATTGACCACCAATGAAAGAGGTACCCCTTCCAGAAGTGCGGCAGGGGGCCAAATAAATGGCTTTAGGGGGCTGCATGCGGCCCACGGGCCGTAGTTTGGGGATGCCTGGATTGGGAATCAAGACAGAGTCTCTGAAGCTATTATTTATTGAGCTTGTATGTGCCAGCACTATGCTGAGCGTGTATTTGCTCACAAAATGCTTCCCATACATTAAGGGATTAGGGTTACTAGGATTCCATTTTTCATATGGGGAAGTTGAAGGCTTAGAGTGTTAAAGTAACTTGGGCAACATCACAGAATGTTGGTTGGAACCCAGGAGAGTCTGAGTCCACCATCTCAGCTTCCAACAACTGTTATATTTTTTCCTGCTGATCGGGCCAGGTGAAACAGGTAAAAGGATTAAGCAAAAACAAAAACAAAAAACCTCAGACATATAACAGTGTGGCAAATACAACAGGAAAAAGAGGGTGGGGGCAAGTAGAAGATGGTAAAGGAGGATAAATGGTCATGGAAGGGATTTGACTTTGGGTAATGAACACACAATAAACAGATGATGTTATAGAATCGTACACCCGAAACCTATATAATTTTATTAACCAATGTCACCCCAATCAATTCAATAAAAATTTTAAAAAATGAACTCATCTTTGTGATAAAAATTGTAACTATGTTTTACCAGTTTGTTATTTATCTTTTTACATTGCTTATGCAATTCTGTGACAGGTAATCATTTCATTTCACAAGAGCAAAGAGCTAATAATATTCCTAATATAAAAAAATCTTCTAAAGACAAGAGATGAAAAACACCAATTATTGTCTAGAAAAATTGGCAAGAGATATAAACAGGAAGTTTAAAGAAAAAAGAAATGCAAATAGCCTATGAACTCAACAACACACATAATAAAAGAATTATAAATTATGGATAGGAAAATTAGAGCATCAATGAGAGTAATAATTGCAAAGGATTGAAACACCAAATTCAATACATTCAAGTATTTGAATGCATGAGTTTATAATGATGCTAAGAAGAAAAAATAAAAAAAACAATGGTCACCTTTGGAAGATGCTGGAAAACCAAATTATTATTTTGAAAATGGTAATTTAAAAAAATGAAGCATTTGCACTGCTTTTCTTTTTTACTTATAATCAAATACTGATGAAAGGGAGTTTCCATTTGTAGTAGTTCTGTGATCCCTAATCAAATAGTAGATCTAGGTAAAAATTATCAATGGCTGCTAACACCACAAAAGAAAGAGATTCCATTTGCCTCCTGAGGGAAGCATATAGCTTCACATAGGAAATAATGTAGCCCAAATCACGTACACATGAATTCAACATGTATGCTTTCAGGAAATGCGAATGACTGAGGAATTTGCTATACACATCTCAGAGATGGAATCAGTGACAGACTGCGGGGCCGTCTACAGGACAAACAACTCTATTGGCTTCAACAAGTAGATTACGTGGAAAAATGACGGAGAGTGAGGAAGGACCTGCGAATTAAGAGAGACTTAGGAGATATAAAAATCAATTCTAAAGGATGAAAGTTAGAGCTTGACTTAACATAAGATGGAAAAAACTTATCAGTCATTTGAAAAGTGTATAGATATTTAATAAAGATAATAATTAGTATATATTTAGTATAATAATGACATTATTGTATTTATAAAAGGGATATCATCTTTTCGAGAAGAAAGCTGAAACACAAGAACACGGTGCTATGGGTGGGAAGTAACATCAGTGGGGGCTGGGCCGTGTGTAGGACAGGACTGCCAATACGCTGGTAACTCTAGCCGCTGGCTTCTGCGAATATTAGATTCCATTACCCTGTTCCTTCTACTTCAATATGTTTTTAAACTTTTCCATAATAAAATAAAAAGAACTCGTTGCCAGGTACAAGCACACATGGCATCTGTATGATGAAGCAAGTTGACGAGCATGGTAGTAGTTTTCTTTAGGGGGGAGGGTTATGTCTGATTTTGACCTCTTTAATTTTCCTTTTTCTCTGTTTTTTGCCTTTATGAGTGTGACATATTTACAAACAAGTGAAAACTTTATTTTCAAAATAATCTTCTCCATATGAGGCTGCAACCATCAATATTTCATTGTTTAAGTAATTAAGCAAATATTGTTAAAACCTTAGGATTTGCTAAAGCTGGGTGGTAGCACACAACTATTCAATGTACCGTTTTTTCCTTAATGTGTAAAATGCAACATTATATATAAAAACATTATAAAAATTGAAAATGAAATGGCTGCCTTGTTATCTCTGTTAGGTCACCTAGACTACTTTTTCTTCATAATAACTTCTACCAGTCAAGTGTGTCATACAATGTTGAATACTGGTACTTTAAACCACAAGTGTAAGAAAGACTTTCAGAACAATTTCCAAAGAATTGTATAAGAGAGTCTAGGAACTGGCCCTAGGGAGAAGTCTACAGGATAATAGTCAATCTATACCTTTTAAAATATTTTTATTTTTAAAGAAATAAAAATATGACTTGTAATTCATTACAATGAATGGATTTTACTCTATTATTGTTAAGTAATTAGAAAAAAAAGTCTTAATCATATAGTTAAAAATATTTTGGAGGAAAGAACTGGACAGGGCCATAGGGACCCATCAGTTGAATCCTATCATTTTCACAGATGAGAGGATTATGCCTTGTCTAAAGGCACCGAAGAGGTTGGGGTCTGAAGGCTGACAAGATCCTAGGTCTCCAATGCTCAGTTCCATCTTTTATGACCACGTCATACCACATGGCATCTTACCAAACACTTCTATGACAGTGGCAAGATTACAGACCTGTATTGTATCTATTATCAGAAAACTGGTAAGAATACGTAAGACATAGAATGAGTTGTGGTGTTGGGAAGGAGGGGATGACATTTATATAGACTATTAGAGGAGTTTCAGGCTAACAGCAAAACTGAGCAAACAATACAGCAAATTCTCATGTTCTCTGTGCTCCTACACAAGCAGCCACCCCCACCATCAACATCTTGCCCCAGAGTAGCACATTGGTTATGATAACAATCACTTAAAATCCATTCTTTACCTTAAGATTCACTGTTGGTGTATATTCTGTGGGTTTTGACAAGTGTATCCACTATAGTAGCATCATACCAAACAGTTTCACTGCCCTAGAAATCCCATGTGCCATCTGTTCATCCCCCACTTCCTGCTCCCTGGGAACCACTAATCTTTCGACTTTTTCCATAATTTTACCCCTTTCAGAATGCGACAGAGTCGGAGCCTTTCAGATAGGCTTGTCTTTCACATAACAATACACATGGAAGTTTCCTCCATGCCTTTCCACGGCTTCCTAGCTCATCTCTTTTCAGCACCCAGTAATATTCCATTGTCTGGATGCACCACAACTTATCGATCCACTTGCCTGCTGAGGAGCATGTGGGTTGCTCCCAAGTTCTGGCAATTATACGTTAATCACCTGTAAATACCTGTGTGCAGGTTTTCACGTGGACATGTATGCAACTCCTCCCAGTTATTTCCAAGGAGTGTGATCTCGGGATCGATACAGGTGAGTTTAATTTTTTAAGAAAGTGCCAAACTGTCGTTAAAGTGGATGTATAGAGGCGTCTAATCTTTTTTTTTTTTTTTTTTTTTTGTATTTTTCTGAAGCTGGAAACGGGGAGAGACAGTCAGACAGACTCCCGCATGCGCCCGACCAGGATCCACCCGGCACGCCCACCAGGGGTGACGCTCTGCCCACCAGGGGGCGATGCTCTGCCCCTCCGGAGCGTTGCTCTGCCACGACCAGAGCCACTCTAGCGCCTGGGGCAGAGGCCAAGGAGCCATCCCCAGTGCCCGGGCCATCTTTGCTCCAATGGAGCCTTGGCTGCGGGAGGGGAAGAGAGAGACAGAGAGGAAGGAGGGGGGGGGGTGGAGAAGCAAATGGGCGCTTCTCCTATGTGCCCTGGCCGGGAATCGAACCCGGGTGCCCCGCATGCCAGGCCGATGCTCTACCGCTGAGCCAACCGGCCAGGGCCAAGGCGTCTAATCTTAAAAATACACACCTGAAGTGAAAAAAATCACACCTAATCAATGTTATTCTAAAAATACCCTAGGAAGGCAGCATACTGACATGACATTATAGATCACAAAAGCCACTTGGCTATGAATTCTGTGAGCGCAGGGACCTTTTTAGTAGTTCACTGTATTACTAGTAGGGTTCCTAGTACCCAGGACAGTGCCGGTATATATGTTTGCTAAATAGATAAATCCTAAGGAAAAAACTCCTTCACTTAGTTTTATAGCAGACAGTTGTTTGGTTGAACAAGTGAAGACTCATCGTAGGAGCCTAGTGGTATAAAAGGTATTATTAAGCAATAGAATCTCTCTCATTTAGACCCAAGTCTTCACCCTTTAAGAGGTCTGAAGGACCGGGTCTCACAGCCAAGCAGATCTCAACCTCTTCTCTTACACCTGGTGCCTGCGCTCATTGCAAAGAATGTGGGGCAGAATCCTCTCCACCACTGAAATAGTCCTCTCTCAATCTGCCACGCACGTACCAGTGCATTTACATAAATTAAATGCATATAAACTGAGACTCCACTATAATTGCGAAACCACTGCATTGGAAATAAGCTTTCATTGAAATCACATTAGAAACCAGAAAGATTAAATTAGAAACAGATTTAGCCCCATCAAGAGGTAGATTACAGAGAGTTTATAAAACAACACCGATATACACTGCAGGCCAGCCAAGGACCCGGCTAGGAGGAGGAGCGGCCCCACCAACCTTGACAAAGAGAGGAAAACTGTCCTCTAACTTCCAAGCCGGGACTGTGGAGTCATTCGAACCTCTGAACCAAATCCCTGCTCTGCGAATTTAAGCCTACTCATCTGGCCTCAGTTTCTCATGCTTATAAAAGAAGCAAAATACCTGTGGTTGTTATAAAGACCACACACGACAGATCTAGCACCTTGGTTTTCAGTTTACAAAACAAACACAAACTGTAAGAACAATTCCTTTAGTTTAAGTACAAAATCCCGGGACTTACAGGGTTGCTGGTCCTACGCCTTTCCCAGACTGTCAGCTTCCCACCCCAGCACAAGCAAAGTTCCGATTTAATATTGATTAAGAATCCACAGAGCCCTATGAATTACATAAATGTGCCTTAGATGGCCAGCCATTATCTCTCCCTCACCCTTCCCACCAGACAAATGTGAAGCTAAATTAGTCACTTATCATAAAGTTCTCTGAAAACATTCAAGTTGAAAGAAAGGCCCGATAATTGTTCTTAGCCATCTGGCACCAAGTCATGCTCGTGAACTTACACGAACCATTTGGTAAAAATCCAAAAATGTCTATCTTAATTTCACATCTCACTTACTGAAAAGTTCTGCGTTGAAAATTTTCTAAGAGGAGAAAATGGTTTATTATACAAAGGAAAACCAATGGATAAGACCTTGAATTCGTTCACCATCATGCAGGGAAGCTTTAAGAAAATCCCACCTCTAGCATCCAATTGAACTTAGTAAACTTCAGGCAAAACGACACGCTTTACCTGTCCAACACACGTGCACAGGTATGCACAGGTATACACGTGTAATATACACTGTAAAGGATAAACCATCATTGCTTCTATCCCCCCTAAGTCCTTTCACATGAACAGCAACATCTCCCAGCAGGAAGCAAGCAGACCTCCACCAGGCACCTTATCTGTGCTGCCCCTCCCATGACAGAGAGCCCTCCACTGACTGCGGGCCACTCTCCTCTCCCCAATCATCATGACAGCCACCCAACAAGTCTCTAATCAACTCATCAATGGCTAACCCCAATCTATTTTCTACTCTATAGCAGGAATGAATTTCTACAAATGAACCATTCCCAATCCTCAGCCTAAACTTTTCAAAGGTTTCACACGGCCCTTAGAATAAAATCCCAAATCCTCACCATGGTTTAGAAGATCTTCTGAGACCAGCCCCTACTTCACCAGTCTCATACACATCCAGCGACTACAGGACACCAGCCGTACTGGCCACCTCTCTATTATGGTTAAGTGTCATGCTCCTTCTGGCCTCAGGGCCTTCAGCATGTCAGAGGCAGAAAGTATAATTGCTACCCCACACGCTCTCAAAAAGAAAGATGCAGACAGATGTGATGAGCATTGTGGATGACATGGAATCTTTTTTTTCCTCACTCATGAGAAGGTTGGGTTCATTGGCCCAGTTACGTTCTAGGGATGTAAAGTCATTTTCCTCCTCCCTTTAATAATGGAATATAGCCTATTTGCTGGAATCATATTTTTAATAGCTTTTTCTCATATTAATGCTCTCTCTCTTATTATTCCCTCCCCACCCCACATCTCAGCCACTTCTCAACGTATTTATCCTCACAATGTCTGTAGGCTGGAAACCTGGATGCTAAACTCCTCCAGCAGGTTTGGAACCAACTGAGCCACTCCCCTGGAGTAGTTAAAACATTACTTATATTTCAATGGTTTTATGACAAGTTCCAGGTTCTAGAAACTACTGGATATTACTCTAAGAATAAAACATTACAGACAATTACCCCTTAGAATGGAACAAATCATTATATTAATTTGAAGAGTTATCTTGGATATGGAGGAGAGAGAGCACTTATTTGAAGAACATAATTGTTAATGTACACGAAGAAAATTCATTTCTGAGAGGAAACAGGAGAACAAGGAACTGTGTCATGTTTTCTGAACTTCATTATGCTAATGCTAGTAACAGCCTAATGCTGTACTGTCTCCCAAAGCCCCCAGAAAGAATTACACAAAGTCCACTTTAAGGAAAGGAAGGAAAAGACATTATAGATGAATGAAAAGTATTTTCTTAATATTTTTAGGGTAGGATATTGGGGAATTATTTGAGAAGGAACTTAAAACAAATAAGCTAAAGTAGAAATATGGCTATTAGAATTGCAAGGGAAGAAACATGATTTATCAGTGGTCAGAAAACAATCGGTAATAGTAATTCTAAAATCCAAGTTCCATTCATACGCATCAACTCATTTCACCCTTCTAACTTATTATTAGGAAGGTTCTATTATAAACTCCAATTCACAGGTGGGGAACACAGCCACTAGCTCGAGGTAGCAGTGCTTGGACTTGAATCAACGTGGTCTGGTTCCAGAGTCCACACTCGTAAACACGGCACTGAGCTGCTTCTTATATCGTCTAGTCAGACACAAAGGGATATGTTAAATATCACACTTTGCCATTGATCCCCAAAGCATAGGTGAGTTAGCACCTCCCGATAATGCAGGAACAGAAACTCATATTATTGTATACATGAAGAAAACTAGGTCTTAGAGATCTTCTGATATACCCCAAATGATGCAAGATTTTCTGATTCCTAATCTCTAGGTGTCCTCAAAGGCCATGCATGGCTTCATATTTGGCAAACGTGTATGGAGTGACTTTGAAAGACTATTCTATGTTGACACTGGGCAGTAAATTGTTTAGCAGAGTAAGTACAAGGTCCTGTGGGATTACCAACTGATAACCCTCGCCCTGGTGTCAGAGAGAAACTTTCATAGATCCGAGGCTGAAGAGTGTTTATCTGAATAAAAACAGAAGAAGGAAAAAGACATGAAGACCTTTCTATGCAGAAGAGCCTCAGAGAGAAAAAAAGTGCTTACAAAGAACTTAAGGAAGTCCCACATGAATGGATGAGGTACACTTCTTCAGGATGAAGCATTATAAGCAATTATGATAGAAAACACATTGGGATGAGACCACACAGCGCCGCCCAGGCTACAGTAAGGAATTTAAACAGATTAAGCTATTACTAAAGTTAAAGGAAGAGCAAGACTTGTAACTGGCATGGCTCCCCAACACCTCCTGCATCCCACTCCACTGAGCTACCCTACCAGAGGGAAGTCAGAGAAGAATCCACAAAACTGAATGAATGAGATCAGCACAGGGGCAGAAAGGAAGAGGATGAAGCCAGCCAGCCAGCCAAGATGTGAAGGGAAAACAGAGAAGAATAAATGTGTCCAAAAGGAGTTGCTTCACAAGAAGGCAATTCTAAGCGATGAGAACAAGAATTTATCATGCTCTGTTGAGGCTAGCTAGCATGATCCACATGTTAAATTTTCAGGAATTTCGAGGCTGGTTGTTAAATTGCTAGTAACTTGAAATCAGATGTGATGGGAGTATTTACACTCTGAACGTTGTCAATAACTATACAGTAAGACAAGACTTTTCTTTCTGGAAAGCTGGTTTAGCAGTACGTCCCTACCTATACTCAATAGAATTTGGTGTTATTGTCATTGTTAGAAAAAATAGGGAGAATAATACAAAGAAGATACTGTTGAAATGTCCCATTTCTCTATGGGTTCTTTGTGTATTGGAAAAGGTAAGAAAAACCTGAAATAATAAACCACATGATACATTTTATTGGCCCGTGTTAATTTGACACACTCAGAGTAAAGCAAAGTACTGAACTTGATCAATCCTTAGATCCTTGAGCTCCTATCCATTTGTGAAGAGACACAGATTGACAAAATGTACTAAATAAAAGCAATACAATTGCTTAGGAAATGAAATAAATTTAGTATAAATTTCATCTGTGGATCATATCAATGCCCTCAAAATCCTAAAAGTAAATATGAGCGGCACTACCAGTCTTGGTAACTAATTATACAGATGATTTAACCTGAAACCACAGATGAGCCAATAGCAGTTCTATGAATCCCCTGCAATTTATGCGAAATGTGTTGTTATTTGCATTTTCCTAAGGAGAAGGCCCAAGGCTTCTGATCCAAAATTGTTAGAACCAATGTCTTATAGACTTATCCCAAGGTACACTGTTGGGCTGATTGAGGTAGCTACTGCCTGTCTTCTAGAATGGTATTTTAAGCTCGTTGTAATTGACAATTTTATTTGCTTTTTATTTTTATTTTTTTTAAATTTTCTTTAGTGAAAGGAGGGGAAGCAGAGAAAACTCCCCCATGTGCCCCAACCAAGATCCACCCAGCAAGCCCACTAGGGGGTGATGTTTTGCCTATCTAGGGCCCTTGCTCTGTTGCAACCAGAACCATTTTTTAGCACCTGAGGCAGAGGCCATGGAGCCATCCTTAGCACCTGCACCAACTCTTTCTAATTGAGCCTTGACTGCAGGAGGGGAAGAGAAAGGAGAGGGGAGGAGGGGTGGAGAAGCAGATGGGCGCTTCTCCTGTGTTCCCTGACCGGGAATTGAACCTAGGACATCCACATACCAGGCCGATGCTCTATCACTGAGCCAACTGGCCAGGGCCCAACTTTATTTACTTTTAAGAATTCTTAACGGGCATTAGAAGTAATAGGCAGTGACTTTGGAAAGAAGAAAAATAATTCTGGGTAGAAAAACAAAGTAAAGTGACCACGCACCACATAGAGAAAAATCTCTTATCATACTTAAGCTGATAGGATCTTTAACATGGAGATTAAACATTGAGGGAAAAAACTATGTTCTCTAACCAAAACAGGGGATAAGCAATAGGATATACATCCTCCCCCCCCCAAATTTAAGTCTTTTATCCTTAAGATAATGGATACACTAAAACAATACATCACAAAAATTGGAATGGTTAAAGATAAATGTCAAAATGTTGTGTTCTCCAATACTCAGCATCAATAAAGGGGGGACTGACTTCACAGACTGCTCAGTGGACAAGAAACAGAAGCAGTGTGGCTATCTCCGAAAAGAGATTTTTGTGATCCATCTGCCCATTCTACTGTGCTCCAGAATTTTCCTTATAGCGGAGTGCTTCAATCTAGTGAGCAGTTCAGTAGAGATCACTGGTCAGTACATGTTTAACTGCGTACCAGTAGTTATGACTACTTTTAATTGAAGATCAAAAATGTCTGTAATTCAATTAATTATCGCCACATAACAGGGTCTATTTTCTACTCATTCATTTTGGAGCAGTGTAGTCACAACATACGCTGTCATAGATGAAAACCTGTGTGACAGACTTCTGTGGAGCTGGTTTCAAAGGGGAAAATATACCTGCTTGACATCTCTGGGAGAACACAGCCTCCGTATCTTTCTGCTCTGTATCTTTCTACATTCACGTGGGTTCTGGAGCACACCCTGACCTCCCTCAGGGCCCCCTTTCTCCATCACTACTCTCCCACAATCTCAATTTTCACACAGCTAGCCTTTCAAATCAAGTCATGCCAAATGGCTAACCATTCCTTTAAATGACCTCAGTTCTGGGCTTGGGGTTCTGTTCCTATACATAAGCTGATCACCTTAAGCGATCTAGATCATTGCCTATAGTTCCCTACACAATAACATTCTGACCAAATCCTAAGTGATCCTTTACAAGGAGAAAGGGAAAGGGGAAAAGAAACACCCCACAGTGTTTTAGCTCTCAATTTAAGGTAGAAGACCCAGAAAAACCATTTAAAATATGTAAGCGGTGCTTGGAATAATTGATTTGTCTACATGTATCACAACTATTTCCCTTCATGTTTTTGTAATGAACCTGATCATTGAAAAACAAATTTACGTTTGTTTTCTGTGTCATTATGAGCTGGGCTCATTTGGTGCGGAAAACCTACAGTTTAATTGCTTGATTTAAATTTGGCTAGTAGAACGCATACTGAAACATTACTCTTTTAATTATGTTAATTTATAACTGAAAAGCTAAAATTACAAAGGCAATAGCATTAATTATTTACTTGCCCATTAAAGCTGAATATATATTACCAAGCTAATTGGTTTCATAAGTCTGCCAAAAAAAATTAAAAACAAGCTTGTTCCCTTATGTATATGAGAAAGGTACGTCTATTCTCAGCAGGTTACTTATTTTTTATTGGATTAATATGAAAATATGTGTAAAAATAGTTTATCTCAACAATATTCCACATACCTTCTTCCTTCCAGGGATAAAACGCATTTTAAAGAGAAAAGGTAGGAGCAGAGGGAACCGCCATTCATTCGATGTGTGTCATTCTTTACATGCATTATCTCATTTAATCTCAGAACAGAATAAAATACTCACTAGCATTATTTCCTTTCAGAAGATAGAGAAACAAAGGTTCCAAAAGATTTAAACAATGCTGTCAAGGCAAGAAGCAAAAACAATCAATCAAATTCAGGACAGACTCTAGAAGCAACCAAAGTCTTACCGCTTAGCCACCCTATTGTAGCACCTGCTACTCACAGCAGACTGTGCTTGCTGACTCAGTATGATTCCTTAAGGACTTGAATGTCAAAATCAAATTACTTAATGAAAAATTCAGTCATAACCCTATTTGGACATTGGCATAAAAAATAACCAGAAACCACAATCAAAAATGTACGGAAGTGCCTGACCAGGCGGTGACGCAGTGGATACAGCATCGGACTAGGATGCAGAGGACCCAGGTTCGAAACCCCAAGGTCGCCAGCTTGAGCGCAGGCTCATCTGGTTTGAACAAGGCTCACCAGCTTGAGCTCAAGGTCGCTGGCTTGAGCAAGGAGTCACTCAGTCTGCTGAAGCCCCCCCCCCCCAAGGCACATATGAGAAAGCAATCAATGAGAAACTAAGGTGCCGCAACAAAGAATTAATGCTTCTCATCTCTTCCCTTCCAGTCTGTCTGTCCCTCTCTCTGTCTCTGTCTCTTTCTCTGGCTCTGTTAAAAAAAAAAAAAGAAGAAGAAGTACAGAAGTCACAGATTGCTAGGTATGCCTCAGTGACCTAAAACCAGAACAACAGAAGAAAAACATCTGCTTGAACTATACCTGAAAAGTTGAATTTCAATAGTAGACATGTTCCTCCTAGACAGCAACTCAACAAGAGGACTTCCAAATTGAAGATTATAACACCTTTATCAGCCCTGGCTGGTTGGCTCAGTGGTAGAGCATCAGCCTGGCATGCAGAAGTCCCAGGTTCGATTCCTGGCCAGGGCACACAGGAGAAGCGCCCATCTGCTTCTCCACCCCTCCCCCTCTCCTTCCTCTCCGTCTCTCTCTTCCCCTCCTGCAGCCAAGGCTCCACTGGAGCAAAGATGGCCCGGGCGCTGGGGATGGCTCCTTGGCCTCTGCCCCAGGCACTAGAGTGGCTCTGGTCGCAACAGAGCGACGCCCTAGAGGGGCAGAGCATTGCTCCCTGGTGGGCAGAGCGTCGCCCCCTGGTGGGCGTGCTGGGTGGATCCCGGTTGGGCACATGCGGGAGTCTGTCTGACTGTCTCTCCCCGTTTCCAGCTTCAGAAAAATACAAATGAATAAATAAATAAATAAATAAATAAATAAATAAAATAATAATAAAAAATAACACCTTTATCACCACGCGATTGGGCATAGTGGGAAAACCAAATGTGAACTGGGGTAAGAAAGAGCTATGAAAAGTATCAAGCATAATGCAAAGCCAAGTTAGTACCATTAGTGTCAGGCTGTTTTGCACCTACATCATTCCCACGGAATTCGCTCTGAGCTGATGTGGGGACTACAGCTTGGTTGTATTCTCATATAACCAGGCTTAGAAAATTTCTCTAACATATAATACGTTTAGCCAATTTTTGGTCCAGAGAAAAATTTTAATAATATACTCTAAATAAGGGATAATGAGCAAGCAGTCTTAAATTACTTAATAGAATATTATAAAGCAAGAATGCTGGGGTATAATAGAAAGGGTGGTAAACATTTTGATATATTAGGAATGCTGTAATTGTTGTTTTCTTTAGGCTACTAAGAAAAGTCACACTTTTTTTTTTCTTAATTCTAGTCACAGAAAAATTTGTAAAAAGTTAAAAACTCTCCTATTTACGTAATACGTATTACAAAAATATTTACTGAACATGGGCTGGGACTATTCAAAGATTTAGTATTAACAGGCTTGGGAATATAATGAAGAAAAAATTGCTATGAGGTTGCAATCTCACAGGTGTTTGCCCTACAGGTGACACCAACTCACACAGTTTCTCACTCAGAGACACAGACAGAAAAAGAGAGACACAGAAACGTACCGACACCTGTGGATTAAATACTAGTAGAAATTGTCATTTAATCAAACATTATGGTCCTATTCTATCATTATTCTTGAATCTTTTTTATCCATTACATTTTTTTCATCTGACTTGCAAATAGGAGTCACCAAAACAGAGGATTTCCCTACAGCTTAAGTTTCAACTAGAAACTACAATGTCTTGTAACAAATATACCAAAGACAGAGATTTAAAAAAACTGGTAAGATGTACTTTTGGTTATTTTTTATTTTATTTTATTTATTCATTTTAGAGAGGAGAGAGAGAAGGGGGGAGGAGCTGGAAGCATCAACTCCCATATGTGCCTTGACCAGGCAAGCCCAGGGTTTTGAACCGGCAACCTCAGCATTTCCAGGTCGACGCTTTATCCACTGTGCCACCACAGGTCAAGCACTTTTGGTTATTTTTAAGTAATTGAAGAACATTTACCAAAATGGCAAATGGTAGACTTCAAAAACTGTAGTTTGAAAATATAAAAGCGATAGATAGACAAGTGATTTAAGGAAGAAATCGGATTCAACAGAGGGGGACATCTGCGGTTAAGGCAAAATGACATTCCTATACCCTGAGCATCACTTCCGTGCTAAACCAGGATTCCCTCCAGCAGAACACACGGCCTTCCCTGGCTTCTCACACTTTCCTATTCCGCTCATGACACACTGTGAAGAGCCCACGTGAAATTAGAGATTTCACTGCATGGACCTCTATAGGCCCTAAATGGATTAGCTGGAAACGATACATCTTGTGTCATAGAAAAATGTCCCATTGAATCCTCGATAGGCTGGTCCATAATCTGAATGCAGTTATATTTTCAGCACTTTGCTTCTAAAAACCAAGGTAGATTGCCACAGCGCTTTGAAAATACAGGTATGTAAATTATTATTTTTTAATCTCTCAATTATCAATAGAGTCCATCCTTCCCTCTCCTTTGTAGGTTGCTCAATTAATATTTGTTTAAAAATGATTTACCACCCCCTAATTTATCTTTTTAAAGGTTGGGATTTTGACACCTGACAGACATAATTAAAGAAAAGTACCACTGCAATAGGAAAAAGTCAAAACACCCAATAACTAGATCCCAGAATGATAATCATTCTTGAGTTTCTAATAACAAAAATAATAGCTCCTATAAGGAATAAAGATGTCCACCCCCTAGTGGGCTTGCAGAGTGGATCCTGGTCAGGGCACATGCAGGAGTCTGTCTCTCTGCCTCCCCTCCTCTCACTGAATAATAATAGTAATAAAGATGCCTAATGCTGCTCATGTTATGCTAAAGTAAAAAAGCAAAAAACATTCATTCATGTACACATGTACTAGAGACATCTGATATGTAAGACTTGTTTCTCATCTCCTTGATAACGATGTTTTGACATTCCCAGGAGATAACGCTCTGATAAAGTATAAAAATCATATCCCTTCCCATGCTCTTTCTGTGTTAAGCAAACTCTCTTCTTTTGTTGGCTTTCTGAAGGTATTAAGACAGAATAAGTGGGTTTTGGGTTTTGAGGGGCTCTCCACTGATCAACACGCTAACTAGAGTGTACCATTACTCAACCTCATAATACTCTCAGATAAACAACTTTGCAAGAGCAATTTTGCAAAAGCAATAGTTTTTAGATCCCCCCCCTCCAATATCTCTTTGCCAGCAGCACATGAATGCATCATTGGGAGACTGCTCTGCTGCAATATGGGGCCATGCAGATCAGAGACAAGTAGAGAGTCAGAATATACATATAGTCTATTATATATATATGTATATACATATTTTATTTATGAAAACAAAGTAATAGTTTTCTGAAAATCTTTACCACATACAAAAATATATAGTAAAGACAGACTTTTTCCACGGTGCACATACTAGTATAAATAATAGGTGGGTGTATTAGTTATCTATTGCTGCATAACAAATTACTACAAACTTAGGAGCTGAAAGCAACACATCATCTCACAATATTTATGAGTTAGGGATCTGAGCACAGCATCTTTTACAAGGCTGTAATTAACATTCTGGTTAGAGTCGGGGTCCATCAGACACTCAACTATAGGGTAGGATCCACTTCCAAGGTCATGGGGTTGTTGTAGGGATTCATTCAAGTCCTTGCAGGCTATTGGTCTTCCAAGCCATGTGCATCTCTGTCTATGGCAGTTTGCTCCAACAAGGCCATCAAAGGACAGAATCAATAGAGTTAAATCTGCTAGCAAAACAAAAAGAATCTCTTCTATCTTAATCACTGCAGTGGCATCCCACCACCTTAAACATATGCTATTGGTTGTAAGCAAATCACTAAGCCAGTTCATTTGTGAGGAAAGGAAATTGCATACAGGAGGTGGGATCACTAGGTGTTATCTTAGACCTTCATGCCACATTGGCTGGTCTATAAACAAATATGAAAGTTCATTTCCTGTTTATACTTTGACAACTCTGATTTATTCACTTACTATATCATGACCATCCACCTATTCCAGTACAGATCTACTTTATTCCTTTGAATAGGCAAATAGTATTTACTTTACATATTTAGTTAGTTTCCTATGCTGTATCTTTTTAGAAGTCTCCATTTCTCCTTGGCTTTTTATGTACAGCCCCCAGATAATGCTATTTAAAAGTGGGAAAGTTAAAGGGACCAAAATAGAAATGAAGTTTCCTCACTTTACTTGAAGTGGTAAAATTTTGTAACAGTAGACGGTTAAACTATTTTTTTTTTAGTATAACAACACGCAGAGCAACTACTACAGAAAGATACACCCAAACACACTATAAATAAATCAAGATAAAGTTCTGAAAAAAAAAAAGTTCAGCTAACCTGTAGGAAGACAAAAAAATAAAATAAAAAAATAAACAGAAGCTCTGGCCAGATAGCTCAGTTGTTTAGGGTGTTGTCCTGATACACAAAGGTTGCTGGTTTGATCCTCGGTCATACAGCAACAGATCATTGTCTTTCTTTCTTTTCTTTCTCTCTTTCTCTCTTTTTCTTTCTTTCTTTCTTTCTCTTTCTTTTCTCTCTCTCTCTCTCTCTCTCTCTCTCTCTCTCTCTCTCTCCCTCCCTCCCTCCCTCCCTCAAATAAATTCTACTGGTCTATGATATTTTGCACCTCAAATGGACAAATATGGAAAAGGCTCCAGGTTTTGAAACAGTGAAAAAGATCAGCTTAGGATTCTTAGGAAGCCCAAAGCCTACAAACAGCTTTTGAATTGCTGATCATCACAGTAGTTTAAATCTGAAAATGAGTTGCAGGTTGTCAATGATAAAAAAATATGCCCTGGCTGGTTAGCTTGGTTGGTTAGGGCATCATTCCATAGTATGGAGGTTGCTGGTTCGATCCCCGGTCAGGGCACATACAGGAACAGATCGATGTTCCTGTCTTTTTCTGCTCCCTCCCCTCTCTCTCTCTAAAATCAATAAAATAAACATTAAAAAAAATTAAAGAAAATGAGGAAAAATAAGATGATCCAATGAACTATTCAAATTATTCTGGCCAGCCACAAGAACTCATTGACTCAGCCTCCGAAATTTTTCTCAAACACTTTGTACTGTTCCCAACACTACCTCCCGAATACCTACCTTAATCACTCATACTTTGAATATTAATTACAAAGGACTCTTAATTAGTCTCCTTTGGTTACCATTTTTTTCTACCCACCAAAATCCATCAGAAATTTCACTGTCCTGTTAGAATTATCAAGTAGTAGTAGAATTAGTCCACCTCTCTATTCAACCACCTTTAGAAAAGTTTATTAAG
Source organism: Saccopteryx bilineata (assembly GCF_036850765.1). Classification (NCBI taxonomy): domain Eukaryota; kingdom Metazoa; phylum Chordata; class Mammalia; order Chiroptera; family Emballonuridae; genus Saccopteryx; species Saccopteryx bilineata. The sequence continues at coordinate 179,883,673 of NC_089493.1, read as the reverse complement.
TCTTGAATCCCAGTGTTCCTAGTCCCTCAATTTGACCCCAAGATAACAGTCCACTCCAACCTCCATCATCTCTCAATATTCAGTCTCATGTTCACACCATATGATCTGTGTATACTGTCCCAGGCACTTGGGCTATAGTCAAGATACACAAGGTCACTGCACATCTCGTCATTTGCATTATGGTTGCAGGAAACAAACAATAAATAAGTAACTACATAAAGCAGACAATTTCAGATAGCCAAGGCCATCAAGAAAATCAGCAAGACTGATCACGTATCAGCCCTCCCTTCCTCTCATGCCCATCTCAGCCTCCTTTAGTGCAATCTCTTTCCTCCCATTCGTTTACCTGAGTCCTCCTCACCCTGCAAGACCTCTCTGAGTTTCCTTTCTCCCTTGAAATGTCTCTTCTGATACCCTGACCTTCTCCACCCCGGTCCTTAGTAACTTCTCTCTTTCATCTCAGGTTGTTGACTTTTTAAGCCAGCCTCCACGGAGCCTCTAAACAACTCTCTTCACCGAGCATATGAGACTTTCAAGTACGAAGTTATATGAAGAAAACAGCTGTGGCTAAGAGCACACAGGACACTGACAGTCTTCCCTGGTTAAATCCCTTTGTCATATCTTGTCTACTGACTTGGACACTATGCTATTCAAGGGCTGAGAACATGTTCTCTTCTATTCCTCACAGCAGTAAGAACTGGATCTCTAATTCGTCAACCCAGGGACTCTGCCCAAAAATTTAGAGACTGTGGGCAATCATGTGATATAATGGAGGTGAGGTCAGATGAGATATAGGAGAGAGGCCGTCTCATCCTAACTTTGTCATCTCTTCCCTTCTGAAATTTTCTACAGGTCAGGGTCTTGAATTTTACTTAGGAAATTAAAAAAAAAAAAGATAGAAAAAGAAACATGAGGGCAGTATGGCCATATCCTATGGAATTTTACACTTCAAGAGGCATTTCAGACCGCTGCCTGCTAGAGACGAAGGCTGAGAAAGAAAAGTTGTTGCTTGGTCATCTGTCACAATAAGACTGTTTTTTTATTAAGGTATATTTGACATTAGATACATTAGATATTAACCAAATACCTTTCAGCTGCAGATTTCTATAATTAAGTTATTTTTAACTCTAGACATTTTGACATAGCTTGAAAAAGTACCCACCACATGTCCCCTGAATTTGTCAGTAGGCTACAGAATGACACAGATAACCCACTAGATATTTCTGGCCTTTGCTTCTTACTTTCCTTCACTTTAAAAGTGAATTTCTCCTGCTCCCAGTTTTCTACTTCTAATTAATTATCTAACATCAGTTCAGTTACACACGGTCAAACTACCTACCACCTGGTGCGGCTCACATTTATACTCTGATTCCTCTGCTTTAACAGTACCCCTTGAAAATAGCTTTATTTCTAGTCAGGGGTTCCAGTCATTAACAGTCATGCGACGAGTTCATTTTCAGATCTTTTCTTCCCTTCCTTTAGGGCAGAAATTAAAGCTGTGGGGAATTGTGGTTCTCAGGATACCAGTCCTACTCTATGAATTTCAATACATCTTCTAGCCAGTCACATTAGGTTTTTCTGGTCCACAATAGCAGTTGGGCGGTGACGGATACAATAAGATACAGCGGTAGAGCACTCACAGTCTACTAAACAGAACACAAAGGGTGATGGCTTGGCCCAGCCCCACTTAATAGGTCTAAGAACTTTCCATGAAAATAAGGTCCTTTCCTCTTAAGTTCTTCCACGTGTATGCTGAATAATTGCAAGTTCCCAGACTAGCACTTGAGTCAGGGTATGAGAAAAGCATCTTTGCTATTCCAAGGAAAGATTTGGTTTCACCTTCTAGGGTCAGGCATGAAAACAACTGTAAATACTAAACGAAACGAGGAAGCAAGTTTATAGGAAGCAGGTTCAGGAATGAACTAAGATTTAATTAACTGCCTGTATCTGTTTTCTTTTTTTTTTTTTTTTTTTTTTTTTATAATTTTATTTTTTTAATGGGGTGACATCAATAAATCAGGATACATATATTCAAAGATAACAAGTCCAGGTTATCTTGTCGTTCAATTATGTTGCATACCCACCACCCAAAGTCAGATTGTCTTCTGTCACCTTCTATCTTGTTTTCTTTGTGCCCCTCCCACCCCCTATCCCTCTCCCATTCCCCCCTCCCCCCCGTAACCACCACACTCTTATCAATGTCTCTTAGTTTCACTATTATGTCCCACCTACGTATGGAATAATACAGTTCCTGTTTTTTTCTGATTTACTTATTTCGCTTCGTATCATGTTATCAAGATCCCACCATTTTGCTGTAAATGTTCCGATGTCATCATTTCTTATGGCTGAGTAGTATTCCATAGTGTATATGTGCCACATCTTCTTTATCCAGTCATCTGTTGATGGGCTTTTTGGTTGTTTCCATGTCCTGGCCACTGTGAACAATGCTGCAATAAACATGGGGCTGCATGTGTCTTTACGTATCAATGTTTCTGAGTTTTGGGGATATATACCCAGTAGAGGGATTGCTGGGTCATAAGGTAGTTCTATTTGCAGTTTTTTGAGGAACCACCATACTTTCTTCCATAATGGTTGTACTACTTTACATTCCCACCAACAGTGTATGAGGGTTCCTTTTTCTCCACAGCCTCTCCAACATTTGCTATTACCTGACTTGCTAATAACAGCTAATCGAACAGGTGTGAGGTGGTATCTCATTGCCGTTTTGATTTGCATTTCTCTAATAGCTAAAGAAGATGAGCATCTTTTCATATATCTGTTGGCCATTTGTATTTCTTCCTGTGAGAAGTGTCTATTCATATCCTCTTCCCATTTTTTTATTGGATTGTTTGTTTGTTTGTTGTTGAGTTTTATGAGTTCTTTGTATATTTTGGATATTAGGCCCTTATCTGAGCTGTTGTTTGAAAATATCATTTCCCATTTAGTTGGCTTTCTGTTTATTTTGTTATCAGTTTCCCTTGCTGAGCAAAAACTTCTTAGTCTGATGTAGTCCCATTCATTAATTTTTGCCTTCACTTCTCTTGCCATTGGAGTCAAATTCATAAAATGCTCTTTAAAACCCAGGTCCATGAGTTGAGTACCTATGTCTTCTTCTATGTACTTAATTGTTTCAGGTCTTATGTTTAGATCTTTGATCCATTTTGAGTTAATTTTTGTACAGGGGGAGAGACTGTAGTCCAGTTTCATTCTTTTGCATGTGGCTTTCCAGTTTTCCCAGCACCATTTATTGAAGAGGCTTTCTTTTCTCCATTGTGTGTTGTTGGCCCCTTTATCAAAAATTATTTGACTATATATATGTGGTTTTATTTCTGGACTTTCTATTCTGTTCCATTGGTCTGAGTGTCTATTTTTCTGCCAATACCATGCTGTTTTGATTGTCGTGGCCCTATAATAGAGTTTGAAGTCAGGTATTGTTATGCCCCCAGCTTCATTCTTTTTCTTTAGGATTGCTTTGGCTATTCGGGGTTTTTTATAGTTCCATATAAATCTGATGATTTTTTGCTCTATTTCTTTAAAAAATGTCATTGGAATTTTGATGGGAATTGCATTAAATTTGTATATTGCTTTGGGTAATATAGCCATCTTGATTATATTTATTCTTCCTAGCCAAGAACAAGGTATATTCTTCCATCTCATTATATCTTTTTCGATTTCCCTTAACAATGGTTTATAGTTTTCATTATATAAGTCCTTTACATTCTTTGTTATGTTTATTCCTAAGTATTTTATTTTTTTTGTTGCAATCGTGAAGGGGATTATTCTTTTGAGTTCCTTCTCAGTTGTTTCATTGTTGGCATATAGAAAGGCTATTGACTTCTGTATGTTAATTTTGTATCCTGCGACCTTACTGTATTGGCTTATTGTTTCTAGTAGTCTTTTTGTGGATTCTTTGGGGTTTTCGATGTATAGGATCATATCATCTGCAAAAAGTGATACCTTTACTTCTTCTTTTCCGATATGGATGCCTTTTATTTCTTTGTCTTGTCTGATTGCTCTGGCTAGAACCTCTAGTACCACATTAAATAAGAGTGGAGAGAGTGGACAACCCTGTCTTGTTCCTGATTTAAGGGGGAAAGCCTTCAGTTTAGTGCCATTTAATATGACGTTAGCTGATGGTTTATCATATATGGCCTTTATCATGTTGAGATATTTTCCTTCTATACCCATTTTGTTGAGAATCTTAAACATAAAATTGTGTTGTATTTTATCGAAAGCCTTTTCTGCGTCTATTGATAAGATCATGTGGTTTTTGTTCTTTGTTTTGTTGATATGGTGTATTACATTAACCGTTTTACGTATGTTGAACCATCCTTGAGATTCTGGGATGAATCCCACTTGATCATGATGTATTATTTTTTTAATATGTTGTTGTATTCTATTTGCTAGTATTTTGTTTAGTATTTTAGCATCTGTATTCATTAGAGATATTGGTCTGTAGTTTTCTTTTTTTGTGCCATCCTTGCCTGGTTTTGGTATGAGGGTTATGTTGGCCTCATAAAATGTGTTTGGAAGTATTGCTTCTTCTTCAATTTTTTGGAAGACTTTGAGTAGAATAGGAACCAAGTCTTCTTTGAATGTTTGATAAAATTCGCTGGTATAGCCGTCAGGACCTGGACTTTTATTTTTGGGGAGGTTTTTAATGGTTTTTTCTATTTCTTCTCTACTGATAGGTCTGTTTAGGCTTTCTGCTTCTTCTTGACTCAGTCTAGGAAGGTTGTATTGTTCTAGGAATTTATCCATTTCTTCTAGGTTGTTGAATTTAGTGGCATAAAGTTTTTCATAGTATTCTACAATAATTCTTTGTATATCTACGGTGTCCGTGGTGATTTCTCCTCTTTCATTTTGGATTTTGTTTATATGAGTTCTTTCTCTTTTTTCCTTGGTAAGTCTTGCCAAGGGTTTGTCAATTTTGTTGATCTTTTCAAAGAACCAGCTCCTTGTTCTATTAATTTTTTCTATAGTTTTTCTGTTCTCTAATTCATTTATTTCTGCTCTGATTTTTATTATCTCCTTTCTTCGGCTGGTTTTGGGTTGTCTTTGTTCTTCTTTTTCTAGTTCCTTAAGGTGGGAAGTTAAGTGGTTCACTTGGGCTCTCTCTTGTTTGTTCATATATGCCTGAAGCGATATGAACTTCCCTCTTATCACTGCTTTTGCTGCATCCCATAGATTCTGATATGTCGTATTGTCATTTTCATTAGTCTGTATATATCTCTTGATCTCTGCACTTATTTCTTCTTTGACCCATTCATTTTTTAAAAGTATGTTGTTTAGTTTCCACATTTTTGTGGGATTTTTTTCCTCTTTTTTGCAGTTGAATTCTAGTTTCAAGGCTTTATGATCAGAAAATATGCTTGGTACAACTTCAATTTTTCTGAATTTGCTGATATTGTTTTTGTGGCCCAACATATGGTCAATTCTTGAGAATGATCCATGTACACTGGAGAAAAATGTATACTCAGTCACTTTGGAATGAAATGTCCTGTAGATGTCTATCATATCCAGGTGCTCTAGTGTTTTGTTTAAGGCCACTATGTCTTTGTTGATTCTCTGTTTGGATGACTGATCTAGAGCCGTCAGCGGTGTATTGAGGTCTCCAAGTATGATTGTATTTTTGTCAGTTTTTGTTTTAAGATCAATAAGTAGCTGTCTTATATATTTTGGTGCTCCTTGGTTTGGTGCATATATATTAAGAATTGTTATGTCTTCTTGATTCAGTGTCCCCTTAGCCATTATGAAATGGCCATTTTTGTCTCTAAGTACTTTTCCTGTCTTGTAGTCAGCATTATCCGATATGAGTATTGCTACACCTGCTTTTTTTTGGATGTTATTTGCTTGGAGTATTGTTTTCCAGCCTTTCACTTTGAATTTGTTTTTATCCTTGTTACTTAGATGAGTTTCCTGTAGGCAGCATACAGTTGGATTTTCTTTTTTAATCCATTCTGCTACTCTGTGCCTTTTTATTGGTGAGTTTAATCCGTTTACATTTAGTGTAATTATTGATACTTGTGAGTTCCCTATTGCCATTTTATATCTTGCTTTCTGTTAGTTTTGTGTCTTGTTTGATCCTTCTCTTTCGTTTTTCTATCTTTTGTTTTTATTTGGTTGTATTCCATACATCTTTTCTCTGTTGCTATCTTTTTTATCTCATGTGCTTCTGTGGTGGTTTTTTCAATGGTGGTTACCTTTGAGTAATGAAAAGGGTCCCTACCCTGTTCATTGTAGCGAACTATTTTGTGAGTACTTTTGCACTCCATCGTCCTTTGCTACTGTTAATCTCCGTCTTCTCCCCCTCTTTCTTTTTGTTGTTGTCACAGTTTAAATTTGGTTTTATTGTGTTCTTCTTGGAGCTTTTACTTGTGGCTCTGTTTTTTTTTGTTCTTTGTATCTGATTGGAGAACCCCCTTTAGTAATTCCTGGAGTGGGGGTTTTCTGATGATAAATTCCCTCATCTTTTCTGTATCTGTGAATGTTTTTATTTCTCCTTCGTATTTGAAGGATAGCTTTGATGGGTATAGTATTCGTGGCTGAAAGTTCCTCTCTTTCAGGACTTTAAATATTGGGGTCCACTCTCTTCTAGCTTGTAGAGTTTCTGCTGAGAAATCTGATGATAATCTAATGGGCCTTCCTTTATATGTTGTATTCTTCTTTTCCCTGGCTGCCTTGAGAATTTTTTCTTTGCTGTTGGTTTGTGTCAATTTCATTATGATATGCCTTGGAGTAGGTTTGTTGGGGTTAAGAAAACTTGGAGTTCTGTTTGCTTCTTGAACTTGAGGCTTTAGTTCTTTCCACAGGCTTGGGAAGTTCTCATCAATTATTTGTTTAAGTATGTTCTCCATTCCATTTTCTCTCTCTTCTCCCTCTGATATACCTATTATTCTTATGTTATTCTTTTTGATGGAGTCAGATAATTCTTGTAGGGCTATCTCATTTTTTTTAATTTTTGAGTCTCTTTCTTCTTCTCTCTGTTGTGCCTCAAGTTGCTTGTCTTCTATTTCACTAATCCTCTCTTCTATCTGACCTGTTCTATTAGCTAAGCTTGTTACTTCGTTTTTCAGCTCGTGAATTGAGTTTTTCATCTCTGTTTGATTTGTTTTTATAGTTTCAATTTCCTTGGACATATATTCTTTGTGTTCATGGAGTTGTTTTCTGATTTCCCTATATTGCCTTTCTGTGTTTTCTTGTATATCTCGGAGGATTTTTAGGATTTCTATCTTGAATTCTCTGTCATTTAGCTCCAAGGTTTCCAATATATTAAATTTTTTCTCCATAGATTTTTCCTCATCTAGCTGTGTTACCTCTCTTTCTTTTGTATCCATGATATTCGATTTTCTCTTCCTTAATGGCATCTGAGGGTGGTTTTGTTGATAGTATTAATGAGATTTAATAAAGAATAAAAAGTTAAAAAAAATAAAAAAATAACAAATCGAAAAGAGTTGTTTTTTTAAAAAAAAATTAATAATGAAATAAAGAAAAATAAAATAAAATAAAAATTTTTAAAAAAGGAAATTATTCCCCCCCTCTTTTTTTCCTCTCCTCTCCTCTCCCCTCTTTCTTGAGAAAATCTTGTGGTGGACTGTGAGTTATAACAAACAATGCCTGTGATGGAGGGCCTGAATTGGGGAAAAGTAATAAAGGGGCAAAAAAGAGAGAAAGAAAAAAAAAAAAAAAGGAAAAAAAATAAAAGAAAAAAGAAAAAAAAAAGAGCGTATGGACCCACAAAAAGCAAATAAGGAAAAAATTTGGGTCAAGAATAAAATGATTTGCTTTTAGGTGTTGGTTTTCTAAGAGTTATGATGAGAGGAATAAGAGGAAAATGGAAAAATGGGGGGACAAATTAAAAACTTACTATTGTATTTAGTGGAACAAGAACTAGATAATATGGAGAGCCAGGGATGGGAGCACTGCTAGTGAGTTAAAAAGGTGAAGTAAAAACCCCCCAAAATGCCACAAACATAGGTTTGAGTCCCAGATAAGATAATTTGTTTGTTATTGAGGTTTGAATGAGAGGAGATGTAAAGGAGAAAGGAAGAAACTAATATAGAGGGAGAAAAGAAAGAGAGAGAGAGAAAAAAAGAGGGAACCACTAAAAGAAGAAAAAAGAAAGGAGAGAGAGAGAGAGAGTTAAGGGTTTTGGAGTGCAACCCTCATAGAGAGAAAGGAAGAGAAGAGAAATGATAATGGGAGATGTAACACTTATGGGTAGTGTAGTTCAAGGAGAGGAGAGAGTAAGACTGGTAGAGAGTTAATCGGCCAAATTGGAGGAGGAAAAAAAAGTCTCAAGAATGAAGATAAGAGAAACAAACGAACAAATATAATAAAATGGGATAGGTTATAAAGTCTGCAGATTATTCTTGATTTTGAGAGGTTATCTTCTTGCTTTTTCTTTTCTCTCCCTCTTCCTGGTCGGTGACTCTGTACCCCGGGTTCTGCCCCTTTGGCATGCTCAGGTAGAGGTTTGCAGTTGATAAGTCTCTATGGCAATGTCATGTATTGTGCTTTATTCTCGTTGGGAGTCGAGGCTCATTAGCATTTATAGGCTCCGACAGTGAGAGAGTCCGTGTTCCTGGAGCCTTTCTCCTAGTCTTTCCTTCCTCAATTAGTAGCCTGATAGTCCAGGTATGGGGTTGCTGCTGCCTCTGCCTGGATAGTAAGAGGCTCAAATTGCTGGCAACTCCCCACTCTATTTCCACTCAGCACAGGGCTCTGGGTAAGGCTCAGTCACTCAGAGCTGCTAGCATAATCAGGCGGGCTTTCCGCCCACTCGAAGACCTCTGGCTCTGCCACTCTATCCGGTAACACAAGCGGGCGCCCACTTCCGGGGCGCTTGGAGGAAACTCTCACTCACTGTCTGCAACCAGGATATCCGGCCAGCAGTCTCACGCTCTGAGTGAAACCCCCAACCGTAGGGAAAAGTTGCAGCGTTGGAATTGAGTCTCGCTCCGTCCCCGTGTGCGGCTTTTGCAAGGCGCTGGGGCGGCCCGAGATTCCGCTTTGGCCCACACAAAGGCCCCTGACTCTGCCCCTCTCTGCGATAACACTGGCGCGCACTGCTGAGGCACTCGGAGGAATCGCTCACTCCTTATCTGCGCGCGCAAACCAGGATATGAGGCCGGCCCGGTTCCCTCTGAGTGAAACAGCCTCCAGCACGGAAAATCTCCACCGTTGGGATTAGTTCTCACTCCCTCCCGTGCGTGGCTTTCCCAGGGCGCTGGGGCTGCCCAGAGACTCTGCCCTCAGCCCACAGAAAGGCCTCTGACCCTGCCTCTCCGTGGGGCAACACGGGCACCCACTTCCGCGGCTTAGGAAGAAATCTCTCTTCCACTAACTGCGCACCGACCAGGAGACCGGGTAAAATGGCCGCTCCGCTTGTCTTTCTTTGTTTGGGTTTGGCGCGAGTGTTAGCTTGTATTGCCCGGGTTGCCACAGGATCAGTTTTTCCTCGGCTTGGATCTTCGTGCCACAGCCTGGTTTGGCCGTTCGTGCCGCAGCCTGGATCTATTCACCCCCTTTGCCCGCCTCAGTCTCCATATTCACAGTTACCAGAGAAAGCCGCCCTGTTTAGGTTAGTGAGGAAGGCGGAGCATTTCTTACTCCCTATTTCCTTCGGGGTTTGGTTATATATTTAGCCAATTTTTCACTCGACCATACCTTTGGGTGTATTGCGAAGAATCTGGAAGCTCCAAGTATAGGTTTTTCTGTTTCTGGTTGAAGATCTTGTTGAGTTTTGGGGGAGATTTATCGGTATCGCTTCCTACTCCGCCATTACTCTGACGTCATCCCCGTATCTGTTTTCTAATTGTGGTGTGGTTTTTTTTTTTTTTTTTTTCTATTTTGGTTTGGGATTTTTAACTTTAAGGTTCTAAGGTAAAGGCTTTCTCTTAGCCTTGAAGGACAGAGATTAGGCATAGTCTGTCTAGTTTGGAAAATATCGATGAACTCTTAGAAAATTTTAGCAAGAAAATATGCAAATTTTTTGCAGGGATTATAATTCTCATAGACACCTTTCCAAAGGTAATTTTGTACTGGTAATAACCACAAAAAAATTAAAATCTGTCTATAAGACTAATATTTTGGTTTAGATAAGGATAAACCCTTAAAATAGATTTAAATCAATTCTTCTGGGTGTCCAGACATGCAACAAAGACACAAGGAGCCGGCTCGCCCGCGGGGGGACGGGCAGGGTCAGGCTGAGCGCCATACAGAGCAAGCACACCGCCCAGGGCCCTTCCTTAGGCTGCCATTGTGCTTCTGGAAAAACATAGGGGCCTTCATGTCTATTACTTCAATTAAATGTATCTTATCAAAATTCTTCTATGTCACTCTTATTTTTTGAAACAAAACGAGATCGTTTTCTACCCAGTCTTTGTACTTATAATGCCCAGCTTACCCCTATTGAGATTCAAACAGAGGCTTTCAGGCTGCACATGAATCACACTTGGATTTCGTCCTATCACCCCAACCAGCGGTTCTCAACCTATGGGTCGCGACCCCAGCGGGGTCGCCCAAAGCCATCGGAAAATACATAATGCATATCAGGTATTTACATTCCGAATCATAACTGTAGCAAAATTACAGTTATGAAGTAGCCACCAAAATTATTTTTTGGTTTGGGGTCACCGCAACATGAGGAACTGTATTGCGGGGTCACGGCATTAGCAAGGTTGAGAACCACTGCTTTAAACAAACTTGATTTTCCTCCCTCTATTCCAGCATTAACAAAGCTCTAGAATTTTCCTTATCAGCACCTGGTCTCTGTATATCCAGTTTCATCTGTTCAGCTCCCAAAAAGTCTCTTACATAAAACTCTCTTAAAACACACACACACACACACACACACACACACACACACACACACACCACAGAGCTAAATATTTGAAGGACCTAAGAGACCATCTAAAGAATCTACCCTATTCGTTTGGGTCTCCAGGCCTCTGGCCTCGAATACAGGAATATGCTTTGAGCTATTCCAAACCTCCTCTACAACCCTGTCACCTTAAAATAAAAAAAAAAAAACTTAATTTTTTTTTTAATTTCAAAGAAATCTTACTGGATTTCAATTCTTACCAAATTATATTCCTGCTAAAATATTTTCAACAGCTCCCTCACTGCCCAGTGATGTAAAGCCACTGTGCTTAGCATGGTATTCAAGACTCTCGAGACTCTGAGCCCAGAGTTCCCACAGATCACGTTCCACTGCTAGTCCTGCCCGCCTTCTAGTCCATTACTTAGGTAGGAAAATGGGTTGCTTGATGCTTCAAAAATCTAACTTTGAAAATCACTCAGATTGCTGTTTCAGGATAATTATTCTGTAACAACAGTTTCTATTTGATACAGGGATTTTATACACTAACTCGGGAGCAGCCTGGGCGAACACATGACTTGAACTGTTTTGTGACAACCGTGTGCATAGATAACTGATGGTCTGAGAACATTCCAGCACTCCTTTGGGGAGGAGAGTCAAATCCGAGGTCCGTTAACAGCTAAAAAGGAGAGAGATAAAAGCTAAAAAAGTCAGTGAAGCGCTAAATAGTCGCAGGTTGGTTTAAAAGACAGGTGTAGACATTTTATTTCCTACCGACAAGAACCACAAAAACAACTTCTATTTCTGGCACGTGTACCATTCCCAGGCTCTACAGTCCTAAACCTGAGAAGGGGAATTAGCATTTCACAAATAGAGAAATCCAGGCTTAAGGAAGGCAATTCACTTTGTCATTGCTACTTAGCAGTGAAATTGCAGAGCTAGGATCTGACCCCAAAGGGTGTTGCCTCCCCATAGCCTGAAGGGTTTTAAAACATCACACTCGCTTACCTTGCTCATGTCACAGAGACACCGCCAACACACACGGCAGAAGCCAGCCAAGTCCAGGCGATGCCCGCTGCCTGCTTCTAGCCCAGTCTGGTGTTTGCTGCAGGCTTGGCTTCCTAAGGCACTTTCTCTGATGAAAGTTTAAAATTGCTTGACTCAGATGCCCCAAACCTTCCTCCCCCACCTCTCAAGTCCTTGCTTCTTCTGAAGGGGTGCATCCTCAGACGCACCTCAAAGCCTCTTCTCAAGGGTAAATTTCCTGAGCAGAGGAAGAAGCTAAATATATACGTCCTCCCTTTCCGGTTTCTCTCTCTCTCAGCTGGAAAACTATCTTAATTTAATTAACTTGTGTTCATCTAGCCCAGGCTCGGTTTGGCTTTGTTAAGCATAGACATTTTCAGCTGGGCCAATAAACAGTGGAATCACCTTCAAGGGAAAAAAAATCTTGATTTAAAAAATAAGAAACACATTGCCTAACCTGTGGTGGCGGAGTGGATAAAGTGTCGACCTGGAACGCTGAGGTCGCTGGTTCAAAACCCCGAACTTGCCTTGTCAAGGCACATATGGGAGTTGATGCTTCCTGCTCTTCCTCACTTTCTCTCTCTCTCTGTCTCCCTCCCCTCTCTAAAATGAATAAAAATAAAATAAATAAGAAACACACTTGTAGAAATTTGGGCACTACAGGGCACCACAAAGAAAATGAAAATCAATGATACTGTTACATTTTGCAGTATACATGTACTGCCAACCTTCTTTCTATGCACGGGTAGTAGATAGTTATAAAATTTAATTTTTCTCCTGGAATATTTCAAGAAGGTACAGAACTAGAAGGACTAGTGTAAAGCAATCTGTCCACCCAACGCTCAGCACAATGAAGACTCCTGGCTACTCACGGCCAACCTTATTTCCTCCCTGCTCCATTCCCGTCTCCTCTTCCTGAGGGTTATGCTGAAGCCGTCTCAGACATCCTGTTATTACAACTAAAAACATCCCTTTATGTATTTTCTAAAACAAATATACTTTTCATTCATCATAATCGAATGCCCTCATTTCTCCTATCAATTTAATAATGGTTCATTCATATTAAATATCCCTATTTAATGTTCATATTCCCAATTGCCCATGAACTATTTTGGAGGTTAATCACTTGAATTGGGATAAAATTTAGGTCCACATGTTGCTATGGATACATGTCTCTTACATGTTACCTCCTCAAAGTGTAATCAAGGGAGCAGCATACTAGCCTCACCTGGGAGCTGGTTAGAAATGCAGAACCCCAACCCCTGACACCCCCTCAGTCCACCGCACTGCACCCCACAGCACCCCACCCCTCCCAGACCTCCTGATGCAAAATCTGTATTAGAATAAGATCCCAGGTGATTTCCATGAACATTAATTAAAGTTTGAGGCTCATTGCTTTTAAGTCTCTTAATCTTCAGTAGTTTCCCACTCTCTCCCTTCAGCTTTTTTCTTCATAAATCTTTTTAAAAGAAGCAAGGTAGTTTGTCTCCTTGACAGTGTGACTATTACTAATTTTATCCTGGTTGTACTGCTTAACATGCCCCCCTGTCTCCTATATTGGAATGTAAACGGGGAATTATATCTAAAGGCTTGATCAGAACTAGGTTCGATTTGGGGGGCAGGATTACGTCCCAGCTGGTGGCACATACATGCCTGGTGCCCCTTTTTGTGATGTCAGCAACTTTAATGATCGTTCTGTAGGTCAATTGCTTTATCTGGCATGATAAAACGGTGGTGTTCTATCTTCCTCATGTCTGGCTTCAGCATTTCTAAAAGGAGCATCTTTTCCACATCAACTGTTTGATTCCTCTGAGGCATCACCTGCGTTCACTTGGGCCCAAGGACCTAAAACAACACTGGCAACTTCGTTCCCTAGCAACATGCTCTAGCAACAGGGAACTTTTACTTTGGTGCTGGAAACTAGAAATCAGCTCTTGGCTGATCACTGACTGTCCCCAGGACCTCCTGGGATAGAAGGGTACACCTCATATTAAATTCTGACTTTATTCCTGCACCTCCCCTTGCCTGGAACAATAGTGCACTTGATCTGCCATTTATTTGGAGTATGTTATTCTTTATTTGATTTATTGAGAGGATTCTCCTGTATGTTACTGGCTTGTGAAATTATTCTAATTCCCACAGCAAACCTATTCTAAATAAACTGCTGGCAAAGACAACCTAGTCTCTGAGTATAACATCTGCTGCCTCCCCAAAACAGAAACAAAGCACCAAATCATTCCAACTATTATGCTATTCAGAGGCGGATTTAATGAGGGGCGCACCAGGCAAGTGCCCTGGGCCCCGACTTCTGAAGGGCCCTGCAAAACCCCGACTTTATACTTTTTCCTAATGACTCCAACTTTGGTTTCACATGTGCATTTTAACAGTAATAGTACATATTTTTTTAAAAATTTATTTAAAAATATGGTTAGCATGTATTTTTATTTTCCCTGTCTCTTTTTTTTTTTTTTAAGGGGCCCAATATTTTCTTCCGTGCCCGGGGCCTCAACTCACCTTAATCCGCCTCTGATGCGATTGGAGCTAAAATCCATCTTTGGCAGGAAGCGTATGGAACCTGCTTCCCCACCCTTCCTGCCATATTCTCAGCAGACTTTCTACAGTCAGCCCGTTTCCGGGTGGGACACCCTCACTTGATAAAGCTGTTGGAAACAACCTCCTGCAGAAGGTAGGTATCAGTCATCACGCTCTATGGAAACTGCAACAAGAGAACTTTTCAAACTACTTCTGAAGAAAGCCCAGTTTATATAGTGGAGATAAATACCAGATAAAGAACAGCATCTGACCCCAATTTTGTCACTAACTCTGTTAAGTCTAGTCCGCACTGTCATTTATAGAAGTAAAACCTTAAATAACGTGATTTATAGATTTTCTTCCAGCTATAAAAAAATAATGTAATCTTAATAAATTTTGTACACTTTAGTGTCCTCTAAGTTCTTAAATGTTAGAGCTATTATTGTATCTGTTTATTCTTTTCTCTTCTTTTCTTTTTTTTTTTTTATTCCACCAAGCATCTAATATCGTGCTCTACTCATGGTGAGTTTTATTACCTGCATGCTGAATTAACTTTTCAGACGCTATCCTGGCTGTCGAACTGGAGTGCGGCTCTAAGTACAGAAAAGATTCATGCCCAATTAAAGTTCTACAGCTATTTACTGACTGCCTCTTATTTACAAGCAGCGTGCTGGTTCAAATCTAATTTTTCGATAAATTAGGTTTGTTAGAGTAGTAAATTCCCTATAAAATATATAGTCTAAATACTGTGCTCTGAAACCTCCTTTCTTCACCATTTAACTAAGTAGTAGGCATCCAAGAGAGATGCATGTATTTAAAACTAGGCCACTGTGACTGGCTGAACACAGGTAACAATCTTCAGATCCATATTCAGCTACAAGAACAGGTTTATCTATAACATAATTTCGAATTATGTCCTTGCTCTCATTGGACTACCTGCAGCATTAACTCAAAGGGGCGACAGAATAACAACCCAGGGTCTTCAATAAACATGTCTCCAGTTCTCTCTGATGTCATCTGGAAGAGACCCAGATTAGAAGTGTCCGCACAGAAGTCAAAGACACAGGTCACACCATAATGAGGAGCCACCTGTCTAACACATCTCTGCACAGTCTACCAGACACTTCCTTTCGTTATCCATTAAGAGAGTAAGAAAAAAGGATGAGAAGAATAAATAGCCTAAAGACTGTGTCCCTCTACGGGGAAAATAGATAAATGGAAGCAGGCATGGCCCTGGGTGAAGCCCCGGAGAGAGGTTTTCCACACACATCACCAGAAGACAAACATCTCGTAACTCCTCTGAGCATAGGACTCTTGTTTGGAATTATTCTTAACTCCCTCTCATCTATGATAAGGGGAGGTGAGAGTGGTCCAGATAGCTTCAGTTTGAACTGTACTCATAAACAGAGCGTGGGGCGGGTCGGGGGGACAGACATGTTGGTCAGAGGTTTCCGGTTGAACTTGTATTCAAGGAACAGGATCTGGCTCAGAGGCACATCGTGATTTTATTTTAAGAGAAAAGAAAAGTGTCGTGTCCCTCTTTGTGCATTCAGAACATAGTATAGAATGACATGCACTGTAAATCAAAACAATTCAAGAGTGAAGATCCATTTGAGGAACAAAAGTACTATTTGGAAATCAGTAAATTGAAACAAAATGGAAGAATGAGCAGAGGCAAGTACAGGCAAAAGAGGGAGGCCTTTGAAAATGAATTCATGTTGTGGTCAAATAAATACAAGTTTGTCCAAAGATGTTGGAGATACTCATATACAGAATATTTGTGTTTCTCTAGAATCCAAACATCCTTTGGAGTTACACTGGACTTCTGTGAGAAAGACTTAATAGAATTATCAGATTATAGCCTTGAACATTTCAAAGCCTCCAGAATTTCTATAAGCACTAGACTTGTACCTTCAACCTCTTCCTTGACATCTTCACGTGCAGCGACGGCATCTAAGAGCTCGCATGATCAAACTGAGGCTCTGATTTCCCCTTGCAAGCTGAATGGTTTTCACTCTTCTCTCGTCTCAGCAAATGACCCTGATACTTACTGGCCCTGATGCTTAAGTCAGAAACCCAGGAGACATGGCCAGCTTTGTGGGGTGTAACCAGTGCAGTCACATAAAGCCCTATGCTCAGAGGGTCCTGCTCTTGGAGTTTAATGCTCTGTCACTGTGTTCCTAAACTTCTTCTTCTTTTTTTTTTTTTTTTTTTTTTTTTTTATTTTTCTGAAGTTGGAAACAGGGAGGCAGTCAGACAGACTCCCGCATGCGCCCCACCGGGATCCACCCGGCATGCCCACCAGGGGGCAATGCTCTGCCCATCTGGGGCGTCCCTCTGTTACAATCAGTGCCATTCTAGCGCCTGAGGCAGAGGCCATGGAGCCATCCTCAGCACCCGGGCCAACTTTGCTCCAATGGAGCCTCGGCTGGGGGAGGGGAAGGAGAGGGGAAGGGGTGGAGAAGCAGATGGGCACTTCTCCTGTGTGCCCTGGCCGGGAATCGAATCCAGGACTCCTGCACACCAGGCCAATGCTCTACCGCTGAGCCAACCAGCCAGGGCTGCATTCCTGAACTTCTTAATTTGAGCTTCTAATTTGGCTTTTATCATCAAGACCCCTGGAACATGGAGCAAGCCAGGACTGAGAGCTTCGGCTCAAATGTGGTCCTGCCTCCCCCCACCTTCCTTCACCCCAGGACTGGTCGGTTCCCACCCTTCTTTTCCCTTGGCATCCAAAGGGTCCCCCACCCTACTTCTCCCTGTCACTGTCCGGGGCAGCAGCTGCGCTCTGCCCAGAATGGTGACCAGATCGTGCTGGTGGCAGGTAGGTGCAGTGCATTCTACCACAGCGGTTCACTCTCGGTGGGGACTGAGTGCAGGAACCCAGCGGGCTGAGGTGAGCACACAGGACCTGTGACGTCTCAGCAGGGTAGGGCAGCACCAGAAGGCATATGTGGTGGTAGAAGCCTCTTGCCTAGCCCTGACCCAGCTAGGAAGTGCCTCCTGGCACAGATGCCACGACAACCTTGGGGGCTGCCTCTATCCATGGCTGTGGGATTGGTGGGCCTGTGGAAAGGGGAGACTGACCTCCCAGGCCCCGTGGGAACACAGCACATGGAAAGGCCATGTGAGAACACGGCAAGAAAGTGACCATCTACAAGTCAGGAAGAGAATTATCACAGACATTGACCCTGCCAGACCTTCATCTGGGACTTCCAGCCTCCAGAACCGTAAGGGAATGATTCCTGCTGTTGTAGCTGCCCAGTCTCTGGTATGGTGTTCCGGCAGCCTGGGCTGAGTAAGACAGGGCTGTGACGGCCACGTGCGTGTGTGCTCCTGGACTGGACACTGACTTAGGTAACTGGCCTTAAAGAAAACTTCAGAGTCCACCAGGGAAATCTGAGTGGCATCTGGGTATTCAATGCAATGAAAATTCATTGAGACGGAAAAGTGACAACAATGAACTGAAAACACACAGATCTCAAAACAACATGTATAGTTTTATCTCACATGAAAAACTGCAGAAATGTGTGTAAATATGTATGTGTGCACAAATACATATTTACACACATGTAATACATCTATAAAGATATACACTCAAGTACTATTGTTGGGATCTTCCTCTGGTAGAAATGCGATTAATGTATGGTTTTGCTTGTCTGTGTCCACTGATCATTCTACATACATGTACTGCTTCCATAACAAAAAATGCCATTCTAGAAAAGCAATGCCAAATCCTTCTATAGGAAAGAGCCTGCCAGTTTATGGAATGAGTCTGACCCCCTGCATGCCTCCCGCTGAACCACTGGCCTGTCCCATCTTTCTCCCAGTGAACCAGCCACTGCTACGACCCAACAGCTGTCAGCACGGGGAGGTGCTGGTAGATACTCTGCCTCATAAAAAAGGAAACACAACAAGCACCATCTGCCTATTGTGTCCCAAACTCCCATTCATTAGAGGTGAAGGAATTAATGATTCAATCTAATTCAAATACAACTTGCTGGATAAAGTATCCTATTCTCCCTACAGAAGTACTCCTCTAAATATTAAAAAGTATATAATACCATCCTCTGATCTGACATAAAAGTAGTTAGGGAATCATTCAACATGGCAGTGGAAGAGCATAACTGAAATATGAAGTTTTAACTTTATTTCATTCAACGGCCCTTACTGAGCAGCTGATGTGCTCAGAGCTCTGAAACACTCTCCCCCCTCTTCCCTGAAATGTTCTATTCATTCTTCCTCACTGATCATTCAAATTTTACTTTTTCTTAACATTTCAATTCCAATTCCCCCCAGACGTTTGATCTGATTCCTCCAAGCCCCTCTGTCTGAATGCAGGCGCCAACTGGCTCTCGGACTGAGCACATATAAACACCGAGCCCTCGACTCTTTAAATACTTTCAACTTCTCTCCCCAGAGAGACTAGAGGGCCCTATGTATGGGGTAAAGTCCTTTTTTAAAAAGGTTTTCAGTATTCTCCACAGTGTCTTATACTTGCAGAGACTGAATAAATATCTGTTGACTAATGGACTGATCTGGGCTTTGCTTTTCTCTTGGTTCAAAACTGTATACAAACTTGCTAGAGTATGGTTCATAGTGACTGCAGTGGATGCCAATTCCTGTGATGCCCCCTCTCTAAAGAGGCTTGGACTTGACCCTGTTTTCTAACTGGCCCTTAAAAAGGGTAGGGCTGGTTTGCTAACTTACAACATGAGGAAGAAAGCTCTCCCTCTGGTCTGCGCCAGCTGGGGTGAATGAGAACTGGAGGCTTCCTTCCAGGTGGCAGGTACGGAGAGAAGCTTTGCCCACGTAGTAAAACTGCTCTTTTTCTGCTACGAGTGCATCGTAAGGAGCAAGCCACAGCCAGGCTGGCTGCAAGGTATGCCTTTGTCCTCATTTCCCCATGCTGAGCCAAGAAAAAGAGATTCCGGATAGGTGAAATTTTGCCAAATCCCTGAGAAATGAGTCATTCATTGCTGGGGATGGAAGGAAGTCGGTGACATTTCATTGAGGAATTGCCCAATTTTCCATCTGCTTGACAAAAAAAGAAAAAGAAAAAAATCAAGGTGAAACAGTTGGGCCCTGATTTGCGTGACTGAGCTCGAGGCAGGTGCCATCCAATTTCATTTTCTTAAAGCAATGGATCTCAGCAATAAGATGGCTCTGTTCCATGGAATGGAGAATGCAAATGGAAACATGGCAGGCTTTGTGTCTTCACTCTTATTCTTCCAGAAAGATGCTTAGAGTATGTTAACTTTTGACCTACTCTACTGTGTAGCAAAAACAGGCCAGAATGAAGAGATGGACTGCGGATTCATACGGCTGATGTTCAATCCCTAGCTCCACCCATTTACTAGCGATGCAGCCTTGGACAAGTACTGCTTCGCTATGACTCACTTTTGTCATCTGTGAAATGGACACTACCATAGTGGTTACACCACACACACACACACACACACACACACACACACACACACACAGCACAATGACTGGCTAAGGCAAGCAACATTTTCAGGGCCTCTGACACACATATCTTAAAAATAGGAGTTCTTTGTGGGGCAGTTGTACAGAAGGTCAGGGAATGCTGGAATTGTTGGAGCGGCCACATCCAAGGCTGCCGGGATGGCCTCACTTCAGTTCTCCAAGTGCACCAACGGGTCGCTACTCTTCATTCTGGCCAAGCCCTTTCCACCTTGGCCCTGTCACCTGCTCATTCTCTCTTCCTAGCATGCCCTTGGCTGCCATTCTCAAAAGAGGCAAATCCCATCACTCTTCAAGGCTTCGTCCGAAGGCCACTGCCTCTGTGAAATTGGAATCCACAGTCAGAAGCTACCACTGTTTTCCTGAAACCACAGTACTTCGATGTTGCCTCTGTTTCATGTTTACTTCATTTTATTCTTCCTTAGGAGTATCTGCTTTATAGACAACTTTCTGCATCCCCAGTAGCGAACTCCTCGCTTCTCAAGGAGAAATATATATATATATATATATATATATATTTACTGAGAGAATACCCTCTTCAAATATGTATCTTTCATACCTAGAAAGTGTGAAGAGATGCACACACAGGTCAAGAGCTCTTCACACGACAGGTACTCAATAAGTCGCTGATGAATAAATGAATCAACGAAGAGCTTCGAGCCTATTCTTGAATCAATTACAGAACCTGATGGACACTACAGGAGGAGCATCCTCCTGCTCCCTGTCCTTTCCACCGTCCCCTCTTCTTGTATATTTACCTTTCTTCATAAAACAGCAGCATCTGCTCTTTTCGGAAATATTGGTAAGAAAATATCTGCCTGTCCCCCAATGTCCTCACTCACGCATGCCCAGATGAAGAGGCTGGAATAATCTCAGCAGTAAGGTAAGAAAGGGGCCCATGTGTAAGGCAATCAACCCATTCTAGAGGCTCAGCAAACCTCTACGTGGGTGAGTCAGCCTGACGCAGAGGCGCTATTGGCCTCGGCCCCTGTTGCTAGCCCAGCATTTCCTGTACGGTCGTTGGAATTGGTGCATAACTTACGGGGGGTAAGGGTGTGACCTGCCCCAGTATACACATGCCATAACACTTTTACGAGTCCTAACCTTATGCTGATGATGCGACGGGAACCAGGAGGAGACAATATTATAAAGTATGATACTTCAAAAGGAAATACAGAACGTTCTGACACTTCTACGCCAGAGAGATGTGAGAAAAATACCAAGAAGCTATAACCCTTCTTTGAATTCACATTCTAAATCTGATGATGTTTTATTAATAGGCTACTATAAAATCAAAGCGGGACTCCAGCCAGTGCATTCCTAAATTAGAAGCTTACACATCATTGGAACAAGCTCCGCCAGGATGGCACCAGATTCAGTAGAGGATGTTAAAAGCCCTAAAATAATTTGAGGTAAGACTTAATAGTAGATGTCCCACTATAATAGATTAAAAATGTCATCTAAATGGAAATGAAGGCATATATCTTCCCATGCTCACGGGAGGGTCACAAACAGCTAGACCCTGAACACACTACAACATCTAGATCTCTAAATTCATTTACCCCAATAGCAACTGCAGAAGTGCGTACAGTGATGGCTGTTCACAGCGGACTGACTTAATTCAACAAGGATCCATCCACTAAGTCCCCGCTTGTTAGGCAATGTGCTAATAGAGCAGGGCTCTCTGGAGGCATAAAAACATGTATCATCTAGCTGGTTGTATGCTCAGTACTCATATTTCTCTTTGAGCTCCTCTACTGGAGAACTATAATTAGGAGCAGATCTAGATTTTGTAGGGCCTGAAGCTTATTATAAATATATAATCTGAGGGTATATTCTTTAAGAAAAAGAACATAAAAGTATACACACAAAATCAAGTGGGCATTCTTGGAAGGGTTTCTTGCAAGCCAGGGACACTGAGGTTTATGATTCATTAGCTTTTCAGCAAATCCTCCTCTGCTTCTAGCTCAGCCGTGCTCCCCCCAATAAAATCCTCTAGTCAACGATCTGCTCAGTGTTTGCCAAAACACTATGCAAGTGATGACACAGAAATAAAGATAATGACAATGATGATGATGATGATTTGATATTGAAGATGACGATGAAGAGGAGGAGAAAGAAAGTGCCTTCAGCCAGGGGAAACCCATGTCAGAAGCCGAGATGACAGCCGTCTCCTGACTCCATTCCTCACCCATCTGCCCTCTCCTACTCTCTCCGCCATATAACCCCTCTTGTCTGGAACCCGCTGCGCCTCCACACGGCCTGACACTCACTGTAACTTATCTTCACAGCGCACCATTCAGAAGAATTTGAGGGGACTGCACGTCAATCTCTTTCATTTCTAGAGTAGTGAAGAGATTTTCTTTTTCTTTTATCCGGGAGTCATGACAAGAGCCAACTGAAGCTTTGCTGCCAGCAGATCTCCTGCGATGTGTCACTCCCTTTTTCTTTCATGATTGTAAAACAGAAAAGACAAACTGTATTCTCTGCAGTAAAGGCGGTTCTGTGGATACCCTACAAGGCAGGGGTCCCCAAACTTTTTACACAGGGGCCAGTTCACTGACCCTCAGACCGTTGGAGAGCCAGACTATATAAAAAAAAACTATCAACAAATCCCTATGCACACTGCACATATCTTATTTTAAAGTAAAAAAAGGGGGGGGGAAGCAAATACAATATTTAAAAGAAAGAACAAGTAAATTTAAATCAACAAATTGACCAGTATTTCAATGGGAACTATGGGCCTGCTTTTGGCTAATGAGATGGTCAATGTCCGGTTCCATATTTGTCACTGCTAGCCGTAACAAGTGATATGACATGCTTCCGGAGCCATGATGCGTGCATCCCGCATCACTGGAAGTAGTACTGTACGTGAGCGATGCCGCGCTTTGCAGCGCTGCCACATACAGTATTCCAGGAGCATCCGCATCCTGTGCTCCTCTCACTGACCACCAATGAAAGAGGTGCCCCTTCCAGAAGGGCTCAGGGGGCCGCATGTGGCCTGTGGGCTGTAGTTCGGGGACCCCTGCTACAAGGTGTAAGGCTGAGAGGAGAAAAGATACAATTATTTTGATCTATTGAATAGTTAAATTGGAGTCCCAAATGTTGCTTTTCCTTAACTGCCCAGTTGGTCTTCAGACAAATATTTCATTTAATTGTTTAGTTTTCATCTTATGTCTTATTTATTCAATGGATAGTTTTAATGTCTACGATGTGTCTGTACTCCATTAGGCCCTGGGAATGTAGCCATGATTTTGTGAGAAATGGCACACGCCTAGACATCATCGTGCAAAAACAAAACTCCTCTGAGAAACACCCCGCTCACCTTATCAATAGGCACATGGCATCTGCTTTTGGTCTTAGGATGCTGAGGGGTAGGGATGAGGGCATTCAGGGATTAAAAATTACAGCTAGTATTTGGGATGCTCTTTTAAAATGAATAAAGACTGAGTTATAAATGGGTATATTAAGAGTGTGTTGTTGTGGGCAAAGAATGAACACATGGGACGAGCGTACACATCGCTTCCCTGCAGAGGTGCAAGGCATCGCTGGAGCAACACAACAGACGGGCTCATTGGCTCTTCGGGGTCGGTGGCGGCACTGACCATAATGGATGACTTCCTAGAGGAGGGTATGATCTGAAGGTGGAACCACAGTGTCTCTGTGTGTGGGGGGAGCAGGGATGCCACTCTCCAGGCAGCTAATGGGGTCCTTAGGCAACAAACAAAAAGCCACATGACACATTCAGGGGAAGAAGAGGCTGGCTGCATCGTCGAGAGGAGGTAAGCCTGGGAGGTGCTCCGAGGCCAAACCATGCAGAGCTTCAAAGACCATATGCCTTTTACCGAATATGCACCACTTTGCACATTTGTAAAAAAAAAAAAATTAAACAGCCTCAATATGTGTCATGGTGGAAAGAATCCTTTCTAGGAAGGTTCCCTTGAGCCTTTGGTAGGAACGCAAAGGAAAGATTGTCACGGTGGGAGATGTTTCTGAACGCCATGTTCTCCAGTCTACAAACCAAGTCACCAGGTCAGGCTCTACGTTGGTACGCTGCCCTCGTGAATTCTGATGTCCTTCACTGTTCAGCAAAAGCTTGGCCATATGCTTTTCTGTGTGTGCTGCCACATTGCTAAACGTCTTTTTGAAATAATTTCTGACTTGCAGTGCAGTCGCAAATACAGTACAGGGTTCCTGTACACATTCTACTCTGCTTCCCCAAACGCCAACCACGGGATATTAACAAACACGGAGAAATCAGCATCGGCAGAATCCTACTCACTGAACTACACATGTTATTCCGAGTGCTCAGGTTTGTTTTATTAACACCTCTCTCCTATATCTCACTGCACTTCACTGTCCTATCTCTTTAGTCTTCCCCAGTCTATGACAATTTATCCATCTTTGTCTTTCATGACCTTGCCACTTCGGAAGAGTAGTAGTCAGGTACTGTGTAGAATGTCTCTCCACTTGGGGCTTGCCTAATATTTTCTTGTGGTTAGACTGAGGATATGAATTTTTGGGGAAAAATCCTCTCATTGGCCAAATAATTGTGAGTTCTCCACCAGCTCTAAACTTTATGAGAAAGTCATCTCCCCTGGTCTCTCCTCTCTCCTTCAGTCTACCCGGCCCCACATCACCTGCACACCAGGCCTGAAAGAAGCTGAAGATATGACAGTCACAAGAAGTCCTATCTAATTTTCTCTTTAGGAGCCTCATTACTCTTTAACCCTCCTTAACCAGTATTTGTTCCATTCATTTTCTGCATTTTCCCCTCCTCTCTGTACCCTGCACCCCCTACAAATGCAATATGTCTGCAATGACAAGATAAGTGTTGTGTCTTTTAGAAGAGTTTTCTTTTTTTAATTTATGTTTTGTACTTTTCTGAAGTGTGAGAAGCAGGGAGGCAATCAGAGAGACTCCCACATGCGCCGAACCAGGATCCATCCTGCATGCCCACTAGGGGGCGATGCTCTGCCCATCTGGGATATTGCTCTGTTGCAACCGGAGCCTTTCTAGCGCCTGAGGTGGAGCCCCTGGAGTCATCCTTAGCGCCTGGGCCAACTTTGCTCTAATGGAGCCTTGGCTGTGGGAGGGGAAGAGAGAGATAGAGAGAAAGGAGAGGGGGAAGGGTGGAGAAGAAGCAGACAGGTGCTTCTCCTGTGTGCCCTGACCACAAATTAGACCCAGGACTTCTACACACTGGGCCAATGCTCTACCACTGAGCTAGCTGGCCAGGGCCAAGAGTTTTCTTTTTAACACGGTTATTTTGGGTCTCTAATGTTCCTAGGAGATCTCTTTCCATACTGTCAAGTCTATCTACATGGAGAAGGAGTTAGAACATGCAAGACCTGTGTTTGCAAATTTTTTAGACCTCGCTATTTGCTATTTAAAAGCCAGTGTCCTCCCCAGTGATTTTTCTCTCGAAGCCGAGCTGTCTCCCTGATCGAAATCACAGCCAGCAGCAGGCCACCTCACCTACGGAGACAATCTGTAAAGACGGGACACAACAGAAGGAAGGTTTCTTCGTGCCCTGAGACAAGTCTCTAAGTCAGTATGTACGGTAGCTTTCACTTTAGATCAATCTGATGGGCAGAAGCACCTCTTACAGAGTTGGGAGATCAGGATCTGAGGCTCTGAAGGTGCCACCGGGGGAGCCCCAAGACTGGGAGAAAAGCCTGGTGTGTATGGGGGGGGGGGGGTTGTGCTGCAGAGAAAACGGCTGCAGTGACTGTTTCACAAGCTCCATCACACTTGCGTTCACTTCTTCAAACACGTGGCGTTTCTCTACCGAGCTGACTCCCCTCCCCACCTTGTCTTCCGCCTTCCTCAGAGAAGCCTTCCGCCACCTTCCAGACTAAAACCTTCGTATGCAGTCACAATTCCACGGACTTCATAGCACTTGACAACATTTATAATTATGTCCTTGTTTTATAATTTAACAACAATAATGTCAGCTAACCATGACTAAGCATTCATTTTTTTTTTTTTTTTTTTTTACATGCTGAGCACTGTATCCCTCATTCAACCTTCAAAGTAGAAGTCCAAGGATGCCGGGGCACAGCTAGATCAACGTCTGGAGCACCAGTACACTGTAAGTGGCATGAGGGCAGGCTCTGTGTTGGCCGGGAAACGCTTCTGGGTACATATATGTGTTACACAAATGACTGCAACATAATGTAGCAGAGCAAAAGATAGAGTTCAGCATCAAACATATCTGGGTTTCAATCTCAATTCTGTGATTGGCCAGCTCTGTAAACGTAGGCAACTTATTTAGCTTCTCTAAGTCTTGGTGTCCTCATGCATCTGAGATAATGAATCTCACCATAAACAAACAAAAACTTGAAGAGAATCAAATGAGATGATATAGGTGATAGTCATGCCCACCATGAATTATAGGCTCAATAAATAACAACTTCTCTATTCTTTTAAAAAATATGTATTTTTTAGTGGTCTAACAGGACTTTCGGGCAATTTCCCTTACTATTCTATCAGTATTCTTAGCCACTTCGCTCACCAAAATGCTACGTCTCAAGTTAATCGCTTTAGGTTGTTCTATGTTATTTCAAGAGTGAGGATGGGTTTCCTAATGTTCAGGGGAACACATGTCCACTGAAAATCAACACGAAATAATCCTTTTACAATCCATTTTATCGGACTGCTAGAGAGCCAAGTTCTGTTTCTGTTCAGCACTTGCAGAACCCCCCCAACAGTCGCCCCATTTTGCTCTTCTGGCTGCTAAACTTAACTGTTTAACCACTTTGTTAAAGCTTTGGCAGCAGGTGGAAGTTGTACCAAAAGACGGAGGAAGCCTGACCGGGTGGTGGCGCAATGGATGGAGCGTCGGACTGGGATGCGGAAGACCCAGGTTCGAAACCCCCAGGTCACCAGCTTGAGTGAGGGCTCATCTGGTTTGAGCAAAGCTCACCAGCTTGAGCCCAAGGTCGCTGGCTCGAGCAAGGGGTTACTCGGTCGGCTGAAGGCCCGCGGTCAAGGCACATATGAGAGAGCAATCAACGAACAATTAAGGTGTTGCAACGTACAATGGAAAACTAATGATTGATGCTCTTCATCTCCCTCCGTTCCTGTCTGTCTGTCCCTGTCTATCCCTCTCTCTGACTCTCTCTGTCTCTGTTAAAAAAAAAAAAAAGATGGAGGAAGAATTGAATCTCAAATTAGAAGATGTTCCAGACAAAAAGGCATCATGATATTAGCATTTCAAAGCAGGGAAGCAAACAGAAAGACTCACTAAGGAACAGTATAAAAGACACTGTAGGATAAAATTCCTTTGATGCGCCTCCATTCCCAAAATAACAGACTGATTATCTACTGGGACCCATTATGTCCTGCTAATTACCTAATGAAATTTACACTGGAAACATTCAGAAGGCAGTCATGAAAAATAAGAATTGCCAATGAAACATCTGAGAGGAAGGAGCGCCCAGAGAAGGAAAATAACGAACCCTGCTTACATGTATTAAGTACTGAGGACCCTGGTCAGCAAACCACGGCTCGCGAGCCACACGCGGCTCTTTGGCCCCTTGAGTGCGGCTCTTCCACAAAATACCACGTGCAGGCGCTACCTCGATAAGGAATGTACCTACCTATATAGTTTAAGCTTAAAAAATTTGGCTCTCAGAAGAAATTTCAATCGTTGTACTGTTGATATTTGGCTCTGTTGACTAACAAGTTTGCCGACCACAGATAGGACATACTATGTTCTGAACTGGACATTTTAACTAGTTTAATTTTCATTATCCCCTGACACATTTACTTAGCAAATATTTTCCAAGTACTGACAACAACATATCAGGCACTGTGTTTTGAGCAACACGGAGGAGAACTCTGCCCAGTGAAACATGCAATCTAGCCAGGGAGACTCATCTTAAACAGCATCTTAACATTTACCACATAAAATAGGGTGATCCATTATCGAGGCATGCTTGGGATTTTCCTAGTTTCAGCAATGAAAGTGTCACATCCTAGGAACACCTCCTCAGTGCTGGGCAAAGAGGGACAGGTAGACATTTGGCAAAATGACACAAGACATATCGTATTTCCCCATGTATAAGATGCACCTTAATCCTGGGGCCCAAATTTTGGAAAAAAAAAAGACAAGCGTGAAAAAGCTAGAAATGCAAGTAAAAAAATCTACAACCACTGTATAAGACACACCCAGTTTTTAGACCCCAAATTTTTCAGAACAGGGTGCGTCTTATACATGGGGTAATAAGGTAATTAATTATAGTAAGTGCTATTATAAAGAAGAGCAGAGTTATATCAACTACATATGATTAGCCCTCTTTAACAGAAAAAGAAACTGAGCTTTAAAAAAGCTAATGTTCCCCCTGTGGTCAAGTAGTTGATCTGCAGCCCAGTAGTTCTGATTCCCAATTATATGGCCTGATTCTCTTTTTTTTTTTCTTTTTTCTTTTTACAGAGACAGAGAGAGGAATAGATAGGGACAGACAGACAGGAACAAAGAGAGATGAGAAGCATCAATCATTAGTTTTTCATTGCAACACCTTAGTTGTTCATTGATTGCTTTCTCATATGTGCCTTGACCGTGGGGCTTCAACAAACCAAGTAACTCCTTGCTCAAGCCAGCGACCTTGGGTCCAAGCTGGTGACCTCTCCTCAAACCAGATGAGCCCACCCTCAAGCGGGCGACCTCGGGGTCTTGAACCTGGGTCCTACGCATCCCAGTCCGACGCTCCATCCACTGCGCCACCGCCTGGCCAGGCTACATGGCCTGATTCTATGGTTGAGTCAATAAACACCTTTCTGGTTCTTTACGGCGAAGAGTACAAATCTAGACTTGTATCTATGGATGAAATGCTTCCCCTGGCTTTCGGGGAGGAATGTTCATTAGGGCAAAGAAAGAAAGATTTCAGAGCAAGTCCCTTGGGGCTGGATCCAGAATGCAACCTGATCCCTGCTGGAAATGCATGAGACAGAAATACACATACTGCCTGTGCCGTCCCCATCTATCGGGGCGGGTGCCACGTGGACAAACACATCTGCCGAATAATGCAGCCAGTATCTTCAGGGAGTTTTAATTTGGTGAGAGTAAGTGTAACACACAAACAAAAAGAAAGCACTGTAATAACTTCCTGGAGTCAAGGATTTGGAAGAACCATGGCTGCCTCTCTCCCTGAGCTTGTGTCCATTTGATGAGATGCCAAGATCAGCCCAGTGGAACAATCTCACCTCATCTTCATGCCTGCTGACACTCCTCCCGCTCCTGTTTACCTTTTGTCTGCTCCATCGAATTAAGCTGCAAAGGGATTCCTGACCGCACGTCTCTTCACATTCCCATCTCTACAGCAGAAGTCCTCAAAGGGCGGTTCCTGGACTATCAGCATCAGCGCCAACTGAGAACTTGTTAAAAACGCAAATTCTTGGGCCCCACCCAAAAGCAACCAAATCAGAAATTCTAAAGATGGAGCCCAGTAGTCTGTGCTATAAAAGACTTCCAGGGACCCTGGTGTACGCTCAAGTGTGAGAATCTTTGCTCAATACAGCACCTTCAGCTCAGTCTTCCCAAAGCACGTGTACTCTGTCATCCTCTATCTCCAGTTCTTTCGGGCTATGGAGGAAATGGTGACGGAGCTTCTTATGCTGCTGCTAACACACTCCCCCCCCCCCTCCATGGTCTAAGCCCAGTCTCCATTTTCAGGCTCATCTTCCACTACCTGTTGCACCCACAAAATGTTCTAGTAAAATTAAAGCACCAAAATCTCCTTGGACACAGCCCATGTTATGATTCTATTCATTTGTTTCTATATGGATACTCATGCTATTACTAAAAGTATAGTAATATCATTTCTTCTTTCTTCCTCTCTTAGATGTTCAAATGCTGCTAAACTTCAAGACCCAGGGTGCACCTAGAAAACTGCTCTCAGTATACCATCAACTCTCTATAGAAGGGACTGCTTTCTCCTGTCCAGCCATGCCAGCCATGCCAGCCATCCTTGGCATTCCTTGGCTTATAGACACATCACTCTGATCTCTGCCTCCATAGTCACATGGCATTTCATCTGTTTCAGTCTCTATTCTCTTCTTACAAGGACACCAGTCATTTTGGATTAGGGTCCTTCCTCTAATCCAATACATCCTTGTCTTAATTTGCTTACATTGGAAAAGAGCCGATTTACAAATAATGTCATATTCTTTGAAACCGATGGTTAGGACTTCAACATATTTTTGGGGGGAGCACAATTCACCCAACAGTAATTTGCATGTATGACATA
Organism: Saccopteryx bilineata; assembly: GCF_036850765.1. Classification (NCBI taxonomy): domain Eukaryota; kingdom Metazoa; phylum Chordata; class Mammalia; order Chiroptera; family Emballonuridae; genus Saccopteryx; species Saccopteryx bilineata. The sequence goes on along the minus strand of NC_089493.1, from coordinate 179,853,556 downwards.
GGGTCCCTAATCAATAGCAAGATTCTTGAATACATGTACTCTTGTCTGGTTCCTATTTTTCTTTCCTTGTACATCCTTCCCATCAGCCCTCTGGATCTATTCAGTTGTATGGAATTGGGAGGTCAGGAAGGTAGGGAAATAATATGAACAAAAGATGGTGGAAATAAAAATTTTAAAATCTATCTATCTATTATCCATTTATCTATTTATTTCTGTGACAGAAGAATCAGAACCCCAGCAAGCAGATCTGGAATGCAAGGTGGATCCCGGACAGAAATAGATGTTATCCATTGCTTGTCTTCTGAATTGTCCGGTGATCATTCTATGGTCTCGTCTCTATTTTTCTTTTTTTGTGTGTATTATTCCCTAGCTGGATTCTAAATTTGTTTCTGAGAGAAGGTAATTGAGTTGGCAGCTAAATGTGCCCACATTGGCTTGATTCTTCAGACACTAATCATGTCCTGTGCCAGAGGGCAGGCTCAAGAGTGAGGACAAGGACTGCATCTGTTTTGGAAACTGAGGTATCTCCAATGATTGTCATGTAGAACAGGCTCAAGGAATACATCCTGAATGGATGAAGGGTGACAGCAGACAACTATAAGAACGGGTATACCTAGGCCTATATGCGTGTGTGTATATTTATCAGTGGTTATGACATTCCACTAACTATAGTTTCCTCGCCACTGGAAAATAACTCAGCTATTACCCTCAGGTTCCTAAACAGCGTTAATTGCTTATGTGACATCATTTTTTGTTGTTCAGTCCCCAACCTTGTTTATATTTTTAGCCCATTTGATGAAATCTGTGGGGTTTTTTTCCTGCTTTATATTTCATTGAATACAACACTTTGCCTGACCAACATTAAATATATCAGACAACACTAATGTAGAATCTGCTTACACTCAAACTTAAAGTAGATGCAAATAGTAACCTTAATAAATTAAGTCTTAAATTGTGGTATAAAACAAGATCAGAGGAGCCTAAAAACTAAATGGAAAATGTGTGATTTTTTTTCATAGTATCCTTCCAGTGTACACACACCTAAAGTGCATTGAACAAGCAGGATGGCTAGCTCATGATTTTGTGCTGACTGGATAAGTCCTTCTAATTGGTCATATTGACAGTGCTGGTCTTTCCATGACAAACAACAATAGGTTTGTAACAGCGTTATGCATTATTCTCTTCCTTGTGAAGGAGGATATTAAATTTTTATATTGTGATTCAGATGAAATGTTAAATCTCTTTCAAGGAAAAAAATCCCCCATAAGTTTCTCAGACCTCATAATATGTGGTACTCACATTTTAATGATTCATCCAGTACCATTTTCTTCATAAGGTACAGAAGCTTAAGAAAATAAAAAAATAATATTTTGATTGATAAAACTCACCATTGTCATCATCACAGCAAATGTTTGTTGAGCAACTCCTCCACGGGAGGCGGAGTTTGTAGCGTTCATGAATGCAAAGCATTAACTTCTCTAATTTAATCATCATCATAACAGTTATGAGCTAAAAATTGTTACTATCATTTTACACAGGAAGAAACTGAGATATTAGAGGATAAATAACTAGCCCAAAGTCACACAACTAGTAATACAAGGAGTCAGATACTGGGCTCTGGATAACTAGAGGCTGTATGTGCTTTTCACTAAGTCATTTTTTATTCATTTTTAACAGGAAAAACGTAAACCATAAAAAAATCAACCGACTTAAAAAAATAATCACAGAGTAATGGAGAGTGCTATTTCCTGACTGAGTGCACAGTGTACCCCGCCTTTAATACCACCTTCACAGCCACCAAGCAGTCACTGAATCCAGAGCTCACGTTAGAGTCAGAAGAAGCCTGACCTGTGGTGGTGCAGTGAATCAAGCATCGACCTGGAACACTGAGGTCACTGGTTCAAAACCCCAGGTGTGCCTGGTTAAGGCATAGATGAGAAGGAACTACGAGCTGATGGTTCCGCTCCTCCCTCCACCTTTCTTGCTCTCTCTCTCTCTCTCTCTTTCTACAATTAATAAATAAAATCCTATTTTTAAAAAATCAGGAGAAATTGAAGCAAAAATACATTGTCTTCATAGCCAAGCAAGTTAATCTACTCATACATAAATAAGTATGTATCCATATTTTAATGTTAGTCAGCAGTATGACTATTTCTTTTACCTAAATATTGAATAGTGACTGATATTGACACATTAGAGTGGCACAGTCTTTGTCCTTATTTGTTCATTCATTCACTTATTTATTTTTTATTTTTTTTGTATTTTTCTGAATCTGGAAAACGGGGTCATTCACTTATTTTTAAAATATATAATTAGCATATTGAGTGCCTACTCCATATGAGTTTTCTCAAGGACTGCATAGCCATTTAAAATGTGATCTTCCTTGTCTAAGGGAGAGAGACTGAAATAACTATCATCATGGTGTTTGCTATTCAATTGTCATCATATTCTAGGGAATTAGGAATCAGTGTCAGAACCATAAAAGCTGGGAAGCAGAAGCCCTCCTCCTATTGGACCCATTTCGTTTCACTGGCTCCCAGGTGGACAGGCCCTCAGAGAGCCTTTCCATTCACTCAAACCTCATTCTTAAAGGCTTCATATGCTACATGCCATTGAGTCAATTCCGACCCTTGGGGACCCTTTGAAGGACTGATGTCCTCAATGTCCTTTCCTCTTTTTTCATACCAAGATTTGTTGAAACTGAAACATCTTAAAGTACCTCCCTTTCTAGAAATCTTGGAGTCCAATGTGAATTTAAACTCTTAAAATAGATAGTTCACCAGAAGGATTGTTTTTATGTAAAGAGCCAAAGAGCTTTTCTGATATTACTAAAATCGTGTTGCATTACTGACACGTTTTGAAATAGCAAAGGGATGTCACCATAATGTTTTTATTTGAGAGAAACAATCCCGCTAGTTGATAGCAGATAAAATCAAGTATGCAGGGACTGTAAATTAAGCCAAAGGTCTGCAAACTATGATCCCTAGGCCAAATCCAGCCTGTCACTTGATCTGATAAATAAAGTTTTATTGGGACACAGCCATACCAATCCTATGTATTGTCTATCACTGTTTTTGTGCTATATATTGCCAGAGTTGAGTCATGGCAGAGACCATGTGTCATGCAAAGTCTAAAATATTTACTATTTGGCCTTAAAAAAAGTTACCAGACTCTGGTATAAACTATCAGTCAGGTGCTTCCCAAAGAGCTGTAGTTCACCAGCTATGGACTCTCTTGCAATGGTCCCCTACGATAGGTTACCTTGACTACTCTAATAGAACCCAGATACTAGGGAGAACGAGGTAACATTATCTTGGAATCACTTGTGATTTGGTCTGGATACCACCAGGAAGCTAGTGATTGAACTTAACCAACTTCCTTTAGGTCTAAGAACAAAGTCCTTGAATAAGTTCCGCTCAAAGAACTTTCATATACAAAGATAGATCGGTAAAATTCACACAGGTATGCTGAAATCCTGGCTCTGCACAACCAACTCTAAGAATACTGTCTCCTCCTCATCCTGGGAGCTTGGGCTCCTAGTTTTAGGATTCCATACATCAGTTCCACCCAGAACATTTGTATCAAACTGCTTTTGTATACTTATAACTGTGATTACTTGATTAAAATTTATCTCTAATAAGCTGTAATCTTTATTGAGAATTGTCACCATACCTATTTCTTTCTCTGTAACATATTTCTAGAGCTCACTACAGTTTGGTGAACATAGTAGACACTCATTAAACATTGGTTGACTGATATTTATTGTCTATCTAGGGCAAGCATTTATTGTTGCTTACCATGCACAATATTCAGTTGCATATCTCTTTGTACCTTCCTCAGAGCTCAGCGATGGACCTTCCATTTATTAGGAATTCAGTGATTGCTTTTGATGAACTCACAGTCCAGTCAAGCTTGATCTAAGAACAGCTGGCTAGAGACACCATCTCTGCTTTCTACTTTATAGATGATGATGTTACCCAGCAGTTCAAAGAAATGTGGTGACAGCTGGGATAGCATATGAATGATAATGTTTCCATCCACTATCCTTCTGAAATGAAGGGCTGGTAGACTGTGAAGATAGCATGAACTACCAGCAGACAGCCATTCTTTCTTTGTCACCCAGGAATCATGTCTGCTATATTCGGTTTGGTTTTGCTTTGCCTTTCTGAGTGTGCCTTCTGCAGACCAGGTTATGCCAGGAATTTTAGCGGGAGTAGCACACTTAGAGCAATTGCCGTGACAAGAAAGGCTTTACGAGTAAGACAACCACAGTGAAGATGAGGAGGACTGGTGCTTATAGGAGCTATGAGGAAGCAAATGTAGGAATTATCCATCTCAGTGTTCATCAAAATATGTTCGTTCCATGGAACTCATGAAGTAAGAGTTCTAGGAGTCGATGAATTTAGGGGAAAACTGCAAAGAATAGGCTCATCTTAAAGATGCATAAAGTATGTTACCATTTTAAAGCTTCAAAAATATTCTTGTAGGTATAAAAATATGATACAAATGGACTCAGATCGATGGGAACTGACAATACTCATTCGTATCTGAGTTTTCATATCTTTTCCTGGGCAAAGCAAGATTCTCAGCCCCTTCTTTGCCTTTAAACAACACCCCATGACTAGTCCCAGACACGGAAACGTGAGTGGGTGAGACTGCGTGTCCCTTCCAGGCTGAGGCAGAGAAAGGCACCTGTGAGAAATTCCAGCTCTGTATTCCTAGGAGGAGAGCATGGACACCAAGCTGCACTGGGTGGAGGTGCCCAGAGCTCTAAGACGCTGCGAGGAAGCCAGCTGCCCCGAGAGTCCTCCAAGCGCGGCAGCACTGTGCATAAGCAGGAAACAAACCTTTTCCATAGTAAGCCCCTGCTATTTGGGAACTGATCGGCTATCACAGCGTAGCCTATCCGAACTTGAAGACTTGATTGGTTGGATGAGAGGAATAGTACACACAATACTTGGCAACACAGGGACACACGAATGATAAGACAGAAAACAACTAAAGAACCACCTGTGCCACGTGAAGCCAAATCTTCCTTCTTTAATAACTCCCATTTCGCGAGCTCCTATTGGGTATCAGGCACACTATGGGGTGTTTACATATGTTACCAAGTTCATCCTTCCCAGGGTCCCGGGGCAAAGATGTCATCATTCCTGATGCAGAGGTAAGGAAACAAGAGGCTCTGCTAGTTTAGATAACTTGTCCAAAGTCTCCTCACCATTGTGGGTCACAGAATCACAATATACATTCTTTTTCCCTGGCTCCTTCTAATTCTATGTTGGGGCTCTTCCCACTGTGCTACATTTAGGGGAGGAATGATGAGCATTGTCGCCAGGAACTCAGACATGACAGCTGGGGCGGTAAAGCACAGTTTCACTACATTTTCTCTGTGCAATTCATAGTAATCTGACAGCAGAAGATTCTTTTCCAGACTGAGTTTCTCATACAGCAAGGAAAGAGAAGTAATTACAATCTGATTCTACCTCTATCTTTATATTTTGGCAGAAGAGAAAAGGAGAAAGAAAAAAAAAGGGCAATATTACACTATTATGTGTGAAAACAAAAATATTTACTGAAAGGTAGCTTTGTCCCATTTATTTCTTTCAGTACATATAGATCCAAATGTCTGCCACAAAAATATCCCTCCAGACTGTATCTAAATTGATTTCTAGCCATTATCGGAAAAGCATAACAAATCCATGTGAACCTGCGTATTCTTTAATTGGAAGTTATAAAACGCATCCTGCTTTCATGCTCTGATCATGTTGCAAAAATAAAATAAAGCATTGAAAAATGCTGGCATTACTATTTCTTCAAAGGAAAAAGTATGATATGTATTATCTTATTTTAGAGGTCCCAGCCATTTACAATAACTTTATTGCATGATATTTAAGAGTACCAATTAATAACCAGGATATAATTTTATGTTCCTACTGTCTTAAAGTTAAGTTTGTTTTAGAATGAAAGTCTCTGAGATATTTTTGGAAGCTGCTGAAATCACTACAGAACATCAAAAATAAAACATCACAACATTTACTCAGCAATAAAATTTAGCAATTATTTGGCAATAAAAAGGGAAGGAGTGATACATCCTACAATGTGGATGAATCTTGAAAACATTCCACTACATGAAAGAAGTCAGAAACAAAGGTTACATATTGTATGATTCCATTTATATGACAGGTCCAGAGTAAGCAAATCCATAGAGACGGAGGAATACTAGTGGTTGCCAAAGAATGGGGTGGTGAGTAGTTGGAAATGGCAGGTAATGAATGAGTAGTGGGATTCCTTTTGGGGTGATAAAAATATTGCAATTTATTGGGATGATGGTTGCAGAACTCTGAATATACTAAAAACCAGACTTATGTATTTGTAATGGGTGAATAGTATGGTGTATGAATTACATGTGAATAAAGCTATCAGGTTAAAAATCACTGTCAACGGTGCCCAGTGGCAGCCTCTCCTCGAACCTCTGTTTTCATCTTTAGTGCTGAGATCACATGCCTTCCTGTGGCTCCTAGGACGTGCCAGGAACCTGCTCACACCTGGTCTTCGCACACGCTGTTCCTGCTGCTCAGACTTAACCCTTCCATGTCTGGCTGACCTTGAACCCCCAACACATTCCCAGACCTGGGTTAACTCTGACCCTGGAACATCAGGGCACCTTGCCCGTGTGAGCAGAGGAAGCCTTCCTGACCCTCTGAACAACACCTGCACAGCCCCCATGATGACCGGTGCATCTCCACAATTATTCAGGCCTTTTCTTTTTTAATGTATTTCTATTCTTACTTGTCCCTCCACTGGCACAACACTTGGCATATAATATATGCTCAGTAAATATTTTAGATATAAGTTAATTTTTTTAAATCAGAAAATGCTTCCCTCTCCCCTTGTCTGTTTTTCTGTCAAAGAAATACATTCAGAATGTCTCTTAAAAACTTGAAAATAACCTGTTTATTCAGAGATGTACGAATGAAACCATGGGTATTAATCAAACACAAAACAGATCCCCCACCCCCACCCCCACCCCCATGACTTCTTACAGAAGATAAATGTCCTCAAGGAAAATAACCAATAGAATTGCTAGGATGACTGTGGCTGAAGAAAGAAATGCCTTTTCTTTATAAGGACAGTGTTTGTTTTGATAACTGTGAAAATTTGCCTGTTGCTTTGTTCCAGGCATGGCCACTCAGCAAATATCTCCAGGGAGAGGGCTGTGCGGAGCAGAGCACGTGCTTAGAGTGAATTCAAATGTAGCCTCAAAACTGAATTCAAGTACAACCTCCTTCTTTTTCAGGTTATTTGACTTCTTTAAGCTTCAGTTTCCTCATTTGTGGAATGAGAATAATAACACCCAACTTCTTAGGGTTGTTCTGAAGTTATATGAGGTACATCTCTAAGTACCTACCATGGAGCCTGATCAATGTATGATGATGATGATGATGATGATGATGGTGATGATTATAACGACTCACTCTACTGTCAAGAATTCTTGTCAGCAAGACTTAAGAAGAGGGATAGTGTTGAAGAGACATCATTATAAATAATAATAATTCAAGACAAAAAAACACTATCATTGCTAGGAATTAATCCTACTGATAAACTTTGCACAAGTTCTCCAATATGAATATTTAAGAACATTTTCTAATACATTGTTTGTAATAGTTTTTTTTGTTGTTGTTTTTTTTTTTACAGTGACAGAGAGAGTCAGAGAGAGGGACAGATAGGGACAGACAGACAGGAACAGAGAGAGATGAGAAGCATCAATCATCAATTTTTCATTGTGACACCTTAGTTGTTCATTGATTGCTTTCTCATAGTGCCTTGACCATGGGGCTGCAGCAGACCGAGTAACCCCTTGCTCAAGCCAGTGACCTTGGGTCCAAGCTGGTGAGCTTTGCTCAAACCAGATGAGCCCACACTCAAGCCGGCAACCTCAAGGTCTCGAACTTGGGTCCTCTGCATCCCAGTTTGACGCTCTATCCACTGCGCCACCACCCGTTCAGGCTGTAATAGATTTTTTTCTGCATGTGCCCAACTGGGATCCACCTGGCATGCCCACTAGGGGGTGATGGTCGGCCCATTTGGGGCATTGCTCCATGGCAATAGGAGCCATTCTAGTGCCTGAGGCAGAGGCCATGGAGCCATCCTCAGCACCCAGGCCAACTTTGCTCCAATGGAGCCTTGGCTGCAGAAGGGGAAAAGAGAGACAGAGAGGAAGGAGAGGGAGAAGGGTGGAGAAGCAGATGGGCGCTTCTCCTGTGTGCCCTGGCTGGGAATTGAACATGGGACTTCCACACGCCAGGCCGACACTTTACCGCTGAGCCAACCATCCAGGGCCTGTAATACAGTGTGTCCGTAAGGTCATGGTGCACTTTTGACCTGTCACAGGAAAGCAACAAAAGACGATAGAAATGTGAAATCTGCACCAAATAAAAGGGAAACTCTCCCAGTTTCATACCTATTCAGTGCAGTTCGATGTGGGCTCACACACAGATTTTTTAGGGCTCCTTAGGTAGCTATCCCGTATAGCCTCTACAGACTCGTCACTGACTGATGGCCTACCAAAACGGGGTTTCTCCACCAAACTGCCGGTTTCCTTCAACTGCTTATCCCACCAAGTAATGTTATTCCTATGTGGTAGCGCTTCGTTATAAACGCGCCGATATTCACGTTGCACTTTGGTCACGGATTTGAATTTAGCGAGCCACAGAACACACTGAACTTCCCTCTGTACCGTCCACATCTCGACTGGCATGGCCGTGGGCTGCTCTGCTGTATACATAGTGTTACATCATCATCTGCACATGCGCACATGCTGCCACATCATCCTACAGAAACTGGGAGGGTTTTCCTTTTATTTGGTGCAGATTTCACATTTCTATCGTCTTTTGTTGCTTTCCTGGGACTGGTCAAAAGTACACCATGACTTTACAGATACATTGTAGATTTTTTTTTAATTCAACAATTAGAAACAACTAAAATATTCACAAAGACAGGATTGGTTAATTAAATTATGGAATGTCCATACGATGTGAATGTAGCCATTAAAAATCTGATGTGAGCTGTTTAAAAACTGAGGAACAGTACTGCCCTGGTCTCAGTCCCTCCAACTTTTTCTAACACTTCCGGTTTCATCTTTAATTAATATAAGAGGTGCTGGCATTTGTTGCTTCTTCTTCAAAATAGTTTGATAAAGACACATCTATTAAAAAAATATAAAGAGGAGGTATGTGTGTTCCATTGACATTGAAAAGTCTTCCAGATAAGTTATTAAGTGGAAAGAGGAAAGAACAAAATAAAATGTGCCACATAAAGCCACCTGTGGGCATAAAAATATATGTATCCAGCCTGACCAGGCAGTGCGCAGTGGATAGAGCATTGAACTGGGATGTGGAGGACCCAGGTTCGAGACCCCGAGGCTGCTAGCTTGAGTGCGGGCTCATCTGTTTTGATCAAAGCTCACCAGCTTGGACCCAAGGTCGCTGGCTTGAGCAAGGGGTTACTTGGTCTGCTAAAGGCCCGTGGTCAAGGCACATATGAGAAAGCAATCAATGAACAACTAAGGTGTCACAATGAGAAACTAATGATTGATGTTTCTCATTTCTCTCCATTCCTATCTGTCTGTCCCTATCTATTCCTCTCTCTGACTCTCTCTCTGTCTCTGTAAAAAAATGAAAATAAAAAATAATTAAAAAAAAGAAAATATATGTATCCATAAGCACAAGTCGTAGGTCACATCTAGCTGGAAGAACTTTAGAGAGGATCTGGGCGTTTGGGGACGGAACACTGGAGGAGGGCACAGCAGCGGAGGGAAGAGCAAGCGTAAGGGCAGGGGGGGAGGTGAACACGCACGGGGAGAGGTAAGAGTTTGCAGCTCCCAGAGGTGAAGAGTCACGGAAGGGGTACAAGTAGCAGGATTTCAGGTTTGAGTCATGGGTTAGGCAGATCAAGACATCCGGTGGGCGTGGGGAAGTTATGGACAATTTATGAAACAAGAAATAGTATGCTCAGAGTCATTCATTAGGGTGGGTCACGTGCAAGGTTACGTCAAGAGGGAGCGAAGAAGGAAGTAGGGTCTTTAGGATGCGTACTACAAGTTGCTCCGTTTTTCTCTCTGCCCACTGTAACTGCCATATCGATACAGCTTCAGTTTTACTTCCCGATATGAAATAAGTCACATGGACAGCACTGGCAGTTCCTGACAGATGTCCCACACATCTAAAAATTACTGATCTCCATTCAATAATGAAATTCTTGGCGGATATCATTTTTCAAAGAAATGTTATTTTGCCTGTTAAATGAAAGGCAGGGAGATCATTAAAACAGTTCCCTAAGTAATGCATTTTAAATGAAAAGCTTTTTTTTTTAAGTCTTTGGGGGGGGAAAATATATCAAAAGTTAAACTGAAACATCCAGGGAAAGCTCAAATTAATATGTTAATTCTGTCAACATTCAAGGTTCTTAGTCCAAGCCCACAAGTTGCAGAGCATATGGTGATTTACTGCTCCCTAGCCGCAAATTTAACTACGCTTGTGGAAATGACAAAATAAATGTCTCAAGTGAAATTTTCATCACTCTTTCAATGTGAAATATGCAAGTACTACGACGACTCTGTTTTGTTTTGGAGATCAGTTTGTTATAGTAAGGAGTCATCACGATTTTCATTAAATGTGTCAAATGAGGTTGAGCTAGGGAAACAGATAGATGATGGATTTATATGTAGTCATTTTGACTCTACAGGGACAAATTTAACGTCTCTCCACTGATATTATGTATTCTCTGATGGACAGATTTCTTTTCCATAAAAAGGACAATGAGCCTTTTGAATTATAGATAAATGAAATTACACAATTAGAACTTGGTAAAACTCTTGAAAAATACACAAACGTACCATGCAGCATCAACTGTTAAGATTTAAGTTCCTGTTGCCTGATCAGGCGGTGGTGCAGTGGATAGAGCGTTGGACTGGGATGCGGAGGACCCAGATTCGAGACCCCCAGGTTGCCAGCTTGGGCATGGGCTCATCTGGTTTGAGCAAAGCTCACCAGCTTGAGCCCAGCTCGAGCAAGGGGTTACTCGGTCTGCTGAAGGCACATATGAGAAAGCAATCAATGAACAATAAGGTGTTGCAACGAAAAACTAATGATTGATGCTTCTTATCTCTCTCCGTTCCTGTCTAGTCTGTCCCTATCTATCCCTCTCCCTGACTCTCTCTCTCTCTCTCTGTCCCTGAAAAAAAAAAGATTTAAGTTCCTGTTGATCTGCTCCCACTTCAAGAAACTGCCATTAGTGGTTTGGGGAAGAAAAATAAATTAAATGTCTGTGACTGAGTATTGAAGTAGGTCCATAAAAAAGGAATTTGCTATGAGATGCAGAATTATAAATATTCCAGCCTTCCCAGGGTCACAGTTTAAAAATCTTTGCTTCCTATAACTTAGCTTAGTTCTAAACACTTACTAGACTAATGGGAGGGATGGATAAATGTAGGAATGAGTACTGTTCCATTTTATGGTCTTCATCCCCATTAAAAAGAATCCCCTAATGTATACATATAAGCATATAGTACCAAAATAACATGTTTATGAGAATAAAGAATAAACAGTATCTGTCAAACCCATAAGATACTTGTATATAATATCTATCGACCCAGCTATCTCTGCCTTTAAATACCATATGCTAAAAATCTTCAGATATAGCTGTTTCTACATTTATTTTTTAAAAATTGAGCTAGAGATGATCTTCTAAAATATATAAATTCTAATTGTGGGGCATAATGTAGTGTAGGTATAAAGTTTATTTTTCATTTTAACAGAGATTAGCTGATATTGACATTCTTAATGACCAAATAATGCAGGTATTCTCTTTAAAGTCAGGAAAAGATGCAAATTTCCAATGCTATAACTAGGAGCTCGATATTAATTTAAATGTCAACATGAATGTCAAGAGAGAAGATGATGTTTTCTTCAATACAATAAATGCTAAATGATTATATTATGGCTAATGCAATAAATCAAGAAAGGATATAAAAGGCATAATAATAATAATAATAACAACAACAATAACAATATAAAGATATTCCCAGAAAAACATTTTAGTTTTTTGACAGGGTACTCAAATAAAGAGAATGTGACAAGTCAGATGGTTTGATGGGAAATGTTTCCAATTACAAGAATAATAAAAAGCATAAATGTATAGAAAAATCATGGGAAAAATTAGAAAACCTGCATAAGTCTAAAAGACAAAACAATTTCTGGAAGAAAACATGGATGATTTCTTTCATAACTAGATATAAAGAAATGCTTCCTATTTATGAGTCAACATTCAGTTGCAATAAACAAATAGATTGGTACATTTCACTACATAAAAACAATAAAGGCTTTTATGTGTCAATTATATCTCAATAAAGCTGGAAATAGCAAAGTTTTGCGTGGAAAAAAAACACTATAAGCAAAGTCAAAGCAAGAATATGAAAATAAGGAGAAGATATTGGCAATAATATCCCTATTAAACTCTTTTTTAACAGAATTTTTTTAAATATTCTAGAAAAAAAGGCAAAAAGGATTTACTAAAAATTTTCAGAATGGTTCTTAAACATCTGACAAGATGATTGATTTCAACTTCAATACAAGAAATGGCAATATCTCAATGATAAGATTGGTAAAATTTCAAAGCCTGACAATGCAGATTTTTGGTAAGAGCATGGGAAAAGTGTCATTCTCATAGATTGATGGAGGAAGTTCAAGGCACCCCTTCCCTGATGTAGAGGAGGCATATGTATTTTAAAGTCCATGTGTTTCATGATTTGATCCAGCAATCATATATCTGAGAATACCTGAACACACACCCTTAACAGTCCAAAATTATGTAGGCTGGATCACGCAGTACCACATTATATGTAATTGCAACATATTAGCAATTACCTGAAGTGCCCAGATGTTGGTGACTAGTTCCATAAACTATGGTACAGAGACAAATGGGGGCCCAGCATCCATTCAAAGATTAAGAAAGAACTCTGTGAACTATAGCGAGGAGTTGTTTTCAAGACACATTACAGTAAATACAGCAAAGTAAGAGTTATTATAAATAATACGCTACTTTGTGTAAGAAACAAAGAAAAATAAATATATATATGCTTATTTTTACAAAAAAAAGAAATATAGAAAGAGTAAATAAGTATTAAATTCAGAAAGGGCTACAGAGGGGCTACAGGTTGAAAGGGATAAGGGGTGGGGTGACCATTCAATATTACAGCTTTTTAATTTATGTTATTATTGTTGAAGTGAGAGAAGGGGAGAGCGTGAGACAAATTCTCGCCATGTGCTCCATTGGGGATCCATTCGGCAACCCGTCTGAGGCCAATGCTCAAATCAACCAAGCTATCTTCAGTACCTGGGGCTGACACTCGGACCAATTGAGCCAATGGCTGTGGGAGGGGAGGAGAGAGAGAAGGGAGAGAGGGAGGGGTGGGGAAGCAGACTGACACTTCTCCTGTGTGCCCTGTCCAGGAATCAAACCCAGCACATCCATACAACAGGCTGACACTCTATTCACTGAGCCAGCTGGCCAGGGCCAATATTACATCTTTTTAGAATCACTTTAGTATTCCACATAGGCAAAAAATAAATAAATTAAATCAGCAAGGAATAAAGCTAAATACAGACAGAAACTAAGAAGTCCAACTTCAGTTTAAATGAATAACAGCAACACTTAAAGGAAAAAAGAAAACAAAGCCAGGTGACTCTTAAACGTGGTTTGTATAAAAGGACAGTTCTGAAATTATTTTATGTGCACTGTAGAACTGAGCAAATGTGTAAATGTGTTGATGTTGGAAAAAAAGGTTGTCACCATGAAAGAAGGTAGATTAAAATGTGCGAAATGTAAAAGTTATAAGTTCTCTGTTTTGTTTCAAAAATTGGGTTACTGTACTAGAAGGCATCAGAGATTTGTCAAAGTAACTAAGAAACCTTTGGGACTGAATTCATTTTGAAATATTTATATTTGCTTTTTTTTTTCTGTCTGCTAAACAGGCTTAGAGGCAATAATGCCCTAGTAATAATGAACCCAGATTGTGGTTGTTAAATGCCATTTCCTCACTAAATAAACAAGGCTGTTTGGAAAAAAAAAAAAGTCTGTCTCCATCTCTGGAACATCTTGTACAAGAAAGGAAGAAAATATATGCTCTTTAAGAACTACAAATTGATGATCACAAAATAGTATGGGGATGTAAGGTAGAGCATAGTGAATAATCAATAATATTGTAATAACATGTACAGTGCCAGGTGGGTACTGGAGACATTGGGGGGAGGGAGCATTGTGCAAAGTATGCGGTTGTCTAACCACTGTGCTGTCCACTTGAAAGTAATACAAAATAACATCGAATGTAAACTGTAATTGCAAACTAAAACTTTCAAAGAAGATAGCAAAAACAAAGGAGGAAGTACATGCTCAAAGGATGATGGTGGCATAGCGAAAGGACACAGGAATCACCTCCAGCTGGCTCCTCTAGACCAAGTCTGGGACAAATTTAGCATAAGAATACTTAAGATCATTAAGGTGTTTTAAACTTTGAATAAATGAAAACCCAAGAATTCATATTAAAACAGAATAGAGAAATTAACAAACAAGAGAAAAGCAGGACCTCTTCTTTTTTTTTTTTTTTTCCGTTTTTTTTTTTCATTTTTCTGAAGCTGGAAACAGGGAGAGACAGTCAGACAGACTCCCGCATGCGCCCGACCGGGATCCACCCGGCACGCCCACCAGGGGCGATGCTCTGCCCATCCTGGGCGTCGCCATGTTGCGACCAGAGCCACTCTAGCGCCTGGGGCAGAGGCCACAGAGCCATCCCCAGCGCCCGGGCCATCTTTGCTCCAATGGAGCCTTGGCTGCGGAAGGGGAAGAGAAAGACAGAGAGGAAAGCGCGGCGGAGGGGTGGAGAAGCAAATGGGCGCTTCTCCTGTGTGCCCTGGCCGGAATCGAACCCGGAGGACCTCTTCTTTATTGGGAGTTCCGACTGGTCAATACGGAGTGGAAGAGGCTGAGAATCACCAGCCAAGTGAAGGTTGGTTCAGACTAGATTCGTGAAGATCGATATACATCAAGTATCTCCTCAAAGACTGCTTCGGAGGTGTAAGGGAAGGACTAATGACTACCCAGTGCAAAACCTGGACAACACCTGGACGCTACCCAATTAATAATATCCATGCAGGGCGGGGAGGCATCATACGCCACGTATCCACTCCATCTAAACTGGGGGAAGTTAATAAACCATTGATGCACATTTGTTTTACACATTAGCACATTTTAATTAAATCTCCCAGAGTTTACAATATGATGTGTGGGTCTTATTAACTAGCTCATCATCTTCTAAGTGGCCCAAAGAGCAAAATATCTGGACTTAAGCAAAACAAGATCATTAAAGAGAAAAATGTGTCCAAACTTCTTTGAGTCTGTAAGGAAAACTAGGTTTGTCTTCCCTACCGATTCTCAGCTTTCTGCAAATATACTGCTCACAAAATTTAGGGGATATTTTAATCACTTCATGTTCATTTTCAGATATCCCCTAATTTTTGTGATATATATATATATATATATATATATATATATATATATATATATATATATATATATTCCTATTGAGAGAAGCCTTAGGATGTTTGTTTCAAACAATACAGATGGTTGTTAGCCTACAGACTGCGACTCAAAAGTTCAAAAAGGTGTCAGAACCATAAATTGGAGAATACGCCGGCAGGTTCAATGAGAACAATAAAAAGCCCGCCAAGGAGAAGCTGGCCATTCTCAATGATCTAGGACAAAGGTAAGGGTCTCAGAAATCAAGTGGGTTGTTAGCAGCATCTGAACCAGCCCTAACTTGCTTGTTCTTTTATTCAAATAGTTACTGTGTCTAAAGTGTGGGGAACACTGTACTACCAGTGACTATCTGGGGGGGTCTGTGAACAGGAACATGGGAACCAAGCCATGGGAGCTAAAGAACACAAGGGTTACCATCCCCAAAGATCTGAACCAGGGGACAAGGACAGAACTCACAGTCATGAGGAGGGTGGCCCCGTGGCAGGAAAACAAACTGAGTCACCTGGCCCAGGTCCTGCATCGGGGCTGGTAGAAGAGGTCAAGCTAAATGAGCCTCCCCAGCTGCAGGGACTGGGGGGATGGCAGGCACGGCAATTGGGCGAGGCATTACAACTTATAAACTGTATTGTTGGGAACCCACAGTGTCCTTCTACCTGTGAAAAGGTCCACAAACATGCATTCCCCACGATAAATCTCACGTAATAATCTAGAGATAGTGTTAAAGGTCCTTCCCTATGTCTATATGTGTTTTACAGGAGGGAGGCATGTGTGAGGCCAGGGGACACATCTGTCACCTCCTGCTGAAGTGACCTGGCAGTGGGACTGCAGACTCCTCTCCTCCTCTTCTGTCATGGTCCAAAAGAGACAATACCTATGAGAGTTTCAGGCTAATCTCACACCTGCCCCCCATTCAACTTTCCTGCTAACCTCAGATACCTCTGAAAATGGTACAGTTTTCATAATCCCTATAAAATGACTCATGTAAGTATAAAGTGAACATATATTGAAGTTTTTATTTAACTCCTTAATGAGGGAACAAGTAAGATGGTAGTTAATGGGTTAACTGTGTTCCTATAACATATGTTGAAGTCTGAATACCCCTCAGAATGTGACTGTGGAAAGAAGGTCATTGCAAATGTTAGAGTGAGGTCCTACTAGAATAGGGACCCTTGCTCCACTATTAGGCAGCCACCAGCAGCTGGGAAGAGTAAGGAGGTACTCCTCCAGCTTTCAAAGGGAGCACAGCCCTGGCGTGACCTTGGTTTAGGACCATGAGACTGTGATTTTGAACTCCAGAATAGTGAGACAAGGTACTATTATGTCAAGGCACCCAATCTGTGGTCATCAGTGTCAACCCTAAGCAACTAATACACTAGATAAAGCTGGCTCAAGGAACAATCGAGATAGTGGGTATTTATCGTCATTTGGGGAGGGGGGGGAAGAACCTTGGAATAACACTGTTAGAGTTACAAAATTGATTTATATCCTAGAGGGCATAAAATCATTACCTCGGGAGGGAGGAACTACCTCCCCTAGACAAAAGTCTATAAGTCATGTTATACTCACCAAGTCTCAACCTTTCATAAGGGTGGGTGGCAAGTCAAATGAAAGTATGCTCCCTTAGATAATTAAAAACCCCATGGATGAGCCCATTGCGTACTGCTCCAACATGACTCTAACAGAACGTCCTCCCTCCCTCACAGCCCTTTCACCTTCTTCCGAAAATTTGTACCAAGTTTTTTCTAACACGTCCCTTACTCACATGCTTGCTCCGACTGAATCTGGAGGTTTACTAGCGTGCTCACCTGGCCACCCCCGCTGCTTGCTCCGACTGAATCTGGAGGGTTACTAGCGTGCTCACCTGGCCACCCCCGCTGCTTGCTAACTGTTTAGAGATGACTTGGGCACCCTGTCCACCACCCCCAGAACTCTACTCTTGACTCCTCCCATTTTAATACGAGAGCTCTTTAACGATTCTATGCCGTCACCCAGCCAGACGGGAGGCTGCGCGAGATGCACCTCATTTCGGTAGGAAACGAGAAAGCTACACGTAGGAACACTGAACTGCTTTGTTTTTCATTGATGCACCAGAAAGGGGAAATGAAGTATCTTCCCCACCTCCCAGGAGGGTTTGAAGATTCAGCCCTCCCTCTCCTCCAAATGCGGAGACAGAGATTCTATCTTTCTAAGGATTTGGACTCAGCGCTCAACAAGCCAGCAAGGTCTAGTGTGAAAGAAGAAGATCCAGATGGGGGTATGTTCCACTTATACCCCCAAGGGTGGCAAGAGAGTTGATTAAGAAGAATGGAGGCTGGTGCTGCAGAACCGTGCACTGGAGATCTCCTGCCAGGCCCGTGCCCTGGGTCAACGCTTTAGTTAAAGAATTGGATGTGAGGAAAGAGACTCAAGGGTTTCTGGGAAAGAGACCAGGAGAGGCCATGGAAGGCGCACTTGGTGGGGTTGGGGGTGTTTGGTTCTAGAATAGAGACTACTGGTCAACCCAACCACTACGAAACTCACTAGTCTTAACATGTATCGCTGCATCAGCAGGCACCTGCTACGTGTCAGCCAGCCCTGACGAAGATAAAGGTGGAGCAGAAACAGAAAAAGAAATGACATGGTGAAACTAAGACGGAAAAAGGACAGCGATCCTGGAATCCCCCAGGACAACCGAGCATCCGAGAGAAGGGTATCAGGACTCTCGGCGGGGGCAGTGTCAGAAAGCCCTCATTTGGGAGGATGTTCAATGACACCCTAGTACAGATTCCCATGTTTAAAGCTTAAAATAAAATAGAACCCACTCATACATATGTGTGCATGTGTGTGTGTGTGTGGACATACATGTATGTATATATATTTCCCCCCAACCAGGTGATGCAGCCCAAATTGAAAGGTGAAAAGAAAAGCTAGGAATGTATGTTTATATTTTATCTTGAAGTGGTGGATTTTTGGGGGGAAGGAATGATTTCTCCTTTCTAGTGTCAAACAAGAACCCAATTTTTCTGGCTCTCAGCTGCGGTAAATGATTAGGCTCAGTAGAGTGGTACGGTTTCATTTCCTGGGAGCAAGAGAGGTTTAAATCCACCAGACAACTCATTTGTAACAAGCCCACAAGTGCTGGGAGAATGCAGTAACTATCCACACTGCATAAACAAGTCAGTGAATGAAAGAAAGGCTGTTGACCTCTGGGGGGGGCAGAGGGGGGAGAAAGGGGTTTCTCATTTTGACTTTGGTTTGAATTTAAAATCAATGCCAAGATAGAAAATGTCATAATGCATCTAAATGCCATCAGTGACCTTCTTTAGAAAATGGGGTGAAATATTAGTAGTCACTGGATGAACTTGGGTCCTAAACCTGAACAATAAGGATCCTTCATTCCAACAAGAACAACAACATAAGTGGTAATAATAGAAGCTCACATTGACTGACTGTTTACTCTGTGCTAGAGATTGTGCTGAGGGCTGAGTCTGCATTTTCTCAGTTAACCTTCACCACAGCTGCCTGAAGGACTTACTCTTACCCTGGTTTTACAGACGAGGAAAGAGCAGATACCAGAGGTCATATAACTTGTCATTAATACATGGAGAAGCTGAAGTTCAAACTCAGGCCCAACTGGCCCTGGTCAGATAGCTCAGTTGGTTAGAGTGTTATCCCGAAACATGAAGGTTGCAGGTTCGATCCCTGGTCAGGGCACATTCAGGAACAGACTGATATTTCTCTCTCTCTCGCCCTTTCTCTCTCTAAAATCAGTCAGTAAAAAGAAAAGCTCAGGCCCATCTAATAATATATACTAGAATGTAGGATCTTAAACACTGATTATGTCATCATATCACTTAATAAACCAATAAACCAGAAAAAAAAATAGGTGGGGCATATGCGAGCGCCACCTAATGGTCGATCTTGGAGTGCGAGTCCGAGCGACAGTGAAGCGGGGAAACGAGCATCAATAAACAAATCGCACACAAAACAAAGGAGAAGAAGAAGAAGACAACGACTATTCTTGAAAGTTACCTAATTTTCATTTTATTGTGATGATTTTCTTCCCTGAGATCTTGCTTAATTCTGTTAGAATATGCTCAGTAAGATACAGACGAGGCCGAAACTGTCCTAATGCAAGCTGGAAAACAAGATCAATCAGAAGTCCATTAGAGAAGGATGAAGGGGAAATGGCTGGACGCAGCCAAAGCCAAGAGAGTATCAGTATCCTTCTCCAGTGTTTCAGATGTCTTCAGTGTCAGCCGCTTCCTGAAAGAAAAGGCTGCAACTCTAGAGGCAATTTCCCATTACCCACCTGTGAATTCCCCACTCTGCTGATGTATGCTCAAAGTGGCTCTTCTCACCACCTAGCCTTCATCCGGGCTCCTGCTGCTCCCGGACAGTTAGTACCACCACCAATGGAATGCCGACTAACCAGCCCCTGGTCCCCCTAACTCCCTAGTCACACCCCAAAGGGAAAGCGGTGGTTTTCCTTTCATCACTATTTAGGTCTGTGCCACGACTGCCCTCCCAGCCCCATGTGCTCACAGAGCCAGAGGCAAACATGGGTACCATCTGGGAAACCGCAAGTCACTGGGTTTCGCGGGAGCCAAGACTGTTAACATTTAAGAGGTCTGCTCACTTGCCCAGCTTATACAGAGAGCATTGACACTCCATCAAAATGGTTTAAAAGCCTTTGAAAAGATAGCATGACAGGGAAGTACGAAAGTAGAGCCAGCACCAGGCTTGGCTTTCCCTCAGTGTTATTTTTCTTTCTCAGTCAAGACACAGCACGGAGGAGTTCCAGACCTGGGCTTTCCCAGAGAAGCTGCTCTGGGTTTGAGATGGGGTTCCACCACTAATCGGCTGGGTGATGAGTGGGGAAAATCACTACTCTTTTCTGTCGTTTTCCTGGTCCGCAACAGGGACAATGCTAGTACTTACATAGTACAGGTTGTTGAGATCCTACAATGAGATAATATAGAAAAGCATCTCATATAAAACTAGCAACACCGCAGTTGTTCAATAAATTGAAGTCATTGTCATTATCATTCACAGTAACATAGTAGCAGCATTACCGGCAACAGTAGCAGTCGCAGTTACAGACAGGAGCGCAGTTACAGAAAGGAGGAAAGTTATACATGTTGGATACATTTTGCATAAATTACCTTCAAAACACAAATATTATGTTTAAGAACTACACATATTTGTATATTTTTAAAATACGCTTTGCCTCCAGCTTTGAATATCAAAGAGCATCTTACCCTGAAATACGGACTGGCGTTACTAATTAAGATGCTTTCCATTTATTTATTCTTTGAAGATACTAATTTAAGAAAATTGTTTAATCTTCTTCTCTCTTCAACTATTTAAGCATGCAAAACATAAATGGACTTCCCTGAGACCCTAATAACATGAAATATAAGATAAGGCCACTTGCTTTCAAATTAAAACAAAATCTATGGTTCTATCTGTGTTCCTAATATAGTGACTAATGGAACCCTAACACTTTGATCTTCCACTTGAAAAATATCACAACATCATTAATATGCAAATCAAGGCAGAAGCTTGTGGGGTCATCCACAGCAGGTTCCTCTCCCCCCATATAAAAGTAATTGGAAAATCTATGGGAGCCCTGAGGATCATTACTTTAAAAATAATTCTACCACTAACAAAAATCCACTAGCTTATTCTTAGTCACATTCTGAAATGAAATTTAGATATTAAATAGTATTGATTTCAACTCAAAAGCTGGTCTGACCACCTCTATACCAATCCCCCTAACTTGGAATAAGGATTGGTAGAAATCATTAAGTCATTTATCTTGTCAAAAATCTTGGCGATGTGCCTGGATGTATCAAACAAGGGACAAGGCTTTTTAGTTTCCATTCCCGCTGGGTAATCGACTTCCCATAAACCCTCTGTCAGCCTCAGCCCAGGTCAGACAGCTCCGAGGAAGAGAGAAAGGGAATCTGAAAATACACATCAACAGAACTGATGAGAAGGACCTTTCAAGATGGGGGTGGGGTGAGGCGGGAATTATATTCCTTTCTAAATGACGCGATGATCTCTACAACCCTTGTTCACTCTCTGAAGTTTAATCAACACAAACCCCCTCCTTCCTTCATTCAACAAATACTCATCCTGCTATTATCTTATGCCAGGTGCACTGTTAGGTAGTGGCATCACAGTGATAAGCCAACATAAGAGAAAACCCTTATAGAGATTAGAGGCCACTGGGACAGATAGGAAGTAACAACTGGTTGTGCAAATGAATGTATAATTCTAAGTTAAAACACCTACTACGGAGAAAAATAATAATAAAGTGCTCAGAGAGGGCAGAACGGGGATACTGAGGAGATGAGGCCGGACTCTACAGAGGAAATGACATTTAAAATAAATCGTGGATAAGTGGGATCTGACCAGAAAGGAAAAGCACTCCAGGCAATGGGAACCTTTATTTCATGAAATCAGAAGTCAGGAGAGGGTGACATGAGTGATTCCCCCAGAAGACATCATCCCATAATATGGGTGTTTGGGTAAGAATCTTCGGCAGGGCTCCCTTGACCACGGCCAAGACGGCGAAGTTTATTCTATTGATATGTGCAGTAAGAATGACTTTAAGCAGGGAGGAGACAAGAGTAAAATTGACAATGAAAACTGGCTTGTTTTCATTGTAAAAGGAGGATACTGGCTTGTCCCGTTTGATTTTTGTGTTTCTGGGAAACCCTCTAGAATGTGTCTTTTCCTCTCACTGGATGCTTTAAAGCATTTTTAAAATCAAGCATGGCTTCCTTAAATCTCCTGGGGCAGCCGCAGCAGAGGCAGTTGTGGGAAACGCAGAACCCCCTGCAGCCCCACTGAACCTTTGGGTACGGAGCCTGGGAATCTGCTTCTCATAGTGGCACTGAGTGGAGCCAGCAGGTACACTCTGGGGCGGCCAGAGCAGAGTCACGGTGAAGCAGGGCATATTTGGGGCAGGCTGGCACCCCAGGGATGGCACAATAGAAGTCTACCTGCTGGGCATGGGCAGACCTGAATGGGACACGTGCATCTCTCCTCGGGCAGCTTGGAAGGAACATGGCCCTAGGACACAGCATCCTCAAAACATAGCCTCCGGGACACCCATCTGTGTTGGCATGGTATCACGAGAGAATCATCCTCCAGCGCTTTCAGCTCTGGGTCTCCATGTCAAGTAAAGTTGTCCTAACTTCTAACCTAATCCAGGGTTACTGAGAAGTACCTATTTTTAGAGGGCTTGATGGGCAGCCGGGGGGGGGGGGGGCAGGGAGAAGGGGCCAGGGGACTTTTTTTGGCCAGTATCTCATCCTCCGTGGGCCCCCTGGGTCAGCCCTGAGGGTGGGTTCTGCCTGAGTCCTGGCATATTATATTTATTTTTAAAATTTTTAGTTCAAATAAATCAGTTACTCCTGCTATTTCTTTGCTCAAAATCATCTATTCCCCATTATAATACATTTCATTTAAAAATATAATGGGTGGTCAAAATAATGCATTTGCCTAATCGAAAAGCAAGACTTAGCTCAAGCAAATTCCATTCAGTAATACCTCTTACAAAATAAAAGTATTTGGAAATTAGATTGTTAATTAACATGACTATTATTTAAATGGAAAACATGAACAGTTCAAAAATGAGAATATGAGGTAGGGATATGCTATTCAGACCTAATGATGTTCTCAGCAACATAAGAGGAGAAATATGGTTCTATCATTTTCAATGAATCAAAGGAATATAAAACAGGTTTTTCTAAAAATAAAGTTTTAATGAATCATTGGCAAGACTTTGAAATTCAGCCAGTTCCCTATAAACAAATCAGTCTCTATTTTTTTTTTTTTTACTCAAAAAGGAGTGACAAACATCCTTCCATCCCTTCAGTTGCATTCTGTTCGTAAGACATGTTTCTAACTTAAAAATAATTTGTCTAAACAGCTGTTTTCAAATCAAACGCAGAACACAGGAGAATGCAGGGATCTTCCGGACCGCCCTACACAACCACTCACACATCAGCTCTCGGTGCACCTCACGGGCATCCGGAAACAAAATGATGAGAAGGGAATAGGAAATTACATCAAATACCAAGCAAGGGCCCTGGCCGGTTGGCTTAGTGGTAGAGCGTCGGCCTGGCGTGCAGGAGTCCCGGGTTAGATTCCAGCCAGGGCACACAGGAGAAGCGCTCATCTGCTTCTCCACCCCTCCCCCTCTCCTTCCTCTCTGTCTCTCTCTTCCCCTCCCGCAGCCGAGGCTCCATTGGAGCAAAGATGGCCTGGAGCTGGGGATGGCTCCTTGGCCTCTGCCCCAGGCACTAGAGTGGCTCTGGTCGCGACAGAGCAACACCCTGGAGGGGCAGAGCATCGCCCCCTGGTGGGCAGAGCGTCGCCCCCTGGTGGGCAGAGCGTCGCCCCCTGGTGGGCATGCCGGGTGGATCCCGGTCGGGCGCATGCGGGAGTCTGTCTGACTGTCTCTCCCCGTTTCTAGCTTCAGAAAAAAACAAAAAAAAAAACAACAACAAAAAAAACAAAAAACAAAACAACAAAAAAAAAACAAGCAAGTCATAGAGACTCCAGTCTGTCCAACAAAGCCCTGTCCTATTTTATTATTTCTACATGGCGTCTAAATGCTGTGCATCCACTGGTTGGCTCCGATCAAAGGCAACGAGCTCGCCAGGTCTGCCTGGGAATGGGGCACCAGCTGGATTTGGAGGCATCGTGCATGACCCAGCGGTCCTCAAAGCGAGGACTCGGAAGCAGCAGCAGCAGCAGCACTGCCTGGGAACTTACCAGAAACACAAACTCTCCAGCTTTACCCAGGTGGTCTGCAGCGGGAAACTAGAGGCAGGGAGGGCCATCATCTGTGTTCTCCGGGCCATCTGGTAGATTTTGATCCCTGCTGTACTTTCAGAACCATGGTCTAGCCCAGAGTCAGAGCCCTAAGGGCCCTCAAAGGCACATCCGGCATGGAGGATGGGGATGGGGTGAGGGCGCGAAGGGCGGGGAGGATGCGGAAAGGGATGGAGGGAGGCAGCATGTGGACCCAGGGAGGAAGACCCACCAGCACAGTGTAAGCTTCTGGCATGGAAATCAGAATGAGTGCTTTCCTTTACCTGCCTCATGCCGTAGAACTTCATATATGGCTTTTTTGAAAAAAATCATTTTAGGCTAATTTTTTACATTTAAAAACCACTGTTTGGGCAGTACTTCCCTTAGAACAGGGCAAGCCGTACCTGGTGCTTTAAGGGTCCTCTGCTCGGCCCTCTTCCAACCACACCACTTCCCATGGGGACAAGGACTTGTGCCCCCTAAGGCCCAGGACTTGCAGACTCTGCTCTGCATTTGCAGATCCAGAACCGTATGCCCCAAGGTGCCAGGTATGCTTCCCTCTTGCCCAGGGCCATCTTTTCAAGGGTGGACAGTGCTCCTATGCAAACTGTAGCCCCACAATGTCGTGTATTATAAATCATTTTCATTTTTAAAACGTTCTGTATATTACAACGTTTTGACATCTTAAAAAACTTTCTGGCTGGCAGGGACTGTCAATTCTTAGAGGTAGCAAAGTGCTCAGCCATGCATATGCTTTTTTTAAAAAAATTTATTTATTTATTCATTTTAGAGAGGAGAGGGAGAGACAGAGAGAGGAGAGACAGAGAGAGAGAAGGGGATGAGGAGCTGGAAGCATCAACTCCCATATGTGCCTTGACCAGGCAAGCCCAGGGTTTCGAACCGGCGACCTCAGCATTTCCAGGTCGACGCTTTATCCACTGTGCCACCACAGGTCAGGCACCACGCATATGCTTTTGACACGCAAAGCGGCCAACCCCAACTTTTTGCCCCAACCCCTTCTTATCTGACCCTTACACAGCATGTCCTAAATCACCCCAAGGTCAGGGACCGGTGGCTAGAGGCCACTCCTATAGCTTAGAGACCTCTAGAATTATCCAGAGTAGCCAATACTAAACTTTACCTGTGCTACTTTGCTGTTCTTGTGGAAACCCCCGTAAATGTCTGTGGCCTCTATTTCTCATTCCTGCCTCCTGACCATGATAGTGGTTCCCCTGTGACCCTGTGAGGCCTGCAGTGACTCCCTCTCTGGGACATGAGAGCAGAACAAATTTCTTCCTTCAGTAGGTGCGCAAGGAAGGCCCCTCACAGTGTGGGATGTGCCCTAGGTAGAAAGACCAGCCTGTGGCCAGGACTGAATCAGCACACACCTCCCTGCCCAGACTCCAGACTCCAAGAAGTCCAAGCATGCTAAATTTACAC
This sequence comes from Saccopteryx bilineata, assembly GCF_036850765.1. Taxonomy (NCBI): domain Eukaryota; kingdom Metazoa; phylum Chordata; class Mammalia; order Chiroptera; family Emballonuridae; genus Saccopteryx; species Saccopteryx bilineata. The sequence goes on along the minus strand of NC_089493.1, from coordinate 179,827,714 downwards.
CTGGCCCTTCAGGGCAGTATGAAGGTATGTTTTTCAAGGTAGAAAGATAGAAGATGCTCTAACGAAGAGTTTGTTCCCTTGATTTATAACTTTTGGATCTCTACACACCTAGGCGAGCCTCCTCCATGTGTACGTTGCTTCAGGAACCACGAAGTGTTAGGGCGAGAGCCTGGTTACAGGGGAGGAGAAGTCAATGAGTTTTTGGTTGGTTGCTCATGATATCGTTTAATGTGATTTATTATTTCAGTTTATGAAGCGGCAGGGAGTTTGCCCATCTATCTTCAGGAAGGATGGATTTATGAAGGAAATGAACACATTTCTGCATCCCGCCTCTGCCAATGGACTCTTAGGGAGGGTAAAGACCTTTCGGCATCACCAAGGACTTGAAGTCGGATTCTCGTGAGGCGACCCATTCTCCAGAGATGCTGCAGGACTTTGTCTGGCTCAACACGACCTCCTTTGTGCTTTCCCAAGAGCCTGGCACAGAATAAGTTACTGTGGTTTGTTTCCCCTTATTCTTTTATGTTATTTTAAAACTACTTTTAAAATATGACTGACATGTAAAGAGCTGCAAATACTGACTGCATACAGCTTAACGAGTTTTGAGATAAGTCTGTGCACATCCATGAAACGTCACTACCATCAAGGCCATGGACATAGCCACCACCTCCCAAAGCCTCCTCCCACCCCCTTATATTATAATGGGTGTTAGCACCATTTGTGTTAAGTGGTAGAAACACAACATGAGATTCGCCCTCTTGGCAAATGTTCAGTGTACAATACAGTACTGTGAGCCATAGGCATGCTGTCAGCTGATCTGCAGGACTTATTTATCTCGTACAACTGAAACGCTGTACCCTTTGGTCATCACCTCTCAATTTCCCCCCATCCCCCAAGCTCTGACAACCACCATTCTGCTCATCGTTTATATGCATTCTACTAGTTTCGATTCTTTACATGAGTAAGCCACACAGTATTTTTTGTTCTGTACCTGGCTTATTTCACTTAGCGCAATGTTCTCCAGGCCCATTTATGTCGTTGCAAGGCACGAGTTTCTTCTTTTTTAAGGCTTATGAACCCTTTGAGTAGTACAAACATTCAGGTACGTCCTCATGCCTCTTGACCATCTGGAGTAACTGGAACTGATTTCATTTTTTGAAAATAAACCTCACTCCCCGGGGGTCAGAGAGCATGAAAAAAACTCACTACTCAAAGGGTTAAGATCCCATTGTATGTAGATACCATATTTTCTTTACTCATTTATCCATCCAGCAGTGGGCACTTGGGGTATTTCCATATCTTGGTTACCATAAATAAAGCTGCAATAAACACAAAAATGCAGGTATCTCTTCAAGATCCTGATTTCGGTGCTTTTGAATATACCATGGAGCTGGGAATGGCATTGCTGGACCGTGTGGTGGTTCTATGTTTAACTTCTTTGAGAACCCTGCGTGCTGTTTTCCATAATGAACACATCATGTTACATTCCCACCAACAGTGTGCCAGCGCTCCCTTTTGCCCATACCCTCACCAACACCTGTTAACTCTTAAATTTTAATAACAGTCGTCCTAACAGGTGTGAGGTGACAGCTCATTGTGGTTTTGATTTGTGATTCCCTGATAATTAGTGAATTTCTATTTTTTTTTTAATTTACCGGGGTGACATTGGTTAATAAAATGATATAGGTTTCAAGTGTACAATGCTATCATACCTCCTCTGTATACCGTATTGAATGTTCACCACCCAGGTCAAGTCTCTTCCCATTTATCGCCCCCATTTCCCCTCTATTTCTGCCCCAAACTATTTTCCTCTTGTGATCACCTGGCCACTGTCCGTGTCTATGAGGTTTTTCCTTTGCTGAATCCTTTCACCTTTTTAACCCAACCCCTGACCCCCCTCCCCTCTGACAGCTGTTACTCTGTTTTCTGTATCTATGGGTCTGTTTCTACTTTGTTTGTGTATTTTGTCCCTTAGATTCCACATAGGAGTGAAATCGTATGGGGCTTGTCTTTCTCCACCTGGCTCATTTCACTGAGCATAATGCTCTCCAGGCCCATCCATGCTGTTGCAAAGGGTAAGATTTCCTTCTTTTTTACAGCGGGTGGTACTCCATTGTGTAAATGGACCACAGCTTTCTTATCTAACAATTCGAGAATTTCTTGATAAATGTTTGTTAAATAAATAAAAGACAAGTGATTAAAAGTACCACCTTGAGGGGGATCCAAGTCCCCAAACTTCATGAAGTCCTTCTTAACCATCATATGCTGACCTCCTGCTGTGCGGGGGGCAGGACACACCAACATGGAGCAGACACAAAGCTATCTTTCCGGCATTTACTGTTTGGTGGGGGAGAGACGCCTGCACCGATGTTTCCTACAGTAGCTAGTGAAGGCGGAGCTATTTATCTTGTCTGTCCAGGGTAACTGTTTGTGAGATTTACTAAAATCCCTGGGGTAATATTTCCAAGGGGACCAACTGAGCAAGGCCCCCAAATGTTGGCAGACTCATCATTAGGACCCTAATATTTCTCTTTCTCCAGCAGAAGTCTGGGCTCTTTGGCTCCCTGAGCATGTAGGCTGGGAGCAGGAGGGCGGCAGGTGTGAGTTGTAGCTGAAGGTCTCAGAGAAGCAGACACCACATTCCTACATGCAGGACAGCGCTGGCGTTCCCTGGAACCAATATGTGCTTTCAGAAGTGTGATCCCACAGCTGCAAATAAGGCATGTTCACAGCTCAAACTGTTACTCCTAATGAGATCACCATAGAAAAACTAACAAAGAATGTCTGCACTTTGTCCATTTAACAGCCTCTTCCACTGTCTGCCCTGCCATTAAGGGATCCCAGCAGGTAAGTTGTGAACATTGCGAGCAGGTGTTTTTACCAGGCTTTCTGCAAAATTCCAGGACTTAACAAGCTTTCTAAGGTAGAGAGACATTTCATATACACTGGTTCGAACATCACAGGTATTTTCCTGCATGAAACCCTGCAAGGTGCACTTATTCAAAAGGCCGGACCTGCAATTTCAGGCTGACAAGACAGATCCACACCACAGAAGTACAGATGCCACCAACGGATGATGAAATAAGTGGGTCAAGGTTTGTGGCGATGCCATCAATGAAAATTCCTCACATTTTTCTGATGACAATGTAACCAATATGAGAACCCAGCAAGCAGAGAAAAATTGCACTCATCAGCAATTTTCTCCAGAAACACCCATGCAGAATTTTAAATAAGCTTTGAATTGAACTAAAAATTGCCTTTTCCTAAGTTATTTCCTTGCCTGACAATAAAAGATATTTTTGAAATTATTTTTTCAAATCAGGTTACGTGTAGGTAACATAACATCTTTGTCGCCCAAGATCACATAGCTGATTAGCTGATGATGACCTTCTTTCTACCTTTGGCTATCTACCCTGTTACATTTTTTTAAGGTGGAGGGAATTATTTTTATGAAGTTTGATGATTATGTTTCACTGGAATAACTTCATCACTTGGTAAAATTATTATGCTACACAGATATCCGTATTTATGAAAAGCATCCAGCATCTTGAATGCCTGAGGCAATGTCTGTCATTGTAATACACAGGACAGTCAACCCAGAGGCAGTCCCTAGCACATGCATACCCCATGCTTGTAAGTTTCCTTCCAAACCTGCTAAGGTTCTGTATTTTAAAATCCTCTACACTTCACATGGACAACTTTCACATGGGAAAGCACAAACTTTAGTGCAAGATGCAGTGCAACGCGTAACAAGCTGTTTTAGCCTGACTATAAAGCAATTTACAAACTGTTTCTACAGTCCTTGTGTATTTGAGGATGGGAGGACAGGGAAGTCATTCTTTTTTTTTTTTTTTTTTTTTCTGAAGCTTGAAATGGGGAGGCAGTCAGACAGACTCCCGCATGCGCCCAACCGGGATCCATCCGGCATGCCCAACAGGGGGCGATGCTCTGCCCATCTGGGGCGTTGCTCTGTCGCGACCAGAGCCACTCTAGAGCATGGGGCAGAGGCCAAGGAGCCATCCCCAGTGCCCGGGCCATCTTTTGCTCCAATGGAGCCTTGGCTGCGGGAGGGGAAGAGAGAGACAGAGAGGAAGGAGAGGGGGCGGGGTGGAGAGGCAGATGGGCACCTCTCCTGTGTGCCCTGGCCAGGAATCAAACCCGGGACTTCCGCGCACCAGGCCGACGCTCTACCACTGAGCCAACCAGCCAGGGCAGCAATTCTTGATTACGTCTTACAGAAAAGGAAGCCCACCCAGGTGGTTGGTTTTCTGAGATTCCAAAGACAGTAAATACAAGGCTAAATGGTGATTCCAAGCATCGTGAAAACTTTTTCCACTCAGAGTAACTTTTACTTAAAGAAAAACGATAACCTTTCACATCTTCACCAAAAATGATAACCTTTCACACCTTTGACCTTGCTTCTTGCCAGTGCTGGTAAGAATGATGTTTCACTGTCCTGCAAAGTTCAAGTCTTACAAGATACAAAATATAGACAGCACATCAACCAGCCCAATAAGAGTAACATATACTTGGATATGTGAGACCTTACATGGAATGCTTTACATGGGAGACCTTATTTACTCTTCGCAACAGCCCAATGAGATGGATGCTGCTAATAAGCCCATTTATGAGATGAGAATACTGAGGCTTGGAGAGGTTGTTCAATTCCTCGATGGCAAACAGCCGGAAGAGCCAGAATTTACTCTTTCCAGTCTCCAGAGTTCTTAATCAAAATATATTGGATCTAGCATGCCTCTGGTATATGGTGGTCCTTTTTGCTTTCCTCCCTATAACATGGTCTCCACAACCTCTCAGGAGAGATGCAGGGAGTGAAGACCGTAGGGCAGGCTGTGTTTTCCAGAGATGCTCACTATAATATCTGTCATTTCACATGCATTTTTCCCCTGATGTGACTTTAATACTTTTCCCATCTAGTGGCGAAGTCTGTGTCCCTCTCCCCTTGAACCTGGGTAGACCTTGGTGCCTGCTTTAATCAATACAGTATGACGGAAGTGAGGTAGTATGACTTCCATATGCCTAGATCACAAAAAGTCATGCGCTTCTGCTTTGATCTCTCAGGAAGTGCGCTCTTCCTCCTCCATCATGCTGGGAGGAAGTCCAAACTGACACGTGCAGAAAGACTCTAGGGGCAAGATACTCATTCTGACCCAAAGCCAGCATCACCCATTTAGACATATGAGTGAAGCACACCCAGATTATTTTTCAAATGTATGCAGAGTTTGTTTCTATCAGGTATGGTGAGACATGCAGAAAAGAAAATGATTCCCACAAAGGAAGAAATGCCTAGAACCAGGAGGCATGACCATACAATGTGGGGGGGCGGAGCAGGGGGCAGAGGGCAGGAGGGGACACTGTGAACAAGAGCCTTGATTGTGGATTCTGCAGGAAGGGGTAGGTGAGGCAGCCTACGCAGACTCAGCATTAACTAGTCTGAATAACTTCTGCAGGCTCAGGGGTGCAGGGCCTGTTCTTGGCTGTCTAGTACCGACCCTGGGATGATTAGAGCAGGAAAATAGTGGCCAGGAATATGAAAGGAGGTGGTGGGGATACTGTGTTTGGGCTGGTGAGTTGGCATATTAAAAGGGTTGCTCTTGAGCAAGGCAAGTGTCTGCCATCTCTAGGAATTAGTTCACCCTAGGGGCGGGGGAGTCCCTCCAGCATCATGAAGGTCTCGGATGGCAAAAGATCAGGATTCAGAAAATAACAAGAGGCCTCATTCCATGGGGGATTCCAGCCCTGCCCATCAACTTCATTCAACCCTTCCAGTCTTTTCAGGTGAGGTTCCAGCCATTCTATGGCAGGGAAAATCTGTCCTTGCTGGGTGGACCCTGTCGGAATTCCTGACTCGCCACCACGGGTGGTGAAAGCAGGCTGTTTCCTGCTCCGGGTCTCGGAGCGGTTTGTTACACAGCAGTAGGTAACCGATGGTGATCATTCCAATCAACTCTAGTTCATCCCACCTCATGGGAGGAGAAATCCCTGATTATGCCCTTTGTCTTGGCGTTGCATTGTCAACAGTTAGTTCTCGTGAATGATATAAAAATGTGTTTGGCTTCTTCTCCCTCTGCCTGCAGGAAGGATTCTCATAGATTTAGCGATGTTAATTTGTTGGCCTTCCTGTATAAATTTCCCCATATTAAAAAGAGAACGCACAAGCTGCCATTTCTATATCTGCACCACCCGAGGCAGCCCCAGTGAAAAACACAGATCCTGTCCTTCCTCGGCAAAAAGAGCAAAGTTTCATAAAGGTGTTCGTACACTTTGTAGCAGACCAGAGGATGAATCCTCCAGAGCCCTCATACAAGGAGAAGGAAGGAGGGGGCAGGGCTTTAAGAGGTCTAGTTCTATCTCATTCAGCTTGCTTTTCCTGACAGAACCCTGCTCTTAAACCCAGAAAAAGAAAAAAAATAATAATTATGTATTTTGTGGGGAAGATGATGCAAATTAAAATTCAAAGGCAGATGCCAATTTGAAAGGAGAATCTGAGAGCTTTGAAGATTCCACCACAAGGAAGTCAGGAAAATGCCACAATGCTCTCTGTGGCATTTAATAAATAGCGAGAAACGAGGAAAAGTACGGGAGACGGGGGATGTCGAATTCTTATCTTCCAGCCTTACCAAAAACATGCCTCGGAGGGTTCAGAATAGAATCCCCTTTCGAGGGGGTAATTTCACACAATAGGAAACTTGTGTAAAATTACAAAAAGAGCCTGACCTGTGATGGTGCAGTGGATAAAGCGTCGACCTGGAACGCTGAGGTCGCTGGTTCAAGACCCTGGGCTTGCCTGGTCAAGGCATATATGGGAGTTGATGCTTCCTGCTCCTCCCTCTCCCTTCTCTCTCTCTCTCTCCCCTCTCTCAAAATTAATAAAAAGAAAAAAAATTACAAAAAGAGGGACTTGACTTCAAGTAATGACAGTTACAGGTTATCAAGGCTCCAAGTCAGAAAGGAAGAACAAATATCTAATAATGTGAACTTCTGTTTTATTTTAATAATATATTAGTTTATGGGACCCGCCAGTTGTGTTGGGTTTGGAATAAACAAGTATGACTGACAGATGACTGCAGAAGGAGACTTCGCTCGGGGCGGAGGGCACGTGACGCAGCGGGCAGATGTTCTATTGAGTTGTACGCTTGAAACCAGTAAGGTCTGGCAAACCATGTCATCCCAGTAAGTTTAAAAAAATCGGTTAAAATTTTTTTCTTCAATATCAAGAGGAAATAATAACAGCAGCAATAGTAAAAATAATAGCACTCAAAAGTCTGGATTAAAAAAATACAACTTTCTAACATGATAATTACAACTAATAATATTGTGTTACGCCCTTGAATGTTGCTAAGAAAGTTATCACTTTATTTATTTATTGGTAATGGATTAACATTGTGAGTTGTTGCCAAAATCTTTCTGTAAACATGCTTTGTATAATCGAGGTGCCTCTTCTCCAGATTGTAAGTCATTCTGGCTAATAAACGCCACCACCTCGACTATAACAGTTCTGGGTGCTCAGTCTGGCGCCTGCCATGTGCCCTCCGTTAGCCAAGCACCGAAAGCCAAATGGCAGTGAGAAAGTTGGCAGACCCCTTCCTTCCCCATCTGAGCTCGTCTTCATAGTGATTGGTGAAGAAGCTGTTCACAGAATTGGATGGGACGGGCTCAGGTTAACGGCACTTCAGTTTTGGTGTTCAGCTAGCTTTGTACCACCCTCCACGTGGTCCTGTGCCCCTGTGGGTGCTTCACAAAGGGCTTCAAGGTGCTTCATACAGCTCTGTTGGTTTCCTTTTTTTTTTTTTTTTTCTACTTTATTTCTGAAGCTGGAAACGGGGAGAGACAGTCAGACAGACTCCTGCATGCGCCCGACCGGGATCCACTCGGCACGCCCACTAGGGGCGACGCTCTGCCCACCAGGGGGTGATGCTCTGCCCCTCCGGGGCATCACTCTGCCGAGACCAGAGCCACTCCAGCGCCTGGGGCAGAGGCCAAGGAGCCATCACCAGTGCCCGGGCCATCTTTGCTCCAATGGAGCCTCGGCTGTGGGAGGGGAAGAGAGAGACAGAGAGGAAGGAGAGGGGGAGGGGTGGAGAAGCAGATGGGTGCTTCTCCTGTGTGCCCTGGCCGGGAATCGAACCCGGGTCCTCTGCACGCCAGGCTGACGCTCTACCACTGAGCCAACCGGCCAGGGCAGATCTGTTGGTTTCTGTGGTGTATTGAACAGCTTGGAAACGAACAGTCACAGTGAGGTCTCTGGCCTTTTCAAATCTACATATTTTGGATGCTGCCACTAAACAGGAAGTGAGACCCTGTGATCAATTATCTCATCGCTTAATCAGATTTAAACTATATGTCTTTAAAACATGCTATGAGGAGTAACACTGTTCAAAGTATATAATATTTGGGATACAGAGAGGAATGTGAAAGAGAAATGTGACCATTGATTATGAAAACACTGACCTCTTCAAGGAAGTGAGAGACCACATTCTACAGTGTGGGGCTGCTCAACACGGTTTTTTTTTAAATTGAGATATAATTGACATATAACATTGTATTGGTTTAAGTGTACGACATAATGATTTGAGGATCACCACAATAAGTTTAGTAACATCCATCGCCATACATTGTAACAGTATTCTTTCCTGTGATGAGAACTTTTAAGATCTACTCTCTTAGCAAATCTACAGTCCAGTATTATTAATTATAGTCAGCAGGCTGTACATTACAATCCCAGAATTTATGTATCTTATAACTGAAAGTTTGTGCCTTTTGTCCACATTCATCCATTTCATCCTAACACCCCCCCCCCCCCCCCCCCCCCCCCCCCCCCCCCGCCAACCATCAACCTGTTTGCTGAATCTATGAATTCTGTTTGTGTTTGGTTTGGTTTTTAAGTTCCACACATAAGTGAGATATCGTGCACTATTTTGGGTCTTCCTCTGTCTGATTTGTTTTGCTTAGTTTGGCATAATACCCTCAAGGTCCATCCGTGGTGTCTCAAATAGGGTTTCCTGTTTTTTAATGGCTAAATTATATTCAATTTTGTATATACATCACATTCTCTTTGTCCATTCATCTGTTAATGGGCACTTAGGCTGTTTCCATGTCTTGGCTATTGTACGTAATGCTGCAATTAACAGGAAGGTGTACCTAACTTTTCAAGTTAATGATTATAGTTCCTTCAGATAAGTACCGGAAGTAGAATCTCTAGACTCTATGGTAGTTCTGTTTAATTCTCTCTGGAAGCTCCATACTGTTTTCCATAGTGGCTGCACCAACTAATACCCCCTCTGACAGGGCACATCTTTGCCTTTATCTGTTATTTCTTCTCTTTGATAATATCCATTCCAACGAGTGTGAGGTAATATCTTATTGTTGAGATGCCTTTGAGACATGAAGAATTGTGCTGGTGGTGGAGCGCATAGCTGAGGGGCAAAGGCTTCTGGGTCTTCCTGGAGACCCTCTTCACCCTCAGCTAACTCTTTAAGAGGCCCTTTTAGGAATAAAGGACCATATTTGATCATTTTTTAAAGACTTGAGCTCTCAAAAATCTTAAATTGCAGTTTTAAAAGCACACACTTGGCTCTCAATTCATCTGATATCTGTTTTATTGTTAAAGATTCATACTGATCCTTTAGAAGAGAGAACGCCAGCGGTTAGTACATACACAGGGGTATCAATTAACTTCCAGGTCTTTGTTCCAGCAACAATAATGTTAGTTCTCCAAAAGCATAAAGGATGTGTTTCATTAAACTCTTAGGAAGGAAAAGGAGTAATGGTGACTCTAGCTGATAATACTGCATTATATACTTGAATGTAGCCAAGAGAGTGGATTCTAAGTGTTCTCACCACAAAGAGGAAATGGTAATTATGTGAGGTGATGGAGGTGTTAGCTCATGCTATAGGTGGCAATCAGTTGGCAACATATAAATGTATCAAATCAACACTCTGCACACTTAAAGTTATACAACATTATATGTCAATTACTATATCTCCATAAAGCTAGAAATATCAAAATAAAAAATGAATAGGAAAATGAAATTTTCAGGTTATTCCATACCTGAAAGGCCTTTGAGAGTAGCTGAGCCTCATTTAGTCTTCATCCGCTCTAAGATCCTTCTCTGCCTTTTTTTGGCCTCATCTTCGATTTGGCTAACCTGCCTTTCAACCTCATTCCACGCTTCCCCTGAGGACAGGGGCCTGTGTTTGTTTGTTTATGTGTTGTTGTTTCTTTACTCCCTCTAAAGCACTAAGCTCTTTCACGTCTTTTTGTTTTTTTCATGTTTACTTTATTGATTTTAGAGAGAGGGAGGGAGAGAGAAAGAGCAGGAACATCAATCTGTTCCCATATATGCCGGAACTGGGGATCGAACCAGCAACCTCTGCATTTTGGGATGATGCTCTAACCAACGGAGCTATCCCACCAGGGCTCTTGCAAGTGTTAAGGCTTTGCTCAGTCTGGAACCTCTGCCCTCACCCATGATCCAGTCAACACTCTCCTCCCTTTAGGTCTCCACTTGAGCCACAGCATTACTGTCCCCAAAGACTACGTCATTCTGACATTGTGCTGTGTGGCCTGTATTCCCTGTAACGATGGGAATAGAGTAACTGTCAGTGGGATTCTCTGCCTGATGTGCATCTCCCCCAGCAAACTCTGAACTCCAAATGACAGCACACGCCAACAACCTGCCTATTCCAGAACCCCAACCCGAACTCCCATTACATGCTCAGTCAGTAGCTGCTGACCGGACGGATAACAACGCCCAAATTCTTTCCTCCTGTGTCTCATCAACTCTCGCTTACTTTCCAGGCTCATTTCAAATCATGTCTTCTCTGGAAAGCTTTTCATGACAGTCCTCCCGTATGATCTCAGCTCATTTTCCTCGAGTGCAGGAAAAGAATCAAAGAATCGACCGACTACATCGATTTCAGGTCAGTGCCCGCCTCAATCCCTGACTTCGGTAAGAGCGTAATAATGGTCTGGTACACCTAACTCCATAGTTTAGGGTTTGGTTGTTTTGTTTTGTTTTAATTTTCTGTAGACAGTGATATGCCATGGCTGATGTTTTAACATAAACATGTAAAGTATCAAAAGTTAAACATTTGTCTGTCTTGGCTGACACCTAACATTTTCAATGCATGTAGCAAGAAGGACGACAATGAATAGTAAAGAAGCATATAAGCACCAGTTTTTCTTTTTAACATCTTCGAGATATTTCCAGCATTCTGTAACAGGATATTTAAAAAGAAATGTTTCTAAAGGAAGGGAAATAATAATTGTAAATAAAAGAATACTTATCATCACATACTGAGTATCACCTGCAAAAAAAATCATCGTCATTCAAAGAAGTTTCTTCCTAGGCATTGCTTCCTCTGCATTTTATCACATCATGTGATCTTTTTAAAGCATTTTGATCATATTTCCCAGTCCCTCCTGACCTTGGGGCTACACTTGGGAAACAGCAATCGTCCAGGGACAGCCCCCCACCGCTCGCTGTGGACTCCATTCAGTGTGACCTCTCTGAGTCCAAATTCTCACTCAGCACCGTGCAGCCCACTGCACTGTTTAACAGAAACGGCTTAGCCCTTAAAAGATTAAAATGCCAATCACAGGAAGATGCCTCACAGTCCTTGAGCACCAGCTAGCTTTACAAAGCAGTGAAAGCCTTTAAATGGAACTTTGAAGTCTCAAATGATTTATGAGAGAGAGAGAGAGAGAGAGAGAGAGAGAGAGAGTGCTCGCCTGTGTGCATTTATGCTTGTGTATATATCATGTTTACCAATGAAATGGCAATTGCTTATTAAGCTCAGATAATGCCCCAAAGTCATAGTATTCCACATTTAGGCAGCATTTCCTACCTTGAAAGTCTTTGCACAGAGATCCAACAATTTAGACAAAAGGGATGATATCACTGACTTGAGAGGTGGCCCAAGCCTGTGGCTCCCAAGTGTGGGTCTGGAACCAGAAGCATCGGCACCACCTTGGAACGTGTTAGATGGGCAGGTTCCTGGGCCATGCCCTCAAACTGCTGAACCACAAACTCTGCAGGTGGGCTTCCAAGTCCTCCACTTGAGACGCGGCGCCCAACAGGTTTAGGGCAGTGGTGGTGAAGAAGACAGGAGTAGTCACTAACAGTTGGGGTTGAAACCCGGCTCCTCCATTTACTTTGGCAAATGATTCACTGACATCGCCTCATGCCCCCATCACAAGCAGGGGAATAGTCATGACACTTATCGCCAAGGGGTGGTGTACGCATGCAGTGATAAGGCGTGTGGAGCACTTGATAAAGAACACTCCGTGAATGTTAGCAAGTGCGGAATGGGTCGTGTCCACCCAATACAGAGACTAGAAAGGCACAGGCCTAGGGGTTGGGAGGGTAGAAAAGTTCTAAGATTATACCGGAATAATAATAATAATAATAATAATAATAATAATAATAATAAAAGGGTAGAAGCCAAAAAATAAATAAATAAAAAGGTAGAAGCCGACAAATCAATAAAATAACATCGCCCGCTTCCATTGCAACGGGAAGCCTTTCTCAGATGTGACTCATGCCGCAATCCCGCCCTACCCCGGAAACATTACAACTGCCTATAATAACAGCCTATAACTTCCTATATGTGCTTTCCTTATCTAACACATATAGAGGGAAACTAAGCAAAGACTGATAAATATTTATAAAAGCACTGCTATTTTTCAAGTTTCTGTCCTTAGACATTCTATGGCTGCCTTGTTTCCGTCCTGTTATTGGTATTAAACGCGCTGCTCTGGCTGCAGGAGAAGGAACACAGGCATGTTTTGGTGCAAAACAGCGTTGGGGAAAGCAGTGCTGTCTCAGAGCTGCTTGGAACCTTAGTTTGAGAAACGGTGAATCCTCTCGATTGTACAGCTTGCAAACATGCTTTTTTTCGCGACACGGAAATAACTCAAAGGCATCAAACGCTGGCTCCGACAGCTGCTGTCTCTCATTTTCAACCTGACCTAATGAGTTTCAAGACTTCAAGCCTGCTGCCCAGAACTGGTGGTGGGGCCTGAGTAATTGGTTTGGAAGGGTGAAGAAATTGAACAACAGCAAGGAACAAACATGGTCTTATTTCTATTCTCCAGCTATCAATCTGACATTTATTTACTCCTGGTGGAATTCTAAACGTCAGGTCAAGATTCTTCACGTTGTAAAATACGCAAGGGTATTTTAGGCCTGTATTATAGATGTGTCACCTAACGACCCAAAGAGATCAGGGGGACACACAGGGTTGGCTACTCAGATAAATCTTGCTCACCACCGGTTGAAGGTATGATATTATTTATTGCTTCCTCATAACCTAAGAACACTCTAATTATACTCAACTGTCTTTGCTTAAAGTGACCTTACAGAATGCAAAATAAATCTCATTGCTTTTGAATCCTATACTATCATTCCAATAGTAAGTTAGTGATTTCTACTTGGCAATATTAAAATCCACAATGTTTACATTAGGAAGCATATTCCAGGGGTAAGGGAGTGAATGACAACTTTGACCTAGTATAAGGAAAAGAATGATGACAGCATTAAGTAAAAACAACAGCTCCCAGGCCAATGATCTATCCACTGAGCCAACCAGCCATGGCCAGTTTTGTTCTTAAGCTGAATTTGTATGTAAGTTGGAACAGGTACATTGACCTACTAAATGTAGTTTACACATATGTTTGTCTTCACATTGTATTTATTTTTACCTTTCTGTTCATATAAATACATAAATATTTTCAGACCTACAGAGCCTATCTCGTTGGTAACTGGGGACATACCTGCATTTCACTAAATCCTCATGTTAATCCTGTGATGTCATTATTATCATTTCCAGCTGACAGAGCAGAAAACTAAAGTTTAAAGAGTTTAAATTACTTGCCTAGTTAATGATTAGGGCTCATTTTTATTTCCTGCAAATGTCATTTCATCTTAAAAATAATGCTCACTTCATCTCTTGTATTTTTTAATTGAGGCATAATCTTATAATTTTGAATATCTACCTTTCATGTTGGACAACAACCACAAAAAAATGGAAGTAAAACATGACAGAGGCTGAGGCATAAAGTCAGTTCGACCAATTAAGAACAGCCTACATTCTGTGGCTGGTACTATTAGATATCTACCTATTATTAGCTCCCCTCCATTTTGTTTTTTTCTGTTAATAGAACCTGACCTTCTTCAGGGTGGATCTGTAGCTTGTCCCAGGTAAGAGATATGATTTCCAGACCTTTCTGACAGATAGAGTACTCCTAAGACATGGTCCTGGCCATGGAGATACAGGTGGGGGATTGTTAGAGGTTCTTGGAAAACACTTTTTTTTTCCTAATAAAAGAAAAAGGTATAGTTGGAACCACTCTTGTTTTCTCCTTCTCCATGCTTTAAAAATCAACGTGATGTCTGGAGTTGCAGCAGTCATCTTGCGACCAAGAGGCAACATACACAGCACAAATCAAAGAATTGCAGAGATGCTGCCCCTGAAGCCATGACAGCAAGTGTCATAGCCAGATTGCTTCATTTACATGGTTACTTGCAACCATTCCAAACTGAGAGAAATATAAACAAAGCAATACAAAAATTTAACTTATCTCTGAATTCTGTCTTTCCTATCTCCTAGATAAATTGTTCCCACCATAGAAAGTTTCAAACTCTTATGATATTTCATAATAATATATATATATATATACACTTTCATAATTCTATATATACACTTAACCCAGGTGAGACTTTAATAACATGAAACAGGCATTCATTTGTTCTTTCATTCTCTCACTCAAAGGACACCTGTTAAGAACCTATTACTATGGATCAGACACTATTACAGATGCTTGAGGACAAGGCTTCAGATCTCAGAGAAAAGAAGAGAAGCATGTGCCCCAGGAAGTGTCACTGCCAGGGATCAATCCTATTAGCACATTCTGTGGATGACCATACCGAGTAACCATAAAAATAATCCATTCTTTTGAGTCTAAAACGATCGGGATTTAAACTCACGTTCCACCACTTACCAGCTGGGAAAGTTATGAGCACTATTTATCTTCCTCCTGTGCCTGTCTTTTCAACTGTAAGGTGAGAATAACAGTATTTACTCCCAAAAGAGCCGGGAGGCTGAGACAGCGTCATTGTGGTACTCAGAGAGGGACATTTGAGCTAGAAATGGAAAGATGAATAAAGAAGAAAATAAAAACATAAGAGGGAGAATGGACCACTCTGAGCATAGAAGATGGCCTTAGGCGGGAAGTGACCGGCAGAAACAGCCAACGGCATAGAGACCACTGTGAGCCGCAAGGCGATGGGACTCAAAGGCCCGGCGGGCGTGGATCATGCCGGGCTTTACAAGTAAATACCAGGCTGCGTCTGGTGCTCATCCTGACAGCACGGAGAAATCTGTAAGCAAGGAACTGACATAATGAGGTCTCTGTTTTGGGCAGATAATTGGCAGCAGAATGGGCGATGTGCCGGAGTTAGTGTTCACGGTGAGTAACAAGAACCATTAGGAGCCGATTTCTATAAACCAGCCGAAGAATAATGAGCAACCAAACCAGGACAGTGAGCCCTGAGCATGTGGACGAGGGCAGATCTCAGACACCTTCTGGGGGTAGACATGCCAACTTTAGAGACCAGTGGGCTTGGGAAGGTTAAGAAAATTGAAGATGGAAAATTGAGTTGAGGGGCTAGAAATGCTATTATGTGAGAATGCTATTATGCTCAGGGAGAGTATTATAATAAGTGGAAGTTCAAAGGATAACAAGATGATCTATTTTGGAGGTTAGCCATTTCTGTCAAATCCTTCCTAAAGTCTCACCTGATTCTCCTTGAATGCCACTCAAGCCTGTTTCCCCTGGGACAGCAGGGCAGGGCTGGCCACAACCTGCTCTTAACGAGCCATTATGAGTACTTGTGAATGCACCTTAATGAGAAATATGATTTCCAGCTCTTGACCAATAATTCTGTAAGGGTTTTACAGTCAGGAAACGTGCTTCAGACTTATTATCATCCAGCTTGCTGCCACCATGCCTAGTGCAGGGATTTGCAAATGGTAAGTGCTCAACAACTGGTCGTTCCTTTGATATAAAATCACACTTCTGAAAGGTCAACTCTAAAGTCTTCAATGATCGCTGTACAAGCTCTGAAGAGACAATCATAGAAGGAGGTCTCAGAAAGAAAGGGCAGGGAGCTATTTGCTTGAATCCAGTCTCTCGGGGATTCACCTGGAGATAAAGCATGGCTTGCTGTGGCCTGAGTCCCACATGCCACACTCTCTTCAGTGCCTTTGCCCATAATCAGTTCACAAGCTATAACCCAGCTTTGCACGTTCTTCACAATCCGTATCCCTCCCACCCCTCGAAATGGTACCTGAGAGTTGCACGTTGTCCCGGGCAGGTGCCCCATGCATTAATCCTGTCACGCTTGATTCCGTGCCCATGTCAAGCCTCCAGGCATCCTCTCATACATCCTTATTGCCCTCAACCTCACCCACCAATTCTCATGCTCCCCCCCTGCACCTTAATCAGGACTCACATAGGCTCGGGGAGTGTTGGCCGTAGTGAAATAAGTTGGATAAATAATGGATCCTTTTTAATACACAGTGAAAATGTTCAGGAGCAGAAGAACCTTCACAATATTTCCCACATTGACCTGATAACAAATATTTGAAAAGAGTGTATCATCTCCAGAATGGATAGACAAAACAGTGAGCCACACAGTATTTTCAAATCTTTCAAGTCATAAAGTACAAGAAATAAATGAATGAATGAAGAGAATGAACAAAGTCAATGGAATGAACACAAGAATTATCTATGTATTTTCTCTGAAACACTCGCCCGCCAGGGGTACAGTCATACCAGGCTCCTGACTACATCAGGAGGAGAGGAAGGGCATCAGAGATCTGAGGACACAAGGAAGCCACTCAGAAGTGTCCCAAGTAAGGAGACTCCCTTTTAGAGGAAGACAGTCTATTTTCTTGGGCAAACACCCAGGAGGAGGCATCCCTGAGAAAGACAGAAAGCATTTCTCTCTTTACATGCAAGTAAGGGACAACTCCACAGGGCCAATCATCTACTGAGGCTGACAGCTGTCTGCCAGGAAACTCCCTTCTCTCTTCTGTCCATTTGGTAAACCTGATTCAGTCAGCACCCTGCCCTGCAAGGAACAGTGTGTTAAAGTGAACTGCTACCACTCGAAAGTAACGGAGTGAGGATGCCATTTTTCTTACTTGACTGAGGCTCTGCAGTCCCCAACTGTGTTAGTTCCATTTCTAGGGAACCTTCCCACCAAAGTCTATGGCATTAGCGGAAGTAAGGAGAAATTCACACAAAGTTCTACTACAAATGCTATTCTCTTATTGTGTATGATTAAGATAAATCACATACAAAATCAGAGGCACTTGGGATTTATGGCAGGCAGAGAAATGGCCCCCGAAATATGCACATATCTTAATAACTGGGGTATGCCAATGTGGTGAGATAATCCTAGAGCAGGGGTCCCCAAACTACGGCCCACGGGCCGCATGCAGCCCCTGAGGCCATTTATCCGGCCCCCACCGCACTTCCAGAAGGGGCACCTCTTTCATTGGTGGTCAGTGAGAGGAGCATAGTTCCCATTGAAATACTGGTCAGTTTGTTGATTTAAATTTACTCGTTCTTTATTTTAAATATTGTATTTGTTCCCGTTTTGTTTTTTTACTTTAAAATAAGATATGTGCAATGTGCACAGGGTTTGTTCATATTTTTTTTATAGTCTGGCCCTCCAACAGTCTGAAGGACAGTGAACTGGCCCCCTGTGTAAAAAGTTTGGGGACCCCTGTCCTAGAGAGTCCTGGTCGACCCGTCTAGTCACATCAACTCTGAAAAGCAGGCGAGGAAGGAAGAAGGCAGGGAGGTGAGGCAGAAAAGGCAGGCACAAGATGATTAGGCACAGAGAGAATTCACAGCTATGGGCTCAGAAATGCTGCTTCTAGGAGCTAGGAGTAGCTGCTGGCCAATAGCCAACAATCACACAGACTGAATTCTACCAACAATCTGAACAAGCCTAGAGGCTGACCCTTCCTCAGACAATAGCCCAGACCTGCCAACACCTTGACGTTGACCTTGCGAGACCCTAAGCATAGAATCCAACCTAGCCACCCGGTGCCCAGACTTCAGAACCATGAAAACAGCAAGAAAATAAATGGATATTGTTTTAAGCCATGAAATGTATGGTAATCTGTTACTGCCGCAATCAAAACCTACTATAAGATTTGTTTGATTAACCCAGGAACATTAAAGTGCCAACATTTGGTTAGTCTTATTTTAACTCATCCATCCAAAGATGTATTTTTGGAACACCTCCCCGGGCACCTAATGGGAACCTTTGCAAGAGTAAGCTCACAGAGATGAGCAGAAACAAGCATCTCCTCCCAATGCTTTCAGCCCAGTGAGGGACAGAAACATTAAAAAAAGACATTTACATAAATGCATATGTAATAGCAGACTGTGATCAATAAAGTGGAGTGGAGGTGATGGTGCCTAAGAGTCTGTTTCAGAGGTTCCGGTGAGGGTGTGTCTGTTGATAAAGATTTCCCAGAGGTACTGACAGCTACACTTAGATCTGCCGGATAGGTGGGTAGAATGGGAAGGTGCAGAAATTTGGGGGAAGAAAGACCAGCCAAGACCTTGATGCAAAAGGCGTGTGAGAAATGCTGGGACAGCAGTCAGCCGCAGAGGTAGGCGGTGCTTGTATCATGAGGCTTTGTGAACCATGGCTATGTATGGTGTTAGATGGGCACGAGATTTATCAGGATGATCCCTCAGTAAATTAGGTAATGTCTACTCACTGGGCTCTACACCTGAACTAATATAATATTCTATGTCAAATGTGCTTGAAAAACAAAAAGTGGCGATTTAGAGAAAAGAAAAGAAAAATCTGCATCGTGCTGCTTAAGAAAAGGAATTATGTGTTGATCAATGCAAAGGACTTATTTGTTGATTAATGGTTATAGAAACTGTCGTGTGAATGATACTCAGACTGTCCCAGGGGGATTTCAAGTTTTTTAAAAGTTGAATCCATGGTTTAGGAAATGAAGTACTAGCCCTGCCCTTCAAACATCACATCCCTCCAGGTTTAGAAAAAGCCCTAAACTCAGCATTATGCAACTTAGAGAGTCATAGAAAGTGATTTATTCTCTCTGAGATTTAGTTTACATCTGCAAAGCGGAAATGATATTTTAACACAATGAGGAGCTGCAACAAATACTTGCTGAGTAAATAAGTCGATAAATTCCTGCCCTGCTTGACTCGGGGTCACATGAGAACCAAGCATAAGAATCTGCTTTGTAAAGCAGAAAATGTTTTACAAATGTGCATAATTATTGTTATTATTAAACTAACAATGCCTTCATTCAAGTTGAGATTGCCTAATGGTTCTAAGGACAGAAGTAAGGGCCCTGTTAATGATACTGACAAATAGCTTGGAAGAGGTCAGTGAAGAAGGTCAGGGATGCTCTGGCCAGTTTGCTCAGTTAGTTAGAGCATCATCCAGAAGTGCAGGGGTTGCTGGTTTGATCCCCGGTCAGAGCACACTCTCTCTCTCACTCTCCCCACCCTTCCCCTCTCACTAAAATCAATAAAAATAAAAAATAAAAAAAATAAAAAAGACAGCCAGGGAATTTGCACCCATGGATACACTTAAGCCTGGGATAGCAGCCACCAGCTATGGACGGATTAGGGGGACATCAGCAGAGGGACAAGGAGTTGGATTAGATGAGGCATCTTGAGCCCTGGGCTTCTACATAAACTTGCTTTAACAAAAACAATACAGAGGCCCTAATAATCCAGGGGGTTACTAACACTCACAGTATTAACATTAGCACTAGAGTTAAAATCTGCCAAATATTGCAAGTAATAAGAATTTGAAATTCTTTGAAACAAAATTTATGTGTGGTTTCCAGGACCCTTCCTTGAAATCTGAGGAAATTTTGTTGCGGGGGGGGGGGGGGGGGGGGGCTCTTTCTTTCTAAGATCTTAACTCTGGCCAAGCATGTAAGTGGTTTCATGCCACAGAGAGAATATCATAGTGTAAAAGTATGAGCTTTGGACAACTGTGTTTGAGTCACAGCCCTGCCAGCTAGTAGGAAGATTGCTTAATGGCTAAGACTCAGGTTTATTCATCAGTAAAATGAATAATAATGAGGCCATGCAAGCAGGGCCTTTGTGCTCTGTGCAGTGCGGAGACAGAAAAAATACTTGGGAAATACTGTTATCACTACTGATCCACAGTGTCTGGGAGAACCTGAAAGACTGAATCACATTAAGATGGAAAAAACGCTTAGAAAACACAAGCCAGCCCTGGCTGGTTAGCTCAGTTCGTTAGAGCATCGTCTTGAGATGCCAAAGTTGTAGGTTTGATCCCCGGTCAGGGCACATACAGGAAGTGACCACCAGTGCATGCACAACTAAGTGGAATAACAAATGAATGCTCCTCTCTCTCTTTTTCTCTCTCCCTTCCTTCTCCAAGATCAATCAATTAAAAAAAAAAAAGCCATACCCCACTTCTGTCTACAGAAGATTTCCTAGTTGAGCTGTCTTCACTGGGGATTGAAATTAACAGCAAAACTCAGGGTGGTGTTACATACAGAAAGCAGCATGTTCTTATTCCGGAGCCCAATCTCAATCGCTGGCTGGTGAAATACTTCGGAGAGGAGAGTCATCGTAACTTCTGAGACGCCTTACGCCCAGAAAGCAGAGCAGCCCAAGTCAGCCATCTGCAGTATCACAGCTGAGACCTCAAAGCAAGCCCACAGTGCAGCCATGTGGTAATTAGGTATCTGAATTTACTCTATTGACTAGGAAACCTATCAAAAAAAATTCTTATCATGGGCAGTGCTAATTACACATCAAATGACAGAGCAGACTCCGTGGGAGACCAAGGGTAGCCTGGAGAGAGAGATGGCCACAGGAAGGGGAGTGGGACCGGGTTCAGACCTGGTCTCAGTGGAGACGAAACCCTTCAAGTCCCACAAGGAAAAACGAGCCTATTGGGATTGGGAAAGAGTGTGGTCAGTGTTCAAACAGATTCACGTGGGTTCATTCGCAGACAGTTGAAATATACTACTGAACCAGCAACTGAGAACTTTCTAGGGCTTGATCTACTTACTCACCAACAGAGAAAGTTCTTTCTACTTTGCTTTCATCGCACTTAGTCATTTAAAACAACATTTATTGGAAATGGACACATATTGGGACACAAAACCCTGCCTTCTTGCCATGACAGTCTGTACAGAAAGAGAAATCAAACAGCAAAACTCAAAAAACAAATGGATCTTCATACGTTGCGATCGGTATCTTAAAGGAGAAGAGCAAGGTTTTGTGAGAGGTGGACAGTTTGAAGCAAGGTACATACTTTCAGCTGGGTGGGCTGAGGCTCTCCCCAACTGGACTTCCCCTCCTCCATCCCCTAGCCTATAGAGGTGACCTCATATTGCTGTCACACATCTCTTAGAAGCCAGGCAAAATCCTCCAGAGATGTAAAGGAATCCAAATTAAGCCTAAATTTGTTATTCCCCTTCGGAGGCTGTGAGCTGGACCACTAGTTTCCCACATGGCGCCATCCTTAACCGCTGGTTCCCTACAACTGACCCCTCTCCTTTCCACACTCACACTGGAGCCAGCCCAAGTGGGTATCCAAGCACCAGAACTGACCACAGATTAATGAGTGCTACTCAAATCCCTTTTCAGGAATGAAAGATGTATTCCCTCAGTAGCCAGCAGAGCTGCCAGCAGACCACCCTCAGCTATAAATCCTCTCTGAGAATTGCCCTGATGAGCCTGCCGACATTCAATGACTGGTCCAGGCAAAGGCTACAAAGGCCCGGTTTTCTCAGCTCAACTAGAGACAACTGCAGAGAACCACCCAGCTTCACAGCTCCCCATGAGGAAGGCAGAGACTTCTTTCAAACTGCATCACATCCCAACGTCTCCATCTGCTCAACCCTTCTGTCCCTTACCCTATCCAGACAGGGATCCCAACAGCCCTCCTTAGCGAAATCCTACATGATCATTTCTGCCCCAGAGTCCACGCCCTGGGTAACCTGACCTATCCCGACCAGGAACTGGAGGATCATGGTGTTGTTTTCCCTCAGTGACTTCATCTCAGACCTCAGCCATTTATTGAGCCCTGGAGTGTGTTGTAATTGTGTTCCCTTAAGAATCTTACAGCTCTGCTAGAGAACCCAGAGCCTTTCCCACAGGCATTTATAAAGCTTAGTATACTAGTGGTTATTCTAAAGAATTTAGTTCTGAATATCCAAGGTAGCTGCAATGATCCAACACGGACTATCTTACTGTTGTGTCAATCTGTTCGAGCAAGAAAGTTACACTCCTGGGAGAGCCTGGAGTCGCCACGTTTCTCGCATTCCAATATAACGTGGCAGCATTTTCAGACCAGCTGTGAAGCACTGTGCCACATGCTAATGAAATCAGGTGGAGACCAGCTTCATGATTTAACTGGTCGTCTGAGAGGCCAGTTTCTTAACCAGTTCTTTAAATAGTGAGTCTCTTGCTGAAAATATACAGTCTTTATCTTCTTCTTTTTTCATATGAAAGGAGGGGAGATAGAGAGACAGACTACCGCATGGGCCCCAACCAGAAGCCACCCAGCAACCCCATTGGTGGCCATGCTGACAACCGAACTATTTTTACTACCTGAGGTGAAGGCTCCACATAGCCATCCTCAGCGCCCGGGGCCAATGGCTCAAACCAATCAGGCCATGGATGTGGCAAGAAAAGAGAGAGATAAAGAGAGAGGGGGGAGGGGGAAAGTGGAGAAGCAGATGATCGCCTCTCCTGTGTGCCCTGACTGGGAATCGAATCTGGGACATTCACACACCAGGCAGATGCTCTACCTCCAAGCCAACTGGTCAGGGCAATGCATGGTCTTTTTAAGGCATCTTTGTAGCTCCATTATTTCCTACCTAAACTCTTTTTTTTTTAACTCTTTTTTTTTTTTGGTCCCACATTCTCTCCAAAGAAATAGTTCTGCTCCTGAGGAATAAGTATGTGAAAATAACATAAAATGCTTATATTTATAGTTTTGGGGGCGGGTCTAACAATTTCTGCTGTTTTAGAGCTAAATTGATAAAGAGTGGCCGTGAAAAGCCAGGGTGGATATTTCCACCTGGGGAGGGCTGAGCCTGGACAGGGGAAGCAAAATCAGCATTAATCTTTGTGCCGTATGAGTTCAAAGCAGAAGCCACCATGCACAGCGGAGGAGTTAGCACATTTCAGTGGTGTAATAACTCCACATCACCCTCCCGGCTTAGAGGAAGTCCATAGACACAGTCAGCACAATGTCATTAAGATGTTCACCATGACTTGTGTCTTCATTAGTTCAAAAGGTTCCAAAAGATCTTTTAAACTGTTTTTCCTTTTCTCCACTGTCCCAACCCAACGCCACTATCTCCTTTACTATATGACAGGGCAGAGACTTGGGCTCCAGTTCCTCGGAACCTACCGATTCAGAGGCATATTCTAAAGATGCTCTAGCATCTGCATATTTAGCAAGTACAGTATGATTGTTATGTACAATAATGTCTGGACCCAGTCCTTTTAACAAGTGAAATCACAATTGGAACCCCCAAACGCAAATGAACTATGCCACGTTCTGGACTTTTCACAGATTCGTGCATTCCCACCACTTCATACGGGACTGCCCCACCCACAAAAAACATACACCCCAACCTTCTGTTCTTTACTTTTTACTGCCTTGGTTCCCTGACCCCACACTGTGACTCTACTAGTAACCTGACACCCCCTTTCCTGATGGCCACACTGGGCTAGCTGTTCATCCTTTAAGTCCATGCATCATGACACAGGTAAGAGACAAACTCAGGCCGCAGGTGATAAAATAGCCGAGTCCTCTCCTTGACCAGTCACCATACCAACAGAAAAATAAGTTCATCCATTCACTTATGTGTTTATTCAATAGATGTTAATTGAATGCCCATTATGTGCCAAGAACTGTACTATGACCTGAGAATACAGCAATAAAGAAAATAGGCTTGCAATTCATGTTATAGTGTTGCTAGGTGAGCAAACTTTCAAGTGATGACATAATTAATTGTTTAAATTTATTGGTACTCTAAAGAGAGATTATGGAGTTCTACAAAGGGGGTAAAGCAGTGGATGTACCTGAGTTTAGCAGAGAAAGCAAAATCCCTGAGAAAATGATACCTCATATGAACACTAAACAGTAGGCAGCAATCAACAACTTGGCCAAAAATGTGAGATGAAAATGGATGTGGGTCCTGGAACATGGGGGTTGCCAGTTCAGTTTCCTGGTCAGGGCACACACAGGAACAGCTCCATGTTCCTCTCTCTATCTCTCTCAAAAAAAATAATAACACACACACCTACATACACACACACATATGTATATAATATATCAGGCACCAGAAGCACACTCCCAGATTTAAACAATGTTTACATTTTACTTCCCACCTATTTTTACAGAAGCAGAATGGTGCCAGACCCGGTTCCTAGAATCTCCCCATTGATTTTTACTTCTTACTATTATTTTGTAAGCATTATTTTGAGGGCCCATTATTCTGAAATTGGTGTGTACTGTCTGCTACAGGTTCTTAAAATAATTTTACTACATATGTAAATGTCCATAATAATACATGGTATTGTTTTGTAAGCTTAAAATTTTAAAAGAAATGGTATCCTACCGGAACTAAATAGAATGTGTCCCACGAATGAAAGAATGGTTTTAGCATTTGAAAATCTATGGCTGGAATTTATCACATAAACAGATTAATAAGGAAATAGCACCGGAGTAACTGATGTAGTACAAGTATTTAATAAATATGCAACTCCCATTCTTGATAGAACTCTCTTCAACTTATCAATGCAGAGTTTCTTAATGTGGGCATTTTTGACATTTTGGACTAAAAAATTCTTTATTGTGAGGGTACATATGTATTCATGATGATCAAAAATGTTTCCAGACATTATCCAATGTCCTCTGGGACAAAATAGCCCTTGATTGAGAACCTCTGAGTCGTCAAGTTCTTTAACCCTATAATACTCCATTGTCCCACTTATAAAATGGAAAGTATTTATAGGACCAACACTATAGGGAATCTGCAATAAAATGGTAAAGTATTTCTGATCATTGACGGTGATTTCACAATAAGCCCTCAATAAATGTACTTGCTTGGTGGTGGTCGGGGTGAGAGGGATGGTGGTGACGATGAGGCTACCGATGTTGACACAGGCAGGATGACACTGTTGGCATACACACAAATGTGTTTTGTTCTCAGATTCCCATTGCTCTCTCAGCCCCTCTCCACTCTCAGAGATAGTCTGCGGTCATTGCCTCCGGGAGGCACAGCACACTGGAATACTCAGAGACCACAAAGAGGAGTCAACTTCCAGCCCCAACGAATGGGTGGTCTCGTCGGCACAGAAAATCGATTTTGGGGTTGATGAGCTGAAGGATGTGGAAAATATTTCCTTCCTACTCTAGAATAAAATAAATGTCCTGGGTGGGGTGAAAACGAGAGGCAGGGGTGCTGCTGGGGGAATTAGAGGTCAGAGGGGTCCCAAAAGGGAGAGCTAACCCAGACGGGCCATGCAAAAGGGAGCCAAGGCCACCTCCAGAGGCTCCCCATCTTTTGCGGGGTATCCATGTCTACTCTGTTTACACAGGCAGTTCGCCCCCAGTGGCTGAGCTCCACGCATGTCCAGCAGGGGACACCATACCCACTGCACTCATGGCCAGGGCCATCCAGTGGGAGCTGTCCCATGTGACCTGAACATCACTGGATCCCCATGTATTGTGACCTGTGGGAACACCCTTCCTGAACATCTATATAGAAAGCCCTAGAACCTGGAGAAAGAAAATACGTGAAGGAGAACGTCACCTCATACCTCTGTACTTACTTCATCCTTGAATGGGACGCAATAAAACGAGCTCAAGACGCCCTTGCAGCACCACAATTTTGTAGTAGTTGCTTTCTGTCATTCTTGCTGATACCTGATGCCGACACGTAACCTAACTTGCCCGAGTCTCCATTTCCTTTCCTCTATGTGAGCCTGAAAGTCACTCGGCTCTAAAATGTTATGATTTCCCTCTCTCAACTCTTCCAGATGAACCGTTCTGCATAAATATGCAGTAACTGCTTGAGAAATATTCAGATGCCATCATTTTTAAGTCACGAAAGACTGAGATGTAAAAAATAAGATAAAAATGAAAAGTTGGGCTACTTGCACAGACAGCGTGAATCGACTGCCGCAGAGAACTTGCTTATAAAAATGCCAGATTAATGGCAGTTCCGCTCGGTTTTTATTTACCAACTCCACTTTCACCTGCTGTGATTTTTATTTTTTTTATTTTTTTTATTTTTTTTATTTTTTTTCATTTTTCTGAAGCTGGAAACAGGGAGAGACAGTCAGACAGACTCCCGCATGCGCCCGACCGGGATCCACCCGGCACGCCCACCAGGGGCGGTGCTCTGCCCCCCAGGGGGCGATGCTATGCCCATCCTGGGCGTCGCCATATTGCGACCAGAGCCACTCTAGCACCTGAGGCAGAGGCCACAGAGCCATCCCCAGCGCCCGGGCCATCTTTGCTCCAATGGAGCCTCGGCTGCGGGAGGGGAAGAGAGAGACAGAGAGGAAAGCGCGGCGGAGGGGTGGAGAAGCAAATGGGCGCTTCTCCTGTGTGCCCTGGCCGGGAATCGAACCCGGGTCCTCCGCACGCTAGGCCGACGTGCTGTGATTTTTAAACAGAGCCTGTACCCGGGGCCAAAGGACACTGCCAGTAAAACCCATCTCCCAGCTTTCTATACCCAACACTGAAGCGAAGGTCAGAAATCATCAAATAAGGGATCTCTATCTAAGTCACGGTGATCGCAGCCATTACTCTATTTGAAGGGTAAGAAAACTGAGGCTTTGAAACATTAAATAAACTTGTCTCACATAATTATGAAGGGGAGAAGCACGAATTCAAGGCCAGGCCCATCGGATTGCCACACTCATAATCAAAGACTACCTAGGTATAGATTCTATGTATTTTTTTTCCCACACATCATTTATATTCCCATCACCTCACCAACTTGCGGATTAAGTTGAATGGCCATTTTTTTTACTCTCTCACCTGAGCAATTTTATTCCAATTCCCTTCATTTAGAAAACTTCCCACTATTGACAAGTTGGTATTGGTTTGAGCCCGTGACTCATTAGAGAGAACATCTGGGCAACACGAAAGCATGAAACTTCCCAGGAAGGCACACCGGGGCTGTTGTCTGGGAGCGGCCGGCTCCCTCTGAAAACCCTTCTCGGAGCAGAGCTACATTCAAAGGGGACTATGTTCAAAAATGAGTCATTCATCTTTCAGAACTAATTTTAAATGGTTAGAAAAATGAGAAAGCCTGTGCAAATACGCTACGGGTTATTAAATCCTGGTTTGGACTCTACAGCAAATGGGTGTGGGTAAATATCAGCCACAGAATGATAATTACTCAAGTCCGCAGGCTCCCATACTGCCAAAGCTCCACTCAGAGTGCACTGTGCATTTCCAATTTGCAATACTGTGTAACCAGGCTGCTTCTGACTTCTTATTGACATAAGACCAGAAACAAAGAAAGAAAAATCTAACACACTTGACTATAAAATTAAAAAAAAAAAGTGAGGGAGAGAAATTGAAAAGATAGGTGACACTTACAGGGTTACCATCTCTTATATCTAAAGAGTGTCATAAAAAAAAAAAAAAACAATCTAACTGAAAAATGGGCAAAAAAGGCATGAAATTGACAAGAGGAAGAGTGACCAACAATCATGTGAAAGGTTCTTCAAAACCACTGTTAACCTATGCAATGCAAATTCAGATAGACATATAATTGCTTTGTTTTCCAGATTAACATGGACTAAAATGCACAGTATCCAGTGCTAGTAAAATATTAGGAAAACTCACTCTTATTCACTGCTAATGGAAGGTAATTTTGTAATACATATAAAATTTTAAATGTGCCTACTTTCTAATTAACAAATAACACTTCTGGGTGTTTTTCCTACAGAAATTCTAAATATCTACTTAAAGGTATATGTGTGTGTGTGTGTGTGTGTGTGTGTGTATGTGTGTGTGTGTGTTCAGGAATGCTTATATTAATGTTAAACAGTTTTGGGAAAAAACTAACTTGCTATTATTAGTGGATTGGCTATAAGATTATAACTCATTCCTAAATAAAATACTCTATGTTAAAAAACAATTAGGAGGCCCTGGCCAGTTGGCTCAGTGGTAGAGCGTCGGCCTGGCGTGTGGGAGTCCTGGGTTCAATTCCGGGCCAGGGCACACAGGAGAAGCGCCCGTCTGTTTCTCCACTCCTCCCCCTCTCCTTCCTCTCTGTCTCTCTCTTCCCCTTCCACAGCTGAGACTCCTTTGGAGCAAAGATGGCCTGGGCACTGAGGATGGCTCTGTGGCCTCTGCCTCAGGCGCTACAATGGCTCTGGATACAACAGAGCGACTCCCGGAATGGGCAGAGCATCACCCCCTGGTGGGCACACCAGGTGGATCCCGGTCGGGCACATGCGGGAGTCTGTCTGACTGCCTCCCCGTATCCAGCTTCGGAAAAATGCAGAAAACAAAAACAATTAGGTATTTATAGATGGTATAGAAAGATCATAATGTATTGTTCATAATATAGGGTTAGGCAGAGAAAAGCTACAAAACAATATCATATTCTATTAATAAAATAATAATTATTACCAAAATAACCATTACTAATAGTTATTGGAAAATGACTGAAAGGATATAAACTTATCTGCTATTCCATTGTGTAAATGTATCACAGCTTTGTTATCCACTCATCTACTGATGGGTGCATGGGCTATTTCCAGATCTTGGCTATTGTAAATAACACTGCAATGAACATACGGGTGCATATATTCTTTTTATTAGTGTTTTGGGATTCTTAGGACATAGTCCCACAAGGGGGATTGCTAGGCTATTTTAACACTTTAAGTCATTTAGTTTTTTCTAGGGATCGCTTTCCCCATATAAGATGACAATAATAAGTCCTGTGCTGTTTCCCAGGATAACTATGCAAAGCAAACGAGTCAATATAGGTAAATAATGACTGTAAACTGAAGGGCCCTCAACAGGTAGGATACACCTGTGATTCTGGACAACTCCCAAGTAACACTATGTCGGAATGTCATCAGAAGATAAATAATTTACATCAGTATTCTCCCTGTAACCTCACATCTAAACTTCACCTGCAAGCATGTTTGTGGTCACAGGATTTGCAACAAATCAATCACAGGGATTTGCTTTAATCGCAGACAAACTCTTAGGAAACAATAGGCCAATTACAGGAAAAGTTGCACCAGACAAATTTCAACGCCTGAAAATTACACTTAAAAGAACAGAGGGTGGTATTACCAAAGTCAGGCACATGACAACCAACACCTTGTTGTACTCTCCCTTCTACGTGGTACTGCTGCTGGTATTTTAGTCAGAGCTGTCGCCGACATTAGTCACCTCCTCCAGATCCTGTATGAGACGGTGACTCTCCCACATGAATCATATAAAGATAGATTAGAAGAAAAGAACTTGGCTGCCAAGCAGATCTGGCTTACCAGACACGGACGGTTGGGCATGTAATTCCTGGTGAAGCAAATGCAAACCCACACTCACTTCTTCCTCCTCTCTTCCTTTCCTCCACTAACAGAAATGATAAAAATGAAATACTCACTGCCTCAGTCTTCCTCCCAGCCATGAAAAGCCAGGGAACCCTGATCTAGCCAACAAGACAGCAGAGGAAAGCTGCCGTGACTACTTTCTTTACTCATTGAAGAGACGGGTAAATCAGGTGTGTTTATTTTCCTTCCTTCCTCCAGCCTGGAATGCACACATGCTGACCACGTCCAAGAGGAGAAGGCTGAGAGTGTCCCTGATGTCACTAGTTGCCTATATCACAGCCAGCAGCTGTCCCCTGCCCGCAGCTCTTGTCTTGCCTGTTTGTTTTCGGTCACTGTTAGGTGGATTTTCCATGACTGGCCAGAGAAAAACATTTTTACTACATGCATAATCTCTCGAAACAACAGTTTGCTAATCTGTGAAATGGGGACAGTAAGGATGCCCCTGCACACTATGTACACACACATGTGTAACCTATACGTAGACACATACAAAATCTGTGATATAGTCAGAGCATTAAGTCCTTGCTCAAATGGCAGTCCTCAAGGAAGTCCCTGTGTAATTAGCACCCCTCGCCATTATCTGCTTTATTTTTCTTCACAGCAATGCATATTAACAATATATGGTATCAGTTATTTGTGTATCTATTAGTTGTCTAGGACTCTCTACTAAAATGCATCCTCCATGAGGCCAGAAACTGTATTGTGTTTAGTGCTGTACCTATATAGCACTAAGAATTGTGTTTAGCACACCACTCACATCCTATCCCTAATTATCACCTTATGGGTGAACAAATCAGTGTCTGTAAAACGTTCATAAATGATAGTGGTTTAGTTACAAAGTAGAGAATGATGATCAGGGCACAAGCAACACCACTAGGAGAGAGTGAGCCCAGGAACAAGAGGTCATCGTATCTACCCTGGACACCTAGCGCTCATATGCACATAAAGAGATACGCACTGCTGTGCACAGTAACCTATTTTTAGTAAAAGAGAAATCATGCAATTTAAACATCCATCAACAAGTTAAATAAACTGTGGTACATCCGTATCAAGGAATAATGTGGTCCCTCTGACAGAGGCTAAGTGAGCGGAAGGGTGGAATGGGCTAAGCGCTGGGAGAGGAGGAAGGGGGGGCTCTTCTTGCAGATCCCCTAGGTCCGTGATGGCAATCCTTTTTATAAAAACCATCCACTTTTGCAGTGCTGGTCAACCTGGTCTCTCCCGCCCACTAGTGGGCATTCCAGCTTTCATGGTGGGCCAATCGCAGCACCCTTTGGTTGCTCCGCTATGCCCACCATAAAAGCTGGAACACCCACTAGTGGGCGGGAAGGACCAGGTTGACCAGCACTGCAACAGTGGGCGGGGTTTTTTTTTTTTTTTCCTTTTACAGAGACAAAGAGAGAGATAGACAGGGACAGACAGACAGGAATGGAGAGATGAGAAGCATCAATCATTAGTTTTTCGTTGCACGTTGCAACACCTTAGTTGTTCATTGATTGCTTTCTCATATGTGCCTTGACCACGGGCCTTCAGCAGACCGAGTAACCCCTTGCTTGAGCCAGCGACCTTGGGTCCAAGCTGGTGAGCTTTTGCTCAAACCAGATGAGCCCGCACTCAAGCTGGCGACCTCGAGGTCTCGAACCTGGGTCTTCCGCATCCTAGTCCGACGCTTTACCCACTGCACCACCGCCTGGTCAGGCAGTGGGCAGTTTTTATAAAAAGGTTTGCCATCATGGCCCTAGGTAAAGGGAGTATCTCACACCTACACTGCTCTGGATTGGGACTGTCACCTCTTGCCTGTGTGCGGCTCTACCTTGAAAGGGCCTGAGCCCTGTGGTGTTACAAACCTAACTTACTTCATGTATGTGTGTGCATGTCCTGTGTGCACATGCATGTGTGTGTCCTGTTCCTGAAAGGTGTACAAAGACAATGAATACCACTTTTTTCAAAAGGAAGAACAACATTATCAAAATGGTAAAACTGCAAAGGACCTTTGAGATGACACAAGCTGGCCTCCTCTTTATCAAGGAAATAGCAGACTTGGTGAGATGAAGCTAACTTGGCCAACGTTATTAGGACAGTGAATGGTGATGTTTAGAGTAATAATACTTTCTAAACAGTATAGTACTGGCGGTCCACTGGGAGACAGGTGCTATGCATTTCAAACACACTAACTCATGTCATCATCCTCTTGACCACTCTAAGAGACACATTCTAGTTCACACTGTTGTAAGAAAGCTTGGAAACAGGGAGCTACCAGAGATCTGAAATCCCTCCACCCCCATGTCAGAGGCACAGGGTTCAAACCCAGCTGTTCTGACTCCAGATGTATTCCATCCATTGAGCATGCGATCCTCAGACCACATGGCCTCTGCCAAATATGGGAAAACAATTCAAGTTCAATGTTTGTGACCTTCTCAAATACATACTCACTTTCACTTTTATGAGAAATTATCCAAACGTTGATTATTATGAATTCTACTGACTTTTTTTTTTACTTAATTATTCACAGTTCTCTCATATCTTGAAATGTGCATGCTCAGCTCTGCAGGGTTTCTAACAGGCAAACAAACACTTACAAATCACTGCTATGTTTTAATTCTAATTTAACACTTTTGCCCAACACAACCCCATGAGTCAAACCCACATGCTCTCACAAATTTGCACCAGTGAGCACTTTTCTGCATAAGTCATCTTTAGTACACATGACTGTCAACAGGTCCCGATAATGCAGTGTTGCAAAAAAAAAACTAGATGTCTGCCCTAGAGATCTAGCACATGCAGGCGTCACAAGACATGTGCACAGATGTTCACATCAACACATTTTCTGAACAAGCAAAATAATGCAGTTAAAGTGTCCATTGATATGTTAAATAAATCATGTCCATGATTTATACCCATAACATGGAATAATATTTAGCTCTTAAAAAGAATAAACTTGACCTATATATTTTGATGTGACTCAGCTACAAAATACAGTGTTAGTGGGGGAAAAAAAGCTATAGGAAAAAATTAATTAAATATGTCATTTATTTAAAACAGTCACATAGCAAAACTATTCACAGCTCTCTGCACCAATTTGTGTACATGTATTTATGCAAAAACATCTGGAAGACTCACACTCACCTAATTGGTATTAATGGGACCACAGAGAGGTCAGAGGGTGGGGATACAAGTGTAATATTCCTCTACTCTTCATTATGGAAATTTTACAAAAGAAATGTACTCATTTGTATTAGCATAGTAAAAAAAATTGATTAAAACCATATCTCAGAAAGAGTCCAAAAGCACCAATGTGTCATGAGCCATGTAAGCAAATCCTGTACATAATTCCAAGTTTCTTTTCATAAGAAAGGTCTCAAATACTGCTGAGCGACAGTTGGCATGCGGGAAACTCAACAACTAATTTTTTTTAACTTCGATCATCCAGAAAAGCTACATATTTAGATTTTTGATCAACCTCTCAAACAGCTGGTGTTTGGCTCTGAGAAAGAGATGATCGCTTCAATGCCCGTTTCACATAAAATGGATCACCATTACCTCCTCACCCCAGCCATCCTCGTAAATGTTCCTGCAGCTTGTCGGCATATGAACAGTCCCAGGAACAAAAAACACCACCACCAATAAAAAGTTTAAAATCATTTACATTGCTTCTTGCAAAGAAAACAATAACACTCCTTGGAACGCTAAAATGTATCGAAGAAAGAAGGCCAGACCCAGAAATCACTTCCGAGGGTGTTGAAGTCAGAGAAAGGGAAAAGGTGTCTTGTAGCTTTCTTCCTTACAGCATCTCTGTGACTCCTTTTTCTAGAAGCCCCCCACCTTCTCCACCAGATTAAGAGGAACTGGGTTGAGGAGATCACGGCAATGAAAGCAAATTGTCCATTCACTCCTGGCTGCCTAAGAAGTCGTTACTGAGCATACTGCACAGGATAATAAATAAAACTGACTGAGTGTGCGGCAAGGGGACATTAGAGAAACCCGGAGTGCCTTTAAAGAGCGTGGTGCTGAGCGCAGAGTATTAACAAGTGAGGCATTTCTTCTCTGCACATTTCAGTGTGGTGGCTCAGGAGAGAAAGCATACCTGAGATGGATAGGAGTAATTTTCCATCATTATGGAAACCTTAAACAACCCCTCCCCACTTATACCCTCATCTCTTTGCATCCCAGTAAACTGCCGTTATTTGTTCCAAACAAACAGAAAGGCCCGTGGTAAAAATGGAACAATTTAAGGCGGGAAGAATACGACATCTGTAATTCAATTTCATGGCAGCTGGTTTCACAACAGGCTCCTCCACCTCCGCTCAGGACACAGAAAACGCCCCCCCCCCCCCCCCCCGCAGAGTAACAACTCTTCTCAAGCTAAAGCAGAGGGCTCAAGATAAGCGGACCTTCAATAGACAGAGACAGTCATCACAGGCAAGGTGTCACTCAGCGGCAGCTCCCGGGGCAGCCCAACATCCGCGTGGTGCTCAGGCTAGCGGGGGGACTTGGGGGGGGGGGGACTGGTACCCTCTCTCTCTGCTCCGAGTGGGACGTGAGGCAAGGAGGGGCTCCAGAAGAAAGAAACGTTCCATGAAAAAAACACCCACCAGTGTCCACGGCAAATCTCCGGTATGTGAGACGGTAAAAGG
Source organism: Saccopteryx bilineata (assembly GCF_036850765.1). Lineage (NCBI taxonomy): Eukaryota > Metazoa > Chordata > Mammalia > Chiroptera > Emballonuridae > Saccopteryx > Saccopteryx bilineata. The sequence continues at coordinate 179,793,388 of NC_089493.1, read as the reverse complement.
GAAGCTATAGATCTACATACGTATGTACGTGTATCATATGTGTCTATGTAGGTATGTGGGTATAGGTATGCATATGTGTTAAAAAAAAAAACAACAACAGCAGATTACATGTGATTGGTGGTGATATAATAGAATGTATGCAACAAAATGTTCCATTGTATTTCCTGCTATTAGCTAAGCTCCTCAATCTGGATCTAGTTGCAGTTGGGGATAGAGGAGAGAGAGACAGCAGAGAAGAGAGAGTCCTGGTCTTGAAGTAAAACACACGGTCTGAGGCTATTAACTCCGCAAGTATAGAAGCTGGATCTTATCAGCACACCCGGCTGGACCGATGTGAGCTGACTCGGATCAGTCACACTCACAAAAGAGTGGTGCATGAGCCAAACACACCCATATCCTCACTTGACATGATAACTGTAACTGCCCAATTGAATGTGTATTTAAATTCTCTAAGGTGATGAATGTATTATTTAACTGGATTGTGATAATCATTTCACAATGGATATGTATATTAACACATAACATTGTACCCCTTAAATACAATTTTTATTTGTCAGTCATGTTTCAATAAAGTTGGAAGGAATTAAAAAGTAATAAAAAATAAAATGTGACCAGTAGAATGAAACCGTAGAAGTAAATTAGTATTCGGTGACTATCTGCTACCTGATGCAAACCAGTATTAATATTAACATTAATATTAATATTGGAAAACCCTGAGGATTTATCCTTGTGCTATCCAACTTCAGTGAATTCTCACAACTCCAAGAATTTAGGGCATTATTGTCATTCTCATTTAGAAACAAGAGAAATGAGGCTCAAAGAAGTTTCCGACTCACCCAAAGTCACACAGCTGGTAAGAGGCTGAGCAGGTAATTCAAACCCTGGCAGAGTGGTCCAAAGCTTGTTGCATCCCACAGTCCCCTGCAACTTATCGATGTGGGACCTGGGAATGGTTACAAAATTCTGTCATGAAAACTTCTCACATCTTCCTAACATAAAGAGCTGTCTCACATGACCTTATTCTTATATCAACCTTATTAGTAAGGAAGAGCATTATTATCATTTCCTAGACAAGGACACTGAGACTCAAATAAGCCAAGGGACTTGCCCGAGAATGCGCACTGACTAGAGAAGATACAAAACTTGGACACAGGCCCTGACCAGTTGGCTCAGTGGTACAGCATTAGCCCGGCATGTAAATGTCCTCAATTTGATTCCCAGTCAGTGCACACAGGAGAAGCAATCATCTGCTTCTCCACCCACCCCCTTCTCTCTCTCTCTCTCTCTACCCCTGCTGCAGCCATGGCTTGATTGGTCCAAGTACATTGGCCCAGAGCACTGAGGATGGCTCCATGTAGCCTCCTCCTCAGGCACTAAAAGTAGTTCAGTTGTAAGCATGGCCCCAGATGGGCAGAGCATCAACCCCAGACAGGAGTTGCCAGGTGGATCCCAGTCAGGGCATCTGCAAGAGTTTCTACCTTCCCACCTCTCCCTTTATAGAAGAAGAAGAAGAAGGAGAAGGAGAAGAAGAAGAAGAAGAAGAAGAAGAAGAAGAAGAAGAAGAAGAAGAAGAAGAAGAAGAAGAAAAACAACAACACTTGAACAAAGAGCACGATAGAGAGATTTACTTTCTCTGTAGCTCATGTTGACATTCAGCATGCTGGAGTCCAGGTGGTGTGGATTCCCATTGATGAGGTGGGCATTTATTAAGTGTGGTGACTCTATTTGGATTTGACAAGAATACATAGAAGGCCATACTTCCAGATACTCCTCTTGGCATCAAGAAATTTCTTGAGGTTTGTGTTTTAAAGGGGTGCATATGGTTTTAAGAGGTTTATCTGATTTGCGAACATTTAAACATGATTTTAAAAACTGGTTAACTCAAAGAAGCAAATCTATCTTTTCCTAAAGAGAGAGCACCAGGCAGAGAAACTCCCTTTTCCTTAAGTCCTACCCACCCTTATTAAAAGTAGCTAAGAGATGTAAAAATAGAATTAAAGTGAGACATAAGAAAGAACGTCCCCGTTTTGATGGCTGGGGATATTCTCAATTGTGTACTGTTAGGCACAGGCATGATCTGAACCAGGACAGACACAGAGGTGAAGATAAAGAAGGGAATTCCCCCTCTTCTACTGGGAGGGGACCAAGGTCATGGACCAAGCACTTATGATATCAGTGAAGTAAGCTGAAGGCTAGGATGCATTAGAGGAGAGAGCTTTGCAATGTCTGGTGGAGGGCAGTAGCGTGTACCGTGGAAGTCTGCTTAAGAAAAAGAGAAGGATTCTGAAAGAAGATCTAACCTCGGGTCTGCAGAAATTAGGGAGAACGTTTAGGACCATCACACTCCCCATTCGTCCTATTGTATAGCACAGAGATGCACTGCGGAGTGTGTCTGAACAGGGTGAGAGACATGCTAATGGGGACCGGCATTCTCTGAAAGTTGCCTTTACCAGCCTTCACACTTCTGCACTCAGGCAGCCATGAACAATTCTGGAACCAGGGCTGGGTATCCTGGGCCCAGGAGGCATTCTAAATCTACACTGGCAGTTACCTGTATGAGCAGCTGGGGTAAGCTGAGCATATAGGCAGGGGTTGGATAGCCTTTACTTCAGAGTTGGGCAGATAGCCCACTGTTGGCCCTTCTGCAGAAATACAGGTGTTCTGGCCACAGGAAGCAAAGGGACTGCATGGGCCCTGGAGTGACAGCTTTGGCATGCAGTCCTACCTCTGTCACCAACTAGCTGTGCTTTCTTACTTCCCTTATCTATGTAAGGAGGAACTTTAATAGAATAGTTATAGAAAACTAGCAAATCTATAGGTATTGTTGAACACAAAAGCTAGCTCATCATAGATACTGTAGAAAAGTGTGTTTTTCTTTTTTTCTTCCTTTCCCACCTTCATGGAGGAAAGATAGACAATGAAGCATGTTTAGGACAAAAGTAAGTTCCCATCTGTCATTAGGGAAACGGCACCCTGATCATAAAATCGCAGAAAAGCAAAGCAGATCTAGAATGTATAGAGATGGTTTTCTCTAACTATAGCAGTAAGTAACTGTAAAAAAGAAAAGAGGAAGAAAAGAAACGAAAACACTGCCATTCCCTTTTGCAGGTATCTTCACAGTTTCCATGGAAATCAGATTTTCAATGATGTGCACCAAAGCATCGACTTCCTTCTTTGGTGCTTCAATTTCAGATAACTTTTCTTTTTCTGACTTTTTTTTTGGAATTCATTTTTATGCAATAGGAAGAAGGTGAATACTTTGTGAAAATACAATGAAACACAAAACCTTTATGTTGTTCTATCGCACCGTCCAAATACATCCTTGCAAGAGCAGAGAGGAGAATAAAAGTGGCAGGAGTCATTCCTGAGTGACGGACCGCCTCTATTAGTCACAGAACTCTGCACAAACCACACCCCTGGTCTCAGTTCTTTATCCCCAGAAGATAAGAATAATGATTTTTTTTTTTTGCCTAACCAGGCGGTGGCACAGTGGATAGAGTGTCATACTGGGATGCAGAAGACTCAGGTTCGACACCCCGAGGTCGCCAGCTTGAGCGCGGGCTCATCTGGTTTGAGCAAAGCTCACCAGCTTGGACCCAAGGTCACTGGCTCAAGCAAGGGGTTACTCAGTCTGCCATAGCCCCCCAGTCAAGGCACATATGAGAAAGCAATCAATGAACAACTAAGGAATTGCAGCGAAAAATTAATGATTGATGTTTCTCATCTCTCTCCATTCCTGTCTGTCTGTCCCTATCTATCCCTCTCTCTGTCTCTGTAAAAAAATAAAATAAAAAATGATTTTTTTTGCCCTTATAGGGTGGTTGTCAGGATTAAGTTAGACAATATATGAAATAGAACAATGCCTATTGTGAAGTGGGTGCTCTGGAAATGTCACCATCATTGCCGTTGTTAATGCTTCTTGATCCTTCTGTGAGCCAATGAACCAACTCTCGAGCCAGACAAGACGACTCAGGGAGGCTGACACATGGTACGGGGGATTTAATGACTTCCTGAACATTTTAATCAGATAGTGTTCCAACGACATAAGTGCTTCAGGGAGAGAGAAAATAATTGGTTTAATAAAATTATGGATATCCATTTCAAAGCATGTTGATGAAAAGTCTTTGCCTTAAGATGCTAGATTCCAGAGATACTACCAGTGTTTGAAACTTTTTTCATTTCTTTTCTTTTTTTTTCAATTAAAGTCGATCAACTTTTGTTGAACATGCACGATAAGCTGGTCACCATGGAGGACACAAAGACAAACTCAGGAATTGCCTTAAAGATATGTCTTTACAATACTCACAATGATTTAAAAAAAACAAAAAAAACTTTTGCCCTTGAACATTAGCATTGATTATCGAAAACAGTTCAAATTAGCCCAGAGCCAAATGTGGGCCGGTGACTAAGATGGGTAATAAAACAGCCCTGCTCTGAATAAAGTCAGATTTCCTTGTATGCTTCAAAATAGTGCTGGTCGTCATTTTCAAATGCCTTCGTAAACGAGCCCTGGCAGCTTGGCTGAAAACAGCCCGTGGACTGCTAAGGCTACTACTTTCAAAAAGTATGATGATTCCAAAATGTAAGGGCCAGCGGCTTTGCCAGGAACCAGCCTCTTCACACATCCCTGTGCAGCGGAGCCCAGGTTTTCTGTTTCCTCTGTGCCATCCTGGCCACTTAGTGTGTAGTTTTGCACACTCAGTGCAAACTCAATCAAGCACCTATCACATCGAAAGTGCAAGGTGCTCCCCGGTGCTGACTGGTGCCTCAACCCCCCTTACTCCTCGGGATGGTTCAGGACCCTTTCCTCTTTCAACCTGCCATGCTCAGATGAAGCAGAACCCATTGCTTTCTGCTACAATCACACTCCCTGCTGCTCTTGCTCCTACCTCCAAAGTTCTCGTCGCCAGCAAGCCTGCGAGGGAGCTCGGGGACTGTAAGGAGACAGGGAACAGGGGCTCGTCGAGGGCCCTGGGAGCTCTTCCCATGCTCCCGTTTAGTGGGAGGACAGGAAAGGGCCAGTCAGTGACACCTGAATGCCAAAGCCCACATCTACATCAGAACAGTAATTAAGGTGAGGGCTCTGGGGGGAATGACTCAGAACCATTTCCAAAGGTAAATACCCACTTTGAAGGTTCTCACACACACCCGACAATGATTTTTTATTTATTTTTTTAAGATCCATGGGGTTAGAGCCAGTAAAACGTAGTGATGAGGAAAATAAGTTCTTAGACAGTTTTGGATTTAAATTCTGACTCTACCCCGATTGCTGTGGGGCCTGGCCCAGGTGACGTGACCTTCTGAGGCCTCAGTTTCCTCATCTGCACTCCAGAGATTCTAACAGTTCCTGACTCATTAGCTGTTGCCATGATCAAATGCAATAAATGCCCTGCTTCCCCACTATCTGAAGTAACTGATAACTCTTGGTCTTCATTTCTGGCCGAAGGAGATTAAACCTTGCGAAGGCGATAGCAAGTGAGCAGCATACAGCATGGCTAATTGGATTTTTAATCTTCCCTGGTCTTTAGCAATGAGCACTCGCAAAATGTTTATTTGTTGGCTGCCATGTTAAATAGCCAGCCAATTAAATGCCAACGGGAGCAACCTGGTTAACCTGGATATTTATAATGATTCATACTGTTTCCAAGAAAACGTTTTACAATTATTTCCCATCCAAAGTATACAAATGAAAGGTGCAGTTGGATTAAAATGAGTAGGGTAAACGCTTATCCGCCCAGGAAGATTATTTTTAAGAACTAATTGTGATGTGATTGCTCAAAAATTAAAATAAAATAAAATACATAGAATAATCAAACCTAAAACTAAGATAATTTTTTTTTTTTTTTTTTTGCATTTTTCTGAAGCTGGAAACAGGGAGAGACAGTCAGACAGACTCCCGCATGCGCCCGACCGGGATCCACCCAGCACGACCACCAGGGGGCGATGCTCTGCCCATCCTGGGCGTCGCCATGTTGCGACCAGAGCCACTCTAGCGCCTGGGGCAGAGGCCACAGAGCCATCCCCAGCGCCCGGGCCATCTTTGCTCCAATGGAGCCTTGGCTGCGGGAGGGGAAGAGAGAGACAGAGAGGAAGGTGCGGCGGAGGGGTGGAGAAGCAAATGGGCTCTTCTCCTATGTGCCCTGGCCGGGAATCGAACCCGGGTCCTCCACACGCTAGGCCGACGCTCTACCGCTGAGCCAACCGGCCAGGGCCTAAGATAAATTTTAAAGCAAATAAAAGGGATCTCCCCTCCCCCCCGTGCTCTTTAGAGAGAGAGGAAGGAAGAGAGAGAGAGAGAGAGAGACAGGAACATTGATCTGTACTTGTATGTTTCCCGACCAGGGACCAAACCCACAACATCTGTATTGGGAAGATGCTCTCATCAGCTGAGCATCCAGCCAGGGCAAAAGGACGCATGTTGACTTGGACCTGTAAGCAAGGCGTAACGGTCTAAATATTAGCTATTTAACAACAGAAGCACACAAGAGGGTGGCGTCTGGAGCAAGTGAAAGGGAGGCTGGGATGATACTTGATTTTCCTGACACTTCGAGAGAGAACATCAGAAATTTCAGTTAGTGGAACGGATCGGAAAAATGCTGTAACTAATCATAGTGTTCCTGAAAGTCCTTTCTATTTAGTTTTTCTCCCAAATCATCCTCAGCCCCATCACCACCTTGCCATCATCGCCTACTCAAAATACTTGAGCTCTTCCAAGTGAGACGTGGGATGTCCCGTGACAGTAATGGAAAGAACAGAGGTTACATTACCTGTGCCAGGTCACATAGCAATCAGGGTAGAGTCAGAATTTAAACCCAAAGCTGTCTAAGAACTTATTTTCCTCATCACTACATTTTACTGGCTCTAAACCCATGGATCTTAAAAAAAAATTTAAAAAAATCATTGTCGGGTGTGTGTGAGAACCTTCAAAGTGGGTATTTACCTTTGGAAATGGTTCTGAGTCATTCCCCCGAGAGCCCTCACCTTAATTATTGTTCTGATGTAGATGTGGGCTTTGGCATTCAGGTGTCACTGACTGGCCCTTTCCTGTCCTCCCACTAAACGGGAGCATGGGAAGAGCTCCCAGGGCCCTCGACGAGCCCCTGTTCCCTGTCTCCATACAGTCTCCAAGCTCCCTCTGAGTTCTGCAGGCTTGCTGGCGACGAGAACTTTGGAGGTGGGAGCAAGAGCAGCAGGGAGTGTGACTGTAGCAGAACGCAATGGGTTCTGCTTCATCTGAGCGTGGCAGGTTAAAAAAAGAAAGGATCCTGAACCATCCTGAGGAGTAAGGGGGGTTGAGGCATCAGTCAGCACCGGGGAGCACCTTGCACTTTCGGTGTGATAGGTGCTTGATTGAGCTTGCATTGCGTGTGCAAAACTACACACTACAGGGCCTAGAGTGGAGGCTGAAAACGACCCCTCCATGTGTGTGTCAGTTCAACCTTCAAGGAGAGAAGCCCGAGCTGCCTTGAGTGGATTATAACTTTGTCCTGCAGGGAATGCCTTGGACCAGCCCATTCCGATATCCAGATACAAAGCCAATGCCTATTTACTGTTCTTGTACAAATCTTACATCTGTGCCACCACCCAAATGCTTCGAGATGTTCGATGTTTGTCATGGTGAGATAAAATGGTGATAAAATTGCATGGTGAGGTTCATTTGAATCAGAAATTTCCCCTTTTAGCTGCATTTAATTTTTTTCTGAACATGAATTTTCTCTGGACCACCTTGAAAATTATTGTGCGCAGTGAAGTGAACAGGCTTTTTTCCGGTTTTTCAGAGAAGTGGCTCAGAGAGGATCGTAGAGCTGGGACATGTCGGGAGAAAGATGCTGGCCTGAACTCTTCACCTCCCGCTAGCGACAAGTCCTAACGCACGCCTGGTCTGGGCCCGGTGCTGGGCCAGGGCTGGGGCCGGGGCCGGGGCCACGGCTCAGGGTTGAGTGAGCATCCTGTCGGCTCCTGTGAGTGCCTCCTCTGAGTACAGCCAGGTCAACACAGTGGCTGGGCTTCCCAGGAAGAAAATGGAGATTTATCGCTGTCGGTTCTAGTGGAGCAACAAAGGAGAAGTGGGAAGAAAGGAGAGGGAGGGAGAGAGATAGAAAGAGAAAGAGAGAGAGAGAGAAGAGAGAGAGAAGAAGTGGAGAAAGGTGGAAAAAGATGAAAAGGAAGAAAAGGAAAAGCAGAGGAGAGAAGGGAAGCAGGAGGGGGGAGGGAAGCACAGAGGTAGGAAAGAAAGGGAGGGGAAGGAGCAGCCATACGCTAGGAGGATGGGGGGGAAGGAAGAGAGGGGGGGTTGGAGGGAGGTGTTTGTTTTCTACTAAGATGTGTGTCTATCTCTAGCCTGGGATTCGGATAAGGGCTTTGGAGTCCAATGTCAAGGTTGAAAGCTTTTGGAAACGTATTAGTATGTGACCTTGAAACAATCAATTCATCACTCTTTCAATTTCCTCAAAAAAAAAAAAAAAAAAGGTGGGATAATAAATCTACCTTCCTCAGAGCTGTTATGGGAATTAAACAAGTAAGTATTGTGCTTAGTGTCCTACCTGATACATAGTAGTATACACAACACTAAATATAAAACATTTCTATCCATGAGTACTACTAACACTTTCAAATACTTAAAAACTATCTCCTACAATACTGACTGTATGTATAAAATGTTACTTGGCATTTAATTAAATTCTAACAACCCCAAATTACTCTAAAGATGGGTCAACAAAAAATCCTTTCAAAAACCTTAAAACAAGAAGACAAACTATAAGGCTTTCTAAATCATAAAGTCGGTTGGTCTCAGAATAAAGACTTTTCGGAGAGAAAGAGCCCACCAAGAGATGGAAGTATGCAGACCTCCTTTATTACAAATTTGTTGACATTGGGGACATGAAAAGAAGTGCCACTTGGCATACTCTGCAGCCTGAACTCAGCTTCAGATCTGGAGAAACCGCAGGGAAGGAACTACAGAGGGTGAAAGGGACAGTTCAGTGCTGGCCCAGAGCACCTGGCAAAGGGCCTGGCTCGTAAATATAAGTGAAATAAATGAATGAGTGAAGAAACAGGAAGAAGAACTACAGTTAACTGTGAGAGGCTGATTAATGTGCTAAGTTATGTCACATTAAACTGAGAAATGAGGCCAGGTACCCATAAATGACCTCACTGCAGCTAAGTGCTAGGATTAGATTTCCAGTTTGTAGTAAACGTGTATTTTGGCTGACCTTGCATTATATTCCTTGATGCTCAATGGTGGGAAATAAGGCAAAGAGAAATAGCTGTTGAATGAATGAATATACAAGAAACAGAGGATGGAGACACTGAGAGCTTGTCCAAGGTCATAGAACAAGTGCAAAACACGTATAAAATTCTGGACATAAATCCAAGATTTTGGACTCTAAATCTGGTGTTCTACATCTTCCTTAAACAAGTGAGTTGCCCTCCCTGATCTCTCCTCATTTATTGTAACCAGAGGACAAAACTAAGTATAAGGAAATGATGCAAATGGTACTGATGAGCTCCATTGAAGAAAGAATCCGATGGGAAGGTCAAGACAATATTGGATTGTACTCAGTAATGAGTAACCATATTTTGACTCAAAATACACCATTTAATCCTTTTGAAAATGTCTTCATAGAGCACTAGTTATTCAGCAGGAGTACTGAGTATCTATTATATCCCAGGCACTGTACTGGGCTCTGGAGATAAAGTTCTTGAAACACGGTTGACATGTCTGTCACCCCCTGGACTACTGATAGCCTCATCCTATCATAAACATTTAATCAGTAAGATATACGCGAATAAAAAGGGAAAAAGCAACTCATCTGAAATCAAACTTCCTCTTCATATTAAGGAAGGGGAAAAAAGGACACATTTCACAACTCATGTTCTAGATGGCATCTGAAGAGAACTAGCATTTTGGCAAAAGTACAAAATCACTGACTATCTTGAAAAAATGTTTCTTCAAGAGAAGTGATTTGAATTACAAAGACTGGAAAACACTTTTGCTTCTCATGTGCGATGTGGTCCTTACCTGGAGACTTCTCCTGCAATAAATAACTAACATCAAAATGTGTAAACAAACTTTGAAAATTATTCAGTTGAATCACTCCCATTTCATTCCAAATGTACCCTTTAACCTTAGGGTCTTGACAGGGTTGAAAGGGGGAAGGGATTAAGAAGTACAAAACAAAGGTAGACCCAAAATGATCGTGTAATTGCCGGGGTATAGGGCATGACAGGTAGATGACAGTTTCAAGACTGATACCAAGTTTCTAATTTGAACAAGTGAGTGATGATATGCACTGAGATAGAAAATACAAAAAGAGTAATAGGTGGAAGTTGAGGCAGGAGGGAGCTAAGTTTTAATATGTTTGTTTGAGGGACCTTCAGGGCTTCTGAGTGGAAGTGTTTAGTGGACATTTGTACATAGTGTTGTGCTAACGACATGGCAGCTCCTCTCCATCATCGGAGTGGGAGAGTCAGTGAACTGGGTTAAACTGCAGCTCCCTGACCCCCCACCCCCACCCCCAAAAGAGACATACAACTTCTACCTTCTGGTACCTGTGAATGTGAACTAACTTGGGGAAAAGGTCCTTAAAGACATAATTGAGTGAAAGAACTTGAGATGAGATAATCCTCAGAATTAACAAGATGAACCTTAAATCCAATGACAAATGTCTCTTAAAGAAGAAGAGACACAGAAGGGGAGAAACACACTGACACGCTAAGAAAGCCATGTGAAGACACAGCAGAGACTAGAGTTATGTTGCCACCAGCCCAGAAGTTGAAAGAGACCAGGGAGTCTCCTCTACGGCCATCGAGGAAGCATGGCCCTGTAGACTCCTTGATTTTGGACTTCTGGCCTCCAGAACTATGGAAGACTAAACTTGTGATTCAAAGCACCAAGTCTGCAGCAGTTTCGTATGACAACCTAGGCCACTAGTACAAGTATTCCAGGGATGATGGAAAGCCAACACCAGCACCTTCATTATCTTCCACGCTAGCTCAAGCAACGAGCCAGCCATCACCTGTCAGAGAAGACTCTCCATGCCTTTGTTATTTCGATTTCTTCTCCTGAAAGTTAATTAGATCTAGTCCAATTTTTTAAAACTCGGTGTTCTAGCAGTCCTATATGTTCCTAACTTCAAAAATAAATAATCTCGTTTCCAACAAGCCAGCTGCCAAGTCAATAAAACCACCTCTTGCGAGCCAGTAACATCCATGACAGATTTACAAGAAACAGCCAGGAGGATCTAAATCATGGCCCTGAATATGGCAGCCCATGGCACGCCCAGCCCAGATGAACCAGCGAGAATGCTGAGGCTGTGGAAGGCGCAGGACGGGAAGCAACACCAGCAAGGAGTTATTTCGCTTAACACAGATCATGTAGCCTAGAAACGTACACTTGAAACCTACATGATCTTATCAACTAATGTCACCCTGATAACATTTGATTTTTTCAAAGTTGGGAAAAAAAATAGGAAGGAGGCATTTGAAAATTTAGGCATGCTAGATTATTAATGTGCAAATGCAATAGCATCCATGTTTGCCTCCTCTAACAATCACAAGGACCACAGATGCCTTCTTCTTCTTTGAATTCCTTTGCGCCTGTCCATGTCACACACCACACACTTAATTCCCTAGAGTGTTGCATGACCAGTTGTCACATGACTGACTGTCTTTATAGATAACTCGGTAAGTTGCCTGAGGGTAGGGACGATGTTCCTTTTTTCCTCTACCCCCAAGTTTCCCACTAGGGCTGAGTAAAGAGTAGATTGTCAAGAGAAAATTAACGCTTAGCTTATTTCTGTGTCCCTGTTCATCATCTCTTGCTCTCATATTACAACTATTCTGACTAATGAATAGCAAAGCAGCGGTATGTCAGTGTACAAGCAGTTGTGAAGTATCTGGAGGCTGCATGCTCGTTTCTGTCTGCACAGCCCATGCACACACTAGCATTTCTAGAAATATCTGACCCTAATCAACTCTGGCAACAACTGTCATCACACCTGCAGGTTCTAACTATATGTTAGGTAATTATTATTATTTTTTTTTTACAAAGAAGAACCAAAAAATATCTTCAAGATAGCCTACAATGTAGTGTTTGCATAGATGATATTAGAACTCTGAGGCTCCAGTCCAATGTCCAACTCTGAAATATTACATATGGTGTTACTGGTGTTATTAATGATTAGCTGTAAGCCTATCCTAGTTGTAAACTACCTCAAAAGCTTTGGGGAAAATTCATAATAATAATAATAATAATATTAATTTAGTACTTGTTCTGGTCTAGCCAGTTTTATAAATGCTTTATTGAATTCACTTATTTATTAAATCATCAAATTCTTAGAAAGTATGTGATAACTAATTTTATGTGTCAACTTTACTGGGCCATAAGGGATCAGATATTTGGCCACAATTGACTCTGGGTGTGTCTGTGAGGGTGTTTCTGGGTGAGGCTAAGATCAGAATTGGTACATTGAGCAAAGCAGCCTGCCTCCCCTAACACAGGTGGGTTTCAGGCAGTCAGTCGAACACCTGACCAGCACAGAGGCTGCAGGAGAGGACACTTGGCCTGCCCAGCTGCTGGAGCTGGAACAGAGGCCGGTCTCTTCCAGTCTCTGGACTCAGACTGAAACATCGGCTCTTCACGGGTACAGAGCCTACTAACTCTTAGATTGCCACTTACAACATCGTCTCTCCTGGTTCTCACACCTTCAGTCTTAGACTCAAACTACACATGGCCTGTCGTGGGTCTCCACTGCTGACTCCAGATCTTGGGACAGAGCCTCCACAGTATACATGCATGTGTACATAGGAGCACAGACACACGCACGCACACAGAGAGACCTACGCCACTGTCCTGTTCGTCTGGAGAACGCTGACTATTACAGAGCCTGAAACCTTGGTGAAGGCACCACTCTAGGTCCTGAAGCCTCCCTTACAAACAGAAGAGACCAAAAATCCCTGTCTCAAAGGTTGTACATTCTTGTCATTTACTCTCAAAAAAAAAGACCATTAGGCACCCCTATTAATAATTTCTTATCCCTATTTTGCACACAGGGCACTAAGAATGGCTTTAGCCCTAGACATGGGTCACTAACTACTGGAAGGGATATCAGGTGCTACAGCACAGGCCTAGTACACTTCAGCAGTGTTAGTTTTATCTTTGGTTTTTTTAATTCACATCTCATCTATATACTTAGCTATTACATGCTCCCTGCATGTGTTTGCATATACACGCACACACGCGAGCTGTGCGAGATATATGTCATTTTGCAATTAGTTCCACTGAGCGCTGACTTAAGAGGCGGGAAGCAGAAGCGTGCCTTTCATCAGGTGTCAAAGTTTCAGAAGCAATAAACTTTCATAAAACGTGTCTACATTTACAGAGTTGGCAGATTCTGAGGTACTTTCAAAATCTCTTTAAAAGACTCCTTTGTGTTGTTCACAAGTAGAAAGATGGTACAGATGTTTAGTTCATATGGCGAGAAAGAGGTGAGGTTGAGGAGTCAGCAGACATGGTTTTAGGTCATAGTCTGACCGAATTTAAGAAACTGGCCTCCTTGCTTAACCCAACTGTGCCTCCTTTTCCAACCAGGACAATGGGGATGTGAGAGTGTCTGCCACCAACGCGTGGTGCTGACTAGTCAATGGGGCAGCAGAATAAGGCTCTGAGCACAGTGCCTGGACTAGAGTAAGGGCTCACGAGGTATTAGGTACAAATAATGCTTAGAGATATTTATGTTAGAGTTTAGCATCAATTTCAGGATTGAATGCATATCTGAAAAATTAACATTAAGCCTGGCAGACAAAACAAACAAACAAGCAAAAAAACCCATGAATTTGTTGTGGGAAAATGCAAGATGACCTGGTTGCCCGGGTGAGCAGGGGGGAGCAGAGAGGTCCAGCCAACGAGCACTAAGTGACTAGTTGGTACCAGGCACTGTACAGACCGCAGCCCAGTCAGCTCACTGAACTCTCACAGCCACATGCACAGCGGATACAATCTCAGGAGCTTGTGAGTCCGGCTGGTGCTTGGTGTGAGAGGGTCAGTGGAAAGCAAAACCAGGAATCCCTGGATTCTTGGAGCTCACAGTCCCTAAGCAGTTGGTGGATAACTGATTGAAAGACATGCTTATCTGGGCCAACTTTTTCTGTAAAGGGCCAGAGAGTAAACATTTTAGACTGCAAGCAGTAGTCCCTGCTGTCACTATTCTACTTTGCCACTGTGACCACAGGCAGCCCCAGACAATCCGTCAATGAGTGAGCAGGGCCTTGTTCCAATGAAGCTTTACCTTTCGAATCGGGAGACAGGCAGGCTGTAGCGTAGTGTGCAGACCTCAGGATAGGGAAAGAAGCAACTAACTCCCAGTCTAGGGGAATTAAAAATCACTTCAACGGAAGGAGGGGAGGCTACCTGAGTTGTGCTTTGAAGAAACAATAGGCTCCCTAAGAAAGCAGCAAGAAGTGAAAGTTCCACGGGCGGCAGGAACCGATGCATTAGTCACAGAAGCATTAAAGGACATAGCTTGTTCAAAAAGAGGGAGGAGCCCTGAGAACTGACAGACCGAGGTCAGGGAGAAATGAACAGAGAATCTGAAAAGCCCTTCGGCACAGAGCTCCACAGTGCTTGGAAGCACGGGTCACGTTAGCTTTCAGTATTTCTAAAGGTCGGGTTGAGCTGCGTTTACCTCCCTCCCCCCCCCCCCCAACTAAATAATATGATGCAGTTCAAAAGCTAGCCCTATCAAATTGCCATCTAATCATTTAATTAAAGACCCTGCTGGCACCAGCCATCCTCAGGGCCTATTTTTCATCTGGGCACATTTCATTACACTTTTCAAAGCAAATTTGCGTTTTCAAAGGCGAAAAATGCAAATGACTGGGTTTGAAAGGAAATGCAGAACGCTCCAGCATAATGACAGGGATTTTCTTGGAAAGCAGGAAGGCGCAGACAGAGCTGTCTTTCTGGCGGAGGGGGTCTTATCAGCCCTAGAACACTACATGATCTACCACAGCACCAGGCTGCCACAGGAGCAAAATATCAGCTACCAGAGAGCAGCCATCCCCTGCCTCCTTTTTTCAGCATCATTGAAACCACATTTTAAAGCAAGATTCATCCTCCGGACCAGCCAGACCAAGGTAGGCATTGATAAATGGAGGACATTCACAGGGTGGCCAAGAAAAGGATGAAAAGCTAGGACGAACTGACCTGTTCAAACAAGAACACCTAAAGGCCAATTAACATAAAAAAGTTAATAGGCAAATTCAAGTGCATTCAAAAAAAAAAATTCTCAGGAGTAAGAAAACAGCCACTGGGAGACAGTATAATGTATGTTGTTGGCATTCATGACCTTAACAGTGTAAATCAGCGTCTTCCTCCTCGATTCAAGGAAACTCTTGGCAGCACTATATCCCGATCGCTTGTGTCTTTCACCTTGAAAGATGGAGTCGCAGCACAGACGTTATGAGTACGCACACCCCAAAGTGAGAAGCAGTTAGTCCGAACCAGCGGCGAGAGGGACGCAACAGGAGCACCTGTTCACTCATGCTAATTCAGTCTTTCCCGGCAGGGAGAGAAGAAAAGCTTACCTTCAGGATGTCCCATAAACCCTTGCACCCGGTGACAGACCGCCAGCAGCTAGAGCAACGGCACCCACGGAGAGCTTGAGAGTCGCGACAAAGTTCCAGGCCGCAGACGGTTCTGACCTGTGGTCAGAGTACCTGTGGGTATTTCAAAGAAGAGCTTCTGACCAGGGGAGTTCACGAGTAGTACTTGAAGTGTGGCTGAGGAGCCCTGCTAAGGCCTCCGTGTGGAGGACGCCCAAACCCTCGTTCTATTCCTTACCAGAAAGGACGCCCACCCTGGGCCAAGCCACCTGCAGATCCAGACAGGACAGACGCTGCCCCAGCTTGAGGAAAACCTAGAGCTCTCAGCAGGGAGCATTTTGTCATCGCCTGCCTGACATGTTCCCCCATGTCAATTTCAGTTACGTTGAACTATACACCCAGAATAGGGCATCTATCACAAATGTACACCTTGATAAATTCTTACATGAACACAACTGTGCGGTCAACAATTAAACAAAACCAAACCATTCCTAGTACCCAGAAGTCACACTTATTCCTTCTTTTAGGATAATCACTGTCCTGATTTATAACAACGTAAGGTAGTTGTGCCTGGCTTGCATTTTGCATATGTGGAATCATACAGTACATTGTATATCGTGTCCGGATTCCTTGGGTCGATATTAAATTTGTGAGATGTAGCCACATCATCAGTGTTACAGTAGACAGCTCGTTAGGTATGAACAAAAGGTAAGGGAGCTAAACTGGCTAAACCTGGTTAATTCTGGAAGCTATAGCTTCCAGGCACTCCAGGGGACAGCCACATTGCCCTGCCAACCATCCTGCCCCTGAGGAGGCAGGAAGGACTGGCTTTCCAAAGATTACAGGGCGGGGAGAAATTCCTCTGCTGAGGCACGCGCAGTAGAAGCCAGATGATGACCATGAAGGGGAGGAGTCTAGCCTGGAAAAAATCTGCAGAAAAGACTGGATAGGATAAGAGGACGGAACCCGGCAAGATCCAGGAAAGGAAGTGGTTAGCGGGAGGGCTCACCACATGCCCACAAAGAATTAGGAAGAAGATTTGTTACTTGAAAAGGAAGCTTACCCCTTACCAAACCCGTGGAGATATAATCAAAGATTAACAAAGGCCTGGGGCTCTTTGGTTTACACGCTCTTTCTCCTTAGCAGCCGTGAGGGCTTGCAGCCTCATGGGGCAACGTGCAAGCTCAAGAGTAGCACCGGTAGGGGTCTGGTGGCATGAGACTTGGTGGCGGATGGGTGGATGGGGAAATGAGACACAGAAATTATGTATCTCTGGGTCCTGGTCCTCCTGGGCCTAGTGGCTGCAGGTGCGGTCTGAGGTCCCAGAGGCTGGACTTACTCCACAGTGAAACAGAGCTGAGCCACGTGGTCGTGGATGACACATCGGACACCTGGGAGCAGTCCTTTCTTTTCATCCCAGTAAATCTTGCCACTATTGCTCACATCCTCCCATGCACGAGTTCCCAAAAATGCTTTACTCGCGACTCTGTGGAAGAATCCTATTTCCTTTGGCAACGTGAGTTCTAGTTGTAGAATGTTCCTTCTCATCACTGCATAGATGTCCATTCTGTGAATATACCACGATTTACTTATTTGTTCCACTACTGATGGCTTTTTACATTATTTCTCGCTTTGGGCTGTTAGAAAGAATGCCTCCATGAAGATCTACCCGTCTTCTGGTTAGCACGGCAGATTCTAGATTCAACTTCGATGTTAAAAAGAAAAAAAAAATGGTGGTGCGGCATTTCGACATGGCTGCATCAAATTCGTCGTGTGAAATATATGTATCCTGATTTATTGATGTCACCCCATTAAAAAAATAAAATTATTTAAAAAAAAAAAAAAGAAAGTGTGAAACCTCCATCTTCTGCTTGGAGGCATGGATGAAGGCGGCCTCCCTGGTTCACATTCTGTCTCTGACCTTCCCACCATCCTCACCTCTGCCCCCATCCTGTCTAATTCAAGGGGCTGAGATTGCGGGCAAAGAAACAGAAATGACAGAAGCCCAGCAGCTCCCGTGCAGTATTTATCACCCTCCGAAAAGGGACAACACAATAGGCTTTTGACACCACATTAAGGATCCCTTAAAGGAGAGTTTTTAGGTGAGAGTGTTTCCTGCCTCCAGCACAGGAATCAATAATTATAACAGACTCCATTTGAAGAGTATCAGGTAGTAGCAGTTGCTGGGAGAGAGAATATATACAACTCACGGTCATTCAAGCCTTCAGATGGGAAAAGGCTCTGGGAGTAGAGAGGGGAAAAAGGGTAAATCCTGCCTGCCAGGAGAAGGCTCAGATAGATGGGAGCGTGGAGGGTCTCTGGGGCAGGGTGATGTAGAGGGCGTTTGCTGGGGCCTTCCTAGCAATGGTTCGTTTCTTTCTCCTTCTTAATCATTTTCCAAATTTCTCATCTATGTGATTTCAGTAGGATGCTGATTCAACCCCTAGCTGTAGGAGTGGCAACTGATGTTATAATCCAACTAGGGAATCCCATCTTTTAGTCATGAAGATTGGTTAGGGGGAGGGGCTTCGTCCACTTGTAAGCGTATCAGTGTCATTCTCTTGATCACATGACCTAAGACAATCCAATCACTGTGAGCCTCAGTCCTTTTATATGAATTATGAAACACACACACTTCTTCATAGATTCTGGTCTAGATGGTGGTGGAAAACAGAAGCTGTGGAGAGAAAAGCTGAATGTGGCCGAAAACAGCATGAGTTCTGTTCGCATAATACCATTTTTGTTCAAGATGAAACAAAACGTGAGACAATTTCTTTCCTTTTTTGGTTCTTTTTTTTTTTTTACAGAGACAGGGATAGGTAGGGACAGATAGACAGGAACGGAGAGAGATGAGAAGCATCAATCATCAGTTTTTCGTTGCGACACCTTTGTTGTTCATTGATTGCTTTCTCATATGTGCCTTGACCGTGGGGCTACAGCAGACCGAGTAACCCCTTGCTCAAAGCCAGCGACCTTGGGTCCAATCTGGTGAGCTTTGCTCAAATCAGATGAGCCTGTGCTCAAGCTGGTGTCCTCGGGGTCTCGAACCTGGTTCCTCCACATCCCAGTCCGATGCTCTATCCACTCTGCCACTGCCTGGTCAGGCGTGAGACAATTTCTGAATGTTTCTTTCATGAGTTCATGGAGTCTCTTTTTAAAGAGCACAACTTGAATTTGGTTTCCTGTTGGCTGGCAACCAAAAATTTCAAAAGTGACATGTGTGTCTGGCTGGGGCCTGACGTGTATGAGGTGTTCAACAGGTAGAGGTGACATTAGATTCTGCTCCAGGAGCACACACAGGAGGGTCTGGGGACAAGCCCCCAGACTGGAAAAGGCACCGGAGCATAATGGGAGATAGTATTATTCACAGGTTAAGACAGATTAGGAGTCAGCAAAGTTTTTTTGTAAAGGACCAGATAGTAAATATTTTCAATTTTGTCTTCTGTCACAACTATTCACCTCTGCCAGTGTAATAGGAAATCAGCTGTAAAACAGTATGTGAGCAAATGAGCATGCTCCAATCAAGCCTTGTTTATGGAAACAGAGATTTCAATTTCATAAAATTGCTGCATGCCTCAAAATACTGCCCTCATTCTGATGTTTTTCAATCACTTAAAAGCATAGAAGCCTTTCTTAGTGCATTGGCCATCATTTGCTGACTGCCGAGGTAGCGTGAACACAAAATTTCTATGTTCATATTCTCCCACCATATTCTAGCTATGTGACCTTGGACACATTATCTCTCTAAACCTGTAACTTCACTGATAGAACAGGGATCATTATAGCTTCTAACCTGTCATTTCATTCCAAGAATTAAATCATTGAATCCATAAAGAAATGTTTAGCAAAGTGTCTGATATATAGAACCCATAAAGACTAGCCATCTTTCTTATGATTGATTACGAAGGTCCTTTCCTACCAGGCTACACATCTTAATAACAGAAAGCTATCAACATCTTCTGAGCAGAAAATTTACACAGAGCTCTGCCTTCAGAAGTTTACAAAGGCACCTGTCAGGACAGATTGGAAAGGGGGTACCTATTTAAATTGACTTAATGTGTGTAGTGCAGCACTCACTGTTTAAAAAAAAAAAAAAAGGAGGAGCTAGGATTTAGGGCTTTTGCTTTTTGGTTTGGAGTTTATTTTTTTGATGAGGAACAGGGAGGCACCATCCTCCCAGTTCCATGTAAAACACTTCTTTATTATTATTTTTTTTTCATTGCAACACCTTAGTTGTTCAGTAATTGCTTTCTCATATGTGCCTTGACTGCGGGCCTTCCGCAGACTGAGTAACCCCTTGCTTGAGCCAGCGACCTTGGGTCCAAGCTGGTGAGCTTTTTGCTCAAGCCAGATGAGCCCGTGCTCAAGCTGGCGACCTCGGGGTCTCAAACCTGGGTCCTTCCGCATCCCAGTTCGACACTCTATCCACTGTGCCACCACCTGGTCAGGCACACACACTTCTTTAAAATCAAATTATTTCAGAGACTCAGCTGAGCTAATAAACCTTTTAAAACCCACGGTCACTTCTATTTTGGACTGCATTTGTCAGTTTTGATAATTTATTCATTGGCTAATTAGTTCAGCCAAATCTTATAAACTGTGTCTCTTTCTATGAGCCCAGATAGTACCCTATCACACAGATAATAGGGAAAAGGGCCCCATACTGTATCCGTCGGAGACCCCACTGGGTAACTGATAACCAAAGAAGGGTTCAGTAAAGATTTGCCTTTAAGGTCTCCTAAGGTCCTCTGTTTCTCTTCACCACGCCCCTCTCCCACATACACTAAAGATCCTAACCCCAGAAAAGATCATTAGCAAATCCCAGTCGTCATAAATATCACAGGGGAGCTAATGAGATGACTTACAGAAGGTTTGCAGCTCAGCGTACAGGAGGGCCCCAAACCAGTTTAATCTCTCAGGTCCTCACTGCAGGGAAACCAATTAGAGTTCGCTTTTTCTTAAATCATGCAAGCAAAAGAAAACCAAAAAAACTCAGTATAATTTGGTTGACTACATCTGTTAAGGTGAGAGATCGGTGTCCTTGTGAACAGCCTTAAACACAGGCAGTAGAAGGTATGTATTTTTCTCCAACCCCTGCCTCTAACCTGGGCAGTCATCCAATAAGCAACGTGTGTATTTTTTCAGCATCTCCTGTGTGTCAGGCACTGCACTAAGAACATGAAGTGTGTCACCATGTGAAATCTCTAGAATTGCCCTCTGAAGCTGTACATCGGAGAAAGAGGACGCTTAAAGAGATCGTGCTCGCCCCGGGTTCGGGTTGGGTTCGTAGCGCTTGTAAACCCACACCGTCAGCCCCCCTCTCTCCCCGTCTGTCTGTCCTCTTTGCTGCTCACGGAGTCAGGATGTCCAGTGGAGCGCTCTTTGCTCAGCGCCGACGTGTGCCTGTCGGGGGCAGTGGGCAAAGTGGCTACGGATCCTTCGTGCTCTTCCAAACTCCCATCTCTGCCGTGCCGGTTCTTTAACTCAATCTCGACTGCATTAATTTTCTAGAGTTCCTCTTCAGGATGTTTCTCTCCCTCTGGGGAGAAAATGATACCCATTTTACAGATGAAGAAAAAGCCGCCTGGCCTGTGGTGGCGCAGTGGATAAAGTGTCGACCTGGAAATGCTGAGGTTGCCGGTTCGAAACCCTCGGCTTGCCTGGTCAAGGCACATATGGGAGTTGATGCTTCCAGCTCCTCCCCCCTTCTCTCTCTCTGTTTATCTCTCCCTCTCTGTCTCTCTCTCTCCCTCTCTCTCTCCTCTCTAAAAATGAATAAATTAAAAAAAATAAATAAATAAAATTAAAAAAAAAGAAATCAAGCCTGGGAGAAGTAACGTAACTTTGCTTCCAGTCCAAAACTAGTGGCTGAATAAGCCCTATTCATGCCTACATCTGGGTCCAAAGATCACAGTATTTCTAAGATTCCAAGTTTTGGAAGGAAGTCATTAAGGTTTCCTCGATAGTCCCATTCCTATACAGAAAGTTCCATCTAGATTCGAGACAACTGTATCAAATTAAACACAACTTTTAAGTAATTTCCAAGATCCTTAAAAATGTTATACATAAATAAAATATATACATAACTTAGGCACTTGTTGCCAATATTAAGCTAATTAATTTGAGCCTCAGGGTCTTCATCGGCTAAATGGGGCTGATCATACCAGTACCACCGATTGTTATAAAAAATGAAATAAGGGAAAACAGGTAAAGCAGCAGCACTAGTAACGATTCCGGGGAAGACGTTTATCCTGTATGTCCTCCCATCCCTCTACACGTCCACCTCTCCATCCTCTATGCCTCCATCACATATGTTTGCTGGCAGAGAGGAAAGAGTGGCAGTCTGGAAAGCCGGCCTGGCTCCCGGCCCAGCTCTATTACCAGCTCGACCGCTCGAGCCACCTTCTCGGCCAGGTCCTCTGACCCCCATCTGTACAATGACGGGCTTTGCTGGACCACCTCTAACATGCTCGATATTCTCAGAGCCCACACACGCTCATCATCATTATATAGCGCACCACCCCCCAGGTGACCACGGCATTGGGTTTCCCGGAGCAATGGCCACGAGGAGGAAATTATGCGCAGTTCAGTATAATGATCCAGCTGGCCGGTTGGCCATACATTTTGGAGAAAGCTATATCGCTCATCTGTGAAGTGGCTGACAAATGTCACAAGATGATTTTATTGTGGTTCTATAAACAGCCACTTTCAAACTACTATGACTATGTTGTTGTGCCATGAAAACCTGTTTTGATTAAGCCAAGGATATCAATCTTTATTTAAATCTTAGATTAAAAAAAGAAAAAATAAAGGAGGGCATAATCCTATTTGTATTAAAACATTGTTATATTATTTAAGGTTTCAAAACACCATTAAGAAAAGGGCCTACGTACATATCAAGATAACTACTTGGCAACATTTGATTAAACTCTCAGTTAAAAAGAAATGAGTAAAATTGCAGACACTTGGAAGACGACGACACCCGGTTTCAAATCCAGGCTCTTCCCTAACTAGCTATATGACTTTGGGGTATTAGTCTAATTTTACTACTTTCATATCCTCAGCTAAAACATGAGTGAAAAGGCTATCTAACTTGTAAAACAATTAGGAGAATTAATGAAATAAAATTTGCAAAGCCTCTAACAGTGCCTGTGAGTCCAAGTTCCTGAAATTAAACATATCCTAAACAGGAATCAGGGTTTCTCTCCTAAAACCCTGCTGTTTGCAATCCAGAATTTCCTGACTCAGCGAACACCATCAGCTGCCCCGCTGCACCAATCAGAAACCCAAAAGTTACCCTTGTCCCCGCCCTACTCCTTGAAATTCTCCCCTCCCCATTTACTTCATCAACATGTCCCACCCATTTTCCTCAAAAGTCTCTCCAATCTGACCCCTGACGTCATCTCCATTGTCACCACCTCCCTTGCTGCCCCACCCTGTCCTATCTGATCTGTGCTCTCCCAGGGGAACTGGCCTCCCACATCCACCTGTCTCCTCTCCTGGTGATTCTTCACAAAGCGACCCAAGTGACCCTGCCAGGAAGCAAGTCTCCGCAAGACCCTCCTCAGCGCCTTTAAGTCATTCCAGGCTCCCTCGCCTTCCTAAGACGCGACCGAATGCCTCATGTGGCCCCCAAGGCTCGGCCCAAGCTGTCCCCTGGCCACTTCTTCAGCTTCGCCTGATCTCGCGTCCACCTCGCTGCCCAGGTCTCTGTCATACTGGCCTTTCTCGCACGCCTCGAGGGTTCCTGGGACTCTCCAGCCACCCAGTCTATACTTCTGTTCCAGCACCCCACTTATCAGCCCCGCATACGCCTCGAACCCGGGAGCAGCCGTCCCCGATGCCGCCGGCCAGCGCTGCCCTCCGCACCTGCTTCCACAGCTTCTCAGGCTTTTCTTACAGAGCCTACGGTCTTGTATTAGATGTTTGTATCATTCTTTGCTTCGTGTTTGTGTCCTTCGTTATGCTGGAGGGATCATTTCTGTCATGCTTACAATTCTTTCCTAGAAACTAGCGAAGAGCCCGGTCCAGTATACACTTTCGAAAGAATGAATTAAAGCGCTCCGTCTTCCCTCTTTCCCTCCCACAAACACTGAGTGTCGACTATATACTAGTTACTGTGTTTGATAATATTAACATTCTTTTCTAAACTCTGCTTGAACCTTTTCACATGACCTGTGGTGGTGCAGTAGATAAAGCATCGATCTGGAATGCTGAGGCCACCTGTTCAAAACCCTGGACTTGCCCTGTCAAAGCACATATAAGAAGCAACTACTACAAGTTGATGTTTCCTGCTCCTTCCCCTTTCTCTCTCCTCTCACTAAAATCAATAAAATCTTAAAACACACACATACACACACACACACACACACACACACACACACATTTAAACTCTGCTTGAACCTTTTCAATAGCATACACCTCATTGCTTCCAAAATTCTCCATTTTCAGAAAGTTCTAACTCAGTGGTCCCCAACCCCTGGGCCACAGACCGGTACCAGTCCGTGGGCCATTTGCCATTTCGTACCGGTCTGCAGAAAAAGAATAAATAACTTACATTATTTTCATTTTATTTATATTTAAGTCTGAACGATGTTTTATTTTTTTAAAAAGACCAGATTCCCTCTGTTACATCCGTCTAAGACTTACTCTTGACGCTTGTCTCGTAAATTCGACAATTATATTTAAAAATACCACAGTTTTTACGCCGGTCGCATAATTTTATTTTGTGCATTTATCCGTCCCACCCTAAAGGCCATTCCGTGAAAATATTTTCTGACATTAAACCGATCTGTGGCTCAAAAAAGGTTGGGGACCACTGTTCTATCTGATATTAGTTCTTTTTCATAACAAGAACTTATCTTCATGAAATTTATCTTTTTCTTTTTTTTTTTCTTTCTTTGTATTTTTCTGAAGTGACAAGCAAGGAGACAGAGAAACAGACTCCTCCATGCGCCGGACCAGGATCCACCTGGCATGCCCACTAGGGGGCGATGCTCTGCCCCTCTGGGGCGTAGCTCCATTGTAACCGGAACCATTCTAGTACCTGAGGCAAAGGCCATGGAGCTGTCCTCAGCACCCGGGCCAACTTAGCTCCAGTGCAGCCTTGGCTGCAGGAGCGGAAGAGAGAGATGGAGAGAACGGAGAGGGGGAAGGGTGGAGAAGCAGATGGGTGCTTCCCCTGTGTGCCCTGGCTGGGAATTGAATCCAGGACTTCCACACGCCAGGTCAACGTTCTACCACTGAGACAACCGGTCAGGGCCTCTTCATGAAATTTATCTTTGTTACTTCTGTTCACTTGTAGGCATGGCTTATGTTTTGCACTAAAAATCAGAGAGAATAAAACCACTGAGCCCTGGCCGGTTGGCCCAGTGGTAGAGTGTCGGCCTGGCGTGCAGAAGTTCCAGGTTTGATTCCCGGCCAGGGCACATAGGAGAAGCGCCCATCTGCTTCTCCACCCCTCCCCCTCTCCTTCCTCTCTCTCTCTTCCCCTCCCGCAGCCAAGGCTCCATTGGAGCAAAGATGGCCTGGGCGCTGGGGATGGCTCCTTGGCCTCGGCCCCAGGCGCTGGAGTGGCTCTGGTCGCAACAGAGTGATGCCCCGGAGGGGCAGAGCATCGCCCCCTGGTGGGCAGAGCGTCGCCCCTGGTGGGCGTGCTGGGTGGATCCCGGTCAGGCGCATGCGGAAGTCTGTCTGACTGTCTCTCCCCGTTTCCAGCTTCAGAAAAATACAAAAAAAAAAAAAAACCAAAACAAAAACCCACTGATATTTATAAAAACTCTTGGTGTCTGTTTGCTAACTTGGGCTACTGCTCAGTTTGCATGGTTCCTGAATCTTCAACAGCATGTCAAGGGCAGATAAAAGGTAATCTATTTAAAAATTTTGCCTGACTTCAAAAAGATATGTTAAGTATTAGTTTACAAAGACAGAAGATAAGAAGAGGCAAATATAACTGAAATTTAAAAACAAATTTTAGTGCAATCATACATGCATCACCCTCCTATAATTTTCTTGATGGTAAGTTCCAGTCTTCAAAGTGTATGTCTTTATCCTGGCACTTAGCAGAGGAAGCCTTAAAAACATATTTGCTGAACAAATGAAACAATAATGACTATGATAAGAGCCCTGGTTCTAAGCTGCATGCTGAAAACTTTGTGTTTTATCCTGAATTCTAATTTTTGATACCATGTGGTTGAATGAGGTCATCAATAGCTTGAGATAGACCGAAGTCTATACTGGATAAAGTCTTCTTAGAGTTGTAAAACAGTACACATAGAGATGTTCTGTCTGCGTAAGAAAAAAGTATGTACATGTATATAGGTAAATGCACAACACGTGTCTAGACATCATTTGCAAAGGCATGCACAAACTCTGAACAGTTGTTCATAGAAATGTAATTTTCCTAAGTGGAGCATATGGACACAATGATTTTTTTTTTCTTTCACACAGAGCTATAGTTTTTGGTTTGCTCAGGTTTTTATTTGATTTTAGCTTAATTTATTATATATATTTATAAAGAATATGTATAAGTATATTCCACTGTTGCGATTCAAGGAAACAACTTACAGAGCCATTGCACAATTAGGGTCTGCGTCCCGTGAGAAGAAAAGCCATGGAAGTAAATGAGGACATTCAGCCTCGAGAAGGCCATGGCAAGCACACAGTAACTGTCTTCAAAGACTTTCAGGGCTGTTGTCACGCAGAAGGGAGCAGGTTGCCCTCTGCTGGGAAGAAGGAGGACTGCAGAGTGGGCAGAAGGCTCCAGGATGCAAATCGTACCTTCAAGCTATTATTCAACGGTAAAATGGGCTGCTTCGAAGCCGCCCACTTTACACCCCTAGAAGTAGAGACCTTTGCCACAGAGAGTCTGTAAACAGATTTCAGGGGGTCAGTAAACCCCTATAAAGAGGTTTAAAACTGTGCGGGCGTGTATAGTTTTCAGAGGAGTGGCTCTACAAAGAGCTTTACCTTCTTATAGAATTCAGTGACCCCCCCCAAATAAATGAGGACTAATCGGAATTGAATGACATCAAGGGGATTCACACTCTTGAAATTTTAATCATCTCATCTATTTCAAGTATTTTTTTTTAAAAAAAATGCAGTTCTGAAGTTTCTTGATTTCTCTTCTAGGCAAATTATTTGATTTTAGAAAACAGTATTATAAGTTGTTGAGGGCACAAACTATGTCTTCAGTAATTGTTGAATAAACACATGAAGCAATATAGGAACAAACTCCTATAGTAGGTTTTCCCCCTTTTCCCACTTGATGTCCTAAGTACACCAGGAAAGCAGAATTCCATGTAGCACTTGGTGGAGGCATTGTGATAATGATGATGGTGATGATGATACAAATTAAAATGTTATTAAGCACTTGCCATTGTCAAGCACTTGGTTAAGCATTTCATTTGTAATAGCATGAGTGATACAGCATCGATTTAATGCAAATGAGACTTCGATTAAATAACTTACCAAGGTGACATCACTAGCAAGGCATTCAAACCGTGGTAGACTGACTATATTATGTGAGTTTTTACCTTCTACAGAAAATTCTACTGAGGGAGTACAATTACCCGGATTTTGGCCTACACCTCTGTCATAGCTATGGGAAGAATTTAAGCAAGGTATGCCTCTGTCCTTAATCTTTCAAATCTGTTGTGTAGAAAACAGAACACTGGCTCTAGCCAGATGGCTCAGGGGATAGAGCATCGGCCCAGTGTGCGAAAGTCCCAGGTTCAATTTTCAGTCAGGGCACACATGAAAAGTGACCATCTGCTTCTCTTCCCCTTCCTATCCCTCTCCTTTCTCTTTTCTTTCTCATAGCCAGTAGCTCAATTGGTTCAAGTGTCAGCCTCAGGTGCTAAGAATAGCTTGGTTGACTCGAGCATCAGCTCCAGATGGGGGCAGCTGGGTGGATCCCTGTTGGGGCACATGCAGGAGTCTGTCCCTCTGTTTCTCCTCCTTTCAAAGAAAGAAAGAAAGAAAGAAAGAAAGAAAGAAAGAAAGAAAGAAAGAAAGAGAGAGAAAGAGAGAGAGAGAGAGAGAGAGAGAAAGGAAGGAAACAGAATACTAAGAAAAATGTGGGAGGCAGTATAGTATGATAATGATAAGCTTTTCCTTCCAAGCACATATTACTCAACATGCCTGAACATAATTGTAATACCTGTTTTAAAATCCTTGTGTGCTAACGCTAACATTTGGACGATCTCTGTTTACTGCCTTGAATATGCTCACATTTTTCTGTTTCTTCACATGTCCATATCTAGTCATTTTGGGTAGTATCCCAGATATTGTGTGCAATAGTCCGTGCCTAGATCCTCTTATGTTCCTTTGTGTAGGTGTGTTTGCTGTTTTGTCATTTGCTTATTTTAGCAGACATTTAACTGAACTCCAAATTCTGCGTCCACTGCAGTGGACAACAGCTGAAATCTCAGTAGTCCAGTTCCTTTAGACTTCATGCTCACCTAGTTCAGGAGTCATTCAGAGACTGGGAAAGAGCTCATATGGAAAAATGGGAGCCCCCCTTATGGAGCATTCCTTTCTAGAATTTTCTCCTTAACATTGAAGCTTCTCAAGTAGCCCTAAATTGTTACTACCAAGTCCTTATGACAGTAAGGTTGCAGGTTTTAGCTCACTCAACAGTGAAAAACCATAAGTAAAAGCTGTAAGAACAGAAAACTCACCCAGTGGCATTCCCCGCCTCCAAATATGATATAAGCTCTCCTCCAGTTTCCGTCTGCTTCAGGTCACTCTCTGTTGTCATACAGAAAGCAGACTTGAGTCCCCTCTCTGATTCTCCCTTAGACCAGAATATTGTAGTTATTGTGCCGACAATGGGCTACCAGTGACTTTCCGGCACAGTTTGTCCCAGAGCATGATATTTTTATTTTCTATGTGTCCCAAAACGTGAGAAAGATTGTGAAACACTGTCTTAAACAAAGCCACGCCACCTCGTACAGCCCTTTTCCATCAGTCAAACAGGGATAATAATGAAACCTCTCTCCAAGCGTCACTGTGAGAATTCAGTAAGATAATATAGGTAATGGTAGATAGCGTGTGAGATGCTGAACTTAAAGACATTCAGAAAAAGCTTAGTATTATACTGATATTGCTGATTTTAAAATCATTAACAACTATCAATGGCCATGTAAGTCTAACGTCTGTTGATTTAAAGAGTATCAATGATTATTAAAGGTCATATAACTGTGTTAGGAGTCGAGTTCTCCACCCCAATTTGCATGAAACCTCTCAGAGTTTCCCCTCCCTCCACCTTGTAAGGAGAGAGTGCCTGCTGGCTGGGTTGCTGGACTTGACTCCTCATGAACAAACCAAGATAATAACAGTAAGACTGATAATAACACTAGCTAATTGCCTAGGTCTTGGCTATATCAGGTACTGTTCTAAGCACTGTATATGTATGAACTGATTTAACATGAAGTCAGCCAATGATACACGTATTATTGTCTTCTTCACCACAGAGTAAGCTGAGACTCAGACTTATGGAATAACTTGCCCAAGATGACAGAGCTAGGAAGGGCCAGAGCCACAGTTCGAGCCCAGGTATCCTGCTACCAATGTCTGCTTTCTCAACGGCTGTAATTAAGAAGCTGGAAGAATGGAACCAGCAAAGCAAAAAGGTTAAAATAATTTACACTAAAAGAGGCAGGGGCTACGTGATGGGGGAAACACCTGGATCTGTAGGAGCAGAGGAGGGAAAATGAAAATTCTAGAAAGATCTTTGGGGAGGCTGGAGCACTTCAGATGAGAACGATGGGGACAGGCAGACTTGGGGAAGATGGATGGAAGAACTCATCTCTTTCTGACTATGTCGTTGTGAAACATACTTTGTATTCCTTTTGCAGACAAGTGTCAAGAAAGACCTGAGATAAAATTTTTTATTTGTGTTTGTGTGTGTTTCTTTCTTTTTTTGAGATAAACACATTGAATGCTTTCTGATTTGGGGGCATGGGACATTTTTGTCTATGCTAAATATTGATACTGTCTGGCTCTCAGACAGCACAGCTTTGGCAAGATGATAAATAACAGTGATGCTGACGATAAGACTGATGATGACGGTCATTTGATGTTGACATCCTGACTTGGACGCTAGCTGGGCCCTTAGACAAGTTACTTAAACGTTCAGTGTATTCGCTGGTGTACTGGTGGGATTACACAAAGTAGCACGTGGTTATATACAGCACTTAACCCAGTGCCTGGCGTTGTGGGGGATCAAAGACTGTGAGCTCCACGTCCTTCCCCCCTTCCCTTCTGCCTCAAACTCTCAACTCAAAACATTCCCTGTGGGGAACAGCTATCGCCTTAAGGGGAAAAGCATCACCCTCGTATCAGCACTTTGGTTAGTGGCCCAATTAAGCAAATTCCCATTAAATTCACGTCTATTTCAATAGACTGTACATGCCAGGCCGGCTAATGGAGAAGAAAAAGGCAGAGTGATTAATGAAGGCCCCGGAACAGCCAGCCTGGCGCCTCATAAACAGCCACATGTTTGCTTACTCATCTAGAATGTGTTTGTCTTTCCTTTCTGAGCCCCCAACTCAGAAGGGGCTGTCAGATGAGGCACTCACTCTGAAGCAGCGATTTCCCTGGGCACGCGCACCCGGGGCAGAGCCCGGTTTATTTCAGGCCGACAGCTGGTACCTGTGGCCTGCAGTGAAATACTCTTTGACGCTGATGGAAAGAGACAGGTGGCAGGGCTGCCACCAAATGCCACATTTGATTGATAAAGTGATCTAAGTATCACAGGCACCAAGAATGCCATTAGCAATCCCTGCTTCCCTGCGGAAAGCGCCACGCAGGCCAAGAAAGCAACAGAGAACATAGCCCTTGAGTGTCTAGATACGCAGATGCGCGTGCACGAGATAGTTCCCGTCACCGTGGCTCAAAGAAAGAGCGCTGGACCAGAAGCACAGAAACGCTGAGTTCAAACCCTGACTTGGTCACTAACAAGCTGTGGGGCCCAGGGTGAGTCACTGACCTGGGGAACCTCCATGTGCACCCTTCACATTTCCTTTCTATTTTCTCCACAGTTAAACGCCACTTCTCAGGGAATCCCTCCCTGATCACCCCCACTCCCAGACACACATCGCTTCCTTTATAATGCAGCAGATTGATATTATATTTTCAATTCAGTCAGTATTGGTTACTTAGCAACTTAATGTACATGTACTGGTGAGTAACATGTACACACCAGCAGGGCTGAGATTGTATCTTTGTGCCCTGCACATCCACCTTCCCCAAGTCTGCTCACTTCAAGTGCTTCAGACTCCCCAAGACCATTCTCCAAAACCTGCCCCCTTCTGGGCTTGCCCTTTCCCCACCTCTATCACGGAGCCAGTCTCGTCTGCGTCACAGAGCTCCCGGCCCCTTTTAGCGTACACCGGTTTCATCTTTCGGCTTCCCTGGTTCTGTTTGTTTTCCGAATTATAGCTTTGAAGAAAGAGACCTTGATGGGGGATTATCTGGAGTCCAACCTTGGCTTCAGCACTTGTTAAGATACTTGACCTTGGGCGAGGGGTCGGACACACTGGTCCTCCCACTCATCCCCATGCTAAGCTGGTTTGCACTTGCTGTCCCCGCGCCTGAGATGCTCTTAACCTGCATTCTTTCCCGGCTGTCTCCTTCTTAAGGTTCAGATCAAACACAACTCCTCAGAACGGCTTTCCCTGAGCCCAGGCCCATCACTCTCTAGCTCATAATTATTTTAAGGTCCTCCCATTGCATGTCTTGCTGGCTGAGATGACGTCATTTGTTTACTTGGTTAGCACCTGTCTTCTCCCGCAACAATGAAGTTCCACGAGGACAGTAACCTCTTCTACCTGGTTAATTCCAGTAGCCCAGTCCCAAGGACAGTGCCTGGCAGGGACTATCCTTTCAACGAATAGATTCTGACTAAATGAATTAAATAACTAATTCACGAGTAAATCAATGAAGAGACAAAATTCACTAGAGCATGGCAAAGATTAAGTAACAAAAACCACCTAACCTATAAAAACACCTTGTGTCAGCCAAGATTCTTAGTTGTAAAGCAACAGAAACCAATTCCGGCTGATTTAAGCACAAAGAGAGTTTGATCGATGGGTATCAGTTAACTCAAAGAATTCCTGGGAGGATTCAAAACCTGCAAAGGGTTTAGGACCCAGTATATTAATGACTCAAATCCAGTGACAGAATAATGTGGTGAGGATATCACAGCAACTACTGTCCCTAAGCATTAGCTGGGTGGCTTGCACCAACGTGTCAATTGCTTGGGACAGTAGTCGCAGTAAACACTGGGTGCTGCTCCTGCTGCTGCTGCTGCTCTAGGAATCCTCTCAACGCAACAGGAAAGCTGCCCCGTGACAGTTCCCAGGGTCCTAGCTCCATTACGTCATTAGCTCACAGTCCAAGTCTGCGGCAGACAGAAGCCACTGGCAGACCAGAGGCCAGATGTCCCCTTTATTGCTGGGTATGGGCAAAGCAAGCAGCCAACATTTTCAGCTTTTGTAATGGCGGAAAGGATGTGACGCCCACCTTGAATCTCAGAGGGAGGAGTTCCCCAAACGTAAGAATAAGGCTCAGATGCAAAACAGTCAAAAAACAGTGACACCTTTCTGCTACAAGGCTCCTGAAATAGAAACCACAAAACAATCCAGTTACCAAGATCCTTTCTTTTACTGACAGCGGATAGGCGGATAGGCAATGTTCTGAAAACAGAACTTACAAAACAAAAACAACCGCTTAATTCTTTAAAGCGGCACCAAGTTGGAGACAGACATTTTACAACTTTTTTCATGAGTTATTCAGTTTGTCAACCAGCTGGATATTAGATGCTCTTGGGTATTGATTTGAGGGAACTCTTGTCCTGCATCATTCAGAGCTGCGCACAGATAGATCGTTCAAGGAGCTGCTTGCCGACGGAGCTCGGAGGATGTGAGCTTGCTGCCAAGTAAGCCAGACCGTGGTCGTGACTTGCTGCTCACCAAGGAAAAGAAACCCTCAGCTGCTTTCTAGCAAGGCCCTGTCAGATACTTTCGACCGAGGCTGACTAACTGGGATTCTGCACTACCCCGACATTGCCTAGCATGAGCTGGTGATCTGGTTTGAGGACCCACCCAGTCCTATCCAATACGGACTTGACGGGATTATAAACTGAGGAAGTCCATTCACTCCCAACAAAACTTGATCAACCCTGACTCACTCTCCCTAGAATTTGAATCTTGATAGATGTTATAGGACAGAAAAAAATAAAAATAAAACAAATGCTCCTTAGAGTTGCTGATGCTTAGATCATGATTTTACTTAAATTCCCTTTTTTTTTTTACCTTGATTCTTAGCTTTTTTTTTTTTTTTTATTCTGGGAGCTTTTCACATAGAGTCCGATTCTGTTAAACAATAAACTTTATGCTTCGTGCATGTGTCTGTGTGTGCATGTGATAAGGACATCTAAAACCTTTTTCTCTTAGCATCTTGCAAGTATACAATGTAGAATCATTAGTTACTATGTTGTCCATTAGAACCCCAGAACGTATTCCTATTATACTGAAAGTGTGTACCCTTAAACAACACCTCCCCGATTCCTCCAACCCCAGCTCCCAGCCTCCAGCCCCCGGCAAACATCCACTTGCTGCTTCTATGGCTTCTGCTATTCCAGATTCTATATATAAGTGAGATCACAGTGTTTGTTTTCCTAGGGATTACTTACATCACTTAGGATAATGCCCTTAAGGATCAGCCATGTTACTGCACATGACAGAATTTCCTTTTCTTTTTCATGACTGAATAACATTCTATTATATATGCATATATCGCATTGTCTTTATCACTGCATCCTTCAATGGACACAAGTTTCCACATCTTGCCCACTGTTAATGCATGATGAAATGAACATGAGGGGGCAGATATCTGTTTGAAATAGGGATTTCATTTTCTTTGGCTGTATACCCAGAAGTGGAATTGTTGGGTCATAAGGTAGTTCTATTCTTAATTTTCTGAAATATCCATTCTGTTTTCCAAAGTGGCTGTACCAGCTTACATTCCTATCAACAGTGCACAAGGGTTCCCTTTTCTCCACATGGTCATCAGCGCTTGTTGTCTCTTGTCTTTTGGATAACATCCACTCTAAAAGGTGTGAGGTGATATCTCATTGTGGTTTTGATTTGTTTTTCATTGACGATTTAGTGATGTTGCTCCTCTTTTCATATATTATATTTGTTGACAACACATTTATCTTCTTTGGGGAAAAAAACCTAGTCAGGTCCCTTGCCCATTTTTTAATCAGATTATGTTTTCTTTGCTATTGAGTTGTATGAGCTTGTTACATATGGCCTTTATTATACTCAGGGACATTTCTTCTATGTCCAATCTGTTGAGTTTTTATCACAAAAAGATGTTGATTATTTTCAAATACTTCCCCATCTGTTGGGATGATACTCATTTTTATCTTTTGTGCTATATTTTTACTGAATGTATTGGGGTGACACTGGTTTGCAATATCTTTCATTCTTTTTTTTTTTTTTTAAGTTAGAGGAAGGGAGATAGTGAGACAAATTCCCTCATGAACCCTGACCAGGATCCACCAGCAACCCCATCTGGGGCTGATGCTCAAGTACTGAGCTAGTTTTAGCACCTGAGGCTGACACTTGGACCAACTGAGTTATTCTCAGTGCCCAGGGCCTACCCTCAAACTAATCAAGCCACTGCTGTGGGAGAAATAGAAGGGTAAAAGGGGGGAGAGAAGCAGACGGTTGCTTCTCCTGTGTGCCCAGACCAGAAATTCAACCTGGAATATCCATACATCAGGCTGACTATCCAGTGAGCCATTGGCCAGGGCCCCTTTCATTCTATTAATATGGTGTATCACATCTATTGATTTGCAGATGCTAAACTATCCTTAAGAATAAATCACACTTTACCATAGTATATGTTCTGTGTATGTGCTGTTGAATGCAGTTTGCTAGTATTTTGTTGAGAATTTTTTTCTATATTCACCAAGGGAAATTACCCTGTAGTTTTTTCTTGTAGTGTCTTTTTTGGCTTTGGTATCATGGTACTGCTGGCCTCCTAAAATGAATTTAGGACTGTTCCAACCTTTTATAGTTTTGGAGGAGTTTGAGTAGGATTGATGATAATTCTTCTTTAAATGTCTGGTAGAATTCATCAGTAGAGCCATCTGGCTTGCGGATTTTCTGTACTGGGAGGTTGTTATTACTGATTCAATCTCCCTAGTCATTATTGGTCTGCTCTGATTTTCTGTTTCTTCATAATTCAGTCTTGGTAGGTTGTATGATGATTCTACAAATTTATCCATTTCTTTTAGGTTATTCAATTTGTTGGTGCATAAACTGTTCATAGTATTCTCTTATGATCCCTTGTATTGCTATGATATCAATCGTAATGTCTCCTCTTTCCTTTATATTAATCTTATTTGAGTCCTCTCTCTTGTTTTCTTCATAAAACTAGCTAAAGATTTGTCAATTTTGTTTATACTCTCAAGAAAAACTCTTACTTCGCTTATCTTTTCTATTGACTCTTACTCTTCCTTATTTCTACTGTGCTATGTACCTCCTTCCTTCTGCTAACTTTGGGCATGGTTTGTTCTTTTTCAAGCTCCTTAAGGTGTAAAGTTAGGTTGCTCATGTGAGAGCTTTACCTTTTCCTCAGACTTCTATGAATACGCCTGTCCCAGCCTTCTTGTTCTCTTTTAGGTAGTAATTCTTTTTTTTAATTGATTTTAATTTATTGTGTTTACATTCAGGCATCCCCAAACTATGGCCCGTGGGCCGCAGGTGGCCCCCTGAGGCCATTTATCCGGCCCCCGCTGCACTTCCGGAAGGGGTACCTCTTTCATTGGTGGTCAGTGAGAGGAGCACTGTATGTGGCGGTCCTCCAATGGTCTGAAGGATAGTGAACTGGCCCCCTGTATAAAAAGTCTGGGAACTCCTGACATAGATTCTATGTCACCCGAATGCATCCCTCCTCCCCCGTATTCCCCTCAACATCTCCCTTTCTCCCTCTCCATAGCACCCTCCCCCCTTCCCTTTAGGTTTATCCCATCCTATCATCCCACTTTCCTCTGTCCTCCCTTCCTCTGGTCCCTTAGGTAGTAATTCTTAAGATCTTTTTGCCTTCTCTCATTCCTGCAAAACCAGGCTGGCTGCTGACAACCTCCTCTTTGCTTTCCCTAGGGCAGTGCAAAATGCTCAAGTCGGTGAGTTTTCCCCAGTTTCACAAGCCGGGCCAGCTTTCTGTGTGTGCTGACTGGGCGTCTACAAAGACTAGTACTTGCCACCCTTGGGGACACACAGAGGGAGCCACCCAGGAGTGAGGGGTTGTGTGGGTGAGGTGGGAAGGCATAGTGGGGGTTCCTGTGTACTAGCTGAGGTGATCCACAGGTGTGGTGTCCCCAGAGGCTCCGGATGGAGTGCACAGAGTGGGTAACAGGATCTGCCTCTCCGCTGCCCTCTGAGAGCCCTGGCTGCTGTTCCCCAAGCCTCGCCCTGCCCCCTGCCACATAGCACACCTCAGTGTTCTGAAGGGGGCAAGAATGAAGTGAGGCCCTGGCTGGTTGGCTCAGTGGTAGAGCATCAACCGGCGTGTGGAAGTCCCAGGTTCAATTCCAGCCAGGGCACACAGGAGAAGCACCCATCTGCTTCTCCACACTTCCCCCTCTCCTTCCTCTCTACCTCTCTCTTCCCCTCCCGCAGCCAAGGCTCCACTGGAGCAAAGTTGGCCCGGGCACTTAGGATGGCTCCATGGCCTCCACCTCAGGCACTAGAATGGATCCAGTGCAATGGAACAATAGCCCAGATGGGCAGAGCATCACCCCCTAGTGGGCATGCCAGGTGGATCCCGGTCGGGGCATGCAGGAGTCTGTCTCTCTGCCTCCCCGCTTCTCACTTCAGAAAAATACAAAAAGAAAAAAAAGAATGAAGTGAGTCTCCTGTCAACATCTCACAAAGCCAGGAAGCCAGGCGCTCATTCACACACTCTCACTTTCACCCGCGGGAGAAATTGCAGGCCATGAAGGTTTCTCTTGGCTTTGCGTTACGCCATCTTGAGGGACAGGTGACAAGGGTAAAGTAAAGCTGTTCCTCTTATCCTCTTCAATGTGTCCAATCTTGCACTGTTTTTGCTTAATACTTACTATGTCACAGCCTCGGGGGCAAATGCTTTATAGGCATCATATCATTTTAGCCTTCACAAAATCATCGAGATTCATTTATATCCATCCTTCAGCTGAAAAGCTGCAGCTTTGAATGGATAACTGCCCACCCAGGGATGCACTCATGGACGTGGCAAAGCTGCCAGCTCCATCTTAAGCTAAAAGCCCATGCACTTGACCACAATGCATTGGATTGTAAGAATGGTATTCATTCACACTCATTCATGCATTCATTTCATAATTATTGACTAGATACATATGACGCTACGTTCTGTTCTAGAAATGAGGGTGAAAGGTAAATAAAGTTACCTATGCTTATAGAGTTACATTCCCAGGGTGCAGAGACATGTGCTACTTCACATAATTTATATGACTACCCATTATGTTATTTAATTATTTTTCTCCTTGTATTTCATAAGGCTTTCACGGCATGGCTTATTTGAAAGACATATTCACCAAAGCTCATGCATATTGTTCTTTAATGTCAAACTACTATCTCCATTAAATTTAATGGTCCTTTAGAGAAAGGGACTTTTGAATATAGAAAACTCTTTTATCATTTTGATTGAAAGAGTGTTAATTTGGGTACTTTATCATCTTCAATGTATCAAGTGCTTGCATGATTGGGCTTAACTGCCCACACTCAGTGAGTCTACGCCATAGAGCGAATAGTGTGTTTTACCATGCATTCTCATTACTGCTGGTTGAGTTTCACATTTCAGACTTCAACAAGGATAACGTTGCTCAATGACTCTAGCACAACAATTCAGAAATCAGCTTGCCAGTCTTTGAAAATTTCAGAAACAAGGCCTATTTCTTTTCAGCATAAGGCAGTTAAACTACAGGCTGAAATCTCCCATGTCTTAAGCTGGCATAATATTGTAAATGTAGTATATAATCACGTATCTGATGCTCTTAAATGAAACACTTGCAGCAGTAGTGAAAGCAACCATGATATTCATTCTGGATTATGCAAACAACATGGAAGATGTTTTCTTCCATGTGCATGATTGGCTAACACTTATTTGAAGAAATAAAGACAGGAAGAAAGGCAGTTTGTAAATGTGATTTTTAAAGAGACGGTATTTTTGAGACTTTTCAAACAAGTTAGTATGTAAATAAAACATATAGATAATAAGTAAATTACAAATATAGCCACTCCCTGGGTACAAAAGAGATAGGTTCTGTAGGTTTGCTCTTAAGTTGCATTTGTATGTGAGTTGGAACAGGTACATTGACCTATTAAATGCAACTGAGACAGATGTTTGTCTTACCATGGTATTTGGTTTTATCTTTCTGTGCTTATACATACTTAAGCATTTTCAAACTTATAGAACCGATTTCGTTCACAACCTGGTGACAGCCTGTAAATGAACAGTTTAGTTTCTGATAAGTAGTACAAAGCAGGGATCTGAAAGCTAAAGGAGAAGAGCAGGATGGGGTGGTATTAGTAATTGATAAAATAGTCAAGAACCATGCAAACTCTTGGGGCAGAGCATTTGAAACAGACACAGATGTCAAGGGCTACCATATCTAGGGCAGGAACGAACCTGATGCGTTTGAGACACATGAAGACCTATATGGCTGCGGCGAAGGAGATTAAAATGCAGAAACTAAAGTTAGTCTGACGGTCAGAGGCCAGGTGATAGGGGGACTTAGGAACCTGGCTTCCAATTGTAGACCTGCCTCTAGCAGTAGTTTGTCCTTAGGAAACTTACTGACCCTCTCTGGGTTCTTTCCTCATTTGTAAAATGAGACTGTAGAAGAAGTAGGAACAGGGGACCCAGAAGGTCCTTCCCAGCCTTGACATTCTGCAGTGAGATGAGAATATGATGAATGACAAGATAAAGGTAAAAACTGAATAATAAATCCAGCCTCTCACGTTGGTCACCTTGAATGTCTCCAGTTTTTTTTTTCCCTATGAGTCAATGTGAGGGTGTATAAATAAAACTACTGTTTCCAAATATTGCAGGCCTGTCTGATAACCATGCTTGTTTCATGATTTATTAAACAGAAGGAGATAAGCCAAACGCCCCTGACATTTAAATCAAGGAAATTAAAAGCATTTTGAAAATCAGTAAAATGCCTCATCACTCTGATGAAACATTTTGATCTGATGAAGGTCCAGTGTGAGATATTTATTGAGAACTTCTATTTCCCTGATTCTTTTTTTTCCAGAACAAAATAACTCCTAGAATCAGCTATTTTGGAGGTGAGTAGGTCAAAACATCTTTGAACTAAAATGAGTCAAAATAATGCATGCAATTTTGACACATGCAGAATATAAAGCTAACCTAAATATATTTTTATTATTATTCCTGGTGATGTAAAATTTGCCCGGGAGAATACCTTTGGATGGAAGCTATCTGATAAATAAAGGCACCAGTCATGTCTGAAGTCAGGCTTGTGAAGCAGCGTGTGCAAGTTCAAGAAAACCTATTCATTGGTTTTCTGTATCTGTAAGTTTGCTTCTGTTTTACTTGTTCATTTTGTTTTGTAGATTCCATATATAAGAAAAAAATCATATGGTATTTGTCTTACTCTGTCTCACTTATTTCACCTAGCAATGGCTGCCAGATGGGAGGAGACTGGGAGGATTGGTGGAAAAGGTGAAGGGATTAAAAAGTATAAATTGCCAGTTATAAAAACAGTCACAGGGATGTAAAATACAGCATCAGGAATATAATCAATGACATTGCAGTAACTACATATGGTGCTACGTGGAAACATGACTTACTGGGGCGATTACTTTGTAAGTTATGTGACTGTCTAATCGCTATGTTGTACGCCTGAAACTAAAACAATATTCTATGTCAACTATAATTTTAAAAAAATTTTAACTAAAAATATCTATTCATTTCCCACAAGAAATTTACATTCCAGAAAAACCTACAGTCAGGAAATAATTACTTGATGATATATATGAATAAAAGCTGCAAACATGGTTAACAATAAAGCAGAGTAGTGTTGTGGGAGTCCACGAGAGTCCAACAAAAGTGAACACTGTTGAGTAACCTGGAGAGGAAGTGATTTGCATAAGAACAGAAAGTAACTGGTTGGAGCCAATCGGAACCCAGGTTTTCTGATTTTGAAACTATACATCTTCTTGCCAAATAAAATGCTCAGAATAGCTAACATATCTCAGACTCAATATTAACCTGGAAGTTATTCAGTGACAGAATGCTAACAGTCCTTGTTTATGTTAATTCAGAGCATGTATCATATTATGTAGCCGAGAACCAGAAACATCTGCTTCATGTGAATAGATCCTCTTGCTTATCTCTTCAACAACTCCCACACAACTAAAAAAAACCACAACTCACAACTTTTATGCCTCATCTAGAAGTAATTATATAAATGACATTAAATAAAGATAACTACAAAGGATTTGGAATAATTCTGGTGCATGTGTAACTCAAGTCTGTTATGTTGAAACATATTCAGACAAAGTGTTTATGACATTACAATAAAAAAATAAAAATCCATTAAGGTATTGAAGCAATTCTTTTTAGTGAATTTATCAAGGTTACACGGGTCAATAAAATTATATAGGTTTCAAGTGCACAATTCTGCAATACATCACCTGCACATTGCATTGTGCACTCACCATTCAAAGTCTAGTCTCCTTCTGTCACCATTTACACCCTTTTTACCCTCTTCCACCTGCCCTGTCTCCCTTTCTTCTCGGAATCACCATACTGTTGTCTCTGCCAATGAATTGTTTTTGTTCTTTTTTCTTACTCCCTTCACCTATTTCACCCAGTCCTTCAGCTCCCCTCTCCTCTGTCAGCCAGTTCTCGAAATCTATTTTGCATATTTTCTTCAGTAAGTTCCATATATAAGTGAAATCATATGGTACTTGCCTTTTATCTGACTGGCTTTTATCACTTAGTGTAATACCCTTTGGGTCCATCCATGCTATTGCAAAAGGTAAGATTTCCTTCTTTTTATGGCTGTGTAGTACTTCTTCTATCCATTCATCTACTGATGGGCATTTGGGCTGCTTCCAAATCTTGTCTGTTGTAAATAATGCTGCAGTGAACATGGGGTGCATATATTCTTTTGGATCAATGTTTTGGGTTTCTTCAAATATATTCCCAGAAGTGGACTCTTTGGGTCATACATAAGGCAGTTTCATTTTTAATTTTTTGAGAAAACTCCGTACTGTTTGCCACAGTGGCTGCACCAATCTGCATTCTCACCAACATTCTTACCAATATTTGCTGTTTGTGGATTTAGTGATGCTAGCCATCTGACAGGTACAAAGTGGTATCTCTTTGTGGTTTTAACTTGCATTTCTCTAGTGATTAGTGACATTGAGCATCTCTTCTTTATCTACTGGCCATCTGCATGTCCACTTTGGAGAAGTGTTTATTCAGGTCCTTTGCCTGCTGTTCAATTGGATTTTTCTTTTTTTGATGTTGCATTGTGTGAATTCTTTATAAACTTTGGATGTTAACCCTTATCAGATGTATAACTGGCAAATATGTTCTCCATTCGGTGGGCTGCCTTTTTATTTTGATAATGGTTTTCTTTGCTGTGCAGAAGCCTTTTAGTTTGATGTAGTCCCATTTGTTTATTTTCTCTTTTTGTTTCCCTTGCTCAAAAAGAAGTATTTAAAAAATATTGTTACAAGAAATACCCAAGATTTTACTGCCTTTGCTTTTTTCTAGGGTTATTATGGTTGAGTTTTATATGTAAGGCTGAATCCATTTTGAGGTTATTTTGTGCATGTGTAAGGAGGTGGTCTAGTTATTTGAATGCTTTCTGCTTCTTTTTGTTTTCTTATAACCCCCCACCCATTGAACTCAAAGGCTTATGAGAAGCTTTATCCACTGAAAATAACCATAAAAGTCTTTTGCTTTAAAAAAAAAAAAACTTTAAAAAGCTATAAAGAATAAGAAGAGATTGTCTTGGGTGTTTAGTAATTTTGCCTTTCATGTAACTTATTTCGAATACCATATGGATTAGACAGACTCCTTTCACCTCAGCTGTTGAGGCTGTTCGACTCACTCATCTCAGACCTTCACCATCTCTTGTACATTCATTCTCTAAGCACATCCCACTGACTCAGAACAATGGGTCATCCCTTTCTTGTGCAAAAGAATCAAGCTATAAAGACGGCTTTCCAAGTTCAGGTTTCCCTGCTACCTGAAAGTTTGCTTTATGCCACTTGGCTTTTATGAAAAACATGCACGAATACCTGTTTTCGCTTACCCAAAGAAATCCAAAGAGAAATGTTGCTTTCACAAGCTAAGGTGCGAAGCAAAGACAGCACTCAACATCTGTTTTGCAGCAACTCCTTATAGAGACTAAGCAGTCACACACGCTGTTGTAGTTCAAGCCAGACACATCAGCCACCCCAACCTCATCAGACAAGGAAACTTAGCCTTTAACATCAAGGCAAGCAAACACCAGAGTTGTAGATATTAGCAGCCTGCTTGCCCTGAGGATTCTGAGGAGGCTGAGACACTTTGCCCCTCTCTTCCACACCTCAGTTTTCTGTACCTCCTCCCATCCCAACCGCAACCTTCACCATGCGATGAAAGCCTAACACACCATCATCACCACCACCTCCTCTCAGCTCTCCAGCATGCTGTCTTCCTGATTCCATTATGTAAAACTATACCATACATTGATTATTAATAAAGCCAGGTAAAGAGTTGGAGAGTCTATAGAAAAGATCTTTCAAGTTTGTGCTACAAAGTAAGGACTCTATTCTGGAAGCAATAAGAGTCATCAGAAGTTTTGGAGAGCAGAAGGATCCAGGTGTATGTTTCAGAAAGAAAACTTCAAGGGGGGAAACGTGGGGGTGGGTGGGGGAGAAAAGAGTAGTGAGAAGGAGTGGAGACTCCACGTGGTGAGTAAGTGAACAGGAGTAATGGCAGAAGCAAACAAAAGGGAATTTGGAGAGAATTCAGAGGGAATTTGGAGGAAATTATGAGGTTAGGTCATGAAGTCTCTGTGAAAGGAAATGGGAGATATAAAACGGGGGAACAAAAATGTTCCCTTTTCTGAATCACTGGGTTCATACACAAGCATTATGGAGAGAAGGCACTGCTGCTTCTGTCTGTGGGCTGGCTCCTCTCATTCAGACACGGACAGTGTCCACAGGACTAGGTAGGGTACTAAAGATGGTCCACTGGGGAGAAAAATCAGCCATAGGACTAGCCTCTAGAACAGGGATCCCCAAACTTTTTACACAGGGGGCCGGTTCACTGTCCCTCAGACCGTTGGAGGGCCGGGCTATATAAAAAAACAACAACAACTATGAACAAATCCCTGTGCACACTGCACATATCTTATTTTAAAGTAAAAAAAAAACAAAACCCAAAACGGGAACAAACACAATATGTAAAATAAAGAACAAGTAAATTTAAATCAACAAACTGACCAGTATTTCAATGGGAACTATAGGCCTGCTCTTGGCTAATGGTCAATGTCCGGTTCCATATCTGTCACTGCTAGCCGTAACAAGTGATAATGACGCGCTTCCAGAGCCGTGACGCGTGTGTCCCGCGTCGCCGGAAGTAGTACTGTACCTGAGCAACACCACGCTTTGCGGCACATCCTGTGCTCCTCTCACTGACCACCAATGAAAGAGGTGCCCCTTCCGGAAGTGCGGCGGCGGCCGGATAAATGGGTTTGGGGACCCCTGATCTAGAACATATTCTTTTATCACAACAAACTGAAGACCAATATTTTAAATGTGGAAGTCAATGTATTCACACCGATTAAAAACAGAAAAAATAAAACCTGTAACAAGTTTACAATTAGATTAGATTGGGAGAACATCACTCTGGGGATTAAAATTAGAAAAGAAAAAGATTTTACTGCTCACTCTATAACCTTTGGAATCGTCTGAAATTATTATAATGAGAAGATACTATTTTTGACATTGAGGAATTCAATAAATATTAAACAGTAACTATAAACATATTCAAAGTTCAACAGCTCCCCCCCCCAAAAAAAAATGCAATTTCAAAAGGATTCAGAATAGAAAGAGAATTTGTATATATTTTAAAGATGTCCTTGAAGATGGTTGCTTTTGGTCATTGGATAAAATAGGCTTAATTTATTTGTCCTGAATATTACCGAAAAATTTGAAAGACAGAGAAATCCAATTTGGGATGTTTTTCTGTTTGTTATTTAATGTGAGACCCTGAAGATATTCTCCTGTTCTTTCCCTTGCGCTGTTTGCTTTTTCTCTAAAAGAATAAAGACAAAATGTATTTTGTTTTCTATAAATTGAGATTCAACTGACTGATACACAATGCTATTAAATTTGTATCCACCTTTGAAGAAGCCACTGAATTTCTGCATGGATAATTCACTTAAGAAGCCATTACTGCCAAGAACGGTTCCCTGGCACTTCTATATTAAATAAGGGAGCCACCTAGGGAGCGGGGCATCAAACCATAACTATAGGCCTTCCATTTCTCTCAGGCTCCTCAGCGCCAAGGGTCATGAAATATTGCTGGGGAAAGTAACACTTATTTATATGGTCT
Source organism: Saccopteryx bilineata (assembly GCF_036850765.1). Taxonomy (NCBI): domain Eukaryota; kingdom Metazoa; phylum Chordata; class Mammalia; order Chiroptera; family Emballonuridae; genus Saccopteryx; species Saccopteryx bilineata. The sequence continues at coordinate 179,749,120 of NC_089493.1, read as the reverse complement.
CCTTGTGCCTATTTTATAGACACAGTACTTCCTTCTGTCTTTATCCAGAGGGGTCTATGCTCTAAGACCTTCGGTGGATGCCGGAATCACAGATCGTACCAAACCCTGTATATACTATGTTTCTTTTATATCATAGATATATCTATATCTATATCATATCTGTCACTATGATATAGATATCATAGATATATATCATATATATATATATGATAAATGATATATTTATCATATATATATATATGATAAAGTATATATCCCTGGCTGGATAGCTCAGTTGGTTAGAGCGTTGCCCTGAAGCATAGAGATTGCTGGTTCGATCCCAAGTCAGGGCACATACAGAAACAGCTGTTCCTGTCTCTTTCCTGCTCTCTTTCTCTCTCTAAAATCAATAAAACAAACATTTTAAAAAGCTTAGTATATAAATTATGCATAGTAAGAGATTAACAACAGTAACTAATAATAACATAGGATAATTTTAGCAATATACTGTAATAAAAGTTAAGTAAATATGGTATCTCTCTCCAATATCTTATTGCACTATACCAGGGATTTTGAACCGGTGCACCTTGGCAGGAACATTGATATGCCGCAAGAATTTTTAAGACATGCAGTATTTGACTATTTAGTCAACTGTCAAAAAATAAAAAAAATAAAAATACCAGCCAACACAACAAGAGCCGTCTGGTGTGAATGAATCAAAATTGTATCTATTTTTTGTCAAATCAGCTAAAAATATTTTTGGGGGGCATGCTGCAGACTTTAATGATTAGTTTACACGTGCCATGAGGTGGAAGAGGCTGAAAATCCCTGTACCACACAGAGAGCACCGAGAGAAGGAACAAGGGAGATTCACATCCCAGGGCGCAGGACGGTGGAACATCTCGTCACACTACTCAGAACAGCACGTGATTTAAAACTTCTGACTTGTTTACTTCTAGAACATTCTACGTACTATTTTCAGACCACTGTTGACTGCCGGGAACTGAAACCACAGAAAGCGAAACTGTGGCTGGGGGCGGGGCGGGGCAGCGCCCACTGTACACGAGGTCACCGTATAATACTGTACATCTGACTCCTTTTGCCATGAGCATGCTTTTTATTCTTTTTACTTAGAAGTATGTGTTTTAATTACAGAAGTAATACAAGTTCAAAGTAGAAAGATTAGAAAATATTTATACAGTGTTGAGAGAAACAAGGCACCGAGGACGAAAGACGGAGCAGCTCTGGCCCTGGGGAGCCGGCCTGCCCCTCCATCTGGCCACGATCTCCATCCTGTTGGTTATAAACTATCTTATCGGGCGCCAACCTCGGGCAAAGCCAGATTACTCTGAGACCAGGATAAGATGGGACAAAACGAGGCCACTTCATACTTTTGTCTAAACATAGACGATTATAAGCTCCTTGTGCCTCCCACTAAACATCAAACACTCCTCTCAGCGGAATTCATGACTGCTGCTTCTCTACCAATCACAGCTCTGTCCTCACTCCAGCGCGCCCTCCCTGTAGATAGGTGAGTTAAGATGTCCAATCCTAGCAGTGCCAAGTGGTGGGAGTCATATAATTTAACAACCGGTTCTCTGCCCTAATGGCCGCTTTAAGTATAAAAAGACGATATATTGAAAGGTAGTTTATTATTTCTTTTTTTTTAAATTAATTTATTTATTTATTTTAGAGAGGAGGGGGGAGAGAGAGAGAGAGAGAAGTGGGAGGAGCAGGAAGCATCAACTCCCATATGTGCCTTGACCAGGCAAGCCAGGGTTTTGAACCGGCAACCTCAGTGTTTCCAGGTTGACACTTTATTCACTGTGCTACCACAGGTCAGGTGGTAGTTTATTATTTCATGCATTTAATACTTAAATAAGAACAACAAAAAGAGGCACACAAAATTAGATTATAAGAAAGAGTTTTAAAATATTTATGAAAAAATATTAAATAATACCTGTCAAAAACAAAGTATTATTTAAGAAGATATTTCCATATTGCTTCTTGATTGGCATCAATTGCGATTTTTTTCACCTAAAGATGGATTAAACATGACTACAGGTGCTTAGAATACCCTGTTGCACAGATGAACATTAAGAAAAGGGTAAGGAATGTAAATTTGTGACTTCCACATTGGGCAGCTGCCCAAACCTCCTTAGAGGGAACCTTAGAGAGAACCCTGATTACAAGTGCCATTTTAACAACTGGTTCACCTGACGAACTCAAAAAATTACGCGCTGGTATGTCCAGCTGTGTCCCACCACTGGCAGTGCCCCCACTCTCTGAAGGCAACCCATCTAGAGTGAATCCCTTCTTCCCCAGCCACCCAACTCCTATTATAAGTCCTTTCTGACACCTTTGTGCCAAGACACCCCATGATGGCCCATGGTATGGGTCCTCAGTGACTTATTTAACTCCCAAGTTGTTACTCATGGTCTTTGGCTGAAAGGCACTGAGAAGCCCCTCTAATGTTATCACTATAATATTCTGTTGTATTTTCTCACATTCTTTGTTCTGGGACAGATAATAAGCTAATAACTAATACTGACTGATTATGCTCAAATCATCATTCTAAGTGCTTTGTATCACCTAACTGAATTCCAACCACAACCCTGTGAAGTGGACATTGCTTCTATTTTAAAGATGAGAAACAGAAATGTAAAGATAAAGCAGTCATGTGTTTTAAATCAAGAATTCTTAGCCATGAAAATATTGGCATTTGGGGTAGAGAATCCTTGGCCGTAGGAGTCGCCATGTGCACTATGGGATGTTGAGCAATGTCCCTGGCCTCTGTCCACTACATGGGGGAAGCACGACCCCTGCCCCCCCAACTATAATACCCAATAGTGTCTCCAGATATCACAAATGTATCCAGGAGCCAAAATCACCCTTGGCTGAGAACTACTGCTTTAAATGTTTGGGATCAAACTGTATATAATTTCATTTCCAGGGTTGTTTTGTTTTGTTTTGTTTTTTAATTTGAGATTTTATTCTGTTTTTCTACTGTTAGCATACTGTTTTAGGAATTTTTGAAAGCATAAATGTTAATGGGTACAAAAATGTATGTTCTCCAATTTATCTAAACATTCCTCACCATGAACTATTTCCTTTGTTTTCACCCCTTTTTGTTCTTTTGCTATTGAAAACAACTCTCTAAAGAAAATATTTGCACACAAATTATTTCCTATCTCTCTGACTTTTCTCCTTAGACTCAATTATTAAGAAAAGGAATTACTGGATCACTGGGTACCTTTATTATTGTTTTTTTTTTATAGTAAAAGGTATGTTGTTTATTTTCATTTAATTAATCAATTTGTTAAATTATTCTTTCTTAGAATAAATGTGTGGGGGTTTTTTTGTTGTTTTTTTTTTTTTTTGTATTTTTCTGAAGCTGGAAACGGGGAGAGACAGTCAGACAGACTCCCGCATGTGCCTGACCGGGATCCACCAGGCACGCCCACCAGGGGCGATGCTCTGCCCACCAGGGGGCGATGCTCTGCCCCTCTGGGGCATCGCTCTGTCGAGACCAGAGCCACTCTAGCGCCTGGGGCAGAGGCCAAGGAGCCATCCCCAGCGCCCAGGCCATCCCCGCTCCAATGGAGCCTTGGCTGCGGGAGGGGAAGAGAGAGACAGAGAGGAAGGAGGAGGGGGAGTGGAGAAGCAAATGGGCGCTTCTCCTATGTGCCCTGGCCGGGAATCAAACCCGGGTCCCCTGCACGCCAGGCCGATGCTCTACCGCTGAGCCAACTGGCCAGGGCCTAAATGTGTGTGTTTTTATGACTCAGCATTTTATAAAGAAAAGTATATTTTAACACCACAGTAGGTTGGCAAGAATTTCAGAATATTATCAGAATTTAAGTATAATTTTTATGATTTCTTCATTTTTTTTTTTTTTTAAGGACTGGAAAAATCTAGTCAGGGATCAGCACAGTTCCTTTCCTGGTTCATTAAATCTTTGCTAATTCTAGTCTATTCACAATTTCAACCCTCCTCAAAGCCTTCCTTACCGAGAGTCATGGCCATGTACATAGGAAGGGACACGTGAAGCAGACCAGCATTTTACAAACCCTCCCCTAGAAATCAAACGGACCCTCTTGCATTTTCTCAATATGCTCACACATACAACTGAGTTAGAGTTATTAAAGAATAAATCGTGAAAATTGGAACAAAAAATATATTCTGGAGACCCCACTTGGAGCTGTTCCTTTAACCGAAAGAGATACTGAGTCCCAGAGAGCAGGACTTCCATCTGGCTACTTGACTAGTATGAGCCCACGCTAGGACTGTTTGAAACCATCCATCTTAACTCCAGCCTTTCTGGGCTTGCCTCCCCTACTCTATCTACCTTGTCTTTGTTGGTTTTCGGCCTGCTTCACACTGTTCATGTTTGACCTTCCCAACCGAATGCTAAGCTCTTGAAGGTCAAAGATCACATCTTCAGTACCTTTCCATGGGCCTCAGTGCTTATCTGTTTAATAGACAAAGAAGAGCAGAAACAGGCACAAAAAGGCTGATAATTGTGATGAAATTTCTTCGGCTGCAAGTAAGAAGTCCCTACCGTCATCTTCCCAACAACCTCTGTCACTGAAGCAGGCCCCTGCCCTCACCCCAGGCTTTCTCCTCTGCCTCCTGGGTCACTAGCCTCCCTCTTGTTTTATCTTCCTTTGTGCATTAGGAATTAGTATTTCCTCCCGCATTTGCTGTTGCTATGTTGCCAGATATGCTAAAGTTATTCTGGTTCTCTTCAGACTATGTTTTCTCTCCATACCAAGAGGAAGACAAGATACCAGAAGGGCAATGGCAAAGGCCAGGGCAGGGGATGGGACAGGCTATGGGGTAAGAGCTGAGATAGTTATTTTTCCTCATACCTGAGAGCAGTACTTCCTTAATCACCTACGCTGGACTGGGTTTCCCCTGCAGTATGATACACTGAAAAGCTGCCCGGTCAAGGGCTCTAAGGATCTATGTTTAAATTTAAATGAGGCCCTTAATTTCTCTAAGACTCACTTCACAAACTCAAAGTGTGGGAATCCTAAATTGTTTCTTTTTACCTAAAGAGTGTTTGTGAGGATCAACTATCACAAAAGGTTCTACAAACAATAAGGTGTTACAAGAAAAAAGAAATCATCTGCCTCGTTGTTAAAACAGGTAAATAATTCCCCACTGGGGGGGGGAGAAAAGAAAAACTCTAATAAAGAAAAAAAAAGGGCAGTAAGAAAATACTAAGTGCTCCTGATAAAGAAATATTGCCTGCATTAGCCAAATCTGTTTATCCAATTTCCTTGATTCCTTTTCTTGCTTTTCAGTAATTCTAATTGAAAATGCACTGACAGTGCTCAGTTTGCACTGCCTGTCACGTTAACACATCGATCAACTGATGGTTTTTACAAGGGCCTGTGCGAAAATGTCCAACCTCAAGCAGCCTTTTATGTAAAGAGCATGAAATGAACAATTATGAATGTTCATCTTCGCCACTTTCCAGCTCTTTTTGCTGAAGTAAGAAATCAGTTTTCACAGTCCAGAGTCTAATAAGTTTTGATCTAAGCCATTAGTTTGGACAAAAAGTTGGGGCTCCACTAATTTGTTGTCAAAGCATCGAAAAATATTCCAGAGATTTATCTCTGGATCTTTTTGATAAGTCACCCCATTAATAAAATAAATTGGAGCACATAGCCCTATTATATGTACCTTTTGATAAATTACTCATGAACTATTCTATTTATGTATTATACATTTCAGAAAACATGTAAAAAGTGAAAAGGATGAAATAAAAATATGTAAATACAAAGGTCTTCATGTTTTTTTCCAGCACCTGAGAGAATAGTCTTACTGTCCAGTGTGAGAACCCCTACGACGGACAGTAGGGTTCTATCACATCAAAGAGAGACATTAACAGTGGTTAGCACCACCTGCTCGTGCCCTGTCCTGTCCCAAATAACCAAAATATTCCATGCTGTGTGGTTATGCTAACAGTCCTCACCAGGGAATGTATGTATTCGCCATTGTACACATGTGTTCATTACTCATTGGAGCAATTGGGTATCATCTGATGTCAAAATTTTTCAGTGGGCATTATCAGGGAGGAACTTCTGGTGATATATTCGTCTTCCCAGATGGGACAGTCATCTTCACGTGTCCCCTTTCTCTACAACACACTTTTCCTTAAGCGCTAAATATATTGCAGTTCGGATGAAAATACTTGCAAGCTTTTGCACCAATATACAATCTTTGTACTAGCAGAGGAAAGGAAATACGTGTTCCTAGAGTCTGGAATTATAAGCAGAGAGGTAGCACAGGAAAATACCCATACACATATCAACAGCCTCCAAAGCTACTAGAAAATACCAAATGTAATTTTTTCAATTGAAAAATTATTTGAAGTTTCATTTTTATTTGAATATTGTAGTCTGTTCTTCATTAGGCCATTTTTTAGTATTAAAACACACAAAAAAAGTTTTAAAACTGATGGTTGCCAGAGCAGAGGGGAATGGGGAAGGGGTAAAAAAGATAAAGGGAATAAGAAGGACAAATCGGGCCCCGGCTGGTTTGCTCAGTTGGTTACAGTGTCGTCCCAACACCAAGGTGTGGGCTTGATTTCCAGTCAGGATACATACAAGAATCAACCAATGAATACATAAATAAGTGGGACAACAAACTGATGTATCTCACTCTCTCTCTCATCCCTCCTTTCTCACTCTCTAAAATCTATGAATTAGAAAAAAAAAGTCCAAATTGGTAGGTACAGAATAGTCATGAGGATGCCTAGTGCAGCATAGGGAATGTAGTCAATAATAACTATGTATGGTGCCAGGTGGGTACTGGAAATATTGGGGGGGGGGGCCGGAAAGACAGCCCATGCCCAACCTGTTCCTGTGGGACTGCGTTTGCTTACCCAGTCCAGCAACTCGAGAAGAAGGGATGAAGGTTCGGCTGGGAGGTGGGGATTCAGCCAAGTCCCTGTATGTTGCTCACTGTCCACCTGGGGGACTTCCAGAAGTCACCGAACTTCTCTAAACCTCATCAAATGATATCAATTCGTCTCATGAGAACCAAGGAGAATCCCAGTCTGCCAACATTCTTCCTTCCAGGTCACACATCTAAGAGCTCGGGTCATACATCCCGAGTGTGAGAGCTCACAGGAGGCCTAGTGGTCATCGAACACTTTATAAAGATGAGGAAACAGACAACCAGGAAGCCTGACTGCTTGCCAAAGTCACTCAAGCTGTTCTTTTTAGACACAGGAAATGATGACTTTGATTTGAGGAGGGAAAAGAAAAAATGCTTCCAAAAAGATATTAATTTGCCTTGAAAGTCTTCACTATGTCAAGAATTGAAGCTTGTGTCCCAAGTACAAGTTCACTGCCCCTTGCCACATGTCCTTACACATATTAGATGCTTAAAGCATGCTTCTTAGGATGAACTGAATTATTCTATCTGAGGGATGACTTTTAGAAGCAAGTATAAGTGGCATTCTTATTACTGCTTCTTTAAGTAGAATATATCTTCTAAGTATTTTCCAGTGACTTCAGAGAGGGTCTGCATTCGTGTGTGTGTGTGGGGGGGGTATTTTTCAGCACCACCTCTGATTATGGAGAATCTGCACCAAGTTCCATCTGTTGATACCCCCAACGTTTATCATGTAGTTCTTGGAAGCACCGTTCTCCACGCAGGTTCAGGTTTCTATCCAGCTTTAAGCAGCTAAAATCCTCAGAGGCTTCACATTCCACCTGTGATACGAATCTGACCCCACCCACCTCTTTAGCCTACTCATCTCACCCACATCTCCTCTCAGATTCTCTGCCTGCTACCCTGCCACGGCCACTCCCAGGTGCTCGGTCTTTCCCTTCTTCATATGCAATTAAACAAGGCACAATGTCTTCCATCCTGGGCACTTCCTCTACTGTATCCTGTTTGATTTCAAAGCTACCCTTCTTAATAGATTCTTAATTAGAATACATGGTGTCATATATTCTACTTTTCTGCTCTTCTCTTCACCTCCTCCAATTGGGCCTTGGCCTCCAGAGGGCCAAAGAATTGCTCTCCCTCAAACCACCAATAATCCCCTGGTCGTCCAATCCAGAGGACATTTTCAAGGCTTTCCTGTGACACCAGGCACTGCTGATGTATTCTCCTTCCCTGGCTCCTGTAGCCTATCTGCCGTGAGTCTCCAACCTCCTTACACCCTCGTTCTTCATGCCCCGGGCCTCTTGTCTCCACCTCACCCGTGAAGCTGTGACACGGCCCAAGGTTCTGCTCTAGTCCTTCTTTTGTAACTGTTATCACACACATCATCTCAACTACATTCTACACCATTTTCCATGCCAAGTTTACCTCTTCAACCCAGACTTCTCTTCTTACTTCCAGACTCACATGTAAACTGCCTCCCAGACACCTTCTCTTACCAGAGTAGAGGGTACTTCAGTCCTCCACCCAAGCCCTCCCCCAAGGCGGGTCCACCCATTCTCTTCTTCCCCAGTTGCTGGGAATGTGAGCTGCTGAGTACTCATAGCTGTGTCTCCCTGGAAATTGCTCTCCTCTTCTGAGAACTGCAGTGTCCAAGCTTATGCCCTCTTCCAGCAGGAAGCCAGCCTAAGTGACCGGTTAATGTGTTGATTAAAAGACCAGAAGCTCTTCTCCCAATAGTCTGAAGTAGTCTGCAGTGCCACTTGGAGTTCCAAGGGTAGAATTGGCTAATATCTCAGTCACAACTGCTTTTCACATCTGCTTTTCCCTTGGTCTACCCTGCCCTTCCTCACTTCTCTATGGGATCATCTCCTATGAGAAGTCACCAATAAATCTCTCATTCAACTCTCCCTCTCAGAGTCTCCATCTCGGGGAGCCACAGTCAACACCAAAATTCATCAGACTGCCCTAAAACTTTCCTCCTTGTCTAATATACACCGTCTCATCCACTCATTTGCTCAGGTCAGATCCTTGAAATCATCGTTGAGTTCTTCTCTACATATCAGCCGCTCACCAAGTCTTTTCAGCTCAACTTCCCAAAGGTCTTTCAAATTAACCTTATTTCTCTATTATTACTACAACTCTTGTTTCAGGAAAACATCTCTCCCAGGCTGTGTCAGTGCAGTCCAGTCGGCAAGCAGGGTCACACATTGATCATCTCATCTCTGCGCACCTTAAGACAGCCAAAACATACCACTCCTTTGCCTCTGTCCAAGAAAAAAACTCCTCCAACATTCCAAATTACAGCCAGGATCCTGCAGTAAGTCTTACAATATTATCATTTTCTGTGTATATCATGCTATGAAAAAAACTGGAAACACTGCTATTGTCACTAGGTTGTAATTGGTCACATTGCCATTTGCCCCCCTTCCCTGTGCTAGGGGGTAAGCCCCTGGAAGACAGGACTCTGTATTTCCTGTCTTTCTGTTTTCGTGTTCAACCTACGACTGTCATCTAGCGAGTACTCATCATATATTTGTTGACTAAATCAATAAGCTACTCAAGCAATCCTTCAAAAGAAATAACGAATCAAAGGATAAAAGGAAGGGAGGCAATAATGAAAAGAAAAAAGGGAAAAGATCATAAAACCAGTTTCTCATCCTTCCAAGAGTCATGTCCCTGGTGTTAAATTGATTGCCGTGATGAATAATCTATTTTAAAAGATAAGAGGAGTGTTGGTCAAGTTCTAGAGAATAAGGTTTTAAATGATAGCCACATTTTCTCATTTTGTCTCTTCAAGTTCTGCAATCTCCAAGAAGGCTTCTGATACAAGTCTGTGCAGTGAAGTAGATTACCCAGAAGAGGAGAATTAATAAATATTAATTAATGAGAATAATTAAGGAGAAATAAGTAGGTGGAAAACAGAACTAGAATGGCTAAGTAAGCTCCATCTGAGCAAATCTCTCTCTGGAAAGGAGGTTTTATCCTATTGGCCCTGCCTGTTGCATTATAATGTTTTTTGGTAGCAGAAAACACTGGTCAATATGTAGGAGGAAATAAAGGGTCATGTCCCTACTCAATCATGTACTAGCGGTGTGACCTCGGGGGGAGGCGCTTAACTTCTTTGAACTTGGACGCTTCCGTCTAAAAGAAGAACTGGATTAGATGATGTTCATGTCCACTTCTAGCTCTAAAATTCTACTCTCTTCTGCCCTATGTTATTTTTAGCTCTCTCTCTGCCTGTCAATCCAAGGTTTTCTGAAAACTGAAAATGAATTCAAACCGGCCAGTGTTTTAATAGTGTTAGCTAAAAATAAGCTTTAAAACTGGGACCAGGAAACTGTCCTGTAGAAATAATACATGTCAGCAACCCAGGAGCTTTTCACAGGAACCATTTTATCCTTCTTCACCTCTTCAAATTGCTGACCTACTGTGGGCTGGACCCCATGGTAGATGGTTCCCACGCAACCAGCTTTCCACTCACTCCTCACCTTGGTCCTACAAGTCAGTATACACATATTACCATCAACTTCACTGGCACAGGGGACAGTCTGAGCAGACACTCATATACACTGCACGGCTCAGCTACAGGAGTCAAGGTAGTCATATATGAAAGGTTCTCCCTTTCGCCCCAACCAAAACGGACCCAGAGGTGAGAAGTACAACCAAAGATCACTGAAAACTTAAGAACCGTGCATGACTGAGGTCAGAAGGGAAAGTTAGGGCAACAATGTCAAATTCAAATGCAAGCAGCCTTTTGGGTATAATGATTCATTTTAATTTCATGATATAAGACTTAGACATGGCCAATATATACATACTTTTCAACAAGATGAGGAGAAATTCTAAGGGAGCCAGACTGTCACAGCGGAAGCAGAGGCAAATGAAAAGAAGCCAAGAGACAGTCCAGCTAGGGAATTCAGGGCACGCCACTCACCTATGCTTACCTCTCTCCGGGTCTAGAATGCACACATTCCTCCTGCCCTGCCCAACTGGGAGGACGTTTTTAAGAAGCATATGAGGTGACAACACTGAAAGAATTTGCTTAAAGTTCATATGCTATTACCATCACTCTAATTCCGTTCAATTTTACTTCCAGAAAATTCTGGGAACATAAACTTGAAAAATAACCACAGCACGCTTTGCAGACCTTTCTCATAAACAAAGCATCCTTTGCACCTGAGCTCGAATATTACAGTCCCCCTTGAAAGAAACAAGAAATGAGGTTGGAAAAATGAAGATCAATACAGACCTGCTGTCCACACTGAAACCTACCTAGTTCAATTTGCGATGACTCCCACACCTCATCTATCAACAAGGTGATCATGGACCGTGGTGACCACAGCACTGGGGCTAACGACGGCGGAAACTCAAGATCTGAGCCCTCATACCGAACTGTACTTAAAAATCACAGCTTATGATGTTTAGAAACTTGAAAGGAGAGACACTAAACCATTCTGCTAACATATAAGCAGAATAAACCCAAGAGTTATTTTCGAAAGAAATTATGCTGCATCCAACTTCTATCTTATCTTTTGCTGGAGAACATTAGATTTTTTTTCCCTTCTCCCCAAACTCCCCTAATGAAAACCATCCATAAACAGGGCTCAAGGGAAGTAACAGGATTCTGCTATGAAACGGTGACAAGATGTTATTTATTTGCTTCGCGGACATGGTAGGTCGATGTGTGCATCTGATGGGGTTCACACTTGCTAAGAACTCAATTCGTACCGTGAACCTATGTCTTAGGGGGTCTGTAAAACAGGCTTCTGAACTGAAGATGATTCATTCTATCAAGCACTATTCTATTACAACTATATAAGGCTACCGACCACGTCAGCCCCAGAGGGAACTGCCACCTCTTTGCTTTGTCCCCTGTCCCCTTCTCTGTTTCACATCGTACCCACAACGTGATTCACATTTCACTCTCATCAGGAGACCTTCCCATGACTATTTTCGGAAGTACCACCAGACATTATGTCACACACAGTCAATGTACCCAAACCCCACTTTAAATGACATTTTTTTTTTGCCATAAAATTTTTGAAATGATCAAAATAATTTAGCTTTTGAACTTCTTTGGTTATGAGTAACTCATTTGATATACGGTTGACCACGATTGCTTGAGAATTGGATTCAGGCTCAGGTATTATGAAAAAGTGATAATGATCTACCTAAACATTGTTTCCAAGAGCAATCTGGCCTTTATGAGCTTAAAATTGAACAATAACTGAAACTGATACAATAATTATGTTTTGCAGGCATTTAATTAAACATTATCAATTTTGATTTTTCTAATTTTTATCTTAGATTCCGTAGTCACTGATTCACATGTTTTCTTTTGGGCCTTCTGTCTACCACTTTGATCAGCTGGGGCCTTGTGTGTAGTTAATCTGGCTTTTATTTTATTACTGCTTATTTAGGCATGGATTATCTTCAATCATGCATTCTCAATGGAAGAAATAGAGCTCCTAAGGGGATGGAAATTGGTTTTCGGGGAATGGAAACTGTTATGTTAATTGTATATGAAGCACAGATGCCTATACAGTATATAAACTGATATACAGTAAGTATACTTCCATATAAAATTTTTATGGGGTGGGCATACAGTTAGAAAAAAGGTTCTTGGGGGTGAATAGTGGCGCAAAGGCTAAGAAACACTGCTTTAGATCATTTTCATATGCTTTATATGTCTCTGTTTGATTATCCTAACAAAGTTGAAGCTATTTAAGATCCGGGATTACAGCTTCTTTTTCTCCTGAATGTTTACACCACCTGCTCAAAGGTCTCAGTGTTATTTTTTATTTTCCAGCCTGGGAATACACTGTGGGTATACTTTATGGGACCTTGAATTGTGTACATTTGAAAGTGTCACAATAAATACCCAGAGTTCCAAATGTGAAATCATGCAAATTCCTGCACACTAAAAATTGGCCACTAATTGCCTGGATTCAAAGCTGGTGAGTCAAGTGAAGTGTTAATCGCATTTGCTGGCCAGGTGGTAAGTAGCATTATAGACATAGAAATTCCTTCCATCTTTTAAAGGAGACAAATCATGTGATGTCAATAGGAACACTTCTCTTCAATGAAATGAATTATAATAGACTAGAATCTTTTGAAGTATACTCACAGGAACTTAATATAGAACTACGTAGCACTATATGTAGATATTTGAGTTATATATATATAAAGTTTGGAGATGTTTGAAACCATCTGCTTACATGTTACAGTAAAGTTACACGGCAGAATAGATTTCAGTCATCGGCGTTCACGTTCATTTTTCACTGTGGCAGGGCTGTCGTGTGAAATGCTGATCTGAACAACCTTTATGACATATCTAGCCCTGGAAACAATCCACAGAAGAAAGAGCCCAAAAAACTGCTGAACATATCCGAGAACACTGGGCTCTTGGCACCTGGTCTAGTGCCTGCTACACAGACGGAATAAAAACAAATTGTTTGTTCAAATGATGTGTGACCCTGGTCACAGCATTACAGTAACTCTGCATGCTAAAAGGTAACCTACTACCTGCTGTGATAACCACATATTCCCTGTTTGTTTCTCACATACATTTATAATTTCATCAAAATCAGATGGCACACCACTGAAGGGCTGCCAGCAAACAGTCAAACCAAGATCTAAATTCAGGGTTTCCTTCCACCTACAGACGTTAAGACTTCGGTCAAATCCCTTATGTCCTAGACCTCCATGTATTCATTAATAAAGTGAAGGCATTGGAGAAGTGATCCCAAAGGGCCAACCTTTGAACTGTAACACTTTACAGGTTCTGTGTTCAATAAGAGTTTACCCATTACGTATCATAATCTGCCCTAGGTTTGATTTTCTAGCCTAAGCACCACGATACAGGTTAGTATCACGAAAACTGCTTCAAGGGTCTTAATATCTCGGCTTCTGAATTTTGCCTGATGAGCCGAATTCTTCCATTCGTGTCAGGATATGTCTGCAAAATTCCATCACACTTCACAGTATTATGGTTTTAGATGTATTTTAAAAAAATAAAAGAAAAGAAATCTTATTTCAAATGTAATTCAATATAAGAAGTATAAGTTTTTCCTAAAGAAAGGGATGACAATATCCTGACTCTCAAGGTGCTTATAAGTAATGAAGAAACAAAAAAACTAGGTCTATAAAGCAGTTAAATAAAAAGAAGAAATAATGCGATTCAAAATTTTTATTTGAATGTCCTCAATGGCGAAGATGTAAGGTATAGTTAGATAATTAGTGCTAAGAGTGGTTAGACCTTGTTGGCAGAATTCCTGAAAGGTTCAGTGAAGTCGGAAGTGTCAAAAATGATAGCATCCTGGACTACAAGGGGCCCTAGAGGTAACATTAACCATTCTGCCTACAGCATTTCATCTTTCTATCACCACTCAGCTGCTGTTTAATGTTGTTACTCATGGAGCAGCCAACACTTCACTAGACAGCCCGCCTCTTTCTCACAACCCCTAATATTATAAAGTGTGCCTCTGCTGACTGAGAGTTGGCTTTTCTTTCTTTTCTTCTAATCTCCTGTCCCCTATATCCTGCTCTCTGGAGTCCCCCAGACCAAGTGGAATTCCTCTTCCCAATGAAATCTCTTCAGTCATTTAGAGACAGGGCTCACCCCCACTCTGTCCCTTCATCTGGGTGACCAATCCCAGTTCCTGCTACCATTTCTGTCACATGAATTTGTCAAGTCTGTCCCCACCCCGTCTCCCTCCACCACCCTTGTCGCTGTTTGAAAGGTAGCCCTCTCTCCTAAGCCTCCTTGATTTGGGAAACCAGAAGGTGACTGACCAAGCAGCAGGGAAGATGGTGAATGATCTTGTTAAAAAGAGAAGTCTGGAATGACATGTACCGTATATCATGGCTGCGGGAAAACGTCACAATCATAGGAGGGAAAAATCCATGACTCCAAGTATAGATTCGGACGTGGAAGGGTCCTTAGAAGGAAAGTGGTTGTTAGTAAGTCATCTTTCCGAGCTTAAGTGCTGAGAAGAAAAGGAGAGTAGAAGGAATGAAATTGGGAAGTGAGAAATTTAGGGAGTTCGGATGTTACAGATTCATTTGTTTGGAAGGGAACTGGGATGGAAAGTAACTAGGAAACAAGGACACAGACTAGAAAGAAGGGAGTTAAGGAAAAGGTGGGAGGGAGGGAGAGAGGGAGGGAGGCAGGCAGGCCAGTCAAGATGAACAAAGGCTTCCAAAAAATAATCAAAGAAAGAGTGTGAACAAATAAAGGCCATACAATGAGGGAAAGACAGAATTCAACACAACAGTCTGGCTTCTAGGTGGTGCTTCAAATGCAGCCTCACGAACCACGTGGCTGGAATAAAATACCTTGCCGTGTGGTCACTGCACACGGAGCAGGACGCCCTGCTTTACTCCGGCACGGTTGGAAGAAACTTGTCCCGAACAGTGGACAGAACCCATGGTGTTCACGCTCCAACAGGAAGCACAAATTGTTAACAGGAAAATGTGAAAAGCAGCTTCCATGTTGGTGTGTAACCTCTCGACGCTGCTGCCAGCACGAGAAATGCCCCGAAGGGAATGGAAGCTGAGGATGTGACGCAGCAGACCCTCGTGGGGGCGCTGGTAACTGCGTCCACCTGTTCCCGAGCTGCCCAGGTCTCGCTGACGGTGTTCCTGCTCACTCTGCAGGGACGCCGTGCTCTCCCCCAGTATCAGCTATGCTGTTTCCTATCTCTCTGAGACAGTGAGCTCCTGAGCCTGCAAACCACGTATTTTTTTTTTATTATTTAGAAAATTAAATTTAACAAGGTGACATTGATCAATAAGAGTACATAGGTTTCAGGCCCTGGCCGGTTGGCTCAGTGGTAGAGCATCGGCCTGGCGTGCAGAAGTCCTAGGTTTGATTCCCGGCCAGGGCACACAGGAGAAGCACCCATCTGCTTCTCCACCCACCCCCTCTCCTTCCTCTCTGTCTCTCTCTTCCCCTCCTACAGCCATGGCTCCATTGGAGCAAAGTTGGCCCGGGCGCTGGGGATGGCTCTGTGGCCTCTGCCTCAGGCGCTAGAATGGCTCTGGTCACAACAGAGCGACGCCCCAAGATGGGCAGAGCATCGCCCCCTGGTGGGCGTGCCGGGTGGATCCCAGTCGGGCACATACGGGAGTCTGTCTGACTGTCTGACTGCCTCCCCGTTTCCAACTTCAGAAAAATACAAAAAAAAAAAAAAAAGAAAAAAAAGAGTACATAGGTTTCAGGTGCAAACCACGTATGAATTGTGAAATTCCAGAGAGCAGAGGGGTGTTGGGTCCATGAGAGCTGGGAACGACTAAGTGAAGTCGCTGACCATGCTTTACATTAAATTCATGGACAGGAAAGGCACTCGGAAAGAGGGAGGTTGTATGCACAAAATCCTTGAGCCAGAGGCTGAGTGGGCAGTGTGGTGAAGGCCATCCAGACCCCCAAACTGGGGCCACCCCCTATAGAGAGAAGGCTGCAGGAGGTCACAGAAGGCTGAGAAGAGGTTGTTCTCACACGAGACCCCATGAGATGCAGAGCGGAGCAGAGCCGGGGTGGCCCAGGAATCAAAAGCGGCACTGCTGGGAGGACAGGGCCATTCGCTCTGTTGTTGTCCCCTGCCACACAGCTCTGACATTAATCCCTGGACTGGACAGCTTCAGAGTTTCAAGACATATCAAAGGCATATCACTCTGTAACATTTAGTGATCTCGTGGTGGGAGCTGGCCGCAGTGGAGAACGGAGGGACCAACCAATGAACTCATAAGCAGAGGACGCTGACATTGGGACAGGTGGCTACCATATTGTGACCGTGGATGACAGAGATGCCACAAAGGCACTTTCAGGACTCTCTGTAATAGAATTTGCAGCAGGTGGGGTTATGGACACAAACAAGTAGGCACAAGAATCAGAGAGTATGAAAAATAAATCCTTTGTGAACTCATTTGTACCCAGAAGCAACTGAAGTCAGAGGATGTTTAGATTCCATTCCATTTATCTCTGCTTCTGACCGGGTGACCTTGGGTAGGCTCTGGGGCAGGATTCTTCTGGGGAAATGTATTTGGTATATGTATATGAGAATTATCTTCTATACATTTAAAAAATAAAATAACAGAAATGAAGCTGTTAGAAAAGATGTAGAAATTTGTACACAATAAGCAATGAGTGATGATGGTGGGTCAAAATTCAAGAATGAATAATTCCTGGACTTTATAGATTGACACGGGCCATGGCCCTTCTAGGAATGGCGACATCGCAGTGTGGACCATACAGGTAAATCCATTCAATGCTTTGCTATTCAGCCAACATGCGTCCTACTCATCTATGAAACGCGAGCCACTGAAGCCAGCTCGGATGTGACAAGGAGCTAAATACCAAATGAGGCCCTGAAATCCTCCTCCTACAATTTTCATGCAGAAGGCGTACAACTCCCCTTTCTAAGCAACAAAGCCCAGATATTTATGGAGCAGGTTACAGAGCAATTGAAGAAACAGAACGCAAATGAATCACTAGGCTGAGGGGTATCTTCCCTTGAACAGAAGACTCCCCTGAACTTGGGAATTTCCTGTGTCCCTGATTCATGTGCTCTTCTTCTACTATTACCAAGTGACAAATTAGTTACCGTTATTCCTTTTCTCCTCAAGGAGAAAAAATAATTTTATCGGTAGTCAGTCTCTTTGGTCTGTTCTTTTGCACTGACTCATTCAAATCTGTCATCCTAGTGTTGTGCTTCCCCACGGCCCTTCGTGGATACTTTTTACTATCAGAATTGACATGATATGCAACCACCAAGCTACTGTCTTGGCTGAAGTCCCCGTGCTGGGGGATCTAATGACTTTCTTGGGACCAAAGCTCAAGACAGGCTTTCTTCTCTAATTCTATTTGTCAGTCATCTAACTTATCCCTTCTTGTTAGGCAAATAAGTTTGTAAAATGTGATTTTTACGTCTGCTCACTTTTATTGTGAAAAATGGCCACTGCCTAGGTATGTGATCTGTGATTACCTTCCTGCTTGGGAGGGGCCATTTGTTATGCTAATGTTGCTGGAGGAGGGGCTTCGTGCCAAAATGATTTGAAGGAGAAGGAGGAAGCCATGTTTTTGCAGAGAGAGAAGGCAGAGTGCTGGAGAGAAAGAAGCCAAGATGGAATGGAAGGAGAGAGAAGACAGCTTTGCAGAGGAAGAAGCCATGTTGGCAGATGGGGAACCAGAGGTGACTTACCCTGGTGGGGCTCTTTGATTCTAGGGAAACCCAGAGAAGATTCTCCTGGTTGTGGAACCGGAGAACGGATGAGTGTATTTTGGAGCCCTGTGTGTTTTTCCTCGCCTGCCGGGTGCAAGGCTAGAATAAAGGCATGGCCCACCAATTTTTGGCTCCGCAGTTTCTTTACTGTCTGTCCCAATCTAATGGGCAGCAACGGCGGTGACTACTGGCCTTACACTCCTGAATTTCTCGCACTGCTTCTTTTTACTAAACTCTGTCGCTGAAACCCTGCAAACTTATTATTTAGAAAAGAGAAGGAGAGATTTAAATCTTTTGCAAAGTTCTCTCAATCACTGATTTTTAATCTTCTTTATTAGCAGAGGAAGTTTTATTTTTTAATGACACATAAGGTAGAACCCCAATTGGTAAAATGGTGAAGAGACCCTATGTTAGCCAAGGATATTGGGGAGATGGCCGAGCAGGTAGGATGATGGATCTGGACTCCCATCCGTAGACATTTTCCCTCCTCTGCTTAGTACCACCCTCTGTGTCTTCCAGAGTACAAAATTTGAAAACCGCTCATTCCTAATATACAACTTCCTGTTTTGAAAGTACTGAGTTCGTATTTCCATTTGAAAAAAAATTGAGGATATATGAGACCATCAACCTCCCCTACATGGGGATATGCTTTATCTTTTGTTCCCAGACAATTAAAACATCAGGCTGTGATTGAACCCCAACGTTATTCACTCTCCAGGAGTGAGTTGTAAACTAGAAGATTCTACATTGAACTCCCTGAAAAGAAGAATTCTAAATTTGGGGAAATTTCTGCCTTCTTCTGTGAAGCTGTTGAGAGAACTTTATACATCCAATACTTGTAAAACAGTTTAATGTCTTTGGCTAAGGTCTGCTACGAAAGGCTCAGACAGACAGAGTCTGTGGCGGATCTGGACACGCCCGGAGGAGCTGTGCAGGGATTCTCAGCAGCCGAAGAGTCCCGTGATCTCTCTAAAAACAGCCCCTCCTTTCTTGACTTTGGAAGCCACTGCTTTCATTTATACTGCTAACAGAAATTAGGGGATATTTCAAAAATGAATATGAAATGATGAAATATCCCCTAATTTTTGTGAACAGTATATTTATCCCAGTCTGAAAAACTTCGTATTCTCTGCTTTAGATCTAATCATCTTATTTTTTAAATGCATGCCATCCTCGAAGTGCCGTTCTGGTGGTTTGAAGACAGACATTTAACTACCAGCTAAAAACTCTCCTGAAATAACAGGAGAACATTCGCAGCATAAAGGTATTGTGGGATGGCAGGTGGCTGAAGGAGAAACGAATGATGGTTATTTATAGAGATATTTACGGCACTGTTCCCGGGGGACCCCACTTACCACCAAGTATTAAATATGATCCCCTTGGCAAATGCAGACTTTCTCGCTTGTGAATGTTTGCTAAGCAAATCCCCTCTCTTTTAAAGTTTTAGTGGCATAATATAGCCATGGGTTTTACTGGCATTTGATGATTCGCAGGCTGACGCTAGACTTCCATTTAGAAAGGAGAGGAGAAAGACACACTTTGCTCCTTAAAAGAACTCAGCGGGGGGCCAGTTTGGAGCATCTGGAGGAGAATTGCAGAAGATTACAGACAAGATTACTCCCCCACCCTCCAGAGCCTAACAGTCAGCAGACGATTAGCCTCAAGCTAATCAATGACTTAAAAAAAAAATGAAACCATGCTTCCTGTGTCCTTCATGAGTGAAGAGGCCACTAACGATTTATCCCCAGTAGAGCATGAGTTCTATGATAACACGTGTGGGAAAGTTAAGTTCCCGCTTCATTCCTCCCTTCACTAGTATTCAATGGGGAGCTACTCTGGGTCAAGGCAAATTGCATCCTTTGAAGTTTGGAGGCAGAGAGCTGCCACCTGAAAGAGCAGACAGGCAGCCACCTGGTGATTAATTTGGTGAATGTGTCACAGCCCCAGCCTGGGGCCTGGCTCTCAGCCCAAAGGCGCTCAGCCCAAAAGCACTCAGGAACAGTGCCGCCTAACTGCTACGCTCACCTGCGCTGGCTGACGCTGACGAATGGAAATAAAGCTCACAAGAAACTGAGTATAAACCACTTTGAAAAACACTCATAGTGTGGCCCGGCCAATGTGGTCTTTAGCATTATGTGGGAACAAGTCCAACGTCTGTCACACAAGCCCAGCAAACTCGTTAGCTCCTCCATGTCCCCACCTGTAAAATGGCAATCAGAACTTACTCTAAAAAACTGTTGCTGTTAAGTGAAATCAGCTTTAGTGTTTGCCACTCATTAATGAAATAAATATTTACTGAACATACAACATACTGAATATCATATTAAAAACACGGCGGACGTAACAGGGAACAAATCAGATAATGTCCCCATGGGCTTCTAGGCACAGCTAAGTAAAATAAAGATGGAGTTCGTCAGCACATGGAGAGTGCATGGGGCTGCATGCTTCAGAGCCGGGCATAGGCTCAGAGCTGGCATTACCTGCCAGGTAAACAGGTTGGGTCTGCCACAGATACTGCTATGACTCCTCTTTCACAGCTTCCTCTGTTGTCCAATGATAGACAGCTGCACTCAACACATATATCCAAAAAGCTAATACTAGCTAATAATGGCCGAGCATATACCACGTTCTAGATAAAATGATTTTACTCTGGGTAGCAATCTGGTCCTCTCCTTCACATGATTTATACATCCCTTTTTAAAATCCAGTTAGTATTTGTGGCATATTTGTTAATGTACCTAGTGAGCTAAACTGAAGCTATGATTCCCAGAATTCCCATCCCTGCTGCACTGGCTACAAGAGACACCTCACCTGGCAGCTGGAAGGCAAAACCGAAACAGCAGCCATCTTTTTATGCTTGGAGGCAGGTGCAGGTTGTTGCAGCTTGAGTGTGCTTAGTTGCCGGGCGAAGGGCACCAGCTTCTCCTGCGGGTTATCCTAACCTCGACACTGGAGGCTTGGAAGCAAAGGGAGATCCACGTGGGTCCATCTGTCCTCGTGGGCTCTGGCCCTTCCTCGCAGGTTACTTTGTCAGTGTTTCTCCCACTTCAAATCCACCTTCCATTCCCAAATGCCTGCTTGGCCAACTCCAAACTCTAACACAGACACCAAGGCAATAATTTCCCATCTACTGTGCAGATAGTCCTCGCCTACGTGAAAGTTGAATTTCTATATAAATCCTACTTCTCTTATGTTAGTTGCCCTCCTTTTAAAGTTTCAAGGAAGACAGATGAAGGGTAAAGCCACTGTAATGAATCTCTATTCTTTCATTATTTTTTCTTCTATTTAAAAAAAAAATTGGATAAAATTCACATGCCATAACATTACTTTTTTAAATATACAACTCAGTGGGTTCTAGTACATTCACAATGTTGTACAACTATCACCACTAACTCCAAAATATTTTCATCACCCCAAAACCCTGTATCCATTAATAGTCGCTACCCATTTCTCCCTCCCCTCGACCCTTAGCTACTGCCAATCTGCATTCTGTCTCCATAAATTTGCCAATTCTGAGTATTTCATATAAATGAAATCATAGATGTCCTTTTATGTCTGCCTTCTTTCATTCAGTATAATGTTTCAAAGGTTCGTCCATGCCACAGCATGTATCAGTACTTCATTTCTTTTTATCACTGAATAACATTCCGATATATGGATATAGCACGTCTTATTTATCCATTCGTCAAATTATGGACATTTGGTCTATTTCCAATGTTTGGCAGTTGTGAATAATGCTGCTGCAAAGATTCACGTACAAATTTTTCTTTGAACATATGTTTGCAATTCTCTTGCATATATATACCTAGGAGTGAAATTGCAGGGTCATATGGTAACTCGATACTTAACACATTGAGGAACTGCCACAGTGTTTTCCAATGTGGCCATACCATTTTACATCCCCAGCAGTAGTGTTTAAGAGTTCCAATATCTCCGCATCTTCTATTATGGGCCTTTTTATTTGGGGTGGGGTGACACTGGTTAATAAAATTATATAGGTTTCAAGTGCATAGTTCTATGATACATCGTCTATATAATGCATTATGTGCTCTGCCCCCATAGTCAAGTACAGCCATCCTGCTGGGTGTGAAGGTCATCTGATCATCTTTATTCTTTCTTATACAAAGATTCTAGGTGGCAAGAATGAAGAGTGTCATCTTCATTGTCTTTGGGCAAAGGTTTTTGTTTTTGTTTTTTCTTTTTCATCTTGAAACTTACAGACTTACAACTTTGTGTTGACACAATGTTATATTATAAAGAGATTCTTTCATCAACATGAACAATTTCTCCGCAACCCCCTCAGACAAGCAAAGATGCTGTTATTTTTGCAAAATTTCCAGTGCATGACAAAGGGCCAGGCACACAATTGGATCTGCACTGATTGGCTCAGTTCCATTCATTTTATAGATGAGGAAACTGAGACTCAGAGAAAGAAACTGTCATCCTCAAGACTGTGAGATTAGCAGGTGGTAGAGTTTCCTAACTTGTGAGCAGGTGCTCTTTGCACAAGATTAAAAATGCTATGATAGAGAATTAAAATAAAAGATGATGTTTAACATCTAAGTGGAAAATATTAGGTCTAAAGTTAATCCTACTTTATGCTATTTCTTTGAGAGTATAGTTTTATTAAAGGACTATAACTATAAATATAAGAATCGCAAGTCGAAAAGTGAGGCCAGAGTCAAAAGCTCTTATGCTCTCGCTCTTTCTTTCTCATTCTCTTTCAGCTTGGTAGATCATGAGTACAATCCTTTACATTAAAAAAAATTGCCAGGAAAATACCTCCGCCTACATTACAGCATAAGCATTTAGAAGGTAATTATTCTGTTTCAAATCTCATACTATATATGTCAAAGTAAACATAAAAACAAACAAAATTGGCCCTGGCCGGTTGGCTCAGCGGTAGAGCGTCGGCCTGGCATGCGGGGGACCCGGGTTCTATTCCTGGCCAGGGCACACAGGAGAAGCGCCCATCTGCTTCTCCACCCCTCCCCCTCTCCTTCTTCTCTGTCTCTCTCTTCCCCTCCCGCAGCCGAGGCTCCATTGGAGCAAAGATGGCCCGGGCGCTGGGGGATGGCTCCTTGGCCTCTGCCCCAGGCGCTAGAGTGGCTCTGGTTGCAGCAGAGCGACGCCCCGGAGGGGTAGAGTATCGCCCCCTGGTGGGCAGAGCGTTGCCCCTGGTGGGCGTGCCGGGTGGATCCCGGTCGGGCGCATGCGGGAGGGAGTCTGTCTGTCTGTCTCTCCCCGTTTCCAGCTTCAGAAAAATAAAAAAAAATAAAAAATTAACAAGTAAATAAAATGTGGCAACTTTAACCATTAAAAGAGGTTATAGTGCTGGTGGTGGTTCAATACAGTCAATGTACTAAATGTCACCAATTTGTACATTTTCAAATGCTTCAAATGGCTGGCTGTATATTATGTGAATTTCACTACAATAAAAAAAGAAAAGAAAGAAGGTTAAAATTCTGCAAAGAAGCCTATTACACCACTTAGTGGTAAGTTCTGTTCTATCAAGATTGGGCAAGGCCATGAGGGAGTGACTTACAACATGGTTGCCAGGGAAACCAGCTCCTCATTGGAAGATGATATCTAGTAGCTACAGAAATGTATCATGCATGTCTCTCAAAACATTTTCTTCCTGTGATTTCCGCCAAGGCACAGGAGACAAAGAAAGACACTCTGCCCAAATGTACATCCATACACACATTTCCACCCTTTCTCACCCGTGTTCACAGTCACACACGAGCACAAATACCCAGGGCATCTCCTCTCCGACAGCTGGTCAGTCAAGATGGACATGAAGTCAACTGCAAGAGAATATCAGACACTAAACAGGCTCCAAAGCCCTGTTGCGGATGTTGTGCCCCCAAAGGTCTTTGCTTCTAAGAGAACATCCATAGCAAGCTGAAAGTTGTTTGTTTGTTTTTTTCAAACAGAGAGAAATTGGATAGCTAACTAAAGCTGATTCAAGTTAAAAAAAAAAAACACTGCGCCCAGGATTTATATCTCTAAAACTTCTTTGTAGCCCTGAGCCTCACACTGCAAGTGTGTTACGAATTTGTTATTCAATTGTATTCCACCATTATCAAAAATTAGGAATTAATTCATAATCGATTGGCTAGTCCAAAAAAAGTTTTGTTTTTAATTTGTAATCCATGCCCATCAGTGTTTCTACTTTACTCACTGTGCCTGGGGTGGGAAGGTGCTTCACCCAGAGGTTCCTATTGAGTAAAGAAGCACTTAGGTTTCTCCTTGAACAATGGGTCGGCCTGGTTGAACCAGTGTGGTTTTACTCACTCAAGGTCAGCCTATGGACAGGTAGTTTAGACACCCATAAAGAGAACTTGTTGAAAATAAAACAAACAATGACAACGATGATAAACCCTGCCCCATGAAAATAGAGGTAATTAGCTAGTCCAAAAAAAATTATCTCTTTTCAAGTTTACACCAGAATATATGGGGGAAACCAGTTGGTTGTAAATAAAATGAGAAAGGAGAAAATGAGGAAATGAGAAAGAGAGAGGGAGAGGGAAAGAGAGTGAGAGAGAGAGAGAGAGAGAGAGAGAGAGAGACCGGCTAAGGACCCAGCTAACCCTACAGGAAGCACAGAGAAGCATATTGCAGCCTGCTTGGGAAACACTGGCACGACATCCTTAGAGAAATCCCTTCTCTGTTTCTTTCAACAAAGAGTGAACTCACACAGAAAAAAAAAAAATCAGATGTGAGAAAAATTCTAATCTTTGTTTTTCATATGCCAGTAATACATAGCTAGTTCAACTACATACATAATCATAGCCCAAAGTCTTGATGGAAAATACTTAAGTACAGACACAGGGCTCAGGAGAAATGAGATTGTATATAATTCTGTTCAATAAAATGCTTGCTAACAGCCCCACATTAAAAGGTGCTCTATTATGGGTTGGGTATGGAGAATAAAGCAGACTTTGGCACCTATCTGGAGAATTCTACTGCTATAATTGCTTAGGAATGCATAATGGTAATATCTTTAATTTTGAGAAAACAAAGGAACAGCAGAATAATAGTGTTTACTGAGCATATACTATATGCCAAGCACTATGTGAAATTATCAAAGTTAATCTTGATAATAATCCCACAGGGCACTATTATCTCCAAATGGCAGATAAAGATAACAAAGGTCAAGAGGTAAAGGCAGCAGCCCAGGCACAGAACAACTAAGGGGCCAAGCTGGGGATCCTGACCTGATTTTTAGGCTATAAGAACCATATTTTAATGGTTATGCTCATCTACAGATAAATTTGCTGTATGACCCTGAGACCCGGAGAAACCAATTAACTGCATGCAAAGATGACTACCATAATTGCTTCCAGCTTAAAAATGCTATTGTTCTAAGTACAGACTAGTAACTTTTGAGTTTAAAAACAAAACATTATTAACAACACCAACTAATATTTGTATGAGCCCGCACTGTGTGTACAAAGAGTGGTTGACCAATAAATACCAGATGAATGAATTTAAAAATATGCTAGCCTTGTTAAACACATTATCTCATTCGCACCTCTAAGACTTAGTTACCACTACTGTTCTCTTTTTGCAAATGTGGAAATTGAGCCTTAGAGAGGAAAAAGTGACTTGCTTAAAACACACACACAGTGTCTGTGAGTTTTTTCTTAATTCCTTCACCTATTTCATTAAGCACTCCCACCCCCCTCCCCTCTGACAGCTGTCAGTCTGTCCTCTATGTCTATGAGTCTGTTTCTGTTCTGTTCATTTGTCCACTAGGTTCCACATATAAGTGAAATGAAATGGTACTTGTCTTTCTCTGACTGGCTTATTTCACTCAGCATAATCTCCTCTAAGTCCATCTACAGACATCAGGATGGTGATCACCAGAGGGAAGGGGACCGGGGAAGGTGGAAGAGGGTGTAGGGGAGTAAACGGTGACAGAAGAAGACCTAACTTGGGGTGATGAATACACAGTACAATATACAGATGATACATTATAGCATTGTACCCTTGAAACCTATATCATTTTATTAACGAGTATAACCCCAAAAATTTCAATAAAATTAAAAAAAAAAACACAAGCAAAACTAAATAAATACATAATAAATTAAATGTATATAGTAAGTGGTGGAAACAGCTTCCCCAGAAGAGGTTTCAAATCAAAATGTTCGACTTGGAGAAGTTGAAAAAAAAAATTGGTAGTCTACAATGGCAAGTTGGTTAAATCTTTAGTACTGGATTGCTTAATTATTTTTTTTTTTTAACCAACCCCTGGACAAAAAGACAAGACAAGATTCCAGAACATCAACAAATAATCATGAATGAGCAATTTGTTGCTTGGGGTAAAACCCCACTGAG
Organism: Saccopteryx bilineata; assembly: GCF_036850765.1. Taxonomy (NCBI): domain Eukaryota; kingdom Metazoa; phylum Chordata; class Mammalia; order Chiroptera; family Emballonuridae; genus Saccopteryx; species Saccopteryx bilineata. Next base: position 179,722,667 of record NC_089493.1, on the reverse strand, counting down.
CCATAATAGTCTCATATCTGTTGGTGATCCATAAAGTGGGGGCAGCCCCTCAGCTTATGGGTGGGTAATAAGGTCGTGAGTGAGGAGGTTAAATGTCAAGTAGACATGGACGCTGGCTGAGAGTCAAAGTGCAGCACCAAAGCCAAGGTTTCCTTCAAACACTTTAAAGCAGTGGTTCCCAGCCTTTTTTGGGCCACGGACCGGTTTAATGTCAGAAAATATTTTCACGGACCGGCCTTTAGGGTGGGACGGATAAATGTATCACGTGACCGAGACAAGCATCAAGAGTGAGTCTTAGACAGATGTAACAGAGGGAATCTGGTCTTTTTTTTTTTTGTATTTTTCTGAAGCCAGAAACAGGGAGGCAGTCAGACAGACTCCCGCATGCGCCCAACCAGGATCCACCCGGCACGCCCACCAGGGGGCGATGCTCTGCCCATGGGGGCATCACTCTGTTGCAACCAGAGCCATTCTAGCACCTGAGGCAGAGGCCACAGAACCATCCTCAGTGCCTGGGCCAACTTTGCTCCAATGGAGCCTCGGCTGTGGGAGGGGAAGAGAGAGACAGAGAGGAAGGAGAGGGGGAGGGGTGGAGAAGCAGATGGGCGCTTCTCCTGTGTGCCCTGGCCGGGAATCGAACCCAGGACTTCTGCACGCCAGGCCAATGCTCTACCACTGAGCCAACCGGCCAGGGCCTCATTTTAAAAAAATAAAACATCGTTCAGACTTAAATATAAATAAAATGGAAATAATGTAAGTAATTCATTCTTTCTCTGCGGACTGGTACCAAATGGCCCACGGACTGGTACCGGTCCGCAGCCCGGGGGTTGGGGACCACTGCTTTAAAAGCTTTCTCTTCTTGGCTGGATGCCACATAAGAGACTCCTGAAGCTTCCAGAGGCCAGGCCTGCTTTAAAAACTACATGTGAATTTATTCCCTTATCAGGCGGCTCTATAAAAAGAGCACTGAATTAGCTACCTTTCTCAAGAAATTCACAAGGTGCTCTGTCCTTAATCTGGACTTGTCACTTTTCATTCAAGGAACTGGAGCGAATCTCTGAGCTTCTAGACCAGAGTTCATTTTTGGAAACTTCCAAAGTCTTTAAAACTTTATACTCTTCAGTGTTGACAACTGTTCCCCTAGAGTCTCCATGTACCGTTTAATTGGTTATCAAATTAGTATTCTAAGATCCTGCAAAGGTAAGTTTCAACCCCATTGCCCTTCATAAAGCACATCATCAATTCTAACTAGTTGTGATTAGATTGCAAAAAAGTCTAAACAGGAAATTAGGTGCTGCAAAGAGCATTTTTAAGTCAATCTGATTTGACTTTCTTTAAACTTCCAATCTAGAGCATGCTTTTAAAATATCATTCCCAGCTCCTGGGAGGAAACACATCCTCTTCGAGTGCAAGTGCTAATTAGTGAGCATAACACAGAGAGAACAAGGGAAAGGTTAGCACCAAGGCTTCCACTAATAGCATTTCCAAAAAGAGAGGAGTTTGGAAAAAAAACACTCTTTCATATTAACTTTCTTAAAGCCTCGGGATTAGTGTGGAGACACGTTGGTTGATTAAATAAAATCACCTGTTACACAATATTATTTATGCATGTTCCCCGTTAATTAATTCAATCACTCTTTCTTGTGAAACTTGATTTCTTTCTTTCTTTTCTCTTTTTTTTTTTTTTTTTTGTATTTTTCTGAAGCTGGAAACGGGAGAGACAGTCAGACAGACTCCCGCATGCGCCCGGATCCACCCGGCACGCCCACCAGGGGCGACGCTCTGCCCACCAGGGGGCGATGCTCTGCCCCTCCGGGGCATCGCTCTGCCGCAACCAGAGCCACTCTAGCGCCTGGGGCAGAGGCCAAGGAGCCATCCCCAGCGCCCGGGCCATCTTTGCTCCAACGGAGCCTTGGCTGCGGGAGGGGAAGAGAGAGACAGAGAGGAAGGAGGGGGGGGTGGAGAAGCAAATGGGCACCTCTCCTATGTGCCTTGGCCAGGAATCGAACCCGGGTCCCTCGCACACCAGGCCGACGCTCTACTGCTGAGCCAACCGGCCAGGGCGTGAAACTTGATTTCTAAGGGGCACGCTGCGATAGTTTCTCTCCTTCACATAATTTCCCCCCACAGTTTCTCTGGGGCTATCCATGGGCACAGGTGTCACTCTGAAGTTTTCGTCAGAATGACTTAATGAACCATGAACATAACACACAAACGTACCTGTGTCTCTCTTTCTCAGGGTGGTTGGCTGGCATGCCCCCCATCACAACTTATCACCGAGCCACACTGAACTTCCTGCTGCTCCTCAAGTACGGGGAGCTTCTCCATCGCCCCATGCTATGGCACGCCTCTGCCCAGAATGTTCCTTCCGTTCCCCTCCAGACAAGCTCCAGCAAGTCCTTCAAAATACAGCTCAAATATTCTCTGACTTGGTCGATTCCAGGGCTTGTGTCCTCAATAGTCACTTCCTACCTCTCTCTTCCTTGTCGGCACCCCATTTCAAAGCGAAAGACCCTCAATACTCAGTTTCCCAGTTTCCTCTGCAGCTTGAGGTGGCCATGGAGCCCAGCTCTAGCCAGTGAGACATGGGAGATAGCCCCTTAGGGACAACTAGGAGTGATCTCCCATCCCAATAAGAAGTGTGAAGAGAACAGTCTTCCCTGGTAGCTGCCACTATTCTTCAAAAGCAAGCTTATGAGTCTGTATGTGTATGTGATTCCTGTGCTGCCGTTCAGCTTTGAGGACAGGCTGCTGAAACGTGAGGGTGGCAGAGGGAAGACAGGGAAGAACGTGTGTTTGGGATATCACGTCGGACGCTGTGCCAATCCTGGGGTCGCCTACCAAATTATTGGTTAACTGCTTGGGAGAGCATCCGTCTAATTGAATGTTCTTAGCCAGGGGACTTCCTCACTGCCGTGGCTCTCAAAGCATTCATCTAGCTCTATCACGGCACCTATTTATATGGTTTTGTTATAATACGTTTCCCGACATGTGCCTCACTTAAAAGACTGTAAAAAGATAACAAGTGTTGTCAAAGATGTAGAAATAAGGGAACCCTTGTGTACTGTTGGTGTGACTGTAAATTGTTCAGACACTGTAGGAAATAGTATGGAGGTTTCTCAAAAACAGTAAAAATAAAACTACCACATGATTCAGCAATCCCGCTTGTGGGTATATAACCAAAGAAAATAAAAGCAGGGTATCGAAAAGATATCTGCACTCCCACATTCACTGAAGCATTATTCACAATAGTTAAGATATAAAAACAACCTAAGTTGTCCACCCATGGGTGAATGGATTAAGAAGTGTGTGTGTGTGTGTGTGTGTCTGTGGTATGTTGCAATACAATTACCACCCCTATAGTGTTGGCTAACACTATAATACACACACACACACACACAGTGGAATATGTTTACACATGAGAAAGAAAAGGAAATCCTGCCATTAGCAACATCATGGATGAACCCTGAGGGCACTATGCTGAGAGAGATAAATTAGAAAATGACAAATACTGTGTAGTATCACTTGCATCTAGAATCTAAAATAACTACCCTCATAACAACAGGGAGTAGAATGGGGATTAGCAGGGCTGGGGGAATTGGCAAGACGTTTCAGGGTACAAATGTGTACCTAGTACTTACGTCCTGGAGAGCTCATGCACAACATGGTGATTACAGACACCAATACTGGATTATAAATTTCAAAGTCCCTATGCGACTATAACTTGCTTGCTCCCACCACCAAAAAAAGAAATGATACTTAAGTGACGATAGAGGTGTTAGCTAAACGCTACAGTGGCGGTAATCATATTGTAATATATAAATGTATCAAATCAACATCTTATACATCTTAAGCTTATACAATACAATGTATGTCAATTATATCTCAATAAAAATACATTTTAAAAGACTGTGAACTCTCATTCACTAGCATAGGATCAAGTACAGAGAAAATAAAAGCCTATTGACTGAGTAAATGAATGAATAAATGAATAGATGAATTTACAAAAACAAAATGAAACAAATGCAGAGGCATAAAAGAATGAGGGTGTTTTACCACTCCATTCAATTATTTCATGTCTGCTGTTAAAGAAAACTGTTCTCATTATACGAAGTGAAATAAGTAAATCAGAAAAAACCAGGAGCTGCATTATTCCATACGTAGGTGGGATATAAAAGTGAGACTAAGAGACATTGATAAGAGTGTGGTGGTTACGGGGGGAGGGGGGAGAGGGAGAGGGAAAGGGGGAGGGGCACAAAGAAAACTAGATAGAAGGTGACAGAGGACAATCTGACTTTGGGTGATGGGTATGCAACATAATTGAACGACAAGATAACCTGGACAGGCCCTGCCGGTTGGCTCAGTGGTAGAGCGTCGGCCTGGCGTGCAGAAGGGGTTCAATTCCTGGCCAGGGAACACAGGAGAAGCGCCCATCTGCTTCTCCACCCCTCCCCCTCTCCTTCTTCTCTGTCTCTCTCTTCCCCTCCCGCAGCCGAGGCTCCATTGGAGCAAAGATGGCCCGGGCGCTGGGGGATGGCTCCTTGGCCTCTGCCCCAGGTGCTAGAGTGGCTCTGGTTGCAACAGAGCGACGCCCCAGAGGGGCAGAGCATCGCCCCCTGGTGGGCAGAGCGTTGCCCCTGGTGGGCGTGCCGGGTGGATCCCGGTCGGGCGTGTGCGGGAGTCTGTCTGACTGTCTCTCCCCGTTTCCAGCTTCAGAAAAAAAAAAAAAAAAAAGATAACCTGGACATATTATCTTTGAATATATGTATACTGATTTATTGATGTCGCCCCATTAAAAAATAAAATAAAATAATAATAAAAAAACTGTTCTCTAAGTTACAGTTTGCAGTGGTTCCCAAGCCTCCTCATATCCACTGGGGATGTTCAGGACAAGTGACCCTCACGTTAACTGCTCAAAGGTTTCTCCGGCACAGAATTACCCACTGAGAAGAGAACAGAAGAAAGAAAAGGGGTTATAAAGAGTCAGTGGAAGAGGCTTCAGAGCTGAATTTAAGAGTTCAAACCCAGGGTATCAGGATGGGGTGCGTATGTTCATTTATCTACCTATTTATTCACCCATCCAGAGTTTGCTGAGCATATGCTATGCATGGACTAGAGCAGGGGTCCCCAAACTACGGCCCGCGGGCTACATGCGGCCCCTTGAGGCCATTTATCCGGCCCCCGCTGCACTTCCAGAAGAGGCACCTCTTTCATTGGTGGTCAGTGAGAGGAGCATAGTTCCCATTGAAATACTGGTCAGTTGGTTGATTTAAATTTACTTGTTCTTTATTTTAAATATTGTATTTGTTCCTGTTTTGTTCTTTTTACTTTAAAATAAGATCTGTGCAGCGTGCATAGGGATTTGTTCATAGTTTTTTTTTATAGTCTGGCCCTCCAATGGTCTGAGGGACAGTGAACTGGTCCCCTGTGTAAAAAGTTTGGGGACCCCTGGACTAGAGGCTAGCGTTTCAGCATGGTTCAGACAGTCATGATCCTTGCCCTCACGGAGCTCCCAGTGTAAAGGGAGTAAGTCACTGTAAATATCTGATTGCAGCCCAGGACATGCGCCATGTAACATCAGCACTTCATTCAAATACGTAACTGAATATGCAGTTTTGCTGAAAATTGCTTTTATGAAGAGAAAAAGAGTCACAATATACTAGGATATTGAACTTAGGAAAAATTCTTACAGGTTATCAAACTATGGAGTTCTGAACTTTAGCTTTTAGAGTTCTCTTTCTCCCATACTCATACTTACATGATGGGCGGGAGGGCGGGGGAAAGACCCTGCCTCTTAGGCTGGCAAGCCCCACAGCGACCTTGAGGCATCTCTCAAGAAGCCTGGGACTCGAGGAAGCATAGCTGGAAGATGAGTAATTTATTTCAACTCCCTTTTACATTTTTAAAAAATATTTTATTTACTGACTTTAGGGAGAGAGGAGAGAGAGAGAAAGGTGGTGGGGGAGGAACAGGTATATGCCTTGACCAGGAAGCTCGACTCCATTTTATTTATTTATTTATTTATTTATTTATTTATTTAGTTAGTTAGTTAGTTAGTTAGTTAGTTAGTTATTACAGAGACAGAGAGAGAGTCAGAGAGAGGGATAGATAGGGACAGACAGACAGGAATGAAGAGAGATGAGAAGCATCAATCATCAGTGTTTCGTTGCGACACCTTAGTTGTTCATTGATTGCTTTCTCATATGTGCCTGACCATGGGCCTTCAGCAGACCGAGTAACCCCTTGCTCAAGCCAGTGACCTTGGGTCCAAGCTGGTGAGCTTTGCTCAAACCAGATGAGCCCGCGCTCAAGCTGGTGACCTCGGGGTCTCGAACCTGGGTCCTCCGCATATCAGTCCGACGCTTTATCCACTGTGCCACTACACGGTCAGGCAAGCTCAACTCCATTTTAAAAGGAGGGACAGAAGTGCCCAAAAGTCTAAGGTGCTGAAGTTAACAGCCCTGCCTGGTGACAGAGCTGCAGCTCGAAACAGAGTTTCTGCTTCTTCATCCTAACACGACCTGTTGTATTCCATGACCAACGAACTTACTCAAACTAAAAACCAACAGAGATCTGATGAAGGACTGCAGATCTTGTATAGATATTTAAACGTTAGAATTTCTAAACCATGTGAATATGTCACAAGAAAAAAAAGAAGTGGAGTAGAATACAGGAAAACAAATCAGTTTGGGCAAATCGAGGCTTTATCGTTGTCTCACCAGACACATCCCAGTGTGAGAAACAGAATGTGCTGAAGCCAAAGGCATGCATCTCCTACAGGCGCCGCAGGTCAGTTCTCTCATGGAAATGAAAACTGTAACTACAACAGTGTCCGTGGTGTTCATTCCCCGGGCTCTGGGAGGCTCAGACTGCCTATTACACCCACAGATACCACTTTCCATTGGCTCCCTTGCCACGAGCTCCTGCTTTGTTGTCTAAAAGCCAAAAGGGAAAGTAATCTCTAAATGGTTCTGCATCCCACAGAGAATTTACTTAGATGACATTCATCTCTGTTTTTTCAGGGTTTATTTTTTTTTTTGGTGCTATTACAAGAAATCATACAGTCATTACATTTCAAATTTGACAGGTTGTTCACAGCGTGAAAGACAGAAATTAGGTCCAAACGTATTTATTTAAATGCAAGGTTTCACTTACCACCAGGACATTTGTGAAGACGGAAAAAAAAGATGACAGTTGACTGGATCATCTACATGACTGTTATTTCATGAACTCCTGACAGCGGACGGCCAAACTCAAATATTCTACATCCCAACAATAAACCCGTTAAAGAGAATTTTCAGCTACTATCTCTCCCCTCGGTTATTCAAAGGACTCCATTTAATTTTACTTAGCCATTAAATTTCAGAAGGAGAGAGAAACTTTGCTGAGAATGGGTATGAAATGTTTTTGAAGACAAAAGACCCAATAGAGCAGCACTTCATTAATCGAGTCTCAGTACTTCCCTCAGTGTTGCCTACCTGAGCAATGAGCAAACGAGGTCAAGCCTACTTGTGGAAAGGACAAACCCACCTGGACTGGGTGCCCTTGCACCCTATTTGGTCGGAGTAGAAAGACCATTATTTTGTAAATAACCAAAGGCCTGGCACCCCAATGTGCCTCCACTGGCCCTGCTCAGGGGGCACCCATGAGATCAGATAAGGCTCAACTTATTCTGGCTCTTGCCTCCATCTGGTGACCTCAGTACCTGAGACGGTACTTCCCCACAAGAGAGAAGCCCTTTGTTCTCCAAGCGCCCAGCCCCAGGCTGCCCTGCCTTCATCTGTAGGTTCAAGAGGGAAGCCTGACCCCTCACATTCCCAGCATCCACCCCGTTGTCCACGTCCACCGGACCCAAGTCCTACAGCATGAATCTCATTATGCCTTTTGTCCCTCTTTACACCTCTCACCACACAAGCAGCCCTGTATTCCCAGGTCTCCCCTGATTTCCCGCATTCTAATCAACATAAACAGTATCATCACACATACCAGGTGGTTGTCAATGAAGAAAGGTGCACAACCATCGTCTCATTCACTTCTTGTGCAGAGAACTCAAGGGGCCCCCAAGGCATTCCATATTTCTCTACATCATCACTCCCTCCCCCGCCCAGACAACTATTTATTTTTCATCACTACTCTCTCTTTGACACTTCCACACCTCCCTCCCCATCCTCATTCTTCACTAATAGACCTTGCCTATTTCCCTGAAAAAAGAACAACAACAACAACAAAAAAAAAAAACTGAGGCAATCGAAAGAGAATTACCACCTCCCTTTCCCATCTAACTCTATCCTCATGCTCCATGTACTTAATCATGTCCTTTAGCCCACCTTCCCTCCTGTCACAACAGATAAACTACTGGTGCCTCTGAGGCCAACGCCTCCCACTCGTGAGCTGGAGCCGATCTCCTCTCACCGGCTCAAGGACACAACCCCACCAGCGGTTCTTCCTCTCGCTTCGAGTCCTTCCTCTCTGCTGGGTCGATTCTGTCTGCACACAAACACGCTGCTACATCAGCTCTCTATTTTTTCAAAATTGCTTGAGCCCACTTCCTTCTTCTGTTCCCACTTCCGTTGACTGCAGGACTCTATTTTGATTTTTTTTTTCAATTATAGTTGCCATGCAATCTTAGGTTCAGGTGCACAGCACAGCGATCAGACGTGTGTATAACTTACGAAGTAACCACCCCATACGTCTCATACCCATCTATTGCAAAACTCTTAAAAGTTGTCTCTACTGCTGTCTCCAATTCTTCTCCTCCTATTTTCTCTTAAATCCTACCAAGCTTTCAATTCTTTCCCTACTGGTTAATATATACTTCCCACATGGGGAAATCCAACAGTCAGTTCTCAGTCACTGTATAACCTGAGCTATCAACAGCAGTTGACACCAATTGACCTCTTGTCTTATGGGAAATGCTGTAAGGGAACTGAGGGAAAGACAAGAAGTTCAGTTCAGTCTTAGACATGCAACATTTCAGGTGTATACAAATGGGAGGAGCACTAAGTGCTAAGAACACTGACTAAACCCCAACTGGACCCCTTCTCTACCGTCACCAACCGCCCCAGATGAGAGTCTCTTGAGCTGAGTGCTGCAAAGATGGAGAAACAGGTCAGGGCACATGCCTAAAACAGTGACAACAGCTTCGGTGAGACTGTTAGCCCTGCTACCCCACAGCCACCCCACAGTTTCCCTGGGGCCTCCCCTTTTCTGAACCCAGTTCGCTATCCACCTCCTATATTTGCTGAACCATGTATATATAGCCTTCCAATAAATTATTTGTCTCCTTAAGCTTACCAGGCTTCCTGAAACCAAAGCACCTATGCCAATACATCGTGTAAAATACGTGTGTGTCTCAGCAGAGCCTCAGTTTATTGGTGTTGCTTGTTCTCTGGGTGCTTTAGCTGGCCCATGGCTCATCATGGTTTTCCAAGCCTTACTCTGCCACCACAACCAGTTAACCTGAATGTAAGCATAAGGCAGTGTTTCTTAAATATGTCTTTTCATTTCTGTCACCCATGAATTAGCAATCTGGAGATGAAGCCTTAGAATCTGCATTTTAATAAGAAGTCCAGTTGATTCTGATGCTGACAGACCTTAAAACATATACTGCTCTACATCCTGCTACAGCCTCTAGCATTTGCACCTACGAGGCTGACTGCCATCTTGTCTAAGTGTTTCTCAGTTCGTGTGTCTAAGAGAAAGTCTGTCTGACCCCAGTCTTCCTCACATGTTGATACTGGGTCCAACCAGGCTATGGAATGGTTCGAGTGATTCCTCTGCCCAACTGGCCCTGAGGTTTCTGGGGGTAGGTGGACTTAGGGTCATGCAGTCCGCATCAAGCTGTCCTTGAAGCAGGGTCAGAGGCACGGTATGTATCACTCACAAGGAGCAGTGACAGTGAGTGACAGCCAGTGTATTTGATGCTGCAAGATCCCACCTGAGAGAGCAGGTTCCTGACTACCTTTCCAGTCCTCCCTCCCCCAAACACCTCCATTTGGAAAATGTCTCTGACTTGATTCCTTTTTTGTAAGAAAGGTCCAAGACTTAAGGAAATGTGTTTGTTTGTTTATTTATTTATTTATTACAGAGACAGAGAGAGAGTCAGAGAGAGGGATAGATAGGGACAGACAGAAAGGAACGGAGAGAGATGAGAAGCATCAATCATTAGTTTTTTGTTGCGACACACTTTAGTTGTTCATTGATTGCTTTCTCATATGTGCCTTGACCAGGGGGCTACAGCAGACTGAGTGACCCCTTGCTTGAACCAGTGACCTTGGGTCCAAGCTGGTGAACTTTGCTCAAACCAGATGAGCCCATGCTCAACCTGGCGACCTCGGGGTCTCGAACCTGGGTCCTCTGTATCCCAGTCCGACGCTCTATCCACTGTGACACTGCCTGGTCAGGCATAAAATGTGTTTAAATGAGCAAGTCTCCTACTTATGAGGTACAGACCTCTGATGAATAATTGGTAAGCTGACTATTTAAACACCCATATTATCTTGTTAATCACTTTAATTACCACTCCTTGAATGTTCTGTGCAGCAAAAACTCAAAAAATTCCTCTTTCTCTCAGAGAATGATAATACTTTCTAATGGAGTCCTAAACTTCTTTATGGAAACAGTAGGTCTTAGAGGATAGAGTATATCCCATTTTTAATGAAACATATGACTCCAAAATTCCAAATTTGCAAAGATTACAAATGAGAAAAAAAAACATTCTTTTTTTTTTTTTAATTATTATACAGGAAGAAAAAACAACCTGCCTTGGGTGGGTACTTAAATAGTCTCCATGTAGGGGAGTTAATTTACTGGTTTCTTCTTGTCATCAATGCTTATGGCAGCCTAAACAAACCAGGTACATGGCTCGGGCCGCCACAAGGTGCCTGAGATATGCTCGTCACCTTCAGGAACTCTCAGGCTAGTGGTGCAGACCAATACAGGAAAAGAGAAGAGGATGCACTATGAGAAGTAAGTGCAGGTGTGTGAATGTAGAGTTACGAGAGCAGAGAAAAGAAACCAGCCACTCTGTGATGAAAGGAACTGAGAAAGAGGAAAGTCAGGAGTGTGAACAGGGTCTGAGAGGACCAGCAGGCTGACCTGGTCAGGAGCCTGCAAGCTGATTGGCCAGCCTCAGCAGTCTGGGCAAAGGGACAGAGGTGCAGGGGAGTGCGGACATTAGAAGAACCAATGGCAAGACTGCTAAGACTGGACCACAGGGTGGGACTGGGAAGATTGATTGTGAAGACCCAGTATGTTTCATCAATGGAGAACCACTGAAAGCTTGTGATCTACTGAATGTTTTAGAAAAATAACTTCCAAAGGCAATTAGAGGATGGGTTTAGGAAGGAAAAGCTAGGGCGGGGGGCTGGAGGAGGGAGGAAACCAGATAGAAAATTGCCTTAAGGTCAGAAGAGAGCTGGGATGCACAGGAGGGAACTATCAGAGAGATACTTCAGAGACAAAATGGACTGAAGTTGGTTACAGAGTCTCACAGTTGCTAACAGCATGAGCTCGGGAGTCAGATGAACCTGAAATATGATATAAACTGTAGCTCTGCCATTCCCCAACTGTATACAACGTTGCACAAGGCATCTCGTCTCTCTGCGCTTCCCTTTTCTCATCTTTACAACAGAGAGAGTTTTATTGAGAGAATTAAATAAGCTAATGGTAGAAAGCGCTCAGTACAAATTAAAGCTTAGCACATACTGAATGCTCAACCGTCACTGGATGCTGGTGTTATGACCACCATTATTATTACAAATGTTACAATGAATCATTGATGGAAAGATGGCAGAGAAGGGAATAGGCAATAACTGTCTGGCTTGGAAACCCAGTAAATGATGAGGCTTATAATGGAGATAGGCAATAAGTGTAATAGCTAGCCAACATTTATTGTTTACCATATGCCAGACAGTGTTGTAGGGCATTCAAATACTTGATCTCATTTAATCTTATTAACAACACCAGATATTATTACCCACAGTTTACAGAGGCAAAAACCAAAACATAGATAAATTTCATAGTTTGAGTCAGACAGCTAAAATGTAAAGGGACACAGATGCTCTGATCCAAGAACGCCGCCTCCCTGCACGGAGGAAGGCAAGGGAAGTTCTGCTCTGGGGTAACGGGACCGTGGAGGGCAGAGAGGTATCATTAGCGAGTCTGGGTTCAACACGCTCAGAGACGCTAGCATGGAGTGATGTAGTAGTCAAGCTGGAAGTGCAGGTATATCCATAAATCATTTTTCCACTCAAAAAAAAGGGGGGAGACCAAAAAAAATCAGAAAACCTGAGACAGCAAAGCATGAAGAGCTATTGCTAGCAGGAGATTAATCAGAAACGCAGAAGTGTCTCAAAAGTACTCTGCAAGGCAGAGAGGAAATATGGCTGAAATAACGCGAGTTTGATTTCCGTGCAACGTCCCAGGAAGCGGTTCGTGTGTGAAGGAGAGAGCCCACTGTACGACTCCACTCTCCCAACATTTACATCCCCAACATGAACCAGGAGGCGCACAGTTGGAGCTCTAGCATTGTTCCTGGAGCAGGACCGTCTACCATGAAAAGAGAAACCAGGAATTTTCCTGTCGGGGCTGCCCATCAGGAGATTTCAGATGGCAGAGAAAAGAAGAACGTGGCTTCCTTGCCAAAGGCTTCACCGGAGGCTGCTGGGAAGTCTGCAGCTAGCAGGCCTTCCCTGGTGCTGAATGACAGATCTCACTTGGCAGCCACTTCTGAGGGGATCATCCCAGATCAGCGAGCCTTCCCACAGAGTGATGTTGCCCCTGGGCACCCTCCCTGACAAAGCGGTCACAGGAGGCTGCAGCTAAGCGGGAGTCTCAGCTGCTCGTCTTGGAAGCTTGCCTGATAAATCCCTCCTCACCCTGAATTTGTCTGTAGTCTTTAATGCCCAAGCATTTTCCTTCCATATCCAGCACAGGCACATCCTCGATAACTACTACTGCTATCTGGAATGTTTCCCTCTAGAGTAGACAACATCTGGGTATCTGCCCAGCCCCTGGCTTCCCCTTTCTAAAGTAGTGCACACACACACACACACACACACACACACGCACACACACACATAGACACACACAAACACACAACTCTGTAGTCAAGTTTGTGTCAAATGAACCCATCTTTCTGGTTCTGACTGGACCACAGATAGACACGTGACCCAAGATCCATCCGTCACAATCTCTCATCTGGGAATTCAGAATCTCTGAATGGTTTGAGCTGGTATGAGCTGGGCGCTAAGGATACCATAACCAGCTGCAGAGAGACAGCTGCAGGGAGCAGATACACTCCAGGCCTTCCTTCTAGGCCCTTCCAAGGCTGTGCTCAACTTCCCGCCAGCTAATTCTATGAAATGCCCCTCTATTTTCCCCAATAAATTACCTCTTTCTGGATTAAAGAGTTAGAATCAATCTCTGTTACTAGTAACCGAAACAGCCTCCATGAAGACACGCAGTAAAGGAATTTTTATATAAATGCAAATATTGTTGCAAATTTCATTCTCCAGAAGCCCAAGATAAGGCAGAAGGGAGTGAGCACTTTCTCTCTGTAATAAACTTTCAGGCAAACATAACAAAGATGATGACAGAGTAGCTGATATGTTTTTTTTACTTTTCATAGGGCGCGTGCTAGTTGCGGGTTTTTAAATCAGAGCTGTCGGCATGACATTTCAGACCCTGCCAAGAGACGGGGAAACTGAAACACAGGAAAATACCCTCCTCCGCCCCAATTTTTCTGCATTCTAGGACCTTCTACGTAGTCATGTTTGGAATAACAGGTTTGAAGCTTCGTAGTGTTATTTGAGATGGAGAGACCACTGATTACAAAAGGCTAATCATTACTTGATTTTTTTTTTAAAGTATAATAGAAATCTAAATCCCTCTGGAACTGCTTGAAGTGAAAACAACATATATTCAAGTTTCCCTTTTGGCAAATGGTTGGTCATGCTGTCAAATACCACAGCTGCCATTTAATATGCAAGATTACTGGCTACATAAATTCTAAAGGATGAAAAAGAAGCATTTTGTTCCTAATATATTTTCACAAGAATGTGTGCATCCCAGCATCACTATTGTGTTTTACTTGGGTCAGACTTAGACATAATGCTGTATCTCTTCACTCAGTATCTGTTGTTTTTTAAAATGGTTTCTGTCCACCTACCAACTGTCCTTCTCTCCCCATCTCCTAGCTTCCTCTTCTGGGCTTTCCTAACACCTGATTCCTGATGTTTGCTTCTATGCCATCAAATATGGTGCATTACCGTCTGTTTAGCTATATACTCAGCAGGGAACTTGCTGAGGGCAGGATATTCATCTTTTATCAGCACCAATTACAATGCCTAACACGTGAGCAATTATTAACGGTTTGCTGCATGGTGATAAGCATGCATACTTTATTCACCCAAATAAACTATACTCATGTCAGGGACAGAGAACATGCCACTTTAGACTTGGTGGGTATCAATTCATGCTTTTCATTCACGATATGCATTGATACTAAATACTGTGGAGAGGAGAGAAATAGGGGGAAGAAAGCATAACATATCATTCTTACTTTGATGACAATTACAGAGACAGTACTTACACAAAACATGTTACAACTGTGTTTTCCAGCTGTATTGAAATATGATTGACAAACAATAATTATATAAATAGAATGTCTACAAAGTGGTATTTTTAGTGTATATATATATGTGTGTGTGTATATATATATGTATATATATATATGGTGAAATGATTACCATAATCAAGCTAGTTAACATATCCTTACTTCACATAGTTGCTCTTTTTTTTTTTTTTTTTTTTTTTTTCCATTTTTCTGAAGCTGGAAACAGGGAGAGACAGTCAGACAGACTCCCGCATGCGCCCGACCGGGATCCACCCGGCACGCCCACCAGGGGGCGACGCTCTGCCCACCAGGGGGCGATGCTCTGCCCATCCTGGGCGTCGCCATGTTGCAACCCTCCTGGGCGTCGCCATGTTGCAACCCTCCTGGGTGTCGCCATATTGCGACCAGAGCCACTCTAGCGCCTGGGGCAGAGGCCACAGAGCCATCCCCAGCGCCCGGGCCATCTTTTGCTCCAATGGAGCCTTGGCTGCGGGAGGGGAAGAGAGAGACAGAGAGGAAGGCGCGGCGGAGGGGTGGAGAAGCAAATGGGCGCTTCTCCTATGTGCCCTGGCCGGGAATCGAACCTGGGTCCTCCGCACGCTAGGCCGACGCTCTACCGCTGAGCCAACCGGCCAGGGCCACATAGTTGCTCTTTTTTATGTATATATGTGGTGAGAACACTTGACATCTACTATTTAGCAAATTTCAAGTATACATTATTATTCTCAACAGTCACCTTGCTGTACCTTAGGTTTCCAGAACTTATTTCATATCTACGAACTAGAAGTCTGTACCCTTTGAAACTCATTGTGACTTTTATCATCATCACCATCACTGGCCTATTTATCAAACACTTATTCTATACGAGCCATTGTGTTCACGTCTTTACATGAACTATTTCATTTAATTATCACAAGCCCTTACGAGGTAGATGCTATGACTCTTCCCACTTAACAGGTTAAGAAACTGAGGCTCACGATGTTTTAAGTAATTTTCTCAGGGTCACACAGCTAACAAGTGGCAGAACAGAATTTCAAACTCAAGTCTTCCTATCTGTCGAGTTAATAGGTAAGCAGGCGTCAGAGAGAAGTATACCAACTATACAGGTACTAAGAGTGCAGAGAAGAAAAAGAGCAACAAGGTGGGGTAAAAAAGAAAAAGAAAGAAAGAAAAGAAAACTCTTGACACACCTCAGAGTATGTCAACCTGAGCATCGTTACCTGGACATTGGCATATGTATGTTGTAAAATGATGGAGATTCTAAGTAATTTATCTTAAGAAAAGCCGTTAAGTAATAGTACAAAACAGTTTCTACAGTAGTTGAAAGCTTGACGATGAGCCAAATTTACTGCTGAAGGTCGGACTGGAAGGCTCCCTGGCATCACGGCAGAGAACGGGCCAAGCCTGGTGTGGGATTTATTGCTCATGAGGAGAGCGGCAGCCCCAGCACCACTAATCAGATCATACATCAGCAGAGCGATCCCTGTGGACTCTCCCAGACACCCAGAAAGACAAACAGGTGGCTTGAAAGTAAAGGAAAGCAGAGTCTCTCAGGCTCCCTCATCTTGCACGAGAGCCATGAATCACCTTGGCAAAGGATCCATCATCCTTAGGTGTCCGCTGGGTCATAGCAGAGGCATTAAGTTGTGTGCAGGATGGCTTCCATCAGAGGTCCAAACGGAAGAATCCAAGAAGAATAGGGCAATAACAACATCCGGAAACGATCAGTGAGTGCGAATTCCCTTTATGGGCACGTTTGCATAAACAACGTGATCAGAGAGAGCCCCAAAGCGCCTGAGTCAGAAGTCAGGAAATCTGAGTTTCTTTCCCAGCTCTGCCATTATCAATCCTGTAGGATTTTGCCAAAATGCTCTGAGCCTTCATTTCCCTATTGATCAAATAAGGGGTTGGCTGATCAGCCCTTTAGCTCTTATTTTTTTAAACTGGTATTGATTACAACTGGAAGCATGCTACTTGTAGAAATTGTGAAAGACTAAAATCAGGAACCCTGGGTGCCAGTCTGACAGCCCAGTTGAGAAATCTCCTGCTCCTCTCTGAGCCTCAGTGTCGCTGCCTCTAAAATAAAGACATGTGATTAAATGGTCTCCAAAGCCTCATTTAGTTATAGAGGTCTTTGAATCTATATTTTCTTAATCTCACAATATTAACTTCAGGAAATAAAGTGTGTGATCATTTTGCCTGTCAGAGGAAGAAATCCTTTCTGCTCACCCAGGAGTCAAATGCAAGTAAAATCCTGAAATAAAAACAGCAGGATAGATCAGGTTCTGACAATACTAACAAATCTATGTCCTTATCCACAGGGGACGTGTATGAGCTGGATTTTTACAGGCAGACACAGAAAGAACATTTCCAAAACTTTCCTAGTGAGAATACAAATGCAAATGCAGATTTGCTGGCAGACGCTCAGCTGCATAGAGCCACAGGGTCAGAGCTGCTGGTAAAATTGCCTGGGTGCAAACTCAGGCATAATGACAATGTAAACCATAACACTTCTTTATCCTACCACTTCCTCTCCCATAACAGGGTGCCATGGGAGTGTGTGTGTGTGTGTGTGTGTGTGTGTGTTTATGTTTCTAAAGCATACCTAGATATCTCTGACTGACAGGTATTGGCAGTGCTCTGTGGCATACACCAAGGGAGGTATGTGTCCGAGCATCAAAGTAAATTTTTGAACAGCCCATCCGGTAGCCAAATTCAAGACTTGAGCATATACCCTTATCTCCACATCTGTGCTAAAACTCCATCCATTCAAGTCAGATGACCAAGGTACTGACAAGTCTGATTTCAAGAATCATCTTTCTAAACATTTTAAAAAGTCATTGGCTCCCTGGAAATGTCAGAAATACCTGGCATTTATGGAGATTTCCATGGGCCAAGCAATGTGCTAAGCATTTTCTAGGCATGATCTCACTAATATTTCATAACCATCTAGAGGGGGAGATATGACCTTATTCTTGTTAAGGGTTGGGGGCAGGGACATAGCACTAATGCCCAGAGGGTAAGTTCTTTGCTCCAGGTCACACATATGGTCAGCAGCAGGGAAGGCTTTTGAATCAAGGTGTGGCTAATTTGAAAACTCTTCAGTCCTGCCTGGCGGCTGTTTGGGAGGCGCCCTGTTCTGCCCCGGAGTCCCTGTACTTGTGCTATTCTGTTGCTGCACAGAAATGGATGACTTTCTATAAAACCCCCCCAATCCAGCTTTTCCAGATAGAAAATGGAAACATGGAGGACAATAAAATCCCTTTGTCTTTCTTTCTGTAAAGGACAACATAGATATAAACATTTACATTGAATCCAACTAAGCAATGCTTATGACAGCAGAGGCAAATCCGTTTCCATTAGCATGCGGGCATTTTATCCATCAGCTCATTAAGACAACCGCCTCATTTTACAGAGTGGTGGTGAAGATGGAATTTTGTTTTTAATGTGAAAATTCTTCGTACAATTGTAAAGCCATATATAATTTGTTTTCATTATTCTCATCATCATTTGAACATAATAAGATAAAGTAGTCAAGAGAGGAAAAAATTCCTTTACTCCTTATATTTTATTTTTTTGTAAAAAAATCCAGCTTCTTTCAAAACTATCTCATATGAGGGACTTTAGAAGCTTGCAAGATTATTTTACGCAAGGGGGAACATTTGCATCCAAAGGAAATTCTGTGATTACCCAATTGTTATAGACGCCCAGCTTGGAGGGGTGAATTGGGAGGGAAGAACACTTTCAGAAGCTGTGGGGACGTTTCAGTGAGCAGCCTCTTGACCCTGACACAGACCACCAGCAACGCCTCATTCAAGAAGCACTAAGCATCAGCACCCACTCCGCTGATGCTGACTGGAAGTGTGAAGAATCTGACCCCAGGACTAGAGAAATCACTGGTGGTGTACAAAATCAGCTGTTTATAGCTGTAGAAATATATCGCATTTTTCGCTCCATAGATGCACTTTTTCTCCCCCCAAAAAATGGAGGGGAAAATGCCTGTGTGTCTTATGGAGCAAAAAAATATGGTATTTTATTAAATATTTTAACACACCATTTGGTTCAGAATATTTTTTTTTTCTTATTTTTCTCCTTAAAACCCTAGGTGTGTCTTATGGTCAGGTGCATCTTATGAAGAGAAAAATATATGGTAGTTTGTTGTTTTATGTATTTAATTAAATATGTGCTATGTTTATGAGTTTTAACTTTGAAGTTTATACACAAGAGGGCAGCTGATGCTTAAAATGAAAAGTATATGGTTTGGGCTAAAAGCCAGATAATGTGTCCAGGAGGAGGGGAAAGATGAGTAATTTTAGTCTGTCTTGCCTCCAGTCCCAAATTCCTTCTCACAGTTTCACAGATGTAGTGCCTAATCATCACTATTTCAAGTACTGACTGAGTTTGGCTCTGTGGCATGAAATGCAAAAAACCCCCCACAAACTCAATTTGGTAGGGGTCAGTAATAAATCAAAACCAAATCAAGGCTGACTAGGCGGAGGCGCAGTGGATAGAGCGTCGGACTGGGATGTAGAGGACCCAGGTTTGAAACCCCGAGGTCACCAGCTTGAGCGTGGGCTCATCTGGTTTGAACAAAGCTCACCAGCTTGAACCCAAGGTCACTGGCTTGATCAAGGGGTTACTCGGTCTGCTGAAGGCCTACGGTCAAGGCACATATGAGAAAGCAATCAATGAACAACTAAGGTGTCGCAACAAAAAAACTAATAATTGATGCTTCCCATCTCTCTCCGTTCCTGTTTGTCCCTGTCTGTCCCTCTCTCTGACTCTCTCTGTGTCTCTGTAAAAAAACAAACAAACAAACAAACAAAAAACAAGTCAAACCTGCTAGACGTAACAAAAGTTAACAACATGTTCTTCAGTTTAAAGTAAGAAACCAGGCTCGATACTGAACTTGCTTCTTGCTTCCTCAAATGCGACAGAGTCCAGTTTTAGTTATACTCATGTGACAATTTTAAAATTATGGGATCTGAAAGTAGCACCCACAATTTTATATGGGTTAACAAAATCTGAGTCTGATGCAACATTGTAACAGACACCATTGGTTAAAATATTGAACAGTCATTTCTTCCCTTTCTTCCTCGCTAGCAGAACACGAATTTGTTTACCCTCCTGTAGAGGGTGACATCCTCCTTCAGGGTTGCTGGACTCCCCCCTCCTCAGCTGGCAGGGGACATCTTGATTATTCGAAGCCAATCAGGGTGTGTTGTTTCTCTTTGCAAAGAAATTGCTTTAGGCATGTACTTGTGGCCCAATTTTGACCAATAAAATAGGAAGCAACGTTTGTGTGGGGACTGCTAGAAATATCTTCCCATTCAGAATAAAGGAAAAATGTTGGATGCTCCAATTTTCTAATTGGTCACTGTTTCGAGGGTGTGATGTGGTGAATTGCTTTGAACTTGGCAGTTGACATGAGAGGACAAGCCAGCATGCGACGGCTGATGGGGAAAATGCAAAGACCTTGATCCATGACAACTCACTTAACCGCTGGATCAACCCACTTTGGAACCTATGTCTAGAATACTTACAAAATGAGTTATTTTTGCAGTTGTCATTTTGTAAATTTTGTCCTGTTACTTACAACCATGGGTATACCTAAACTATTACAAACTTTTACCCCCACACTAAAAATTTCAGTTCTGCCATAAACCAATGATGGACAGACACAGTCTAAAAATAATTCAGAGGCACCTATACTAATGGCTTCCTCTATGTTTTATGATGGAGGGGGATTGGGTCATGAGAGATATATTACTTTTAGCTATTTTTCCTTGTCTGATAAACAAAGATGATGTTTCCTTAAGATGTCAGAAAAGACAAATGGTATCAAAAAGAGTTTGACCTTCACACACAAGTTCTACTTAATGACCCTGTGGTACAGTCAAAATGCATACTATTATATTCTAGGCTCTGAGAAGTCTTGCCACAATAAAAGCTAATTACCTTTATTATAGTTAATCAGAGTTTACAGCTTTATTCAATACAATGTATATTGTAGCTAATTCCCAACCTTATTTAATCACAAAACCCCCTTCTTCATATAACATACACTAATTGATTCAGAGAGCAGATGCCCTTCAAAACATACAGTGAAAAGCATTAACTTACATTAAGAATTTTTACTTACATACAATGAAACAAAACATTAAAAAACATCACCATGTTTGCCTATTTGTAGTAAAATGTTTTAAAATGAGAATGCCTAACAATTATTGAATGTTTATTGTTAGGACCATTTTCATCAGTTGTAGATCCTGTTATGACCTCATTTAACCCACGAGGAAAATGAGGCAGAGAAAGACAATAAGCCCTACCCACCATGCTATAACTATAGTACATCACTCACATTTTTCACAGTTCCTGAAAAGGAGGAACTTTATCTTATTAAAACTAAGAGTCAAATCCTATTGCTAGATAGACATGTGTTCCTTGCACAGATTAAAATTGGCCATCAGTATGCCCTGGCCAGTCAGCTCAGTGGATGGATCATCAGCCCGGGGTGTGGACGTCCTGGGTTCGATTCCTGGTCAGGGCATACAGAAGTGATCATCTGCTTCTCTTCCCCTTCGCCTCTCTCTCTTCTCTCCTTCTTCCCTTCCTGCAGCCAGTGGCTCAATTGGTTCGAGTGTTGCCCTAGATTCTGAGGATAGCTTGATTGGTCCAAGCATCAGCCCCAGACAGGGGTTACCGGGTGGATATAGTATATATAAATTTACTTCTTTTTTTAATAATTTTATTTTATTAATGGGGCGATATCAATAAATCAGGATACATATATTCAAAGATAACATGTCCAGGTTATCTTGTTGTTCAATTACGTTGCATACCCATCACCCAAAGTCAGATTGTCCTCTGTCACCTTCTATCTAATTTTCTTTGTGCCCCTCCCCCTCCCCCTTTCCCTCTCCCTCTCCCCCCTCCCCCCGTAACCACCACACTCTTATCAATGTCTGTTAGTCTCACTTTTATGTACCACCTACGTATGGAATAATGCAGTTCCTGTTTTTTTCTGATTTACTTATTTCACTTCGTATAATGTTATCAAGATCCCACCATTTTGCTGTAAATGATCCGATGTCATCATTTCTTATGGCTGAGTAGTATTCCATGGTGTATATGTGCCACATCTTCTTTATCCAGTCATCTATTGATGGGATTTTTGGTTGTTTCCATGTCCTGGCCACTGTGAACAATGCTGCAATAAACATGGGGCTGCATGTGTCTTTACGTATCAATGTTTCTGAGTTTTTGAGGTATATACCCAGTAGAGGGATTGCTGGGTCATAAGGTAGTTCTATTTTCAGTTGAACCACCATATTTTCTTCCATAATGGTTGTACTACTTTACATTCCCACCAACAGTGTATGAGGGTTCCTTTTTCTCCACAGCCTCTCCAACATTTGCTTTTACCTGTCTTCTTAATAATAGCTAATCTAACAGGTGTGAGGTGGTATCTCATTGCAGTTTTGATTTGCATTTCTCTAATAACTAAAGAAGATGAGCATCTTTTTATATATCTGTTGGCCATTTGTATTTCTTCCTGGGAGAAGTGTCTGTTCATGTCCTCTTCCCATTTTTTTATTGGGTTGTTTGTTTGTTTGTTGTTGAGTTTTATGAGTTCTTTGTATATTTTGGATATTAGGCCCTTATCTGAGCTGTTGTTTGAAAATATCATTTCCCATTTAGTTGGCTATCTGTTTATTTTGCTATCAGTTTCTCTTGCTGAGCAAAAACTTCTTAGTCTGATGTAGTCCCATTCATTAATTTTTGCCTTCACTTCTCTTGCCTTTGGAGTCAAATTCATAAAATGCTCTTTAAAACCCAGGTCCATGAGTTGAGTACCTATGTCTTCTTCTATGTACTTTATTGTTTCAGGTCTTATGTTTAGATCATTGATCCATTATAAATTTACTTCTAAGATCAAAAGGTTTGGCTTGAGAAGTGCATAACTTTTCCAGTTAAATTCCAATGTTCTTCACATGAGCGCTGTATTAGTCACTTTAGAAGGGGGTATATTATTCATATATATAACACAATCACCTGCATGTGGTGCTTTTCAGTGTGTTCCTTTTAATGTTTAAAAAAGTGTAACAATTTTCCTAAGATGGAAAGATACACAGATGTTCTTTTTTTTTTTTTTTTTCTTTGTATTTTTCTGAAGCTGGAAACGGGGAGACACAATGAGACAGACTCCCGCATGCGCCCGACCGGGATCCACCCGGCACGCCCCTATGGGCGGCTGCTCTGCCCCTCCGGGGGGTCGCTCTGCTGTGACCAGGGCCACTCCAGCACCTGGGGCAGAGGCCAAGGAGCCATCCCCAGTGCCCGGGCCATCTTTGCACCAATGGAGCCTCGGCTGCGGGAGGGGAAGAGAGAGACAGAGAGGAAGGAGGGAGTGGGGTGGAGAAGCAAATGGGCGCCTCTCCTATGTGCCCTGGCCGGGAATCAAACCCGGGTCCCCCGCACGCCAGGCCGACGCTCTACCGCTGAGCCAATCGGCCAGGGCCTACACAGACGTTCTTGAATTGATGTCATTCCAAAGGCAAGAGAAAAAAAGGAATTCAGAGCCACACAAGCTTCAAAACGTCTCCAAAAATTAGCTGGAGGCTGCAGAAGGAGTAGAGGTAACAGATCCAATTTGCAGATAATGTTCCATATGTCCTCAGTTCTTGTTTGCTCACCAACCCTCGAAACACTCTGATGGTGGGCACCCTTTCACAGCCATGTTTCTACAGTCCTAGTCGGTCCCCCGACGTGTCCTCAACTCCTATCAGAGATGTTGCTCACAGGAGTGGGTGTTGGGAGATGCTGCCCACTCCTCTGAAGGCTATGACAACACTGTCACAGGACTAGCAGACGTCCTGGCCTCTGGGCTGGGCAGTTGCCATTACTTTGAAGGAAAAGTAAAAAAAAAAAAAAAGCTGTAACAACTTCTTAAAAAGTAGAGCCATCTGGAAAAGTCTGAATTCTGGTTAAATATAATACATTGCTTTCTGAGAGCTTAGAAATGCCTTTAAAATGTCACAGGTTGGTAGAGGACATTTGGAGATCTAGAAAAATATCACAAGTTTTGCGAGAGTTCATAAGAGCAAAGGTACCGGGTTGTTAACTTTGCTATAAGTTTCTCAAAAAAAAAAATCATTTTTTCTTACATTATTTTTTATTTTTATTGTATTATATTGTATTGTATTGTATTGTATTTTTCCGAAGTTAGAAGCAGGAAGGCAGTCAGACTCCTGCACGTGCCTGACCGAGATCCACCCAGCTTGCCTACCAGGGGGCGATGCTCTACCCATCTGGGGTGTTGCTCAGCTGCGGCTGGAGCCATTCTAGAGCCTGAGGTGGAGGCCATGGAGCCATCCTCGGCGCCCGAGGCAACTTTGCTCCAATGGAGCCATGGCTGCAGGAGGGGAAGAGAGAGCTAGAGAGGAGGGAGAGGGGGAGGGGTGGAGAAGCAGATGGGCTCTTCTCCTGTGTGCCCTGAACCAGGAATCGAACCCAGGATTTCCAAATGCCAGGCCAACATTCTACCACTGAGCCAACCGACCAGGGCCTTACATTATTTTTTAAAGATATACTAACACTCGATATACATTAAAAGGCATATATTTCAAGGGCATGGTTTGATCATTTCTGACATATGCCCACACCTATGGAAATATCATAGTTCCACAATGAGGTGACAAACGTACTCATCGGACCCAACATTTTCCTCGTGTCATTGTAACCTCTCTCTGCTATGCCTCACTGGTCACTGCCTTCCAACCCAGGCTTCCAGTGATGTGAATAAAGGTTGCCATAAGTTAGCTTGCAGTTTCTGGAATTTTATATAAGTGAAATCATACTGTATATATTTACTTTTTTGTCTATCTTCTTTCACTGACCATAACCATTGTAAGATTCATCCATGGTGTTGTGTGCATTGATGGTTTGTTTTATCACCGAGTAGTTTTCCATTGTGTGGATATATCACAGTTTGCTTATCCATTCATCTGTTGCGTGACATTATGGTTGTTTCAAGTTTTGGGCTCTTACAAAGAAAGCTCCAATGAACATTCATGGGTAGTGTTTCTGAGTGGACATATATGCTTTCTGTACTCTTGGATAAATACCTAGGAGCACAATGGCTGGGCCATATGTTAAGCAAATGTATGTTTAAGTTCTTAGGAAACTGCTAAACTGTTTTCCAAAGCAGTAGGTACCGCTCTGCGTTTCCACGAGTCAAGGATGAGACTTCCAGCTGTTCCACATACTCAAAAACACTTAGTATTCTCAGGGCTTTTCATTTAACTGAAGCTGGACTAGTGGTCTGTCCTGTGATTTAAATGTGCATTTCTGCAATAACTAATAATGTTGAGCATTTTTTCCCTGTGGTTATTTTCCAGTTGTGTGTGTTTTGTTCAAACATCTGTTTAAATCTTTGCCCCACCTTCAACGGACTGCTTTTCTCTTTATTACTGAATATTTAAAGTTCTTTAGGGAGTCTAGATACAAGTCCTTTGTTTGAAATCCATGTTGCAAACATGTTCCCACAGCCTTTCTGTTTTCTCACCTGTGCTTTTAGAAGAACAAAAACAATCTCTTTTATTTTATAGTTTTGTGCTCATTTTGTCTTATTAAGAATCTTTGCCAAACCCAAAGTTACCAAGCTTTTTCTCCCATTTTTCAAGAAGTTTCTAGAACTCGAATAGTTTTGGTGGTTACTGCTGTTATTTTTAATCTGTATCTGTATTTACACTGTGGGAAATTGTAAAAATGCTCTTTCTTTTCTTTCATTTCTTCATGAAAATCTGTTCCCTACCACTGAGTTTGGCCACAGGGGGACGTTCATTCTACATAAGACGAGGAGCACTCTCATCCCCATCTTTTGAAAAACTCATTCAAAATAGTAGAAAAAGTGTGCAACATTGTATAAAACATGAACATCACAGCAATTTTATTAGAATTTAGGAAGACGCCTGCAGATGTGAGCTATGGTATAAATCAGGTGTTCCCAAACTGCGGCCCGCGGGCAGCATGCAGCCCCCTGATGCCATTTATCTGGCTCCACTTCCGGAAGGGGCACCTCTTTCATTGGTGGTCAGTGAGAGGAGCACAGGATGTGAATGCAGTGGTACCTACTGCTTTGGAAAACAGTTTAACAGTTTCCTAAGAACTTAAACATAAATTTGCTTAACATATGGCCCAGCCATTGTGCTCCTAGGTATTTATCCAAGAGTACAGAAAGCATATATGTCCACTCAGAAACACTACCCATGAATGTTCATTGGAGCTTTCTTTGTAAGAGCCCAAAACTTGAAACAACCATAATGTCACGCAACAGATGAATGGATAAGCAAATTGTGATGCGTCCTGTGCTCCTGGAGTACTGTATGTGGCGGCGCTGCAAAGCACGGCTTCGCTCACGTACAGTACTACTTCTGGTGATGCGGGACACATGCGTCATGGCTCCGGAAGCATGTCATAGCACTTGTTACGCCTAGCAGTGACAAATATGGAACTGGACATTGACCATCTCATTAGCCAAAAGCAGGCCCATAGTTCCCATTGAAATACTGGTCAGTTTGTTGATTTAAATTTACTTGTTCTTTATTTTAAATATTGTATTTGTTCCCGTTTTGTTTTTTTACTTTAAAATAAGATATGTGCAGTGTGCATAGGGATTTGTTCATAGTTATTTTTATAGTCCGGCCCTCCAATGGTCTGAGGGACAGTGAACTGGCCCCCTGTGTAAAAAAGTTTGGGGACCCTTGGTATAAATGTTCAAGAAGTCTAAGGTAGAGTGGACAGTCTCTTTGTAGTGTGTTGGGATTTTATAAAAATTGATCCTGGTTAAAAAGAAAGAAACTTTCAAAGATGAAAAACAGTGCCATAGTAAGCCCTCTAAGACGGTATTTAAAGCTGAATACTAAATAACTGAAAGCTTCAGTGAAATTTCTTCCTTCCTTCCTTTCAGAAGTCTCTGTCTCCTGGTGAGTCATAAAATCATAACTGCAAAGCAGTGTGCTTTTTTAAAACTTTTAAAGAGATATTCTCTTACTGAAATGTAAATATTATGCGTGTTTTCTTTGAGTAATGACTTTTCAAAGAGAAATGATAATAGATGATTTAAAAATGAGAAAGACTACTGTTTCAATTAAACTCAACAAAAGATGTGACTGGTTTCCCACTATTTGTAGAACCAAAGGATGTACAAAGCACCAAAGGTGGCTATGAGGAGACAGACAGCTGAACAGCAAATGATCTCTGCCTTAAACATATTCACTTCTTACAAGTGTCCTATTAGTTGAAAAGATGTTTGACCTCATATAACCAACCATACCTGATACAAAGGTCAGGAAACAAAGAAATTATCTAAATTTGGAAGAAATTAAGCAAATCTTTTCCATCAAGAAGTGGTGGGAAGTTCGGATGAACACGGCATGCCTAGTGTACAGGTTATCTCAGAAGCAACCGAGAGAACCCTAGACCTAAAGTACTATAAGAAGACAAAGAGACCAAAAGCTCTTTGCTTTTATCACATGCAAGGTGTCAATGACAAATAAGCATGGCAACTCCATCAACCATTGTGCTAGAGCCTAGATGGACAAGGATGGAAGGGTATAATAAAAATTGTCCTCAGAAGATTAGTCAGACAGGAGTACAAAGAATAGCTTTGGTGAGTAAAAGTAATCAAGCAAAAACGTATATATTTGCAGAAACTTGGGTATAAAATGGAGGAAGTCCAGACTGGGGAGCACCAGTGGAAATATTTTAAAAGCCGAATCAGATCTTTTTTTAAGGAGTGATGAACTCTGGGCTTCACTGTATGCTCCATATCTTCCCTATTCATTTTTGTATCCCCAGCAATTAGCACTATGAAGTAATGAATAAGTTACTATTATATGCACCTTAAGAATTCCATTATTCAATCCAGCTATATCCAGGGAGTTCAACATTCCTCTCTTAATAACAGGTAGACAAAATATAATGCTATAGAAGACACGAATAACACTATCAACCAATCTGACCTAATTAATATCTACAGAACATTTCATCCAATAATAATTGAATATATATTCTCAGGTGCACACAAAATATATACCAAGATAGACATTATATGGATAGGTCATAAAAAAGTCTGAATAAACTTAGAGGGATTCAAGTCACACAGAGTATATTTTCTGACCAATACAGAATTCAATTATAAATGAATAACAGAAATGTAACTGAAAATTTCCCTAAATATTTGGAAATTAAATAATATACTTTTAAATAACTTTTGGTTAAAAGAAGAAATCAAAAAAGAAATTTAAAAAGTAATTTTAACTTGATGAAAATGAAAACATATATCAAAAGGTGTGAGAAGCATCCAGGGGCCCCCAAACTTTTTACACAGGGGGCCAGTTCACTGTCCCTCAGACCGTTGGAGGGCCAGACTATAAAAAAAACTATGAACAAATCCCTATGCACACTACACATATCTTATTTTAAAGTAAAAAAAACAAAATGAGAACAAATACAATATTTAAAATAAAGAACAAGTAAATTTAAATCAACAAACTGACCAGTATTTCAATGGGAACTATGCTCCTCTCACCGACCACCAATGAAAAGGTACCTCTTCTGGAAGTGCGGTGGGGGCCGGATAAATGGCCTCAGGGGGCCGCATGCAGCCCGCGGGCCGTAGTTTGGGGACCCCTGATCTAAACCAATACCAAAGAGAGCCCTGGCTAGATTGCTCGGCTGGTTAGAGCATTGCTCTGACATGCAGAGGTTATGGGTTCAATCTCTGGTCAGGGCACATATAAAAACAGACTGATATTTCTGTGTGTATGTGTCTCTCTCTCCCTTTCTCTATCTCTAAAATCAATAACTTAAGTTAAAAACCAAAGCAATATTAAGAGAGAAATTCATAGCATTAAAAACCTATTTTAGAAAACAAGAAATGTCTCAAGGCAATGACCTCAGCTTCCATCATTATGATCTAAAGGAAAAAATAAGAACTAATAATATGTAAAGAAATCAGAAGAAATAAAATAAATTTTAAAAGGGCAGAAATTAATAAAATGTCCTAATATGCTACAGTTGTGATTCAATCCCTGGTCAAGGCATATACAAGACTCAACCAATGAATGCATAAATAAGTGGAACAACAAATCAATGTTTCTCTCTCTCTCTCCTCTCTCTCAAATCAAGCAGTCAATCAATATTTTTTTTAAAAAAAGATACTCAGAAATAAAAGCTCCTTTTCAAATCCTTACCCTGTTGCCTGACCAGGGGGTGGCACAGTGGATAGAGTGTTGGACTGGGATGTGGAGGACCCAGGTGCAAGACCCCGAGGTCACCAGCTTGAGCGCGGGCTCATCTGGTTTGACAAAGCTCACCAGCTTGGACCCAAGGTCGCTGGCTTGAGCAAGGGGTTACTTGGTCTGCTGAAGGCCCACGGTCAAGGCACATATGAGAAAGCAATCAATGAACAACTAAGGTGACGCAATGAAAAACTAATGATTGATGCTTCCCATCTCTCTCCGTTCCTGTTTGTCCCTCTCTCTGACTCTCTCTGTGTCTCTGTAAAAAAAATAAAAATTAAAAATAAAAAAAATAAAATAAAATTCTTATCCTGTCACTTCATTAATGTTTACCATTTCTCTTACGCTGGTTACTACTTACTGGATATTTAAGTATGTTCCTAGAGTAATGAGAAATTTTTTCCTAGCTGTCATGGCTCTTTTAAATAGATCAATAGTCCACTTGTTAGATTTATAGTCCTTAAAGACACCTAATTGTCTTTAATTCATGCTTCCTAAATATTTTGTCTTATTGTGACCTTCCTTTGAACTTCACCTGCTAAGGAATGGGTCTCTGTTTCCTCCCCAAGATCCCCACCCCCCCCTGCCCGCCTGCCCCTTGTGATTGCAGCTTGTGCTGATGGAGCATGGACTGACTGGAGAATGAGCTAATGCTAGGCTGCTGTCAGCCTATAGGGTACCTCTATGCAAATTAGAAAATGGCGCCCATTCCCACGGCAGTCACAACCCTGCAGATGCTCAGCCTAGTGAGTGGATGAAAGCAGGAATCAACACCTCTCCCCACCTCAAGCAGGCGCCCCAGGACAGAGCATACCACAACCTCCACAGAGGCCTTGACGGTAATCACTGCCCAGTAGTGTATTCTGTTCACTCAACCTTCCCATGCCTCATACAAATTATTTCATTAACACCTAGCTCCACTAAGCCACTACCCTGACCCCAACACTATCTACAGCCTAACCCAGGCTGAGACTGCATTCTGAGTCCCCTTTGTTCTGCGGGTACCTCGCTCTACAGCTCTGGATAAAAGGCAGAGGTTCAACAGGTAAGAAACAATCACACATTTTGATGTACAAGTCTTAACTTTTGTTATCGGTATGACCTTGAGTCATTTACTCAGCCTCCTTGAGCCTCGGGTTTCTTATCTATAAAACTGGGAGAGGATCGCCCCACCTCACGGTGTTGCAGAGAGTGATAAAAGAGCAGTTGTATACACGGAGTTTAGCACAGTGCCTGGAGCAGAAACGGCTCTCAAAAATGGCAGCTTCTGTAACTCTTGTGCCTGTGATTTTTAAGAGCATTTATTGATGGATAAACTGCCAAAAACCAGCAAGGTTTCTCCATCACTGATTTTGTTGCCATAATAAGGTATTCTGCCTCACTAGCACGGCATTTTGCAAAGCTAAAATTCTTGAAGCCCAAAGGACAACTGTGAATGAATATTTAGAAGTCTCCAACTCAACTGCTCTGTTAACTCTCAATTCAGAAATATGACATTCGGAACATGAAGGCTCAGAAAGGATTTTCACCTTGATTCTCCTTAGTGAGGATTTCGAACACTTTTGTGAACCGCCACTGGTTGAGCAACAACTGAGCATTGTTCTAGGAGCCCTCGATGCAGTATCTCATTTAAATTCTCCCACAGCCTTGAGCATGAGGCATCCTCATCCACATTGCAGAGGTAATAAAACTGACACACAGAGCAGTGTGCCTTTCCCAAGGTCGCACAGCTAGTAAATTTCATTAGAATTCAGGTTTATGACTTTTAAGGGATTTCTCACCATTATACCATTCCAATTTTCATTTCCATGAAAGCCTGATTACCGAGACAATATGGGGTGCTGAGAGGGAAGCCCCAGGGGAAGAGGGGGTTGGCATAAACATGCCTGAATGGAGAAGCAAGGTTGCTAATGGAAAGCTTGGCTAACTGAGGCATGTTGGAAGAGTGGTAACTGACTTGGACATCTACCAAATGAAACTTAGAATTCTACTGCAGAGGAAGGGCCCACCCTCCGACATCTGAAACCTCAGAAGATGCCCTAGAGGCACTGTAGCCTTTGCCTAGACACCTACAGAAGCAAGTATTCAGTACATTGTCCCCTTGTCCAAGGTGAGGACAGGCCCTGACGAAGCTGCAAGCTCTTGGAGATCCGCCCAGAGACTGGCCTCTGTGAAGGGGCTATCCACTTGGTTTTGAAGAAGAGGCCCAAGTTCTTTTCACAAAAGATTTCTTTTTTTGTTTTCTGACCCATAAAATTTTGATAGAGATTTGTTGCTTCGATTGTAAGAACATTTCAAATAACAACAGATGCTGGATCTCAACAGGATCCTGGACGACATCATAAACCTACATCTCGCGCACCCCACACCGGCCGCATTTTCCATGTTCACGGCAGTCCACTAACAGACCAGGAAACATACTTCACAGCCGTGGCAGGTAATTCTCCTGGTATGGCACCTGGCACTGCATGGTACTCAGAGAAGTACTTAATAAAAAATTTAGAACAGGAGGATCGCCAAACGACTCAGGAGTTGGCAAAAGAGATGTACGCGATGTACATTCCCATTTCGTTACAAACTCACAGCATCCTTCAACTTTCATGTATAATTCTGGGAAAGAGTTCTGTGGAATTCATTTGTCTGTTGGCTGCCTCTTTATTTGAACAGCAGCACTATTGGACTTTTACAATTATGTTCCACACATTAAAAATATGATTAAATCTCAGGCAGGATTTTAAAGATGTCAATAGGCTATAGAGTTTCTCTCTCTCTCTCTCTCTGTCTCTCTGTCTTGTGTTTGTGTGTGTGTGTGTGTGTGTGTGTGTGTGTGTGAGAGAGAGAGAGAGAGAGAGAGAGAGAGAGGGAATTTAAAGAGAAGACAATACTATTGTGACATATTATGCCCTGGATATTATGCTGGAGATTTCATATAAGTTATCTCATTTAAACTCACTTAATTCTCACAACCACCCTGACTGTAGAGATTCTCCTTCTCCCTGTACAGATGGGAACAAAGGTTGCAGGCACCTATGCCCCCAAGAAATAGCAGCTCATTAACTTGCCCTCTCCTCCCCCCGCCTCATCTTCCTTAGGTGGCTGCATCACCACCACACAAAGGTCTGGGTGCTAGAAATGGCAGACTGCCCTCCCGCCACCTCCGGGGCTACCAGAATGCTGTGATCAAGTCCTGTCCCTTCCATCGGTGCCCACTCACCTGGTCCGTCCCTAACACACCTGTCAGGCTCTCATTATCTCTTGCTTTGGCAACTGTCATTTTCTCCTAACTAGACTTTCTACCCCGCCTGTGTCCCCTCTCCAACTCAACCTCCATGCTGCCCTCAGAGTTTTAACTTCAGAAATCTAGTGATGTACCTCTTCTGCATTTGAGACTTGGGTAATCCCCACTTATGGGCAGAATGATGACGAAAGTCTTTTCCGCTTCACCCCCAGCCCTCTGATACTACCCATCCCTCAGGGCTCTGCGCTCTGACCAGCCTTTCCTTACCATGTTCACTTCTAAGTACGGAATTCCCAGCACAACCTGTCTACACCGAGGGCTCAATGCTTTCCTCCTTTTCTTCTCCGTCCTGGCTCCCAGCGGATGCTCCAAAACCTTTACTTGCTGTGGCCCTACAGCCCTTTTTGTTCATAGCACTGACACACCCTTTAGTCACGACTGTTCACTTACCTGGCTCCCCAGGCAGACGGAAACCTCACCCAGGCATTTCTTACCCTCTCATTGCCTGGCACACTGTCTAACATATCGCAGACCCTGATGAAGGCTCTCTGAACAAATAAGGCCTTTGGCAGAGAGGAAGCACATCCTGACGTCAGAGATGGCGGCAGGCCCTGGATTCCCGGGACCACATTCTGGAGTTACCTGGAGAGCCTTGAGCTTCAGCAATGGTTTCTCACAATGGGCATCTTATCAACACGGGGTGGGGACTCATTACATGGCAATCCTTTTGCTTCCAAATGTTGTAATTCCATAAACGAGGGCCCCAAGTACAAAAGGAAGTGTGACGCATAGCCCCTCACACCACAGAGTGAGAGTTCACATGTGTTTCTTCCAGGTCCTCTCCCTGAGTCCACACCTTCCCCTTCTGGGTCCCTCTAGAGCAGGGGTCGGGAACCTTTTTGGCTGAGTGAGCCATGAATGCCACATATATTAAAATGTAATTCCATGAGAGCCGTATAATGACCCATGTAGGTTACATATTATCCAATAAAAATTTGGTGTTGTATGCAACAGAACTAAATAACAAGATAACCTGGAAATGTTTTCTTTGAATGTATGTACCCTCATTTATTGATGTCACCCCATTAAAATAAAAATTTATTTATAAAAAATAAAATAAAATTAAATTAAAAAAAAAAAATTGGTGTTGTCCCGGAGGACAGCTGTGATTGGCTCCAGCCACCCACAACCATGAACATGAGCAATAGGAAATGAATGAATTGTAATACATGAGAATGTTTTATATTTTTAACGTTATTATTTTTTTTATAAAAGATTTGTCTGCGAGCTAGATGCAGCCATCAAAACAGCCACATCTGGCTCGCGAGCCATAGGTTCCCGACCCCTGCTCTAAAGACATTCAAAGCTAAGTCAAGGGCATGGTATAGCTCACCCTCCCCTTTATTCTCTGCTGAGAATACTAAGCTGTTTTCTGACCCTGCACAGGTTTTCATCCCACATAATCTGATTTGAAAGCAATTGTTGTGAAAATGAGCTCTATTTATTATGTTGTTAGTGATAAGCTAAAATAATAACCGAGGACAGTGACCTCTGAATCCAACAACACAGATGGAACAAGGGTCACTTGCAAAAGCACATTGTTGTGAGAGCATTTCCACAGGACATTTTCACATGTCTACTTTAAAACCACTTCTGTTGTTTTGACATGGAAACAGGATGTCCACATGGTTGGTTTCTTAGCATTAAGAATTGGGAGTAGGCAGAGGTAGAGTCTGAAGGGGAACTAGTTAGGGGAAATAGTCATTTTCTTTATTTTTGGCTTTTACTTTTAGTTTATTAATGTAACATTTTTTGTTTTCTTTTTTAAACTCTTTAATTACAGTTTATATTTTATGTTATTCTGTGTTGAAACACTGTGGGGACCACTCTGTCAAGTACATGATTTCCTAACCACTATGCTGTCTATCTGAAACTAATACATCAGAACTAATTTCAAGCTATCCTTCATAAGGATGGGTAGATGATACAATCAGCAGAATATTAAAATCTTCAACTCTTCTCTTATTCTGCCCATCACTAGACATTGGGAGACTCCTTCTGGTAAACAAAAATAAAACAAAGAGAGAAAGGGGATTGCAAGCCATGTTTATTACATAACTGATTCCTTCAAAGTCATTGATGAGGGATGACGCAAAAGCAAACAACATAAATAAAAATCTTGGAGGTTAACTGGTGATTCATCAATGATGTTCAAGAAGAAATATAGAGGCCATTCATCGACAGTATGACCCTAATAATAGTAACGGACATAATTTATTAACAAGCTCATATAGCACTGATATATACCAGGCACTGATCTAAACATTCTGCACATGCTAACTAATTTAATCTTCATAACAAGCGTGTCAGTAGATGTTATCCCTCACATTTTACACATGAGGAAACTGAGGCACAGAAGGGTTAGGTAACTTGCCCAAGGTCACACAAAAGCAAGTAGAGAGCTAAGGTTCAAACCCACGCTGGCTGGTTCCAGAGCCTGTGCTTCAACCATTCAACACACTCTCCCTGAGTTCATATACTGTACCCAGTTTTGTATTCTGTCATTTATAACCGTTATATTATTTAATCCCCTCAATTAGTGTGCAAGACAGCTTTACGTCTCCCTTTTATAGATGAGAACGCTATGTCTAGGAGGGATAAAGAGACTGCCAAAAGAACAGCGTGTAAATGGCAGAGCTGTGTGCAGACCAGGTCCTCCTGACTACAAAGTCATAGCTCTGGTCTGAACAACTACATTGTGCCTTAGGTGACAGAGTCAGTATCCACATCTATAAAATGGGTATAATGACAGAGTTCCTAATTCATAGTGTCATTGTAATGACTGAAAACAATTTAAGTAGTTGTACAAATGGTAAAGCTTTATCTAAACATGAAGAGAGAGTAGAATACAGAAAGGAAAGTAAGCACCCCCTTACTCACGACTAAGTTATACTACATCTATGATGCATTCATACAACGACTGGTTTTGAGCCCTCACTATGTACCAGGTTGTCCTGGGTACCTAACAGTGACCAAAACCAATTTGTCAATTCTTGCCTTCAACCCGTGCTCCCTTTGGCAAACAAACAAAAAGCTATAAAAGAGAGAGAGAAGAAAGAGACATGAAAGTCATGTTTATCACTAGAAGATCCGTTCAAATGGATGATGAAACAACTGCGTTATAGTGGTATAATAGAAAGGGCTATAACATCCAGAACCCTCTCTAACTCTGAGATTCTGCGACTTAGTGTTTAGCCTCCTACCTATTATTCCTTAATTCACTGAGACTCCCCGCCTAGGGTTACCAGCTACTTTTCTACCCAGTTTAGCAAATCCTATTCTATGATAATCATCCCCCACTTGCTATATGAGTAGAAGGGCCACTCTTTTAAGCTGAAGTTACCCCCCTTCCCTGCACTCTGACTCCTGTTTCCCCTACATGCTTCTCCCGTATCCATCACCCATCACACCATCGTGTAGTCCGTACACTTGAGCTTATTTCATTTCTCTCATCCAGACCCCTGTGTTCTTTTGAACAATGAAGTTTACAGTTCCTTCAAGAGTCTACAGAGAGTCTGTCACTGCATGTGTGTAACGAGGGTCAGGGGGACAGAGGAGACCAACATTCCAGACTAACTTTGGGTCTGACAGGCCTGAGTTAGAGTCCAGATTTTGCTTCTCATAGCCATATGTCCTTAGACAAGGTGCCTAACCTCCCTAAGGCTCTGTGTCTTCATTTGTAAACACATTTCACAGAGCCTCAGTTCCCAAAGTGTGATCTACAGGCCCATGAGGCCGGTGGGCAGCAGTGGGCATGGTAACCTCAGATCCTATCAGGGAGTCCACAATGACAAAAGTATTTTATATGAACACTAAGATATCACCCGCCTTCATCACTGTGTTTTGACATTTGTTCTACGGGTGCCTAGATGGATCTGGGGAACAGCACCAAACTGCACTGGTAATCACTGTGTTCTCCATCTCTCAGTTTATTACAACAGAGTGAGAGAAGAGGGGAAGTTTTATTTCACTTAAGGATGCTCTGACTGAAGCAGTATTTAGATCAATATTAAAACGTGGCCTTGACTGCTCATCTTTTTATTACTCTCTGTGCTGTGACAAATAGGTGGTGCACATAAAGCCAGGGCTGTCTCCACGAAAAGCATTTGGGCCATTGTTTGAGTTGTGAACTGACCTGGCAGTCTTTTTCATGGAATGTCATTTAAAAAAAAAAAAAAAAGCAACTGAGGTAAATGATAGTTGTTGGGATTCGGGCACTTGGTAGACATTCTCTCGAAAATGAAAGAAGCAAGCTCGTCACTTTGACAAAAACAATTGACAACCTTCATTGCCAATGATAAAATCTGATGTAGCAAGTGGAAATTAGGATTTTGGAAGACTTGTATTTGCCACTGAGAACTTGATAGCTTCCTAAATACATGAAGGGATTTCTCATGAGTCGTTGGTAGAGATAGGAACACACATAAAACATTTTTTATTTATTTTTTTAAGATTTTATTTATTCATTATACAGAGGGGAGAGAGAGAGAGAGAAGGGGGAGGAGCAAAAAGCATCAACTCCCATATGTGCCTTGACCAGGCAAGCCCAGGGTTTTGAACCGGCAACCTCAGCATTTCCAGGTTGATGCTTTATATACTGCGCCACCACAGGTCAGGCTAAAACATTTTTAAAAATATTATTTCTTGAAATGTTTCAGCATATGAAGATCTGCATAATTTGATGAGCCAATATCATCCAGATAACCAACATATGATATTATAACATCAAGCCTGGGCAGCGTGCAATGGACTTTAAGTTAATAAAATAAAAAGTTAATCAATGTATCTCAGATTCCATATTACAACTTACTTTTTAGAAACCTCCATTTGCTAACTTTTAGTGTAACATCAAAGAACAATAATCACAACTATTCTGAAACAATTGTTACAAATATCCCTACCTTTTCCACTACACATCTGTGTAAGGTCAGATTTTTCTGCATATACTTCAGCCACAATACATCACAACAGATTGACCGTAGAAGCAAACATGAGAACCCAGATGTCATCTATTAAACCAGACATTAAAGAGATTCGCACAAATAAAAATTAGTGCTGTTCTTACTGCATTTTAAGATTTTGTAAATTAGAATATTTTCATAAAATATATATTATTTTTAACATATGATGGGTTAAATTTTATTTTAAATGAATTAGTAATTTATAAATGTTTTAGTTTTAACTTGAATATACTGAATATTAATAAACACAAGCCACATAAGTAAAAGCTCTTTGATTTTAATA
This sequence comes from Saccopteryx bilineata, assembly GCF_036850765.1. NCBI lineage: Eukaryota > Metazoa > Chordata > Mammalia > Chiroptera > Emballonuridae > Saccopteryx > Saccopteryx bilineata. The sequence goes on along the minus strand of NC_089493.1, from coordinate 179,685,202 downwards.
ACTCTAAAGGGGTCCTGAAAACAAGAATTTTGAAAACTCTTTTCACAGCATTGCTTTGAAGGTTGAATGAGCTTCCCCACATAGAGTGCCCAGCACAAACTCTGCTGCTCAGTAAATATTAGGTTTCTTACTACTGTATTTAAGCATAGTCTGTAGCAGGATATATGTTCATACGTTTTCTAAATGAATGTGTGTGTAGGTGTGTACACACATGAAGTTATTTTTGTAGTTTATCCAATGGGATTAAAAGAACCGCTTATAGAGAAAATCTAAAATCCCATCCATTAGCTGGGTGTTTTTAGTAAGTCCTTAATTAGTGTTTTATGTACTTTAATCTGTATACAAATTCTATTTTTAAAAACTTCAGTTGTCAAGATTGCAGCAGTAAATTTCAAATACTAAGACATTTTCATTTAACCTGGAATAGTTTTAATCATTCCAATAAACCAGTCCTGGAAACTATTTTTGCATATTATCAATCTTGTATAGTACCATCTCTTGCCTGGGTTATCTCAACTGTCTCCTAAACAGCCTCCCTGCCTCGACCCTCACCACCCTTCAGCCTCTCTCAACACAGCGGCCTGAGCCATCCTGGTGAACCATAACTGAGATTCATGGGTCTACCCTGCTCAAAACCTTCCTGTGACTTGGTACCCAGCTCATAGCAGAGCCAAGTCCTGGCCGTGACTTCCGCATCCGACTCCCCTCACCTCGGAATCCACCTCCTCTTGCTCTCTCTCCTGATTCCTGCACTCTCCCTGGCCACCTGATCTCCGTGCTATTCTCTGGACACACTAAACCTTCTGCACTCGTTCTTACCTCTGAAAAACCTTCCATGGGAAAGCCCTCGCTGCTTTCAGATATTAGGAGGGAAACATTCCCTGGAGACCTATGTAAAATTTCCCCTTTCCCACACCCCCATATGCCACCAGAGCCCCGCTCCCGCACTCAGACACGTCCCCATCACCTCCCCGAATGTCCTCTTCCGCAGAGAGCACCAGCTAACATACTTCCTGTCCAGGCATTGCTTGTTGTCTCCCTCCCCCACTCAACTGCAATTTCACTGAGCTCAGAATCTTCATCTATTTATTCTGTTATGTGCCTGACACAGTAGTAGGTGGTTTGTATATGGATAAATAAATGAATAAACAAATGAACATCTACTAAGACCATAACAATTCAGATCCCTTCTCAAGAACTTAGGAGAAGAAGGTATTTTTCTGAGCACAATCCTGGGATACATTTACTGGGATCCTACATCTCATCGCCTACTCTCCTTTGGAGACTGCATTTCAGCATCCATGGAAAATGCCATCGTTTGAAGAAGATTGGCAATTCTGTCAGAGGAGAGTATGAATTTTTTTGTTCGGTGGATGAAGACTAACAATAGCTCAGGGACAGAAGGGTAACTGATTTAGACCATTCCAGCAGGGAAAGCAAATCACTTAGGGGAATTAAAGAGCGCGATTGGTCAAAACATGGCATCTTCTGGTTAAACTTGAAGGTAAGAAAATAATACTGTTTTCTTACAGGTTTGAATCCCTCATTTTATCCTAAGAGCCACTAAACTGTGGCTAAATACCTTGAAGAAAACCCACTGGGAAGTCATTTCAAAATCAACACACACCAGGAAGGAGGCAAATTTAATTTAATTTCAAGAACACCTTATAAAAGAGAGAGAGAATGAGAGAGTGAGTGATGCATAATGAGAACCTGCTGCCTCAAACTTCAGCCAGGTGCGAAGCCAAGCTACAAGGCGGTGGGGTGTGTGTGTGTGGGAGATTGTGTGTGTGTGTGTGTTTCATACAACAGCTCTGCACCTGGACCTAGCCTCCATGCCGCCCTGGGGGAATGACCCTGGCTCAGTCTTGTTATCATTTATCCAGTTTTTGGCTTCTGCTGACAACTCCCAGGTTCAATCAAGTCAGGTGACTGACTTGTCCTGAATTGTCCACTTGTTCTGAATTGTCTACTCCAAGATACAGTCAGGTCTCTCCAAACTTCTTTGGAAACTTCTCTTCGGCACAGTTAGAACTCATTGCTTCTCTGACCACATTTCCTTACAATGGTACCAGAGGGCATCTCCCCTCTGGATTTTCTCTCTCCGTTAGTGTGAAAAGGAGTAGGGTTCCAACCAAAAGTCTGCAGGCTGCCTAACAAACTGCTGACAGCAAGAAGGCAGTATCAACCTGGGGCACATCCCGGGGGACCCAGGGACGGTAAGTCTTCCTTCTGCCTCGTACTAGCAGTGGACAAGTTATTTAACCTCTCTGACCCTTAACAGAGAGATCACACGAGTCTCAGTCTTCTAGAACTAACTGCTGGAAGAATTAACTGAAATAAGTCAAGTCCGTAAGGTGTGAATGGGAAAGGCTATATTCAAAATTTAGTTGATAAAGTACAAATTTGCATAGGGTCAAAATACCATTTTGCACCCGATAGTAATCACACCCAGTTCTCAGCAAGACATGCAGACTACGCAAGTGTCATGTCACAGGAATGTGTCAAGGCTCCTACGACGTGTCCCTCTTGGGCTAAGGCTTCCTAAGATGATCTGCTGGCATCACGCATGCTGCTTACAAGTCTACTTCTCTCATCCCCTTTTCCGGGGAAGATGGGGCCACAACAAGAAGTACGTCCAGTTAAAGGCACGTATGACGGACTGTTCTGTAAATCATATACGTAGTGCCAAACACTCCATATACATTGACCATTGTTACTAGTGATCGCTTCTGGTTATTTAACTACTTAACACACAGCTGTGTGGGTACCACAGAACGGCGTGAAATCTGAGGGGGCCCAGAAGTGACTCTCTGGCGGGTGGAAAAGCAACGAACAGGAAACGTCCGGGATAGAGAATGATACCATGGATTCTATCAAGGAATGTAAACAAGATACCCCCACCTCCTGGTAAAATCCTCTGGTTCTCAGACCTTTTTCCTGTAGAATTTCAAGTAAGCCAGAAAGGCCTCAAAATAAAGACTTCCACATGGCCTACAGATTCTACAGGAAGAGAGAACGGGACCCTATACTACCCTCCCTCCCCATTGCTGTCCAAGAGGCCGGAAGTGAAGTAAGAGAAAGACATGATGCAAGAATAATATATTTAAACGACACTTCTTCACGGACTCTTCTTTGACCCCTAAACTAAACTGCTTCCTCCTGATAGACGACTCTGTACCAGGAGGCACCACTCCCAATCATAATGCTCATCACACTTGTTTTAATCACCTGTTTATGTGAAGTCTTTCCCACTACGGTGTAAGTTCAGGAAGGGCGAGGACCGAGTTTGGCACAGTATAGGGTATTTGATAAATACTTGTTGGATAAATGATCAATGAGCATGCTCTTCCTTTTTCCTTCACCAAAAAGGATTTATTCAGGAAAGAGAAATGGTTGCAACCCAGGGCATACAGACATTGCGAGCCACGTGCATACTCTGGCCTGTGTGCCAAAGTGTGGGTACATATAGAAGAGGAAGAAAGTTAAGGATAAGGGGATGAGACTACTGTGTGTGCATGTGTGTGTGTGTGTGCATATTACCCACAGGAGATACATTCTGAGACCCCCAGTGGATGCCTGAGACTATGGATAGTACCAAACCTATATATATGATAGTACCAAACCCTATATATATCATATATATATATATGATGTTTTTTTCCTAAACACACATACCTATGATAAAGTCTTAATTTATAAATTAGGCACAGTAAGATATTAACAACATAACAGAACAATTATTACAACACACTGTAGTAAAAGTCATGTGAATGTGGTCTCTCTCTCCTCCCCAAATATCATATTGTGGGCGACTCGCCCTTCCTCTTGTGAGGATGTGAGATGAATAACGGTCGATATGACGAGATGGACTGAGGGAAGAGTGAGGCGAATGATGTAGGCATTGTGACATCACAGGTAGGCGACTACATAAGTGACTCGAAGACAAGTGCTGCGATACCACAACAGTTGATCTAATAACCAAGATGGCTACTGTTTGACCAACAAGCAGGGAGTGTCGACGATGGGAGATGCTGGGACACAGCCGGATGTAGCGAGATTTCATCATGCTACTCAGGGCGTCATGCCATTTAAAACATGAATTGTTTATTTCTGAACTGTTTTTCATTAAACATTTGCACACCACAGTTGACTACAGGTAACTGAAACCATGGGAAAGAGAAACTATGGATAAGTGGAAACTGTTGTATGTGCATGTGTGTAAATAAAAGTAGACACTAAAAAATGCCTACATGTATTAGCTATCCCCCTCTTCCATTTCTCTGTTCTTTTCCTCAAATTAAGTTTTCAAATTAAACCACTGCTAGACTCATAAATCATTTCTTTATCTTCCAAAGAGTAACCCACCACCTGGAGTTTATAAAAAACCTTGAATTATATACGTCAGGGCGCTAGCTGCTTTGTCTGTGACAGTTATCAAATTGTTTTGGTTTCAGACTTTCCACTTCAAAAGCTATATTCCCTGGATTTTATTTTGCTCTTTAAAAATGTCTGATTCAGAAATCTTGAAGATTCTAAGTGACTCTCTTGAGGGCCTCCAAGTAAATATACCCAAATACAGGGGGAAGAATGATTCCCATGCAGCCCGCATTTCATCAAGAACAGTTTGCAAGGTACCTAGTGAAATGAGATTTTAAACAGCTTGCAGAAAGGGAATGAATCTTCCAGAGATACAGCTGAAATTTAGTATCTTAATCATGTGCAAATCCTCTGATTATTTTCATCCTCTCTTCATTCTTATATGGCTGTCCAGTGGCTAATTACAATCACTACAAGATGGTATTTAGGGAACGGAACTATAAATAAGGCTGCAGTCAAACTTGAATTGAGGTTTAGTTCAGGTTCTGAAGTGAAAATCAAGATAAAACCAAGACAAAACCTTTCTAAAATGATGAAATGTAGCAATAGGTTAAAAAATTTAAATGTCAGGGTTGTCAGTTAAAAGCAAGAGATAGCCACTTGGAGTTTTCAGGTAACCTTCTCAAATAAGTTCTATTAGAAGCAAATTGGTTCAAAATTTACATCGTGTGACAAGGTCCCTTAGAAAATGTCACATCTCCCCACCACCACCACCACCACACTGATTCACCTATCTTCCTCCCATACTTCCATACGCAAGGCATTAAAAGAAGGAAAACAATGCAATAATATGTAAAGACCTTTAGATAAATAGTCAACATTTCAAGATCCTGTCTCTCCCTCCCCGTATTCCTCTCCCAGGGGTGAAATGTTTTATGGTGGGAAGAGCTGTGCCTCTAGAGACCTCATAGTGGCCAGTGACAAGGGGATTTAGAAAATTTCAAGGAAACAGATTTTCAGGACTCTGGGAGGAAGGAAGGAAGGAAGGAAGGAAGGAAGGAAGGAAGGAAGGAAGGAAGGAAGGAAGGAAGGAAGGAAGGAAGGAAGGAAGGGGAAAGGAGGAGGAAAAGAAAGGGAGGGAGGGAGGGAGGGAGGGAGGAAGGAAGGAAGGAAGGAAGGAAGGAAGGAAGGAAGGAAGGAAGGAAGGAAGGAAGGAAGGAAGGAAGGAAGGAAGGAAGGAAGGAAGGAAGGGTCAGCACCCTGTTCAGAAGTGTGACTATGACCTGGATTTTGGGGGTAGGGACAAATGTTTACATCCACCACTAGACTCCATGTTTCCAACATTTTGGCTCATTTTAAGGTCACAACCAAGACAGCCTCTGCAGCCACATCGGGTCTCGCACTGTCCCTGGGTTCCCTGAACACCAGGGCCAGGCCTGCCTTCCACACTAAGGTGCGTCACAGGATGGAACACCGCCCCACGGCTTCTCTCGCCGTCAGAGCTTGAAGACGTACCATGTACTGATCGTGTTTGCTCCCAGCCCAGAGTGTATCAGCTTTGCTAGCGTGTCTGAAATTTAACTGGCTATCTTCATTAGATCATTTAAGTAAACATTACATGAAAAGATGTATTTTGATTGTGAAAAAAGAGTTGATTTGCCGAAAACTAAGGGGGATATTTTGTAAAGGACTCAATCAAGGTGAGTTTATAAAACTGGTACTCTTGAATTAGATATAAGACAAGACGACTATAAAAGACTGTATAATTTAGAAGGCTCCTACACACACTTGCTTCAAAAATGTGTTCTAAAACAGATTTACTGAAGTGTAATTGACATAAAGTGAACTACAGCTATTTAAACAGCACAGCTTGACAAGTTTGACACGTGCACATATGCATAGAGCCATCACCACAGTCAACACGAAGAACCCCTCCATCACACTCCAGTGTCCCTAGTATCCCTCCTGCCTCCCATCCCAGGTCTTCTCCCCCCCTCTTCCTCTCCCGAGCAATCCAGAGGGCTGCTGTCAATCACTACAGGCAGGATTTTCTAGGGTTTAAAAAAACCCAAAATCATAAAAGATATATACTCTTTTTTTCCTGACTTCCTTCACTTAGCATAACTATTTTGAGATTCACTTATGTTTTCTGGCCGATTGGTCATTCCTTTTATTGTTGACTAAAATGCTTAATGTGACAATATCACATGTTTGATGATTTAAATAGGTTGTATAAGATAAAAGATTTTGAACTAACTTATACGTCAAAGGCTTTTGTGAAGATTAATTCTAATTCATATAAAATAGTCTAGCATGGTACCGACCTCAGTGGTTCTTAATCATGATCACACATTTGCATCCCCTGGAGAACTTTAAAAATGGTTTAATGCCTGAAACCTATCTCAAGCCACTTGTATAATCGTCTCTGATGGCTGGCCCTGCTGTTGGTCCTTTTGAAAGGCTCCCAGATGATTCAGATACAAGTTGAAAGTTCAGATTCCTAGACCTAGATCTTAGTAGATGCTCAGTAAGTGGCAGTTATTCATGTAGGTGTCATTTACACTTAAAAGTAGACTGTCCTACACACAGAAGTTATTTGTTATAGTGAAAAAGTACCAGTGGGCTCTAACCCATCATCTGCCATCAAAAACTAGTGTGACATCAGACCCGTCATTTGACTTCTTTGGGTCTGAATGTGTAAGATAGCAAAACAATAAAACTTTCTCTGCTTATAACTCAAGATTCTAAGGAAAAAAAGAATTTAGAACTGGGACTTCTAATTGTGTATCTCTTTTTTGTAGATGAAAAAAAAAACTGAGGCCAAGGCGACCCACGGCCAGTTAAAAATAGACTTAGAAACACAGCCCAGGTGTTATGGGTTGAATTGTGCTCCCCACAAAAGAAGAGATGTTGCAGTCCTAACCTCCAGTACTTCAAAATGTGACCTGCTTTGCAAACTATGCCATTGTAGAATTAATTAGTTAAAGTGATGTTACATTGGAACAGGGTGGACTCCGAATTCAATATGACTGGTGCCCTTTTAAGAAGAGGGCCGTGTAAGGGCAGGGACCAGTGAGGACACCATGTAAAGATGGAGGATTGAAACAGTGTATCTATAAACCAAGGAATGACAGAGATTACTGCCCATTCACAAGCCGCTAGCAATCAGCTAGGAAGGTCTCTGCTTAGAACCAGCAGAGAAAGCATGGCCCTGCCAAATCCCTGATTTTGGATTTTTAGTCTCCAGAATTGTGGAGCAATTAATTTATGTTCTTTTAAACCGCAGTTTGTGCTACTTTGTTACAGTCGCAGCAACCCTAGGAAAGTGACAAGCCAGGCTTCCTGTCTCTCTTTTAAGAGTCTTTCCATTATACAATCTGCTTCCTTAACATTATATGTAAATGTGCTTTGTGAATTTTAAAACTCTGAACAATTATGTTATTGTTTATATTGTTCTTGAATTTGTTCTAAGAGTAGAAATGTTGTTTCCTGTAACTGGCTGAAAGAGTTTTAAAAGTAAGGAGCCCACAGTACCCAGCACAGTCCTTGAATGAATTAGTAGAAAATACTGTGTCTATTCAGAAATTATGGATTGAAGATCTACAAATAAAGCGCATAAAAAATGTTGAAGTTACCAAAGACCTGGAAATTGAGAAACGGACTGTTAATGAGATTGAGTCTCCAGATGGCATTTTATTTGAGTTAAACACATGGCTCTACACTTTGGTAGATTAAATTTCAATGTAATATATAAGTATATTACAACGTGAGAAACATGTTGTAATATATTAGCTGAAAATATTCGAACTGTTATTCTCCCAGTCTATATAACTGTAAAATTTTTATAGTTTTTATTCCATTAATGTGGAACTCTAGTATGAGTTCCAAATCAACTACATACCATCTTCTCCATTAAAGCAAATTTTTGGCAAGATAACTGGCTTAATTTGGATTCTCCCAGAAGCTGACCCTGATGTAAGGGTTTGGGTGTAAATGGTTTACTTGGGAAGCACAACGCTGTAAAGGAGTAGAGGAGTGAGAGAGGAGAGAAGAGGCAGCTAAGAAAGGGGATATTAGCAAACAGACGTGCTGTCGTCATGGGCTTAGCATGCCTGGAACTGGGATCCAATGAGCAACCTCAGAACTATCTCACTTTAGGGTTGAGGGATCTAGGGCAGGGGTCCCCAAACTACGGCCCGCAGGCCGCATGCGGCCCCCTGAGGCCATTTATCCGGCCCCCACCGCACTTCCGGAAGGGGCACCTCTTTCATTGGTGGTCAGTGAGAGGAGCATAGTCCCCATTGAAATACTGGTCAGTTTGTTGATTTAAATTTACTTGTTTTTTATTTTAAATATTGTATTTGTTCCCGTTTTGTTTTTTTACTTTAAAATAAGATATGTGCAGTGTGCATAGGGATTTGTTCGTAGTTTTTTTTATAGTCCGGCCCTCCAATGGTCTGAGTGACAGTGAACTGGCCCCCTGTGTAAAAAGTTTGGGGACCCCTGATCTAGGGTATTTATTCAACAACTCCCAGGGAGAGTTGAGAGTTACTGAAGTAGGAAGAAGGGGTGGGTGTTAATTCTCTGAAACATCGTTCCTTGAGTGTGGGCAGGGCTCACCAGAGGGGAGAGGGGCACACCAGAGAGGTGCTGGCAGTTAAAGGGGTCCAGAGTGCGCCTCCATGAAGAACAGAGACCAGCTGGCAGAACGGTACAGATGTCGGGGTCTCTAAGAATCAGAAACCCTTGGTTCAAGCCCTAGTGCCAACCTGGAGCTACAGTTGATTTGGGGCAAGTGACTAAGCCTTTCTAAAGCTTCTTTATTCTCTCTGGAGAAAACAGTAACAACAATAGCAACAATAGCACCTGCCTCAAGTCACTTAGAAGCATTAAATAACTCAAAGTGAGTAAAGATTTGCTACATTACCTGGCATGATCAGTACTCAGTGGATATCAGCCATGATTATAACAATTTCTATTACTGTTATATTTAAAATTCTGAAATGTTTATGATACATGATATTCCTGTTAGGAGACAGGGGTATCTCATCAATATGAGATAGGGCTCACTAGAGCACTTTTAGTTTGGGTCCCAATTTTAATTTTACTAAACATGCAATACAAAACTTTTCAGCAGGCAGGAAGAAGTTACCGTTTTGTTCTTAACAGCTGAAATATTCTGTCCAAAAAAGTTGAATCAGCATAATACACCTGTAATCAAACCGGCTTAAAAAAAATATAGCAAGCTGTGCTACAAGGCAAACTATCAGCAGAGATTAAAAATTACTTTTTGTATCCAAGAGAAAGAATAACTTCTCAGGGGAACACTACATGAAACTTGGCTATGTTGGAAAAACATCTCAAAGAATAACAAAAACGGAAGAAAATGATACGATAAAATCTGCATAAAATTATAATTTTGAGCCGTGGTTATCAGATAGGTGGGATGATTGTCCTTTCTTCTTCCCAGGGGACATTTGCAATGTCTGGAGACATTTTTGACTGTCACAATTGGGGCGTTTGGTCGGGGTGGGGGGGAAACATTGCTACTAGCATCTATTGAGTAAAGACTACAGATGCTGCTAAACATCCTATAATTCACAGAACAGCCCCTACCCCCACAACTAAGGCTATGCCTGAATCCAGGAACCCTGATATAGAGGACATGTTATGTTGCCATAAACCACTGGAGTCTCTAAATAATAAAAACTCCTTCTGCTGTACAAGTGTTTATTTCTTAAAATCGTAAAACATAGTATATTTTTAAATGTTAAAAAAAAAAAGTCATCATCTTATGGCAAGATATGCACATCAAGAAGCTGTGGAATGCTGGGTAGCCCTCCCTTAGCACAGATTTGCTATGTTTCAACCTGCCAGAGGAAAGCAATTTCAACAAGCCGTCAACAAAGCCAGGTAATTATAATGTTGGTACGGACATGACCCTGGTTAATTCGCCCTGACTCGTAATCGCTGAAATGATGGTGACAGAGGAACCTGGGGACGCTAAGGTCAGGACTGTGGCACATGGGGCTCGAGTTTTCGTTTTCAAATTATTTTAAGCAAAATGCTGGCTTACTGCAACAACATACATTGCCTTTTTGTTTTCATTAGTAAACCCTCTGGGAACTTTGATACAACAAGTACAAGCTAAACTTGATTACTTGGTTTATAGAACAGAGAACATTATCAAAGAGCTAATGGCAATGTCTATTCACTTAGAACTCTGAGCAGCCTGATGACTTTTAATCAAGTTTTAAAGGCACAGGGACAAAACAAAAATTGAGAATGAATGCTTTTACTCCCAACTATCGGAAAATAAAGAGGCATGTCGACAATTGTTCAAATAACATCAGAACCAAGATTAGAACTTGTAAGCCGAAAAGCAAACACATTTCAGCAAAGCAATTTTTTTCTCTAACCAACAAATTCTACAAAACTCAACAAGAAACCATGATCCAAATCCATTTTTTCTACTAAAATTGCTTTGTTACAGCACAGTTGTAGCAAGACCGAAGAGCTCAAAACACATTTTCTTCTCTAAACAAGCTAAATAAGATGAGACCCAAGCATCCAAGCACTGAGTTTTCAACTTATTAACTATCTATCTGTTAACGTGTGCTAATCACCAACTCTTACATAACAGCGTTCATATTGTTTTTAAGTCCCTGACGTTTCCATCCATTATTCTATAACCAGAATCCTTCCACTCTTAAGGCTTGGACATTTAGCATATCAAAATCCGAAATGAAATCAACTGACTCAAGTCACAGAAGAAAGGATCATTGGGTGCATCTGTCAATTTATACAAAATGTAAGTAAGAGCAAGAAGAAAACTGTCTTTCTGAATTCAAGATTCAGATGCTATGAGCTGTCACTCTTCTACTACGTGAACAACTCTGCCTCAAGCTCGTGGACATACACTGAGATGTGATTTAGTGTCTGTGAAGTAGGGAACCAGTCCATTAAGGCCCGTAAACAACAACGCAGAGAAGCATGCAGGAAGTTTATTCCCCCACCACATTTAAAAGATGGACTTTGTCCTGGCCGGTTTGCTCAGCGGTAGAGTGTCGGCCTGGCGTGCAGGGGACCCGGGTTCGATTCCGAGCCAGGGCACATAGGAGAAGTGCCCATTTGCTTCTCCACCCCCCACCTTCCTCTCTGTCTCTCTCTTCCCCTCCCACAGCCAAGGCTCCATTGGAGCAAAGATGGCCCGGGCACTGGGGATGGCTCCAGGCGCTAGAGTGGCTCTGGTCATGGCAGAGCGACGCCCCGGAGGGGCAGAGCATCGCCCCCTGGTGGGCAGAGCGTCACCCCTGGTGGGCGTGCCGGGTGGATCCCGGTCCGGGCACATGCGGGAGTCTGTCTGACTGTCTCTCCCTGTTTCCAGCTTCAGAAAAATAAAAAAAAATAATAAAAAAAAAAAGATGGACTTCAAGGCCTGACCTGTGGTGATGCAGTGGATAAAGCGTCAACCTGGAAACGCTAAGGTTGCCAGTTCAAAACCCTGGGCTTGCCTGGTCAAGGCAAATATGGGAGTTGATGCTTCCTGCTCCTCTCCCCTTTTCTCTCTCTCTCCCCTCTCTACAAAAAATAAATAAAATCTTAAAAAAAACAAACAAAAACTAAGTCTATAAAAAAAAAAAAGATGGACTTTAATTCTTCTAAATTCCTTTTCCTTCCTTTTTTCTTTTTTTTATACCAAAAGTCAATATTCATTTCATTTGATCGGGACAGCTTTCAGTGAACTGTATTTTAACTTGTCTACTGCAGGAAAAATGTATATCCAACTTTGTTCTATTCTTCTTCCATTCTCTTTAACATCAGTACTTCATGGGGAAAGGAAAGAAATTCTTCTTTATAATAATCTTATTTACAAGAGAGAAGAAATGATAAAAAGTTCTGCTATTACCTTCAAGAAGTCCCATCACAAATGCATATGCCAAGAAAACCATTCAGTGTTTTCAACTTGTCAAAAAGACCATAACACCGCATAAAAATTAAATTAGTAAGAATAAAGCAAGACAGCACAGTTTCAAGTCTAATAATAATTTTTGAAAGACTGAATGACCTTAAACCCTCTCTAGTCATTCAATGATCTGAACACCATGGTATAGCACATTTGGGGGGGTATAGCACATTTGGGGGGCATTACAAGGAAAAAGCAGCTTCAGAAATGAAAGGATTATTTTCAGGTAGCAGGAGACATAGTTCTCTAAACTTCCAACTCTGAAAATATTTTTTCAGTCCCACTGGGAGGAGTGCAGACGGACCGCGAACAATGCCACACCTGCTCCGTGGTGAGCTGTGTCATCCGTTACCCAGGACAGGCGCGCTTTCATTTCCTCCTCTGCAGCTCCTCTCGTGTTGCACCTAAGGTTGCCCACGTGAAAATGTCGGCTCAGGGAGTTCCCAAGGAGCCTCGACGGGTGGGAGTCAATACAGGAAGGTCAGTAAGAGCAAATGACTGCGGTCACTACTGATGATGGACGTGGGTGCAAGATGTTACAGAAGTAGCATTGGTGGAACTTAGACTGAAACCCAGGGAGTGTGGCTCTAGACACCACCTAGTTCAATGCTATGTGACACTGTTTCCCATAGATTCCCATCAAGGGCAGGAGTGGCTCTTGAAAGTAAAATCAAGATGGTGCTGGAAGAAGAAGGGATGGATTCCAGGCAAACAAAATCAGCAGGCGTGCATGAGGCCACATTGATTTATTCATGTGGAAAATGTGGGGAAGAATCTTCCAGGCAAAGGAATAGCACTTTATAACACATTGTTGCTCATGCAGCAGTAGCATTGGGCCTCTTTTCACTGCTAGAGAACCCTAAACCTTCCACTGACCATTACCACTAGCCATGCACATCGTATCCCTCTGCTGGTTGATGTGTTCTGACACATGAAAGACCAAAACCACAGCTGGACCTTCTAATGATGAATTGCTCACGGCAGCCAGGAAAAAAGAAGAAAAACAAGACGTCCATTCACAGTTGGAACTGCCTTTGCTTCAGCCCCACGACAAGCCCTATTCTCTCTCCTCCAAGAACACAGCGCACTCCCAAGTACTCATGTGTTCCTCCAGAAAGCTGGAAGACACTGCCTTTTCACAGGCTCACAACATTCAACTGATGTGGATCTTGAAAATATTACAGATTAATCCCAAAGAAGATACTGTGTTTTACAATAGCCATGTCAAATTGTAAGTCAAAGTCCTAAGTCTGTATGTATGACTAAACAGGCAAAAGACCCAATGCAAAATGAATTCTCAGAAACAGAAAGACAACAGCTGAGTGGACTATAATTTGTGAAGCTTCAAATTAACTGGCACTTTAAAAATAGAAGAAATTAGTCTGACCAGCCGTGGCACAGTGGATAAAACATCAACCCAAAACGTTGGGGACACTGGTTCGAAGCCCTAAGGTTGCCAGCTCTGATCACAGGCTCGTCGGTGTGGGGTCACTGGCTTAAGCAGAGGAATTGTCCAAAGCTTGTCAGATTGAGGCCAAAGGTCACTGGCTGGAAAAGCCCAAGGTCACTGGCTTGAGCAAGGGACACTGGTTCAGCCCTGGTCAAGGCACATATGAGAAGCAATCACAATACAACTAAGGTGAAAGCAACTATGAGTTGATGCTTCTTCCCTCTTTCCTTCCTCTCTCAAAAGCAATCAATGCACAACTAAAGTGAAGCAACTATGAATTGATACTTCTCATCTCTCTTCCCTCCTGTCTGTCTCGCACCAAAATAAGAAGTAAAATAAATAAATAAGAAATAAAGCAAATTTTTTAAAAGTTAGAAGATATGAGATATAATAGATATCCTTTGACAATAATAAAAATCACAGCACAGATATCAATGTATAAAAGGTGTTTCTACCCCAGGGATGTCCAGCGATTTCATCAGAACTGGCATTCAAGAAAAAACAAAAAATAACGAATAAAAATTTCTCCAGTTCTACTTCTGTCTCTTCTATCAGACTGAAACTTCCTTGAAGGCAGGAGTGGTGGCTCATGCATCTTTGTAGCCCCTAGAACAGGGGTCCCCAAACTACGGCCCGCGGGCCACATGCGGCCCCCAGAGGCCATTTATCCGGCCCCCGCCGCACTTCCGGAAGGGGCACCTCTTTCATTGGTGGTCAGTGAGAGGAGCATAGTTCCCATTGAAATACTGGTCAGTTTGTTGATTTAAATTTACTTGTTCTTTATTTTAAATATTGTATTTGTTCCCTTTTTGTTTTTTTACTTTAAAATAAGATATGTGCAGTGGGCATAGGAATTTGTTCATAGATTTTTTTATAGTCCAGCCCTCCAATGGTCTGAGGGACAGTGAACTGGCCCCCTGTGTAAAAAGTTTGGGGACCCCTGCCCTAGAAGGTGCTTACAGAGCTCCATCCAGGTGAAAAGAAGGAGAAAAGCAAGGTCAAGAGAAAAGGCAAAGACAAAAGCAAGGTGTACCCACCGAGAGCTGTAGCTGTGTCAGCCACGCCACCTACGACAGTTTCTACGCTCCTTGCGGCAAACATCTGTGAAGCTGCGCCCCAGCGGACGGTGAATTCCGGGACTGATCGGCAGTCCGGTCTCCTCTGATATTTCTTAGTTGGCCCACAATGTCACTTTTGATCGCTTTTTCAATTCACCATCCTTTCATCGGCCAAAGCAGAACCAGCTCACCCTCAGCCTCGTGTTGGCACAGAGTTCTGCGTGACTGGATTCATTTTTTTTTCTTGAGGTCACCGCAAAAAGAAAAAACTAAAATGTCCCTTGTTCCTTCCTCCCTGCGGGACTCTCATCCCTCCCTGAGCCTTTCTGAGTGTTTGTTTTGAGTCAAGGCAGGTTCCGGCAATATCACCAGCCCAGTAAGGGCTCCTGGATGAAAGAGCTGTCTGCCTAAGCTCCTCAATTTATCAGAGCCTTCAGACATGAAAGAGTAAACCAATTCCTAGTCAGCAAAGTTGCACGACAAAAAGAAAAAAAAAAGAAAAAGAAAAAGAAAAAGCAAATAAAACCATCAAATGGATTACATACAAGCCTTGAATTCAAAATGAAAGAATATGGGGAAACAAGGTACTTAATCAATTAGGCTGAGCCCAATGTTCTCTTTACAGCCAGAAACCAGCCAATTAAACAGCAAATAACAAACAAGCATTCAATTCCTGATATTTATATAGCAAATCATACAGCCATTCATTCTAATGTCCCACTTTAAAGTCTTTGGCTTAATTCTTCAAATGTACTGAATCAGAATCATTAATTTTTTTTAAAACTATGTCAACTCATTCAAGGTCATTTTCTTCCATTGAATCAGAAATTAGCTCTGTACCTTCACTAACATTCATACTTCTGCCAGTTATGATATTTAAAAGGGATAGGTGGCATCTGCGGTGTCTATTAATATAGCTAAACTACTCAAGGCTGACATAATGGAATGACACAAACAGAATCCATTTCCATTTTAATGCAAAGACATTGTATCTGATGCCTTTTTTTTTTAACAGACTTTACACCTCACGCCATGTAATCCAAATTGCAACTCAAATAAGAATTGCACAGTTAGTGCCATTACCTTCTCATAATTAATCAACAACTTTCCAGAAATTTATGTGAGAAAGCAATGGTTTAAATGCAGCCATTGCCTGTAAAGAGATCACAGGCACATTACAATGCAAACGTATTTTTTGCAATTCTTTCTTTGTCTATCTATCTATTTATCTATCTAAATAGAAAAGAATAGATAAATAGATAGATAGGCACATAGATACCTAGGCAGACAGATATGAGAGAGAGAGAAAAAGATAGAGAGGGAAACAGACAGAGAGAGAGGGAGAGAGACATAGAGCGAGAGGGAGGGAGAGAGAAGAAAAAGAGGAGGAGAAGCAGAAGGAAAAGAAGAAAAGCAGGGTGGAAAGGAGGTAGGGAGGGAAAGATGAGGGAGAGAGGTAGGGAGGGAAAAAAGGAGGGAGGGATGGAGGAATGAAGGGAAAAAAAGGAAGGAAAAAAGGAGGGAGGGATGAAGGAGGAAGGGAGGAAGAGGAGGAAAGAAAAGAGGAGAGAACAATCTCATATTAGGCATCTCACTGCATAAATTCTTTCCTAGATATAAATTGGGCACTTTCAGTGTTAAAAATTAGAACTTTCAGCTCAGTAGTATTTTAGTCAATGGATTAAACAGTTATAGGTTATGTCTTGATGGTTGGAGAGAGAGAGAGGGAACATTAGCATCTAAATATCCCTAAGTGACTTCCCAGAAACAACTTTCACACTGGGAGGACATGATTTGTATTACAACATTAATTAAATGTACAGAACTTGAGTCCATGCTCTGGTGACCATTTTTTCACAACACTGGGTAATCTGGTCCTTTTCATACATTACGAAAAATACGGTGTCCAGATTTTTAATGAGGTCTACTCACTACTTCAGCAATATATGTGCCTGGAGGAATTTAATAAGGAAGATTTTTTTTTATTTTTTGCTCATAATTAAAAATATTGAAAATGGTGCTAAATTAGCCATGCATTAATTAAGTCATTCACACACTCATTTAGTCATTCATCAATTATTGATTGAATATATCCTATGTTCTCAAACGACATAAATAAAGCTACGGGAGGCACGGCCTTTTCCTTCCTTATTTCTTTCCTTTGCTTCTTGCTTTCAACAAGCACGTATGAAGCACCTTCTCCTGCCAAACATGACAGTTAGTGCCATAGTAGATGTGATGCTAAGACACCCATCCCTTACTCTTACTGATTTCTCAAAGAGCTAGGGGGAAGCTCGAATTGGAGAGGATGAGCAAGTTTTAGAGCAAGGTGCTGTTAAAGCAAAGATCTGTAGGGCAGTGGAGAAAGAGATTTATGGGTCTGAGAACAGAACATTGAACTTGACAAGTAAAAGATGAGAGGATGCCCAGGAGCAAACAACAGCCCACACGGAGGAGAACTACACTTGGCGGGGGCTTGGAAGCCTGAGAATGCACACGTGTGCAGGGAGCAGTCTCGCGGAGTGATATCCTAACCAAGACCAGGACTTCCTTTTTGCTCCGGCACCATTCCCTTTTCATACCCTGACCTGTGATACTGCAATTGATCTGGGGGGTGGGGGGCAGTGTACGGAAACAGGGAACAAAGATGTCAAATTCCTGGTTTGAAAGCAGCATAGGCACAGTCCAGGTGACATCCAGGTACCGTAAGACTCACTCAGCGACCTCATTCTCTGTCTGCACAGATGTCCTCCTAGCCTACTTTACCTTCCTTCTCAGCACTCACCACCAACTCAGAGTATTCTGCTGCCTGTCCCCCCATCCCCCAATCTAGAACAGATGTTCTGTGAGACTGGTGGATTATTCTTCCCACTAACTGTCTTCCATTCATTCAGTCCCTTACTCATTCCATCAACTCAATTTAATTGGGCTGCAACTACATGAATAATACTGGGCTAGGAAGCAGAAATATAAAGATTCCTGTTTTGAAGATCAAATTCACAATGATGGGTATTCTGGTGATCTCTTCCTCTCCAACAGTCTACTCCAAAATTCAGTGGTTTGGTACAATAATTTATTATTATACCTGATGAGTCTACTGGTCTCTAAGAATTAGAACAGACCATAGCAGGGGTAAGGTCATTTCTGCTGCATGAAGTCTAGGGTCTGGGCTAAAACGGCTGTACGGCTGGGGTCTGCACCACTGGGGACAGGGTGGGCAGCTGTCTCTCCTTCTAGCCCTTCCATGTGGCTGATCTAAAGTTCCTCCCAGAAAGAACTCTTGGGCTCAGAGCTCCTGGAGGTCAAAGTGGAAGCTGCAATCCTTTTCAAGGTGAGTCCTGGAACTGCCCTAGCATCGCTTTGGTCACTCACTGTGCCTTTGTCAAAGTGGCCTGACGTGAAGTAGGACAATGTAGGTCAATACATCATCTAGTATATAATTAAGTTAGATACAATGCTGAAATTAACATCAAATTTCTATCTTCATGGAAAAGTGCCGTGATACAGTTAAATATTCTGCTTCCTCAAGTTATTAAAAGTTATCAATACATTTCTTAAAGGAGTCTTCAAAGTTCTAGTTATTATTTCATACTGGAGATCACCCCCCCAAAAAATGCTGGTATCACTCACAGGCATTATCTTTCATGGGTGGCAAGAGAGTTAATTTCCTTTGCCAACTAAGAAAACTCTAAGTTCCATTCTTCTCAGGGTTATATGTGAAATTTAAAAAAGAAAGAAAGAAAAAAAGGCAAACCTATTCAGACCAAAACACACGGGACGTGGACAAGAGGCCAAGCAGAGTGAGCGTTTGGGATGATAGGACATCAGAGGTGAGAGAGAGCAGTGTTCCGGGGAGTCGGCACAATTCAGGTAGGAGGCTTTCCTGGCCCTCTGCGAACCCTGGTTTGGCATGAAGGATGAGCTGGAAAATAATGAATTCGCTTTGCCAGGTACTCCTAGCCTCTACCTCCTATCAGGGTATGCGAGATACAAAAAGCCATTTGATATCATCCTAAAAGTGTCCCTTCTTATCATCACTATGGTTACAGCCATGAAATACTTCTCAGCTCTCTGTTTCAGCTGAAGGGTAAGTGGGGTGAGAAGGTTACACATCTATGGGAAAGAGGGGTTGTAATAAAATTGTTCACGGGTAATTTGTAAAACCAGTCATGGGCCTTATAACTTGACCCCTTAATTTCTGCTCTAAATCCATTGAGAAGAAGGCACACTTGACGCTTTTCTACCATAATAATCAAACTGCTAAGCCACAAACAAGACATGAGAGGCGGCAACAATGTGAAGTTTGTGGGTTACAGTTTGGTAAAAGTTACTATACACTGAAAACGGACTCTGCCAACCACTTGGCATGTATTACCCTATTGAGGCCAAGATAAGAGACAAACACAGAAGAATAAAGTAACTAATGTCACCCAGACAATGTCTGGCATGCGGTATAGGAATTAACCATTCCCACAATACTCCCATAAATCCATAGAACTGTTTATACCTGAACGTGTGATCTTAGGAGAGTCACTGCCCTTCGTCTCCTTCTGTCCTTGCCAGCATTTATAATGCGAGGATGACAGCACCACCCTTCCCCAATCCCGTTCCCCCAGGAAGCAATTAAGAAGTGTCAAGATGGCAACACTGTGAGGTCATTTCCTTCTCTCTCCTCCCTTTGCTATTGAAGCTACTGTCCTTCCATCATAGGAAGAAGTGTTTAGTAATGAATTACACCTCTTTTCAGGATCGCTGAGTCACAACTTTCTTCTGATATGTTAAACACCGCCCTGTCTACAAAAATAAAACCACACACCAAGCCTTAGCAACACCCTCTGGCAATTAACAAATTTGCTTACGATTAGCGATTAGCGTTCTGCTCACTCAGCGGAGGGACTTAATTGAGGAGAATGGAGCGTTTACAACGGAGAAGGGAAACATAGCAGGGTGTGTCCAAAGCAGGAATGCAGACTCAAGGGGAACAGTGGAAACCCAGGATGAGTGCAAGGCCTTCAGGAGCTGGGTGTGTTTTGTTCCCCTCTTAATACTGACATTTATTCTAAGCTGAAGAGGAGATTAATTCTGAGTTTCAAGATATCAGTTCTGTTAGAAGATACCACTCTAACGAGTTGTGTTTCTTCCAAGGAAAGCAGTACATTAATCAAGGTCTTTCGGATGTGACAGAAAACTCGCTTCAGGTTAGCTCGAGCCGTACTGCAAATGGGAAGGGGGGTTGTGTGGTTTATCACCTCTGCCTGAAGATCTTCTCACTATTATGCCAACCAGACGAGTCTGCTCTTTTAGGCTGTCTTCAGATAGCTCATCTGGTTTGGGGGTTCACTAAGAGAATATACTGGTGTCCAATGGGACTCAGTCAAGAGAAGTGATTCTGTGCTTTGTAACAGGCAGGAACCAAGATTCAGGAAGCCACAGAGAGTCAGATGTGCATGCCTAGCCTTGGGACCGTGTCATGTTCTAGCTGGAGCACCCCACTCAACAACCACCCTCTTCATTCACAGTTCTACCTGAACAGACAGGAGATTGGATGGTCTGGCCTTGGGTCAGAAAGCGGGCCTTTTGTTCTATTCCACTCTCACCCTGGCCTGAAGGAGAGGGTTCCATATAGCTCAACTAATGCATATCACTTGTCTTAGTCAGTTTGGGCTGCATAACAGAAGATTATATGACATACATGTGTGGGTGTGTCTGTTTAAATATATCTTCTCAGAGCATAGGAAAAGCAGACTAGAGGAGACAGAAGTGAGTGATAGATTTGAGTTTTGAAGCATATACATGTTTTACAAAAAGTATCATTTTATTCATTGTAAACTATTTTGTGAATATCAACAAACTGATTCTGTAGTCTATATGAAAAGGCAATGGATAACACAACACCAGAAAGACAGAGCCAGAAGTCTGACACTACCCAACTTCAAGGCTTACTATGAAGCTGCAGTACTCAAGATAGCATGGTATTGGTGAAAAAATAGGCACTCAGATCAATGGAACAGAAAAGAGAGCCCCGGAATAGAACCACATGCAGTCAACTGATCTTTGACAAAGGAGGAAAGGCAATATAAGCAAGAAAGAAAAGTATTTTTCACAGTGCCGGAACAAGTGGACATGCACATTCAAAAATCTGCATCTGTGCTTGGACCTTATACATTTCACAAAACGTTAATGCAAAATGAATCACAGACCTAAATATCCAGTGCAATGGTATAAAACATCCAGAAGAAAACGATGCACTTGTGAAAGAGTGAGAATGAAAAGGGCAACTTATAGCTTAGTGTTATTGCAACAATAGTCTCAGGAGATGTCCCCCCCACCCCAGACCAGCTTTGAGACCTGCTGATCAAGATCTAACTACCGACTTATAACATCTACAGAGGAACGTATGAAATGACACCACAGGGAGAGTAACAGCAGAACAGAAATACGGGGAACTCCAGGACAATGACCTAGTTTCTTCAACAAATAAGTTACAATAAAAGACGGAAAAATTATGAACTAGAAGAAATTCAAGAGACCTATTTACCAAATACATTGTGAAATGCTTGCTTGAATGCTGATTTAAATAATGTTTAAAAGGGACTTATGAGACAATAGGTGAAATTTTGAACCCTGTCAAGATGTTTAAAGGTAAAATACAAGAGAGGTTAAAATCTTTGAAGTGGGATATTGCTGTTCTGGTTCCATTTACCAAAAACGCTTATGTTTTAGAGGTAGTTGCTGAAGGCATTAAGAGATAAAACGGTACAATACTCAGGACTTGCTTCAGAACAGCCCATTGGAACAGGGGAGAGACAATGGAGAAGGAGATGGGACTGGGTCATGAGTTCACACATTTCAGAACTCATTTTTCTCGAATTGTGTATATGTTTTAATTTTTTCATAAAAAGGAAAGAAGGAAAACCAAACAAGATGAAGTCTTCAGACGTGTCCACCGGAACCTGGTGCTGGACAGGCCTGATGATGTCTTTCTGAAGTCCCCAAATGCAGTCCAAACAAGAGCTGTGGCAGTTTCAACACCCTGGAGCAAAGCCACCAACACAGAAGTGACTTAAAAGAGGTTTTGCTGATTTTTACGTAAGAAAAATGGGCTGGATTACTTTAGAGGAGGTTTTATTCTGACTGCTCTATGACAGCGGGTTTTCTCAGCCTCGTACTTTGTGCTATGATACAGGGGCCATGGCTGTGAGAAGCCCAAAGGAAGCAGGGCCCAGTGCTGTGACCTGTGTCCCCTTTGTGTGAGTTTTGGGAAGCACTGGGTTACACAGATACTGTATGACGCCCCTGCCAAATCAGAAATTACACATTTAAAAATCCTGTGTAATGAAACATATCATACCATAAATTAGTGGTTTTCAACCTTTGTACACTTGGGGACCAGTGAAAATAGGAGAATTATTTTGGGGACCACTAAGGCAGAAATCACCCTGAGCATAAGTGAATTCGACGAAGATCATTGGGTCTATAATCTTCATACAACATCAGGGTGGTTGATTCCTTCATGGACCAGCGTGAAATTTCTGGCCCACTGGCCCACCGACTGGAAGTTGAAAAATACTGTCATAAATATTTTTCACCAAAAGTGACATATTAAAAACAGTATTAAAACATCTGTAATAAAGGCTGGATATTCTAATATGAAAGACATTTATCAGGTTTCACACTGAGAGCTAGGGACTGAATTGTGTCCTCCCCAAATTCACATGTTGAAAGCATAACTACAGTGTGACTGTATTTGGCCGTAGGGCCTATAAGGAGGTAGAATTATGTGAGGTTGTAAGGGTGGGGCCCTGGTCTAGGACGGTTAGTGCAGTGGTGGGATTCAGCTGGATCGCACTGGTTTGACAGAACCACCACCTAATTTTTTGTTGAGTTTGGCGAACCAGTTGTTAAAATGGCATTTGTAATTGGGGTTCTCTCTAAGGTGGGCATCTGGGCAGCTGCCCAATATGAAAATCACAAATTTACATTCCTTACACTTTTTTTACGTTCACCTGCACAACAGCGTATTCTAAGTGCCCGTAGTCATGTTCATTGTCCACAGGTGAAAAAAAAAGTTGATGGAGCTATGCTTATAATATTTATCTATTCATTTCATAAAACTCATTATACCTTTGATGAAATACTACATTTTCATTCCCTCATGTTTGTTACTTCAGCAAACAAACATATAACATAAAGAGAAAAAGGGCCAAACAACCAGGGGGTGACAAGACATTAGATCTTTAGATCATTAGATCATTAGGCCAGAGAACTTGTTTAATTACTTGAATCCCAGCACTGAACTAGTGTCCTTGTAAGAATGGACACCAGAGTCCCCCACTATGTGCACGTACAGGAAAGGTTTGTGAGGATGTAGAGAGAAGGCAGCCGCCTTCCAGAAGGAGTTCTCATCAGAAACCAGACGCTGTTAGACCTTGTACTACACTTCCAGCCTCCAAATTGCAAGATAAATTTCATTGTGTAACCATCCAGTCTATAATATTTTGTTATGGCAGCCCAAGCAGACTAATACATCAGAAACACTACGCAGCAATAAAATATGTTTATCACATACCGCTAAGGAAAATAAGAGCATGTCACCAACAATATGCTAAGTATGATTCCATTTATGCAAAAGGCAAGCAAACAGAAACACAGCAGTTACGACACTACATCTGGGACCTCACGTGAGTGACATGAGTCTGGATGAATCTGTGAGCAGCAAAGGGAGCCTGCTTTCCCCAAACGCCTTGTCCACCGTGAGCCCCTCGGGGCTCCGTTACCCTTAAGGTAAAGATGTCACAGCAGAACCAGAGACAGAAAATGTCATCCAGTTCTAGACATTGCCATTTTTAAAAGCTGAGACTCACATGTAAAAACACTTGCAAAACCACTTTTGGTTTGTGTGTGTTTTTTATTCTAGAAGAGAAGGCGGGGAGGTGCGTCTTCCTGGGTAGGAGAACAAGGAAGAAGGGGAAATGAGATTTTGGCAAATTGGTCATAATCTCTGAGAGGTCTGTACTCTCCTTCAAGGTTGACTTCAGGACACCGAAAAAGACATAGAACCCTCTGGCGAGGACAGGGTTTGAGCGCAGAGAGGCCCGGTGCCTGGATCGCAGCAGTGAACACTGCCAAAGGAGGGCCTCACTCTATCATGGCGTGAGGGAGCTTGGAGACAGATGGCCGGAGAGGTGGAGAGAGGAGAGAGAAGCTCCGAAGTAGCCCACCAGGTTCCCCCTGGCCTTGAAGAAATGTCCCTCATTAGCAAAGGAAAGAAAGTCCACTTCCACACCTCAAGGGTTCTTGAGTGTCATAAACAGTATGGCCAAGAACCAAATAGAAATAAATGCCAGCGCTACTGTTGGGGAGACACCTGGAACTGGGCAGAATGCTGCATACCTTAGAAAATTCTAGGGGGAACACGCCCCCTGGGGTCCAGCTGTCTCCTCACGCCAGAAGTGAAGACCTTCCATAAATGCCCAGCATTTAGATAAGCCACAGGGAAGAAGGACAGCACGGGAAACTGAACTGTCGGCACTTGAACTTGTAAGAAGAGTTTTGCTACGACTGACTACGATTGTGTTTTCTGCTATCGCGTGAAAACAATGATCTAATCCAGGGGTCCCCAAACTTTTTACACAGGGGGCCAGTTCACTGTCCCTCAGACCGTTGGAGGGCCAGACTATAAAAAAAACTATGAACAAATCCCTATGCACACTGCATATATCTTATTTTAAAGTAAAAAAACAAAACGGGAACAAATACAATATTTAAAATAAAGAACAAGTAAATTTAAATCAACAAACTGACCAGTATTTCAATGGGAACTATGTTCCTCTCACTGACCACCGGTGCCCCTTCCAGAAGTGCAGTGGGAGCCAGATAAATGGCCTCGGGGGGCCACATGCAGCCCGCGGGCCGTAGTTTGAGGACCCCTGATCTAATCAGTGATCAAAGAGACAAAAAGTGTGTATTTGGAAATGTTGCCAAATGACAGAACAGCGGTTCTTTGCCGGACAGAATAAGATTTGGAGAACATGTGAAGGAGTCTCATTTTTCACACAATTTAGATGTCTGTAAATTGTTTCTATTTTTCACAACAAGCAGATATAACTTTTATGATGAAGGTTTTTGTTTTAAGAAACAGCAATGAAAGCCAGTTTCTCACAAACGGTGCTGTGGACCACTGCTGGGGCGTCCATGGTGGCACACACACCCTGGACAACTGCTGGGGCGTCCATGGTGGCACACACACCCTGGACCACTGCTGGGGCGTCCATGGTGGCACACACACCCTGCACCACTGCTGGGGCGTCCATGGTGGCACACACACCCTGGACCACTGCTGGGGCGTCCAGTGTGGCACACACACCCTGGACCACTGCTGAGGCGTCCAGTGTGGCACACACACCCTGTGACATTATGTCTTCATTGTAAACATAGGGTCCGAGAAGAATAATAGGAGGTGTGTCTGGGGACTTCCCTTGTCACAAAGAATAAAAGACGCAACTGTGAAAAAATATTCAAGAATTTAAAGGCACCTGACAGGCGCTGGTTAGGGAGTAAATCAAGGCACGCTCTGCCTTCTCTGCAACCATCTGAACACTAATGTCCCATCAAGAAGGACAAAATATTAACAAGCAAAACCTGTGAGGACCACTGGATGGCACAGTCTGCAAAAGACCATCTCCTAAATCAGAGCACATCCTCTATCTCCACCACAGAATTAGTGAGATTTCACCCGTCATATACTTTACATCCTTTTCAATCCCATCAACACATAGAGACAACTGCATTTCTAAAGGGTCTATTTAGCTGTAATTGTTTAGTTACTCCAGGTTCAATATTTACATGTAGTACAATTCTCAGAGACACTCATTTCAAATCATGAAACGTTTATTGGGCACATTCTACACGCAGTCTACTCATCTGCATATATGAGCACAAAGACGCATCAGACCCAGTTCCTACCCTGGGGTATTTTCAGTCTTTAAGGGTGGACAAGTGTATAAATAGCTAATAATTACATAAGACAAAATAAGCCAGGTGCCATTAATAATTACAAGAACGTAGCTCGGGGAGCATATGGGAACGAGTGTGTAATTCTGCACGGGTGTTTGGGCTGGATTTTAGATAACGACGAGGATTTAAACAGGCAGAGAAATGGCAAGGGTGGTCAAGGCTAAGAGAAAACCAAAGCAAGGAAGCAAGAAAAGAAGGCTGAGCTCCTTCCATACTTCAGCACTGGGTCTCTAAGAAAACGCATCCTCTAGACCAGGGGTCTCAAACTAAACTCAGCATGTGAGCCACAGAGCAAGATCACAGCCATTCGGCGGGCCGCACTAGGTCTACAAAAGGCAACTGTTACACAACACTTTTCTCACTGCAGTTGAAAACAAAAAAAAATCAGTACAAGCACAATCGTACATGCAGTTTACTCAGTGTCACAAAACGACCAGAAACTGTAGTTCGCATCACAACTGCTGTTAACTAAGCTAATATCTAGCTAGGATGCTAGAGAAATGAAAAATACAAGTAGGCCCCTAGGCTTACTTAATTTTATCCAAAATATTTTGAACTTCGTGGATTAGTCTGCGGGCCGCACAAAATTGTTCGGCGGGCCGCGAGTTTGAGACCCCTGCTCTAGACCATTCACTGAAACTATTGATCATTTTGTACTTCATATTCACTTTTTTCATGTAGCCAGAGGCCAAGTAGGTAGATCTAGTCTAAAATTATTAGAGAGAGAGAGAGAGAGATGGACATGCACTTAGCAGACGTTAGTTCCTTGAAAGGCAAAGGCACTCATCTGCCGTGCACGGGTACTTGAGAGGCTCTCTGCACACAGCCCTGTGAGACCCAGCTAACCTGAAAAGTGCTAAAACATAGCATGTAACAGGACTGGAGCTTGCAAAATAAGCAGGTAGGCGTTTCCCCGTTGGTTTAATATTCTTCAAATTGGGCTCCAGCTGAACATAAATCATTATCGCAAGTAGCCAGCTGGGATGCATTTAGAAAAATATCTTTTGATGTCTTCATCTGTTGGGGTCCACAAAGCTGGTAGAGTAGTAGTACCCTCTATTGGAGAGGAGATCCCATGAGTGACCATCACTACCAGAAAAACTTAATAATTTACAAATAAAAGGGGTAGATGCTCCATAGCATTCAAAAACCATTCACAAAACAAACTTTCTTATCCATTGTATTTTCAAATACAAAAATAAACATTGCATAATCATTCCTTTCTATATTAACTATAAACTTTAGTTCAACCGGACCAGTGGTGGTACAGTGAATAAAGAGTTGAATTGGTATGCTGAGGTCCCAGGTTTGAAATCCCAAGGTCACCGGTTTAAGCACAGAATCATCTGGCTTGAGCACATGCTCATCAGCTTGAATGTGGGATCATCGAAACGATACCACTGTCATTGGTTTGAGCCCAAAGATCACTGGCTTGAAGCCCAAGGCAGCTGGCTTGGGCAAGGGGTCAATGGCTCCCTTGAACCCCCACTGCCAGGTCAAGGCACGTATGAGAAGCAATCAATGAACAACTAAAATGATGCAACTATAAGGTGATGTTTCTCATCTCTCTCTCTTCCCTTCCCCCTGCAAAAAAAGACACAAAAAGAAACCTTTAGTTCAATACTGTCTGACTCTCTTAAAGCCCATGCACATGCTCATTGACAACAGCCCTGGAGAAGCGTGTGTGCTTCCTGGAAAGAGCACAGCTGAGAAAGTACTGTCAACCTAAAAGACATGGTTTTACTGCAATTGTAAATGCTAATCAAAGTAGAAGAGAAGGTGGGATCAGAGAAGGGAGAGAGATCAATGAAATTATATATATATATACACACACACACACACACATACACATAACACAGCATTATTGAGAACAGGACAGCAAATCCTGGAGGGAAGGGGGGAAGGCATTGGGGGGAGGGGACATGGGGAGGATTGAGGAGGAATAAGGGGGTGGGGGCAGATATATTCAGTGGGACACTTGAATCTATGTAAACACAAATTAAAATCATAAATAAAAATTAAAAAAAATAATATCTTTTAAAAACCTATAGCTCTATACACAAAATGAATCAATAGCTATTTTGTTTCATTGATCTATTCAACAAGATCCTCTATCAGGGGTCGGGAACCTATGGCTCACGAGCCAGATGTGGCTCTTTTGATGGCTGCATCTGGCTCGCAGACAAATCTTTAATAAAAAAATAATAATAACATTAAAAATATAAAACATTCTCATGTATTACAATCCATTCATTTCCTACCGTTCATGTTCATGGTTGCAAGTGGCTGGAGCCAATCACAGCTGTCCTCCGGAACAACACCGGAGGCATGTGCTCAAGCCAGATGATTCTGTGATTTATTGCATAATGCACAACGTACATGGGTCGTTGTATGGCTTTCATGGAATTACATTTTAAAATATGTGGTGTTTATGGCTCTTTCAGCCAAAAAGTTTCCCAACCCCTGCTCTACATGTAATTTATACCCTCTACATTGTGAATAAAAATTATACTGGCATTGTCATGGACCTCTCAGGAGGCGGAGAGGAGAAGGCAGCCACAGTTACGATGCAGTGTGACCGGTGCCATAGTAACAGGTAAGCATTGGTAGCAGAGCAGAGCCCCTAACTCAATCCTCAAAATAAGGGCTGCTACACAGAAAAGTAGCAATGCTTGGGTTGTATCCTAAAGACCAGTGAGGAATCAATCATAGAAAGACCACAGAAAAGTTTTCCAGGAATAGAGAAGAGAACGTACAAAGGCAGGAAGACATAAAAGTGACTGGGATATTGAGGGACCTCTGGGTCTGTAAACATTACAGAGATGCCGGGTGCTACCACAGGGGGAATAACAGAGGTGTAGGCCGGAAGCAGAGGCAGGTCGTGCATCTCAGAATGGAAAGGATGTTAAAGGTCATCTAGGTCTGGATTCCTGAACGCTCTTAGTGACCCAACACCTATCACTCACACAGCTACACTGGCTCTCATTTTGCACACTGGTGGGGGGGCTCTCAGTATGAGACTAATGCCTCTCTCATTTGTGAAACTAAAATCAACTTAGTTTGGGTTTTTTTAGATGAAACATGGTACTGAAGTACGGAAGAGTTGACTAAATCAGTGGTCCCCAAACCCCGGGCTGCGGACCAGTACCGGTCCGTGGACCATTTGATACAGGTCCACAGAGAAAGAATAAATAACTTACATTATTTCCGTTTTATTTATATTTAAGTCTGAACGATGTTTTATTTTTTAAAAATGACCAGACTCCCTCTGTTACATCCGTCTAAGACTCACTCTTGACGCTTGTCTCGGTCACGTGATACATTTATCTGTCCCACCCTAAAGACCGGTCCGTGAAAATATTTTCTGACATTAAACCGGTCTGTGGCCCAAAAAAGGTTGGGGACCACTGGACTAGATGAAGTTCTTCACTAATAAAGATAATCAAAACTGAGCTGGTGTTGGGCTAGAACACCCAGGGTTAATACGGCTCCCCTTGCAGCATCCATGAGCTAAAACAAATAACCAGTTTATCCTGACTTCAAAGAGGACACTTCCAACAGCAGGGCTATTAATGGCTTTTGTAAACATCACAAGATCTCTGAGTGTAAGTGAAGAGGGAAGGAAGGCTCTCTTTAATCCCCAAGGTCATTGCCTAAGGCTCCTGTGTACTTCCCTGGAGGATGAAGGACTTCCACTCTGCTCCTCAGGCAAGCATCACTCATATCCGCTCTCCCTACAGACTCTGTGGAAGCAATTACTAAGTGTGATCATGATTCTACTGATCAGACGAGTTTGCAGTACAAGGGAACAAAATCAACCATGTTAATTTCTGCCGAGCAAGGCGGGAAGGGGGTGGGGGGCGGGCAGTGGTACTTGCCAAAGAGAGAGAAATCGTAGCTCCTCAGAGAAAGAAATTCAATTTGCAAGCTCTAATTGTAAACTGGAATTAAAAATAATGAAAGGCACAAAGCATGTGGCAAACCAAAGTCCGGGTAATAATGTCAGTGCAAACGGAAAGCATCCTTCAGTACGCATGTGCCTTTCCTAATCTGTTTTCTCCAATCGCGCTGACAATAATTTCTACATTTGCCACAATTTAATCAGCAAGAGGTTAAAGGAGACAATGCAATTAAACTTCAGCGTAAAAACAGAGGCGGGACTCCCTCTTTCATATTGTGTGTATCATGCAAGATGAAATGAACGAGGAGAGGAAAGTGAGGGAAAAATTAGAAGCACAGACACCCAGGAGAGGCGGTCAAGGGAAACAGAAATCGAACCGCAAAGCAGATGAAGACATAAAAGAGTCTTTGCAAGAGCGAAAGTCTCAGTTCATCTCAGTGGCTTAAGGACGAAGGACCCAGGCTCAGGAATCAGACAGACCTGAAGTCAAATACCAACTCTCTGCCCTTTCTAGCTGATAGACCTCTGGCAAATTATTTAACTACAGAAAGGCTCAATATCCCATCTGTACAACCTGAGAGTTCACCGAAAGACTAAGTCAGACTCAACGAACGTACGGCCTTCAGAGAGTGTCTCACGCATAGCGACTATTTCAGCTTGAAAAACAAACAAACAAACAATGCATCAAATAAGCAATAACTGTTGGGCCAAGTCATAAAAAAACGAGAAGAAAAATCATATGCGTTTGTGTTTGAAAATAAGAGTTGCCAATAACACCATAGGAAACTGGCAATTAGAGAGTAAAGCATTGATGTGGCCCCAGAGGAAGTCTCAATACTTCCGAACCGTCCTAAGAGGCAGCATTAGCGTAACCCTATTTTAATTGCATACCAACAATGACCAAACTTGATAAACTATGTAGTTTTTATTTCATAAGTGTTTTTTATAGAGTGAATAAAGTCTTTAAAAACTGAATAGTGCAGTTTTTATTGTATATCAATAATACTTCAATAAAGCTATTAAAAACAAACAAAATTTTTTTTTATCCATGATAGACTTAGGGACAGAGAAGTTATAATGATTTTAATTAAAGTCTCAATATTCCAGCAAGTGCTGAGTATGCTGTTTTACATGCACTAGCCTCAGTTATAGACTGAACTGTGTCCCCACCCACACCCAATTCATACATCAAAGTTCCAACCTCCCAATGTGACTCTGTTTGGAGACAAAGCCTTTAAGGATGTAATTAAGGTTAAGTGGGTCATAACATCGAGGCCCTAATCTAACAGGTCTGGTGTTCTTATAAAAAGAAAAAGAGACACCAGGAGTACAGAGGCACAGAATAAAGAGAACATCGGGACACAGTGAGAGGGTGGCCATGTGCAAGTCAAGGAGAGAGGTCTCAGGCGACACCCACCCTGCCAACACCTTGATCTTGGACTCCAGCCTCCAGAACTGTGAGAAAATTCATTTCTGTGAAATTTTGTTACGACAGCCCAAGCAGATGAACATACTGCAATTCCCTGGCAGACACCAGTGGATCTAAATCTGACCTCAGTCCTTTGCTAACGGTGTGACTTGGAGGAAAATATCAAGCCACTCTAGTTCTCCATTCTCATCTATGAATAGAGAAGACGTCACTGTCACCAACATTATTTTGGGTAACTGGAGAATGTAGTGAGAGAATGTATTTAAAGATCTTAGCACAGCCTAACCAGGTGGTGGCGCAGTGGATAGAGCACTGGACTGGGACGCTGAGGACTGAGGTCTGAGACCCCAAGGTCGCCAGCTTGAGCGTGGGCTCATCTGGTTTGAGCAAAGCTCACCTGTTTGAGCCCAAGGTCACTCACTCGAGCAAGGGGTCACTCAGTCTGCTGTAGTCCTCTGAACAAAGCACATATGAGAAAGCAATCAATGAACAACTAAGGTGCCGCAAGAAAAACTTGATGCTTCTCGTCTCTTTCCTTTCCTGTCTGTCTCTCCCTATCTGTTCCTCTCTCTGATCTCTGACTCTCTCTGTCACAAAAATAAACAAACAAATAAATAAATATCTTAGCACAATGTCAGGCCTACTGGAGGAAGCCCTTGATAAGTGTTAACTTTAAATATAATTTTTATGATCCTGAATCAGTAATGCAACCATGCATTACTAAGTACTGACTCATGCAACCTTTTAATGCTTTCATATGAAACTGTACCTTTTATAATTATGTATCATCTATATATTACGTTTTTCCAAACCAAGAAAGTTTTAAAAAAGGAAAACAGTGATCAATGTAAAGAAAAAGGAATTGCTACTCTGGTTTCCTGATCGTCTACTCAATTTCCTCCAAAGTGGAGATCCCCAAACAGGCCATGAGTTATCATATGAAAACCAGGTATCTCAACTGGGCTCTTAGCAGCCTCCTTCAAGGCCCGAGAATGTGATAAATATCCTGGCTCCTTTCTTCTTCTCCTGTCTTCCCTAAAAGTAAACACAGCCATTGCTCTGTGAAAAAAGAGTTCAAAGTGTCTGGGGGGAAAATCTCTTAAAAAGGCTTTGGGATGAGAGAAAAGTGTGGGCTAATTATGGGAGTCAGACATCGGCCACTTACAAGCTATACATATTATTTGGGAGAATAATGCCTACGAAAGATTTCAGAAAAGGAATTCTTTTGTTTTGTTTTGTTTTTTGGAATGTGAAGTGGGGAGGTGAGACAGACTCCCATATGCACCCCTACCGGGATCTACCCGGCAACCCCATCTTGGGCCGATGCTTGAGTACCAAGCTAATTTTAGTGCCTGAAGTTGGTGCACTCAGACTAACTGAGCTATCCTCAGCACCTGGAGTTGCTGCTTCATTGAGCCACTGGCTGTGGGAGGAAACTAGAAAAAGAAGGGGAAGATGAAAAAAAAGAAGAATCAGATGGTTGCTTGCTTCCCCAGTGTGTCCTGACCAGGTATCAAACTAGGACATCCATATGCTGGGCCAATATTCTATCCACTGAGCCACCGGCCAGGACCAGAAGATCATTTTCAAATTCATGGATTTTCCAAAAAAATGACCACCTGAACATGGAGTAATGTGGGGACTGTTTGTGAGGCTACAGGCTCTCAGAGACCAGATGCCACAATAATGGGTTACCTAGAAGTTCAGTGCCAAGGATGGTGTAGAGTTCAGCCTGCCCTCGAACTAGGGAATTTCCATCTTTCAACAATGCAAAGGAGACTTTTATTCACCTCTAAATTACCTTGAGAGAGAAAAGAGTGAGAAATGACTTGACGGTTACTTTCAAATGCCATTTCAAAAGGAGTCCAGGTCTTTAGCTCCCCACTGGGGACAGAACAATAAAAAAAGACAAAACTGAAGTGGCTTGTGTCAAACTAACAGGAAAATTCCCAGCAGGAAGTGTCCCGTGGTACCAGAAGTGTGTTCCTTTAGGGTTAGGGTTAAGGTTTGCGTTTGGGTTAAAGTTAGGGTCAAGTTTATGGGTAAGGTTAGGGTTAGGGTTCTAGTTAGGGTCATGTTTTGGGTCACAGTTATGATTAGGGTTTAAGAAGTTAGAAGTCGTTTTAAAGTTAGGTTTAGGGTTAGAGCTGAGGTAAGAGTTAGGGTTGGGTTTATGGCTAGCATTAATTTTAGTTTTATAGTTGGTTTTTAACATGAGAAGTTAGGGTGGGGACAGTGGGGGCTTGGCAAGAAGTGAAGGGTTGTATGTCAGATTCATATGGCTTAGCAATGATATCAAAGAAGTTCCTATATTTTTACAAAAAAATATCCAAGGATCTACAATAACTATATGTTAAATTTCCAAATAAGAACAATAATAAGGACAAAACATTTCCTGCATGTATCTGTCCCAGGCATATTATTGTTATTGTGGAAAACTCAAAAATGTTTTCTTTATAGAGACATTGATTTGGTTAGATGCAAAAATGTATATGCCAAGCTGTTTACATTCAATGACTCGTTTAATCTTCACAGCCAATGAGGAAGAAAGAGATGCGAAATGAAAAAGAATGGGTATTGAGTCAAACCAGTCTGGGTTTCAATTCTGGCTTTACCTCCACTCACTGAGCCTCACTCTTCTCATCTAAATGAAGAGAGTCACCTCTCCTTGCTGAATAACTGTGTCGTTGACCATAATGTATATGACGTGCCAGGCAAACAGCAGGACTCAGTATACAGGCAGCCATAACTATTGTTACTGTTGTTTCCATAACCTTAGCACAGTTTTAGAAATAGGCACAGAGAAATGAAGCAACCCACAGAAGGCCGTTAAGTCAATAATGGTGCATCCAGGTGTGGCAGAAGCTGCTAAGTGCATTACTCATTACCCACTACTGAGAATTATTTAGGGAGGCAATGTGCCCAACTAAAAGATGATCTCATATCACCCAGCCTCCCTTTTGGCTACAGAGAGCCAGTGAAATACAAGGAGAAAAATTTTAGATGGCACACATAGAAAGTGTCCTTAAAAGAAGGACAGACAGGTGGCATAGGACTTGTCTGGTTTGTAGATGTGAAGGCTGATGGAGCTCCAGGAACCTGAGTCCCTGATGACCTTGGAGTTGTTATACTGCCCTGGTGTGCCTACATCTGAACTTGAACTTGCTTTGTGTAAAAGAATAATCTCTTAGTGTTTAAAATGATGTTACCTCTGGCTTCTGTTACTAGCCGCTAAATAGAAGCCGTAATTGTTAGGTCCTTCTGACTCTAAAGCCAGGAAAAGCACATAGGGGACACCTACTAGCGTATGCTTTGGGAAACCCTCTCTTCCAGGCAAACGGGGATGATTAGTTATCCAGAATGCATGCGTCCTCTCATAGGAGTAGTATCAAAACATTTTTTTAATTTCATTTTACATCCAGGAGACTTTTATTCACTGAACAGAAGAAAAAAGTTCCGGTTGAATCCAATTCAAGAAATACTGCCTCAGTACTTGCTTGCAAAATATTATAAAAGGAAACAAAGATGAAGCCAAAACCCTCCCCAGAGCATCCTGCAGTCTGGTTATAGTTATTCATTCATGCGTCCTGCAGTCTAATTGTATTCATTCATTCATTCATTTGTTCCTTCATTACACGAAGTTTTTCCTGAGCACCTTTTAAATGCTGAGTATAGCAACAGCAAAAAATGAGCATCCTTCTTGCGCTCCTAGAACTTGCATTGTAATGAAGGGAGAGACAAATAATAGACAAGGAAGTGAATAAAGGAACAATATAATTTAGGGATTTTCAGATACAGTTCCTTACACTGTGAAGAAGGGAGGACCGTATCTCAGGAGGTGACACTGGGACTGAGAGCTGCATGTCAGGAAGGACCCAGTCACGAAGGCAGAGAGAATAGCAAGTGCAAAGACATGAGCCAGGAGGAAGCCTGGCTGACTTGAGGATCAGAAAGAAAGCCAAAGGCAGGCAGAACATATGGAGCAAGGGTGGGAATGGTTAGAGAGAAGTAAGAGAAATGGACCAGTCAGATCACATCAGATCTAGTAGACCACAACAGTCAAGGCAGATTTTATCTTAAGTGCAGTGAGTAAAATGGGAAGCCATGGAAAGATCCTAAACAGAGAAGACCTGAATTATATTTTTAAAAGATCATTCCAACTGCTGGCTAGAAAATGGACTATAAGATCAAAAGAGTGTGGATGCTGGGAGCCCAGCTGGGAGCCCCATTCTGTAATTCAGATCAGACACAAAGGTGGCTGGCTTGGGTAGCATCCTTGAACTTGAAGAGCAAAGGGCAGGTTTGGCTCTATGTTAGTATAGAGTCAGTTGACTTGCTAATAGACTGCATCTTCTACCAGCAATAGGATTCATCTTTTCCAAGGAGTTTCCTTTAAAACTCACCATGTCATTTAAAAAGTCAAGGGTCTCAGAAATATCTTCCTTGATCTTGGACTTAGGAAAAAAAAAAATCAATGTACAAAATAATGCCCACTGAATAAACAGGTGAAATTCTTGCACCGCTCTGACATGTTTCCAGCAACTTCAACATTCTCCTGCTTTTTCCATCATTTCACCTCAAAATCCCAGCGCCATATGTTAATGAAGCACCTGGAGCACATCGGCTCATTCAAAGACCCCCCCTGGACCAAGCAGTTATTTCGCAATCAAAATGTTAATTCTGAATAAATGAGAAAGCATCACCAGGATGGCGGAACACGGTGCACCTTTTACCCACGGAGCACATGTCCTCGCCTCTCCTTTATTTTTATGTCTGGAACACCTAGTTCACAGGAGCAGAGAGATGACGTCATTGTTTGGGAAGCTTTCCCCTTGCCGCTCAGCTTGCGCATAAAGGCGACAGGTTCTCTAAGTCTGGAGGAGGTGGGCTTTCCTCTGTATTCTTCCCTACCTTCATACCTTCACTCCCTTCCGTGTCTTTCCCCTTTCTCATAAAACTGCAGTCATCATCCCGTAGCTGGGAATGGAATCGTGTGGATTCCAGGAGGGCGCAGTGCAGCTGGAACCATACTCTGACACAGGCTCTCATGGAAGATATACTCGTTCAGTAGAAAAAGAGTTTGGCGCTGTGATAGGCACATTATCAATCCCGAAAAATGAAGGAAGAAACTATCTTTAACTGAGTAACGGCCATGGACCTGGGGCTGGGCGAGCACCTTCCCTACTTGCAATCAGGCTAGTTTTTGCTGCACAGCAAGTCTAGAGAAGGTGTTGTCCCCTAACTTTAGCAGATAAGGAAACTGAGGCTTAGTGATATCAGACAGTCTGGCGACCAGGACATGCAGTGAGTGGTAGTAATGCAATTCAAATCAAGATTGTAACAATGCAAAAGCCCGTGCAATCTCACCACATTGGGCTTCCATCCACTCAGTGTGACAGTGATGGACGTGGAGCCAGAAGACGTAGGTTCAAGTCTTAACCACTCACTATTTAGGGATTCTAAATTAAATAACATAATTTCCCAGAGCCTCAGCTTTACAATTTCTTATGGGGCTTGGAGAGAGGAATGCATGTGCAGGTATTCTATTAACTATACATTTTATGCCAAAGCATTATAAATTTTAAAAACAAATAAAACTTGAAAAAAGTAAATGTGATGCATATTAAATAAAATTAACTTATTTTTTCTTATTCGCAACTTGCCTTCTTTTAAGAATAAGTACTTTCTCAAGCATTTAATAATGGAAAGATTTTAATAATAATCACATCTACCAATACCAGTAAACTTTTATCTGTCATCACAACAATGACATTAGTAATAGTTGTTTCACATTTATTGAGTGCTTAGCCTTTGCCAGATCCTGACTGTCGTCCTGGCTCATTAATTCTCAAAACAAACAAACAAAAACGCCCAAAACAACAAAACACGTAGGAAGTAGGTGTTATTATAGTCCCCATTCTTACAGATAAGGAAACGAGCACAGAGAGGTGAGGTAACTTAACTGAAATGCTCGGCTGTGATCCACACAGCCTTGTCACCTCTCCACGTTATTTAATTACTATGCAGGACTAGAGTCCTTACTGAAAATCACTCCTCAAATAATTCATTATTCCTTTTACGGAAAGGTATCATTTCTTGAAGAAGGGATGCCTGCCTCTGCTGAATGTTAAACACCTCCCAGGCAAGTTTAGCAGAGTGGAAACATTTCAGATTGAAGATTGGCTCTCTGTAGCAGTTTAAGCCCTTCTTAATCTGACTTTCTATCAGGTCCTGGTGACTCATGACAGCCTAATGATTTCCTTCCCCCTAAGAGTTTCTCTCTTTCAGCCTGCTCCAGCTATCCTGGTGTGGTAATCTGGGATTAGGACAGAAACATCAAATATGAATTTGCAGCTAAAGAGTTCTGAACTCCAAGGGTTCTGAAATCCAAGAGTCAGACATAGACGAGCTGGAAATAGTGACACCATCCAAAACAAAGAGTCAGGAGATGCTTTCTCTTTCTCTGGCTTTAAATGCTAAATCCAGTGTTTACAGCCATTGTGCACATGTTTGTTTGTTTTTAATTTACAGTTAGCTACCAGAAACGTGTCTGCCTCCCCCTTAGGGGTAACTTCCAGTTTCGTCCAGGACCCTGTGCTCACATGGGCTGCATCCCAGTGTACCACATCATACGCCATTAAACTCAGGGGCTGATTCCCGAGGGGAGACAGATGGCCGAGCACTTGGGAGGGACGGCTACTCCGAGTTATTGAGCAGGACTTCAATGAGGAGAGATGGGGCACAGGAGGCAAGCGCTTTGCTATAATCTCCCCAAGCACTACGTGTGTGGGTAGGATCAAGCCATGCTGGGCTCTGGATCAATTAATAGGCAGTAAACAGCTACTATACATCAGTCCCTGGGCTAGATGCTTTCCTATGAACTATCGCAGGCAATGCTCAGAAGAACAAATGAAAACACCGATATGCGTCCATGTCACAGAGACAACGTTAAAGTACAAAGGAGAAAAGCCGGCAGAGGGGCACATCACTTTAGAATTCTCCACCCATCCCTCACTCAATGCCAGGGATTATCCTGACAACTGCCTATAGATTTTTCTTTTGTTCCATTATTTAATGTAGTTCAGTATTTCTCAGACCTCGGCGTTGCAAAATAATCATTGTCCAGGATATAGACAACAAATCTTATTTGCTGTGCTTCATAGTCAGTTTCAGGACATTTCAAGGGTATTTTCAGGGCCTCCGCGTGCACTGGAGCAGGTAGAACCCAGCACAAACGTGCCAGGCTGAGAGAGTGATGGGGGCTGTCACTCAAACTGCACCCTACTGTTGCGCTGATTCACCTGGGAAGAGGAGGTACCTTTTTGCAGTTCATTTGCCCAGAGAGTGGCTGTTTTAGGAGCTGACTTTAGATTTAAATAGTTAGATCTAAGTCCACTGTTCCTGGAATGATGTATCTCTCTCTCCTCATGGGAATGGGAGCTTCAGGTGCTCAGGGGCCCCACACAATCATTTATGTAGTCCTGGCATCTTGTTTAGTGTTGGACATATAACAAGTTATTAATAAAGAATGGTTGATGTATGATGACATTTAAGTCACATATAGAAAATAAACTTGGCCCTGGATGGTGGCACAGTGGATAGAGCATCAATCCAGTCTATGTACATCCCAAGTTTGATTCCTAGTCAGGGCACACATGAGAAGTGACCATCTGCTTCTCTTCCCCTCCCTCTCCTCCTTCTCTCCCTTCTCTCCTCCCACAGCCAGTGGTTCTATTGGTTTGAGCATTGGCCCCAGGCACTAAAGATGGCTCAGATGGTCTGAGAACACGAGCCTCAGGCACTAAAAATAGCTCGGTACTCGAGCATCATTCCCAGACGGGGTTGTTGGGTGCATACCAGTTAGGGCACATGCAAGAGTCTGTCTCATTATCTCTCTTCCTCTTACTTAAAAGTAAATAATAAATAAAAATAATAAGAGAATAAACTTAGCTAATGATAAAGCTAATAATTAATGTTAATATATCAGGCATGTATCAATTAGCATATAATCTTCAAAAAATATATGATAGGTATTACCATTATTTTTATTCCTATTTTTAGATGAATAAAATATGTACTTATTTTACAGATTTAGTTAATATTAATATATTTAATAGTATTAAAATTATGGTATGATTTTTGCCCTTTCTCTGAAGAGAAATATTTAAACAATAAATATTGCTTCTTGTTACTATATAGATCAGGGGTAGTCAACCTTTTTATACCTATCGTCCACTTTTGTATCTCTGTTAGTAGTAAAATTTTCTAACCACCCTCCAGTTCCATAGTAATGGTGATTTATAAAGTAGAAAAAGTAACTTTATAAAATTTATAAAGCAGAGTTACAGCAAGTTAAAGCATATAATAATAATGACTTACAAAGTACTTTATGTCGGATTTTCGCTAAGTTTGGCAGAATAAATCTTTATAAAACAACTTACTATAGTTAAATCTATCTTTTTATTTATACTTTGGTTGCTCCACTACCGCCCACCATGAAAGCTGGAACGCCCACTAGTGGGCAGTAGGGACCAGGTTGACTACCACTGCTATAGATTCTTTTGAAACACAATTATTTTATAGTCTTCAAAATAAATGTCCTA
This sequence comes from Saccopteryx bilineata, assembly GCF_036850765.1. Classification (NCBI taxonomy): domain Eukaryota; kingdom Metazoa; phylum Chordata; class Mammalia; order Chiroptera; family Emballonuridae; genus Saccopteryx; species Saccopteryx bilineata. The sequence goes on along the minus strand of NC_089493.1, from coordinate 179,645,459 downwards.
TCCCATCTAAGTTTTAATCTAATATAGTAAAACATTCTCCTGTTGCTGCATATTTAGACTCATTCTAATTGTCACTATTAAAAATAACTTTCCATGGCTATTATTTTTTGTACATAAGCCTTTGCCTTAATCCATGATCATTAAACTAGAAGAGACTCCCAGATGTGAAAAAAAACTAGATTGAAGAGAATGAGCTTCTAAAGATTCAAGAAACACATTTTTTTTTAATTATACCTTTTATGGTTTTCCTGCTAAAAGTGACAGGTTTAGGTTTCAGGTGTGTGCTGGGTAATATCCCCCCGCCCCCCCGTTGTCCTGCTGCTTTAGAATGACACCACCACACAGCTAAAAGTGACAGGTTTAGGTTTCAGGTGTGCTGGGTAATTCCCCCCCCCCCCACGTTGTCCTGCTGCTTTAGAATGACACCACCACACAGCTAAAAGTGACAGGTTTAGGTTTCAGGTGTGCTGGGTAATCCCCCCCCCCCCCCCCCCGTTGTCCTGCTGCTTTAGAATGACACCACCACACAGCTCAGCTTTACCGAGCACTCGCTGTGGGGCTGGGTGCAGCAATGTGCGGGCACTATCCCCATGGAAGCTTTACAGCAAGCCTCTGGGGTCAGTGGATGTGAATCCCATCTTGTCCCTGACATGCAAATGTGAAGAAGAAAGCCAGTAATTGAAGCCTGGTCCGCTTGTGGTCAAAACCTGTGATCTAGGTCCCTCAGCCACCTTTTAACAGAAGAAGCTCTCGAGCAGGGGTCACGTGGAGTATAAATGCTGAGGCCACTATAACGAGACCCCTTTTTATGTGTGTGGCAGTTGATAGGTCACAAAGCACATCCATTTACATTATTTTAACTGGTGACCACATCTCCTCTGTGGAATGAGGACTCGCCCTTTCTTCCCGTCACTGCCTGTGTGTGATAGGTCGAAGACCCAAACGCAAAGAAAACCAAAGCAGAGGAGCATTACTAAGGGAGTCGATGGCCAAAGACTACGACTCGGATTGCAGCCTGACCTTCTGACGAGCAGTGCTGGGAAATGCAGACGGGCACCCTGGCCCCAGAACACGTGACCCGGGCCCTGGAAAACCACCCAGTGCTGCTCACTCTCCCAGCCACGGCGCTCAGACAGTCCGGTCTTGCTCAAAACCACCGTCAAATCCATCCACTCACAAATTCCTCTGTATGACATCAATGCAGGCTACAGGTGTACGAATAAAATTCCAAGTTTTAAAATAGAATTCACGTAAGAGAAAGGTTCACACTGTCTTTTGGGCTCCTTTTCATTTACAGCGTATTGAGACTACAATGCAGTTTCGGGATCTCAGCCTAGCTCCCGTTCCACTATGCCATGTTATTCGTTCTCACGTCTATAAACAAGTTACAGAGCAGTCTTGAAAAAATCATGTAAAGGTGGAACCTGCAAAATGAAAATTCACTACCTCTTAAAAATATGATTGGATAAAGAACGTGTGGTACATATATTCAATGGAATACCGCTGAGCTGTAAGAAAAGCTGAAATACTACCATTTGCAACAACATGGATGGACCCTGAGAATATATCGTGCTAAGCGAATAAGTCAAACAGAAAAAGTTAGGAACCATACCATATGATTTCACTCATTTGCAGGGTATGAAATGGAAAGCAACGAATGAATAAATGAGACAAACCAACAAAAGTTCACAGACAACAATCAGTGGTTACTAGAGGGAAGAAGGGCAGAAGGTAGTTAAGGGAAAAGAGGGTCAGATATATGGTGACAAGATTTGATTCTGGGAGGTGGACACACAATGCAATGCCCAGATGATCACAGAATTTTACACCTGAAACCTATATATTATATTAACTAATGTCACCCCAATAAAGTTAATAAAAAATATGCTGGAAGTGGTATAAAGATAGCTTTGGCCTTAGTCTCGTCCTCAAAGAGCTCCATTCTCAAAGCAAGAAGTGATAATATTCCTAAACCACACTTCTCTCTCTGCCCTCCTGGGACTGTTCCAGCTTGTCCCTTGCACCTGATCTGAACTCAGTCCCTCCTGCCATTTCACCCTGTCACACCTGTTGCTATGACTATCTCTTGCCTCTTTTTTTTTTGGAATAAATATCATTCTCCCAACTCTAAATTCTGCCTGTGGAAACCATGTTAATATTTTAAGATAATTTCTGCTTCCCCACCCAACAAAGTAACTCTCTTGTGTTTCTATATGTGAATAAATTTATTTGTTCTTCAGTTAGAGAATTTTCTCAATATTCCATATCTTTTGCCATGTGTGTATGCTTCCTAACTCCCCTGCTATACCAAAAGCTTCTTGGAGTTCAATTTTATATCCCTCCTAGTAATGCACATGTTGTCTTTACAAAGTGTTTATTGAACTGAAAAAGGAAAAAATATTTTCTGAATGGGTGAGTCTACAGAAAATCTAGTGAAACTTCCTTTCTAATGTCTATTCTAAAACATCTTTGCTTTCCTGTAACTTAAGATTTGAATGTCAGCCATTTCCTCTTTTTTTCAAGTACACAGATCTCCTCTTGTAACAAACACTGATGCTTCCTCCTCGGAGGGGCTGTAGCATCCAGGAGAGTGAAGAGTCCAAGAAAGTGGACCCAGTATCTCACGCAGCAGACTTATTTATGTTTTATGTGTTAAAATATACTCGGGTTTCATCTGGGAAGGGCAAAAAACTTCTCCTGTTTTGCTCTTCAGCTAACAATTTCCTTTGACCCTACATAAAATTTCACATCCCTTAAGTAATTATTTGGAAAGAAAAGAGTTCATGAGCTAAAAAGCCAACTGACAGGACTATATGATTTACATGAGTGAGAACACAAAAAGTAAGCAAACAAATTAAGAAAATGATCATCCTCACAAGGAAGAAGGAAGCCCTAATGAAATCAGTCTTAAGGTATCATTCTAAACATATAAAATTACCCCCAAAACATATGTCTAATGATTAAACCTATAGTTGGCACAGATATGAGACAAGTGACCTCTATATGCTTTGCTACTGGCACAGAAAAAATTGGCAGAATCCTTCTAGAATGAGAATAGCAAATGGCAAGAACTATAAAAATGTTCCAAACCTTAGATCCAATAAATCTATTTTTGTGAATATGTACTCTAAAAATAATTGAATGGAAGGAAAATAGTATATGCACCGCAGTATTTATTGCAGCAATACTAAGAATAAAATAAAACTGGGAAGTCATCTAAATATGCAGCAATAAAGCAATAATTTAGTAAATTGCAATATATCAATGTGATGAAATTTTCTACTGTTAAAATTATTATAACTGTTATACAGAAATGTAGAAAATGTTTATGATGTTCAGTTAAATGAGAAATGCAAAAGACAAAATGCTACATAACACTCTGGGTTGCAGCAATGTGAAATACCCACATGCGGGGAAGATCTGGAGAACAATATGTAAAAAAAGAAACAGTTGCTCAGTAGTTGCTTTGGGGCATCAAGCTAATAAAAGACTTAAACTATTTTTACATCAGCTACTTGCTCACAAAACCACATGATTTCTCAGTGTACTTCTACTGTTATCTTATTAGCTAACCTAATATGCTTTTGGGGTCCTATATAGGACTTAACTCATTCAATTAAAAGTTAAGTTCAAGTAAGTCACAGCCCTGCCTGCTTTGTCCCTTGCAAATCTGGAAGTTCTCACATTTTCAAGATTTTGCTCAAAACTCATCTCTAGGAAGCTCCCATTCAGTGAGTCACATAGACTTATCCATTCGCTACCTGCTGGGTAACAAATTATTTTTATTAGTTAATATGTCATTCTAAGCATTCTTCAATTGTTAGATGATGGATATTCAAGTTCTCAAAGGAGAAGACCAATTCTTCATCTCCCACCATTTCCAGCTGAACACAGCACCGAGTTGTTCACTCGGGGAGCCTTCAGTAAATTTGCTCAATGGACTAAACCCTAGATTTTCTAACGTCTAAATATCTAGTCAGTCTGCTTGTAAACACAGCCGTCAATAATGTTTCTGATGTGCTAAATCTGTCTACATTTGGCTTATCTTTCTGCTTCCCAGGCTTTATTTACTGCCAATTTTTTAATTGATTTCTGGCATGTCTCCGGTAACCTGGAGTAATGTTCAAATGAATCTGCGTTTACTACACATCATGTATATAGTTTCCTACATTGACCGACTAGTAACACTCTAAATAGAGCGGTTGGATTCTAACTTTATGCTCAGAGCAGCAAATATGTCTCAACTCCACGAATTAGGATTATAATTTTCTCTATAAACTGCCTAAAAGGATGCATAACAAACAAGTAAAAATTGGTAAATAAAAATAACAAAGATCATCATAAAGGTTAAGACAACATAAAAACCTTAAATGCACAGTCTGATTAGAATATGATTTCAGCTGATGGACAGTTAACAGAGATATGTTAAAAATAAATAACAATAAGTGAGATAAATAACTTAGAGCAGGTGTAGAAATTCAAAATTAAGATTAAATGAAGCAGCCTGGGCTGGTTGGCTGAGTGGTAGAGCATTGGCCCTGAGTGTGGATGTCCTGGGTTTGATTCCTGGCGAGGGCACACAGGAGAAGCACTCATCTGCTTCTCCAAACACCCCCCCCCCACACACACACACACTTTGCTTCTCTTTCTCTCTTCTCCTCCTCTCCTGCAGCCATGGCTCAATTGGAGCTAGTTGGCCCCAGGCACTGAGGATGGCTCTATGGCTCTTGCTGCAATGGAGCAAGGGCCCCAGATGGGCAGAGCATCGCCCCCTAGTGGGCTGGTCGGTTGGATCCCGGTCAGGGTGAATGCGGGAATCTGTCTCTACTTTCCCCCTTCTCACATTAAAAAAAAAAAAAAAAAGATTAAATGAAGCAAATAACAACACAACTCCCTAAGAAAGGTGTTGAAGTTACTAAAATGAGTAGAAGGATTACTTAATATCAAAAAGGATTATATGTAAAAGGAATCATAAGAAATAATCACTGATTATTTTGTGTACTCTCTAGGAAAAGGTCTATTGATTGAAAACCTTTCAGCTGTTTTATTTTCTTCAAAGGTTTACATACAAAACCATTTTGGTTTAACTGTCATTGAAAATCTTCCAAAAATAGTAGTAGTTTCATCATCTTGGTAAATGCAATCAATAGAGTTTCTGGGTGGTTGATGACTTAGGAGTGTGAAGAGACTCAGGGCAGTATTTTGGGTAGTAAGTACATTCCAGGTTGAAAATACTGGTATCAAGGCCTTTCCTGACCCTCCCAAGTTGAGTTTGGTATGTCCCTTTTATATTCCACGCACTCACTGATTGCACTTGCCACCTTATACTTATTCATTCAATTATTAAAACAGTGGGTACTGAGTACCTTTTATGGGCTGAACAGTACACTGAGGTTACCAAAGTGAATGATTCTGCCTCCTTCCTTACTCCCATGAAGCTTAGAGTCTAGAAACAGAAATTAAGCACCAATTATGAAAATAATCAATTATACTAATGAAGGGAAAACATGGAGTGATGAGAATATAGAGCAAGAGGAGAAAATCCAGTCTCAGAGGACAAAGGAGGCATCCTTAAAGAAGTGAGACTTTTACAGTCAACAGTGAACACTCAGTAGAGGCTAGCCAGACAAATGGGAGACAGAAGGACATTACTGGAAGCAGACATAGATAGATGATGTATTATAGAATTGTGTACCTGAAACCCAGATAATTTTATTAACCAGTGTCACCCTAATAAATTCAACAAAAAGGTAAAAAAAAAAAAAAAAGAACAGAACACAACTGAGATAGAGAGGATGCCGGAATCTATGTTCAGGGAGCTACTGGAAACAAGAGGCTACTAGTTCAGCTCACTTTTCCATAACCAAAGCAAAAACCTGGCCAGGCAGGGTCCCAACCAAGTCTCCCTGGAAAACTATCAGATCACAAACAAATGATCTGAGGCTACAGATTCAACCAACGAGCCTTCAAAAGGAATACCAAGCAGGATGTCAGCTGAACACAACACAGAAAATATCTAGAAGCAAAGGGCTGTCCTCCAGCAGTGACCTGGGAGTGGGAAACGCAGGGATGAAATCCAGGGCTTTGATCAGGACGTGAGCTCACGGAGTGTTTTTCTTATCAGGGGTGTTTTGTTTTCCATTCTCTAGTTAGTCCTTTGCTCTCGGCTGCATTCACCCAGGCACAGCCCTTTTCTTTTGAAGCTTGCAAACAAAAATCTCTTGCAGTTTCACACACATTGCCCTCTCCTTTGTACTCCACTTGATAGTTTGCCTTTCTTTCTTTTCTTTTGGAAAACAAGCTCTGACCACCTGACTCTTCTGTGCCATCCTCAAGGGCACACCCCTGCCTGGAGAATGACATAAAAACTCCCGGTATGCGGTCAGTATCCAAAATTTATAAAGCACCCCTCAACACCATAAAAAACAACAACGAACAATCCAATTAAAAAACAGGCAAAGGACCTGAATAGACACTTCTCCAAGGAGGACCTACAGATGGCCAATAGACATGAAAAGATGCTCAATGTCACTCATCATCAGAGAAATGTGAGTTAGAACCACAATGAGATATCATCTCACACCTGTCAGACTGGGGAATATCAATAAGTCAACAAACAACATATTGGGGAGGATGTGGAGAAAATGCAGACTGACGCAGCCACTGTGGAAAGCAGTACGGAGTTAGCTCGAAAAGTTAAAACTGGAACTGCCTTATGACCCCACTTCTGGGAACATCTCCGAAGAAACCCAAAACACTGACTCAAAAGAAGATATGCACCCTCGTGTTCACTGCAGTTTTATTCACAATAGCCAAGATTGGGGAGAAGCCCAAGTGCCCATCAGTAGAAGAGTGAATAAAAGAGTTATGGAACATTGACACAGAGGAATACTACTTCACCATAAAACAACAGCGACAACAAGGAAATTTGAGCTTTTGCAACAGCATGGATGAACCTAGAGATCATTACGATAAGTGAAATAAGCCTGTCAGAGAAAGACAAGTACCATTTGATTACACTTCTTTGTGGAATCTAATGAACAAAATAACACCAAGAAGAGACACAGCCATAGACACAGGAAACAGACGGACACCTATCAGAGGGGAGGAGGGTTGGGGGCTGGATAAAAAAGGTGAAGGGATTCAGCAAAAAATAAATAAATAAAGACTTACAGACACAGACAATAGTCTAGTGACTACCAGAGGGAGAGGGAAGGTGGGGGGAGATAGGAGAGAGTTAGAGGGGGATGAATGGTGACAGACGGAGACTTGGCTTGGGGTGGTGAACACATAGAACAATCTACAGCTGATGTGTTACAGAATCGGATTCCTGAATCTATGTATTTTATTAACCAATGCCACCCCAATAAACCCAATACATATTTTTTAGAACTTACAAGCTTCCACATAACACCCCACAGCTCCCTCCTGCCCAACATGCGTGTCTAGCCTCTTCTCTCTTCCCTTCCACATAGGCGCTGTGATCAAGCCACTGTTTTGCTTGTTAGATGCAAAGACAAAGACAACCAGTTTTATGTACTCAGGTACCCCTTTTCCCTTCCTTTTCTTTTTCTACTTTCTTTTAGTTCTCAAATGTTTTTTATTGATTTTAATTTATTGTGTGAGTCTATGTAAATAGATTCTAGTGTCATCCTGAATGCTTCCACCCTCCCCCATATTCCCCTCAACATCTCCCTTGTCCCCCTCCCCACAGTGCCCTCCCCTCTTCCCTTCAGGATGATAGGATGGGATAATTTTTGTTTAATTTTTTTTTTAGTGAGAGGAATGGAGTCAGAGAGACAGATTCCCACATGTTCCCCAACACGGATCCACCTGGCAAACCCACTAGGGGGCGATGCTCTGCCCATCTAGGGCTGTTGCTCCATTACTCAGCAATGGAGTCATTTTTTAGCGCCTGAGGCAGAGGCCACGAAGCCATCCTCAGCACCTGAGGCCAACTCACTAGAACTAATCGAGCCATGGCTGCAGGAGAAGAGAGGGGGCAGAGGTGGAGAAGCAGGTTGTTACTTCTCCTGTGTGCCCTGAATGGGAATCAAACCTGGGACAGCCACATGCCGGGCTGACACCCCACCACTAAGCCAACCAGCCAGGGCCTCCTTTTGTTTTTTATTCTACAATCAGTCACCTCTGCAACTGAAATCAAGATACCTAAGGACACAAGAATCAGGTAAGTCTGAAACCGACAGTCTGTATTCTCCCACCGGAAGAACTCCTTCCTTGCACAGAGTGGAATTGGGGTGATGCGTGGTCTGCTTCCAGGACGGCTGCAGCATTGAAACCATGGTGATGGTACTAGATGGGGATGCTTACTTAACTTCCCACAACGGCATATGTACGGGGAAAACCAGTTAAAAGTGTAGATTTCGGAGTATGCTGCCAAATATTGTGTTGAAAGAGTCTGGCGTGGCCTGGGCATCTGCATTTATAATTAATATCATACCTGGTTCTGACTTAAATGGTCCAAAGAGGATACTTTGAGAAACACTAGTCTGTCATATGGAGATACACTCCCTATTATTTTAAACATTCTTCTCTTCTAATTAATTATATTCCTCTATCAACATGCTACCAGCAGGATTAAGCTGCATACCTGTTTTCGATGGCTGGAAACTTTTTGAGGAAATTAAGAACTGACAACAATATCACAATATAAATGTATGGTGGTTTATTTGATTTTTCATGGTTTGAGGATACCCAGCCTCAGCCTTCAATACAAAATTATCATGGTGAGATTAGAATGAAATCCGTACAGTGTTCGGAGCGATGGACCATGAATTGGTACTTCTTTCTTGGTCCTATTTATTCTCTAAGGAACAGGTTTTTTCATAAAAATCCAGGTGTATTCCACAAATACTTTTTAAGTGTCTGCAAATTTCCAGGCATGAAACTGGGTGCTAGTTTTAAAACTCCCTGTGTTGAGTTCTGTGAAATAAACAACCTCAGCTCTACTTTTGCATATGATTATTATATCCAGCAACGGGTAAATGCCAAACAGGAAAGAGCATTTTTGGAAAACATAATGATTTATTGGTAGTTCCCTGGGAACTACGATCTGGCATTGAATGGAGTTTATCAGTAAAAAGCAGACATTAAAGGAAAATTACTCAGAGACAACCTCTCTGCCCCACAAAATCACATGATTGATATTTTTTAAGCCAAATCTTTTTTATCTACTCTTCACAGCAAAAGTTTTCAGATTATCTGCTTTTCATCAGGTGAATGTCTTCCCACAAACCATTTTTGATGGATTTTATCAATATTTAATTATTAATTTTATCTTTATTTAACTTAGGAAGGTTAATTGTAACAACTAACAAATTGTAACAAATGTAATCAAAGATACCTATGCTTTATTAAATAAATAATAAATGTAAATAAAATCTATAACCCTTTAAGCTGCTCTCAAAACAACAAAAAGAAGGTATGACATTTAGAAAAAAAGGGAAAACAACATCGAAATAACATATATAACCTTCGAAAAGCAACATATCTTGCAAAGCTTCTGTATTACTTTTAAAAAGCAAAATAAAAGCCCAAATTATTAAAAGGTGTGTTGGTTTCTGCACAGGGAAGAATAAAGGAACATGAGGAAAGACCATCTGACAAAGAAGAATGTACAGATACACATGGTTTAGTTAGTTTAAAGCAACAACATTAAATTTTTAATGGCTTATTTTATTGGAGCTGCACAATCTTAAATTGACATCCCCATTATATGTAGTGAAAATAAAAACATCAAAGCATATGCATTCTTTGCTAATTACATCTAATGAAAGTAATAAGCTTGGGTAAATTGCTACAGCAATAAATGGCCGACCTTTAAGTCAACAGGAAGGAAATAAACGAGAAGAGAATTTCAGCACTGAAGAAAGGAGGTTCATTTTCCTGTCCGCTTTCATTTTACAGAAGGGACAGCAGAGGCCCAAAGACGTCCATTGACTTGCCAGGATCACACATTCCAGAAAGTCTTCCATCTGATGACTGTTACAGAGTTCTGTTCTCATTTGTGAAGTCTTCGGGAATTAAAGATAACGCTTTCATGAAGTAATCATAAATGTTTGTTACCATGTTTGTGCATACGTTTATTCGGGGTCCGAGATTCCCATCATTTCTTTAACCTCTTGTTTATTCTCCACAAGATGCTTATTCACCAAAGACATTGAGTCCTTCTCCCTACCTTCTTCCTTCCTCTCTCTCTCTTCACTTTACCTCTCCTTCCCTCCATTCTGTTACCCCCCACTGCTCTGTTTCTTCCTTTCTTCTTTCTTTCTCTTTCTTTCTTTCTTTCTTTCTTTCTTTCTTTCTTTCTTTCTTTCTTTCTTTCTTTCTTTCTCTTTCTTTCTTTCTCTTTCTTTCTTTCTTTCTTTCTATTTCTTTTTTTTCTTTCTTTCTTTCTTTCTTTCTTTCTTTCTTTCTTTCTTTCTTTCTTTCTTTCTTTTTTCTTTCCTTCCTTTCTCCCTTCCTTCCTTCCTTCTTTCCTTTCTTCCTTCCTTCTTCCTTCCTTTTCTCACTATCTCTCACTAGAACTCAAGCTCCTGCATTCAGGTATCTGGAAGGTGAGAAAGTCAGCAAGATTGTCCACTTACTCCAAGAATCAGTGATACAAAGACTCTTGTTGAATAAGCCTGGTGATATTGACCCCAGAGTTTAGTGAAGGATATCTGCAAATGGACTAGCTTCCTTATTAACTCACTACAGTGATTACCTCTCGTTCATCTCAATAATTTTAAATATATGACCAGAATGGTGTCTGTCCTTGTCATCTTAAGAGTTAATAGAGGGCCCTGACTGGTTGGCTCAGTGGTAGAGTGTTGGCCCTGGCATGTGGATGTTCCAGGTTCAATTCCCAGCTAGGGTACACAGGAGAAGCACCCATCTGTTTCTCCCCCCTCCCCCCTCTCCTTCCTCTCTATCTCTCTCTTCCCCTCCTGCAGCCAAGGCTCTATTGGAGCAAAGTTGGCCCAGGCACGGAAGATGGCTCCATGGCCTCTGCCTCAGGCACTAGAATGGCTCCAGTTGCAATGGAGCAACGCCACAGATGGACAGAGCATTGCCCCCTGGTGGGCTTGCCAGGTGGATCCCAATTGGGAGCACAAGGAAGTCTGTCTCTCTGCCTCCCTGCTTCTCAATTCCAAAATATACAAAAAAAAAGTTAACAGAATGCTATATATTAAACATTTGTGTTCCTTCAAAATTCCTATGTTAAACCTGATTCCTCTTGGGATGCCTTTGGAAGTGTTGGCCTTCAGGAGATAATTAGGTCATGAGAGTAGAAACCTTACCAGTGATATTAGTGCTGGTTTAAGACCCCAGGGAGCTTCTCCTTCTGCCACGTAAGAGCCAGGGAGAAGACAGCTATCTGAACCAGGAGCAGGCCCTCACCAGACAGTGCCTTGATCTTAAACTTTCCAGCCTCTAGAATTGTGAAAAATAAATGTTCCTTGCTAGGCCCTGGTGGGTGGCTCAGCGGATAAATCCTCGTCCCAAAGCGTCTAGGTTATGGGTTCAATCCCTGCTCAGGGCACATACTAAAAGCAATCAGTGAGTGTACAAGTAAATGGAACAACTAAGTGGAATGAGTTGATGCTTCTCTTTCTCTTTCTCCCTTTTCCTCTCTCTTTCTACCGGCCTCTTTCTCCTCTTTCAAATCAATAGAAAATTTTTTTTAATGTTTCTTGTTTATAAGCTACCTAATCAATAGTACTTTGCCACACTATCCTGAACCGGGGAAGTTAGAGAGATGTAATCTGGGGGAAAATGTTTCATTGCGTTTTCTCTCTTATTTCCCAGTGTAGCCACTCTGATCGCAAAACATGCCGCATCATTTCCAGAGTGAGTCGATAAGCACTGTGAGAATGGCAGTGGCCGTGCCCCTTGGCTCCCAGCACTGCGCCCAGCCGGCCCCCAGGAGCCGTGCAGGGACTTGCAAAGACTGGCCAATTATCAGCGATAAACTCGTGAGTCCCGAGCCCAGTGCCTGAGCTCCCTTACAACACACTTAAGATGTGTTCAAACTGGAAGTCGCTAATTCAATAAAAAACATGTATGACCTAGTACATATATAAAGACATCCAGAAGTAGGGGACTTTCTGGGCTGGTGAAGGGGGCTCACAGACGTCATCAGGACGCTTATCTGTCTCTTCTTAGTAACAGTGTATAATGTCAGCCCATACATTACTTCTCATACCATCCAGTCTCTTACGAGGACAATGATGGCATTTGAAAACACTCAATATATTTTTTTCTATCATCATTACTGTTCAAAACATTACTGTTTTATGAAAGATTTTACTTGCTCAAGAGTCCTACAAAAAACAAAATGATAACCCAATGGCTAGATGATCTCTAACGCTTTTTCACTTTCAGGTAAACAGCTCTGTTTGTTATCTAGTGCTCACAGGTGGGGACAGTGTGCCTGGCACCGCCTAACCGCCATTGGATTTTCCTAAACAGGAAGAAGGAACAAACAGTATATAGAGAGCATGCACGAGGCTGCAGCCCACTGAAGACTGCCGACCCCACAGCAGCAGAGGGCGTCGGCGCCGCTGCCCGCCTCTCGCCTCCCATAGGCCTCCCGTCCTCAGTATTCCTTCCCACTCTACCGACAGGGCCGGCTGCAAAGTTTTAATGAGAACAACACGCCACCAGATTGATTTACTGTCCGGCACCTGCTTATGCCACACAGGCGCATCTAAAAATAGCATGGTGGGCGTCGCTTTGCAAAAGCCAGAAATAACAAGGTTTGGAAATAAGGTTTTGAAAAAATTTTAATGCCAAAAACAAGGCACAAAAGGGATAATTCACAAAGCCAAGAGGCCCCCGGCTAGTTCTCCCTCGGAGGGGGAACAATGAAACCACAGGTGAGGCTGCCTGGCTACCCACATCCAGCAAATGGAATGACAGATAAAGGCAGGACAGAGCCCTCAGCACTCCCACCTGAGTCTCAAGTGCCACAGGCAGGTTCATTTCATCCAAAGTTTACTCTTTATCAGGATGCTGACATAACAACTTCAGGTAACATACCTTCAAAGAACCAACATACTACTCCTACAAGGTTCGGGTTTTGTCTCTAATAATTAAAGGCAGCTTCCTTTCCTAATTATCTGTCTTTGGTACATGACACCCTCCACACTCCAACCCCAAGATAAGCCTAGGTGGGCAGAAAAGAGAACTATCTTCTCTCCATTGACATGGTCTTTCGGAATGGCATGTTCTACTTTACACAGACAAGAACCTGCCTCCCCTAGGAATGTGCCAAATGCTTTGTATCATAAAATGATGGAAAGTTTCTTTGGGGGAAAAAAAAACTGTTTGAAATGACCAAGACGTGTTATAGGCTGCACTTGGAAAACTAACCTGAGAAATTCGAAGGGAGTGCTCTATGGGGTGCACGATTTATCTCAGCAATGGATAATAGTTCTGTTGAGAGAAACACAGTTCACTGCCAGCTTGGCAGTCTGGGTTTGCTTTCATTTTTGTACACAGAACCTTACTGGCTGACCCAACATTTGAGCATATTAACCATAGTTGGAGCATTAGAGGAATTAAAACACAAAGGGATCCCTCAACTATTTTCCTAGAAAGCTCACAGAAGAACAGCAGAGACTGTCCCTGGCTTCAAGGAGCTTTCTGTCTTATTGTGGTGGCAAAAACAAAACAAAACAAAAAACAACAATGAAAGCAGTGTTTTTTAATCACTGGTCCATGGACCAGAGTTAACCACCCTGATGCTCTGTGAAGATTAGAGATCCAATGTTCTTAGTCAAATTTGCTCATGCTTGCCTGACCTGTGGTGGCGCAGTGGATAAAGCGTCGACCTGGAAATACTGAGGTCACCGATTCGAAACCCTGGGCTTGCCTGGTCAAGGCACATATGGGAGTTGATGCTTCCTGCTCCTCCCCCCTTCTCTCTCTCTGTCTCTCCTCTCTCTCTCTGTCTCTCTGTCTCTCTCTCTCTCTCTCTCTCTCCCTCTCCTCTCTAAAATGAATAAATAAAAAATAAAAAATAAAAGTAAAAAATAAAAAAAAATTGCTCATGCTCAGGGTGATTTTTGTCTTACTGATCCACAAAATAATTCTCCTAATTTCACTGGTGCCCAAGTATAAGTAGGTCAGAAACCACTGAACCAAAGAATATAATGAGGTCCTGTCAGTGGGCTCAGTTGTAGCAGGTCGGCCTGGAATGTGGATGTCCTGGGTTCAATTCCCAGTCAGAGCACACAGGAGAAGCGACAACCTGCTTCTCTACCCCTTCCCTCCCGTCTCTCTCTCCCTTCCACTCCTGCAGCCATGGCTCAATTGGTTCAAGCGTATTGACCCCAGGCACTCAGGATGGCTCTGTGGAGCCTCCACCTCAGGTGCTAAGAGCTCAGTTGTGAGCATGGCCCCAGATAAGCAGAGCATTGACCCCAGACGGGGGTTGCCGGGTGGACCCCCGTAGGGGTGCATGTGGGAGTCTGTCTCTCTATCTCCCCTCCTCTCAACTTGGAAAAGAAAAAAAATGATAATAACATAATGATCTCAAACACAATTTTTGTGTGCTCATATACCCTGAACATGATTTACTTTTACAAGAATTTAAACAGACAAGGTAGAATAAAACTAAGAGCTAAATCACCAGGGCCAATGAGCAAGTGACAGGAATTAAGTCAGGAGAGGCTATGTTTTATTCCAATAAGCCTTTAAATCTTAGTAAAAAAAGCAACATCTACAGGGACATTTCTTTCCTACACTTAAAGTAATCTAAGAAAACCAGATAATTTTTATTTGTGCTTAGAACGCACATATCTATGCACATGTGTAGTTCTTTATTTACCCATCCGTTTGCTCATTCACTGTGATAGCCCCAATGCTGACATTGCGCCCTAGAGGTCAGTCTCGCCCCACACTGATGTTTCTCCCTGGCACCATCCTCCCAACCCATGCTACCCTCTTCAGGGACTCATTCTCTTTAAACAATACCTGTTGCTTTCACACAGCATTTCTTCCTCATCGGTTCTCTACCACAGGCTACTTTGTTCTGCCGAGATGATTTTGCAAGGATTGGAGGCATTTCTGACTGTCAAGACTGAGGGTTGTGACACTATACATTTAATAATGCCCAGGACAGCCCCCCACCCCACTCTCATGGCAAAGGAATCTTCAACCCAACATGCCTGGTATTAAAATATCACCTAACCCCAAACAGTGCCCAGATTGAGAAATTTGCTCCACCAGGAACACTGCCTCTTCTCTAGCCAACACCCTCATTTCTCAGGGTTCAGCTCAGAAGCTTTCTCTTCCTTGAAACAAAGTTCCTGATTTTCAGGCTGTCGGTTACTCCTTCCTTTTCTACCTAACCACATTCACTTCCAACTACATTTCAACCAACACATACAAGAAATATCTACTTAAGTGTGTGCGTTCTCCCTGGACCGTGAACTCCAACATGCCAGGGCTTACTCTTTCCTCTGTCCCATGATTTGCCCACTGCAGATACTCTGTAAATGATAAATGACCTACAACCTTTGCCATAATTTCCTATATTTCCCTCCAGACCCGCACTGTCGAATACACTAGCCACTAACCGTGTATGCTATTTATATTTTCATTTAAATTAATTAAAATGGCACATTCTGTTTTTCAGTTGTACTTGCTCCATTGTAAGAGTTAATAAACGCTGATCAGCCCTGGCTTGGTAGCTCAGTTGATTTGAACATCATCCAAATATGCCAAGGTTGTGGGTTCAATTCCCAATCAGGGCACGTACATAATAAGTAGAACAGCAAACCAATATTTCTCTGTCTCTCTTCCTCTCTCTCTCTCTCCCTCTCTCAAGTCAATAAAGCAATAAAATTAAAATATTTAAATAACAATAATAATCAAAACGACTGCCTGAGCTAAAACCTTCCTTCTGATTTTGAGCTTGAGACAGTATCGACAGGAATGATCAGACATGATAGAGAGTTCAAACATTCCGTGAGCTACATGGTGGCGTGGGCCTGTGAGCTCTCGGGTCCACTTCCCATCCTGCCCCTGCTCTGCATCGCAGGGAGTCCCGTCTCCCAGGCTCCTCTGCCAACCGCCTTCTGGGTAGGTTTCTTCAATGAGAGGCACTGGGGTGTGAAAGAAGGGGAGAAGTCCGGGTGTTTCTTTCTTTCTCGCTCTGCTTTGGGTAGCGTCTCCTCTCTGCAGAGGTACATGTCCTTCATAGAAAGAGAGCCCTTTTCTCCAAACTCCTGCCAGCACAGCCCTGCCCACGTTCTCATCCTGTCTGATGACTCTGGCCTCTGGGATTTGATCAAGCCCTCCTGTTGCCTCCCCACAATTCCTATCAACCCCTGGGTGGCCTCACGCCTCTGGTTGCTCTATCAGCTTCTCCATTGCCCATGTAGTGAATTCTCTGCATCAGTAAATCATCACATGGAGCAGTTTCTGTTTCCTGATTGGCACTGACAGACACAACCTGCGTGATAATGTGTTTGTTTTTTTTCTGATCATCTTAGATGAATGACTGAAAAGAGAAGGAGGAAGAGGGGAGGATTTCTGGCTTTTTCATTGCCTGTGGACCCTAATGTAGAGACTTTTGAGGCATCATAATTTTGTGATGTTTGTTTTCCTAAGGATAGAAGTTTCAATGAAATTGTCAAGCTCTAACTACTTTCTTCCATATGGCAGGCTCACTTTTACGGAAAAACACACTTTTCCCCTGAAAGAAGGTAGATTCCTCAGTCAAAAAATATTCATGAGAAACTGGAGATGGAGGCAGAACTTTTGAAGGGCCAGCATGTTGGCTTATGTCTTTCCCCATCTTAGTTATAAGTCTAGAGATACAGGGAAGAAATGAGCAGACTTTTCTAAAATATAGCCAAAGTCCATCTTGATCTCTTGCTAAAAAACATTCTAGCCTGACCAGGCAGTGGCGCAGTGGATAGAGCATCAGACTTGGACGTGGAGGACCCAGGTTCAAAACCCCAAGGTCACTGGCTTGAGCACAGACTCATCTGGTTTGAGCAAGGCTCACCAGCTTGAGTCCAAGGTCACTGGCTTGAGCAGGGGTTTATTTGGTCTGCTGGAGCCCCCTGGTCAAGGCACATATGAGAAAGCAATCAATAAACAACTAAGGTGCCACAATGAAGAAATGATGCTTCTTAACTCTCTCCCTTCCTGTTTCTCTGTCCCTATGTCCCTCTCTCTGTCACACACACAAAAAAACAAAACAGTTCTAACTTCTGACTGGAATGTCTTAGATACAAGAGTAGGAGCCCTGGTTTCAAGTACAGAGGTTGTTAAAATGCATACAAATAAATAAACAAATGACACATAAAGCATACACCTAAAATAAAGATATGTACACATATGTCTTTGGACAGCAAAGCCACAAAAAGCTGTCTGTACGGTTCTGTTTATTTTCCAAGATGTTTTTCGATTCTCATTTTCTATATATATTCATTTGACAAGCTCTAAAGACAAGTGTCTTAGGAATTCTCCAGTTATTTGTGACAGAAACTCACCCAAACTAACTTAAGCACACCAGAAACAGGATAAATGTGTTACTAATATAGAAGCCAAGATCTGAATTTCAAGGAGAGGGAATTCAGTCAAATCTATGGAGGAAGGCTAAAGCCAGGAACTAGAAAACCATCGGGAAGCAAGGAATTTCTCCCGCTCCATTACTCTCTCACTCTGGGGTTGATCTGCTCTCATCTCTGTGCCAGTGGGCTCCTCGCTTCTCCTCACATATGGTGAGATGGCTGATTGGCCCACAACAGATCCCTAGCATCTATGTTAGCCTGGCCTTGGTTCAAGCAGCCTACTGGGATAAAAAGAGTCTCTAAATTCTGAGCAAAGCCCTTGCAACTGACCCAGCCAGGACCCCTGTACCTGGAGAAACAAAGTCAAACAGCACAAGCAGGAATGCCTAGACCAGCCCTCCTGGTAGAGCAATTCTAAGATATGAGTTTGGGAGAAAAAAAAAGAGACTAGATAGCTGTCGCTAAAGTATACTAACTCCAAAAGGGCATTATTCCAATTATTTGGATTTTCTACACAAGGAACAGCACAGATCTCAGTGTTAATTGATTTCAGAGCCACTTTTTTTTTTTTGACAGAGACAATGAGAGAGTCAGAGAGAGGAACAGAGAGGGACAGACAGGAAGGGAGAAAGATGAAAAGCATCAATTCTTTGTTGAGGCTCCTTCGTTGTTCATTGATTGCTTTCTCATATGTGCCTTGACCAGGGGTGTGGGTGCTACAGCTGAGCAAATGACCCCTTGCTCAAGCCAGCAACCATAGGCTCAAGCTAGCAACCTTTGGGCTCAAGCCAGCAAACATGGGGTCATGTCTATGATGCCATGCTCAAGCCAGCTACCCTGAGCTCAAGCTGTTGAGCCCATGCTCAAGCAGGTGACCTCGGGGTTTTGAACCTGGGTCTTCTGCATCCTAGTTCAACGCTCTATCCACTGCACCACTGCCTGGTCAGGCTCTGAGCCACTACTTAATCCAAGTCTCCAAAATTCTTTCTCCTCATTTCTAGTTTATCATGTATACAATGGAATCTGTGACATGTAGAATGTGGTAACTTACAGCCAAATATTATTATTATTATTATTATTACTACTACTACTACTACTACTCCACTGTTGCTGCTACTATTCTAATCACTATAAAGGAACTGAGAAAGTTTCCTAAAAACATGACCCATAATATTTTTCCTCTTCCATCACCTCTCTAAAGTTGACAGCTGCTACGTAACGTCTAGTAGGACTCAGAATCCACGAAGGTCCTTGTGGAGAGAACTTGAAATGAATTCTGAGCAAGGGCCCTAGAGCTTCAGGACCCTACGTAAAGCGTGGTGTTTCCGTATCTACAGAGCCCAGAAGAGCAGGTGAAGAGGATTCAACTTTTCTCTTTTTGAAAAGGCTCAGTCTCCCTGTCCAGGAGGGAGCTCAATGCATATTATGCTTTCTCTACTCTCAGGATTTGAGCCTGGAGGGAGACCAGTTTGTACAGTGACTTCCTACTCTTATGGGAAGACAGGTTTAACAGCCCATACCCACAATGTGAGAAATTTCTTTGTTTTTCACCAACTATAGAGCATCTACAATTAAGAATATTCCAATAACTAAACTTGAGTCCCAGTGAGTCAACAGAGAGCATTACCTTCCCCTCACGGGAGGCCAAGCAGCCAGAGATGTGGGCCAGGTAAACCTGTACTCCGGGAAGGCAAAAATGAGCACCAGAATGACAAAAGTATAAACGTAATTCTCAAAAGACTTCTGGGATTTTAACACATGATTTTTGAAATATAAAATTCAGTAAATGAATAAAAAATGAGAATGAGTTGACGGTTAAGATCACAATTAGTAACCTGAAGGATCAAATATAGAATATATCTCAAAGCATAAAACAAAAAAGAAATGAAAAGCATAGAAATTACAAAGGAAAATACTAAGAGACTAAAATAACAGACTCAACAGAATACAAAAGGAGTAAAAGAAAAAGAGGGAGAAAAGGCAATAATATATTGCCTAGAAAACAGTATAGGGAAAAAAAGATACAAACAGAACAAACAATAAAACTTCCTTGAACTGAAAAAAAAAATCTGAACCTGAAAACTGAAGGGACTTGTGAGTTATTGGCTTAAAAAAAATAGACATTAACTAAAAAACAAACAAACAAACAAAAAAAAACAAAACAAAAAAAACAAACAAAAAAAACACCCTCCCAGGCATATTCGGGAAAAATGAATGAAATTTTAGGATAAGAAAAAGTTATAAGCTGTCAGGCAATAGAGCAAGTTTAACTACAAAAAAAAAAATCAGACAGGCATCAGATTTCTCATCTGCAATATTGGAAGCCAAAGCTACAGTCAAGGCTTTGCAACTCACACATCTTCTACCAGCCAAGACATAATTCACCAATCAGTGTGAAAGAAAAATAAAATCTGGGACTTGCAGTAACTGAAAAAGCACAGCATACATGTGCCTAATCTGAAAGAAACAGCTGGAAAAAAAATACTCCATGTAAACAACACATGAGCCCAAACTGAGTTTTTTAAAATAAATTCGGGAAGATGAATGAAAGAAACATAGCCTTGTACAATGAAACTTAATACAAAGGCTCTCGGGAAATGTGTAATATGGGTGTAAGTAAAGACTTGTGAAACACAGGTCAACTCCCCCTAGAATGCAGTTTGTATAGCTTCCAACTAAATATCTAGCATGATCATCAGTCTCATTATCCTAGCAGTTCTTTAACATTGTTTCTTGTTTTTAACAGTCTACTTGTTTTTAACTTTGCTTTTTCTCCCCCCCCCCCCACATCATTCACTTAAAAATTCAACACGTTTCGAGAGGAAAGCAACCTGTGTTTTGAGATTCCTAAAGCCACAAGCTTTTTTTGGTTTACACCATGAGACCACCATAAGTTTACAGGTTTCTCTTTCTCTTAACAGCACCCTGCTGCCTGGGCAGAGTCCCATTCTCTGCTTTCTACCCAGGCCCAGAATAGCACATTTCCCAGGGAAAAAGTAAACATCAATCTTCAGTACAGCTTTCCATGGGTTTCCAGCCTCTAAAATTTTAGCCATTTCAGGTCTCATTGCAAACAACAACTCCTGATGCGTTTAAGTGGAACTTTTAAAATGATTCTCCACATTTTCTAGTTGTTCTCTATAGTAGCATTATTTTACCACAAGTCACTCTACCCTATCCAGAACCCTCACTATATTTTTGTTAAATGGAATGTAGTAAGTTCCATTAGTTCCTTCAAAAGATGTCAGGAAAGACAGATAGCTGGGACTGCGTTATATTAAGTAGCAGGGAAAAGCTTTGTGCGATGCAGAGGAATTTATAACGCTACTTAGAATACGGTAAAATCATTGTATCACAGTCTACCTATAATGCTGCACTGAGTATGCATGCCACCGGCTTTTATACAAAAGATACTGAGAAACAGGAAAGGATACCTGTTATTTCCAACAATACATCCTGGTGCACAAACCTAAAGGAAGAGGACTTTTACACCAATTCCATAATGTAAGAAGAAAATAAAACAATGGTGCTCTGCATTGCTTATGTTTTTAGGGTTTTGAGTTGCCTTATTTTTCTTTTTATTTTCAGATCTATATATTCAGAATAAGACAGATATGTTTCTACTAAAATATGTCAAGCTACTCTGATATTACAGTTATAAAAATTATTTTTAAACATAGCAAATTTAAGAGTATGCTCTAACATCTTGTTACTTAATTTAGCAACAATGTGTCTGGTCATAGCTTCCATAGTAGGATCTAATGAAGAGCCTAAAGTTATTGCAATCCACTTAAAGTTTAGCTTTTCCACATTCATTTATGAAAGCAGCCAATGAAGAGTAAGAATATAAACTCATCTCTTTCTTTCTGGAGGTGTAGTCATAACAAACAAATAATTCTTTGAGAGAGTTTCCAAATTTTTAAAAGATATGGACTTCTATCTGTAATTAAAGAGGTCCCATCTTGCTAATGACTAAGTACTTATGCGATACCTTCTTTTGTTTTCTTTTTTATTATTATTATTTTTAAAATAACATTTAGCCCAACGTGTGGTGGCGCAGTGGATAAAAGCATCAACCTGGAACTCTGAGGTCGCTGGTTTGAAACCCTAACTTGCCTGGTCAAGGCACACATGGGAGTTGATGCTTCCTGCTTCCCCTTCACTCCTTCTCTCTCTCTCTCTCTCCCTCCTCTCTAAAATAAATAAATAAAATCTTTTTTAAAAGAGTTAAATAAATAAAAGTTACATTTAAAGGGGTGATATTGATCAATAAGAGCACATAGGTTTCAGGTAAACATTTCTATAGCATTTGAATTGTTGATTATGTTGTGTACCCATCACCCAAAGTCAAATAGTTTTCTGTGGTGATACCTTCTAAACTAGAAAATTGCACTGTCATCCTAGAAACATAAGAATAAAGCTATGTTTTTAGCATTTCCATTTCATGGGTTTGTTGAGGCAATCATAATATAATGTGGGTTCAAATATATAATTTTTTTGACGGTTATTGCTCCCTAAATTTACCCAAGACACGTGGTGCTAAAGGTCATCTATATAACTTACAGGGAATGGAGTAAATACTAAGAACGAATAGCACAAACCTGGATACAGAACAACAGACTAATAATCAAGGGCCCTAGGTTCTATCAGTCAATTACTAATTTTGTGACTAATAGCAAATCACTGAACTCACATGGAACTCTGATTCATTATCTATATATAAAAATGGGGATAGAAACTAACATGCATTATAAGGTTACTGTGAGGACCAAAGGAGATGTTTTTTGAAAAAGTGAGAAAGCACCACACACATGCAAGAATCAGTATTTGTATAACTAACTTGAAGGGTCATTTTTATCCTATTTCAGAAAACAAACTATCTTTGGGCACTTGCAAACCCTGTCAGCTTTCATTTGCATAAAACTATTATTCTAATTACAAATTATTTTCATGTATTTATTAAAACAGGTTCATCAGGGTGCCTATTAGGCAATCCGTTATTAGCATAACTCAAATTATGTATATGAAAGTAATAAAGCTGCATTTCTCTTTCAGTAATAATTTTGGCACCTCCATTAATCTAACTAACTGAAGTATTACTCTAAAATTTATGCTGTGTGAATTTGGGAGAAGAAAGCCTAAATTTGCAAAGTGAGTTCAATGCAAATGCCAGAAGGTACGAACTCCCTCTGCAGTGGCAATACCTAAGTGTTGGGTACATGCTCTGTGTTTTATTCAGCTATTCTCAACTCACCTTTTTGAAATAGGGCCTACGTTCAAAAAGGAATGATGGAGAGATAGTATCATACAGCATTAACTAACATGAACAGACCAGAAACATAAAACTCCCTTGTCTCCAGCTGATTTTATAGTCTTGATAAGACTTTAGTTCCCAACTGAATTATTGACAGCAACAGAATCAGGTGGAAAAAAGAAAAAAAATATATATCCCTTTAACTATGGCAAATAAAAGTAGCGTCTCTCCCTTCGTAATCTTCCACCTCATGTTTCTTTTCTCCATCTATACTCTTCTTTCTCTCTAACTGCACTTGCACTCCCCTAGTTTACCAGGTATTTTTATCCTTCTGAGTTTTCTGCTGTTCTATTGGCCTGCACTGTCCTCTGCCCGTTATATACAATAGAATAGCACTCAACCATAAAAAAAGATGAAATACTGCCACTTGCGACAACATGGACGGACCTTGACATTATCACGCTAAGTGAAATAAGTCAGACAGAAAAAGTCAAGAACCACATGTTTTCACTTATATGTGGGATAGAAAACTGAAAGCCATGAATGAACAAACAAGACAAATAGGCAGGCAAAAAACTCATAGACACAGACAGACAACAGTATGGCAGTTACCAGAGGGAAAGGGGGGTGGTGGCAGAGAGAATGAAGAGTAGAGGGGGTCAAGGGGGTGGTGATAGAAGGAGACTTGACTTTGGGTGCTAAACACACAATACAATATACAGATGATGTGTCATAGAATTATACACTTGAAATCTGTATAATTTTATTAACCAGAGCCACCCCAATAAGTTCAATTTAAAAAGTTTGAATGCCCTTTCATCTTCAGGCTCTGAAGGCATGCCTTCTCATTATTCCATAAGATATTCTAACCTGTAACGGTTGAACTGCTCACTATCTGCCTCTTCAATTAAAGTGTAAGCCCCTGAAGGCAAAAACTATGCCGTACTCATTTTTCTACAGGCCCAGCACTGTGGGTCTTGGCACAGGCTTAGAAGGGAAAAATTTGAATGAAAGAATAGATGAATGAGCCTGACCAGGCGGGGCGCAGTGGATAGAATGTCGGACTGGGATGCAGAAGACCCAGGTTTGAAACCCTGAGATGACCAGCTTGAGCGCAGGCTCATCCGGTTTGAGCACAGGATTGCTGGCTTGAGCGTGGTATCATAGACATGACCCCATGGTCGCTGGCTTGAGCCTAAAGGTCACTTGCTTGAAGCCCAAGGTCACTGGCTTGAGCCCAAGGTTGCTGGATTGAGCAAGGGGTCACTGGCTCCGCTGTAGTCCCCCAGTCAAGGCACATATGAGAAAGCAATAACGAACAATTCAGATACCGCAACGAAGAACTGATGCTTCTAATCTCTCTCCCTTCCTGTTTATCTGTCCTTATCTGTCCCTTTCTCTCCCCCCCCCCACTGTGTCACACACACACAAATTTTTTTTAATTTTTTTAATTAAAATATTTAAAAAATAGGTGAATGAATGACAGACAAATGCTATGGAAGACCTAGTGATGGACATAATATTTAAAGTTATGCAGACTGATTATCTGTAAGCTAGCATACATTTAGCAGGAGAGCCAAGTCACGTTATAAAAAAATCTACTTAACTTATAAATCCATATAATAGATATTGAAATAATATTATCAAACCTTATCTGATATGAGAAACTTGGATATTATCACATAAAACTTGATGCAACTGTTTACATAAACTACCATGAATCTAAAACGTTCAAAAAGATTTATGTCCCATCAATATTCTGTCATTTTTCATGTCTCTCCAAGTCATTTTTACTTTTAATAGTCTTAAGTATCCAGATCCGGGAGGAAAAAGCAGACTAGTAATAAAAAATCCAATAATTAAACAAATTATTAAAGAGCCATATTATTTTGAAGTAACATAAAATTATTAAAAGTCAAGCTTTTGAGGAAGTATTTCATCATATTTAAAATAAAATCATCCAAACAAATGTATTTAGTAAATAGTAAATAAAACAGAATATTCTTTACTTTTCAAAATAAATAGTTCTACTTAATTCTTTTCTTTATACATGTAGATAAAAGGCAAGAAGGATCTATACATAATATCTTTGTTTAGTGAGAGTGTAGGTAAATTTTTACAAATTTATCCCGAAATTCTTTTTGGATTTCCTAAATATTTTAGAAGAACATCTTTTGTCATTAGAATGGGGGGGGGGGAAGACACATATATTATTTGTTTTAACAGGAAAAGGAACTTGAAAAGTTTTAGGCAGAAGGACAAAATGAGACATGATTATCCCTGAAGGAGAATCCAGTGTGCCCCTAATTTACTAAGAGAACTTAAACAAGCTACGTAATGCTTACAACCTCACTGTTCAAGTGCCGCATAGCTATCAAACTCTACCAGAAGAAGCAGACAGCTTTCAAGAGCCTTGGAAATCCGTCTCATCCTTTACAACAGACAGAACATAAACAGGAACCAAGTAAATAAGGAAACCGAAGTAGCAACTACACAAATCACCGAACTCCCCCAAAGACCTAATACTATCACATTATAATTTGATGTCCAAACTCCTGACACTCAAGAGTGGCCCAGGGTCTCCTGGGCAGAGTCCCTTGAAGGTTAATTAATTGCAGCTGCAGGGGGGATAGTCTCAAAATCCTAAGGAGTCATCTGGGGAGGAAGCATAAAAGGTACACTAAACAATAATATGCAATTTATAGTCTGGATGTGGCACATACTGTATCGGCTCACTTTTATTTCACGGTTAATCGCCCAGCTCACAAAAGTTTCATCGGATCGGAGGCATGTGCAGTGTTCCCTTTATAAAATTTTATAGTCCCCTGCTATTTTCAGGGGTTTTGTTTTATAGGCACAATTTGTTGCTTTAATCGTACCCAATTGTCATGCTCTAAATCACGGTGAATAAAAATGTCCTAAAAGGAGAGATGTGCTGAGGATAGTACTTAATTACCCTCAGTGCTTGATTTAAATGTTACCCGGGCATTGTCAAGTGCCGGGCACAGACTAACCCGGAGATGCAAATTTGCATAAACCCAAGCAAGTTATTACGAGGATTTCAACAGCAGAGCCCCGTCGCCCCTCTGCTGGCATTGTGGTAGCAGACATTCTGATGAAGGTGGGCCCTCCCGTGCTCCATCAGCATCCGTGCGAATGAAAGCCCCTAATGAACTAGCTCAGATCGCTAATGCTGTTAGAGCAAGAAAGCCGGGGTTTTGTCTTTAAGCCTGTCATTGAACAAGACAATCTCTGGTACATTTCTTAGAGGAGCATCCCTAATTCTCATTCTGCCAAATGCTCCTGGTGATGAATATTAGAGTGGGAAAGGAGAGTCTCCCCCAGGGAAAGGCCATTCATTCCTAGGAGTCAATTATGCTTCAGCAAAACGGGGATGCTTACAACATGCATAGCCTATTCATTACCTACGCCCTTTCTTTAAGCCGGTGAAGAGGAAAGACGACAAGAGAAGTGATGGTGTGCCATGGCAATTTTTGTGTGCCCCCTTAACCTGGCCCCCTGCTAACACCACCCTACTTTCCTTTCAATAAAAAGTTCCTCCCTCATTTAAACCTCCCTTTCCTGACCAAATACCCCAACTAACCTCTGTGCCACAGGGATTGTTTCAGAAAGGGGTTTATAACCCAAGGTAAACCAATCCCAAGCCTGCCCAGAACTTTCGTGCAAAAGAGGTGGCCTCTGGCTGCTTGGGCGGCTGAGCTGGGGGAGTATGTGGGGCTAGGGCTGGTTTTGCCTGGCAGTGATACCAGAGAAGCAGACCCAACAACAAGACATCAGTGTTTGAGTCTAGCCACGCCTAACACAACATCGTCCGAGTTTTAGGAGCCACGCCAATAAAGTGGCTTATTTTTGTCTTAAGCCACTGGGAACTTCGGTTCCTGTCACTAGCAACAGAATTGAGTCCAGAGTAAAAAAGAGACATTATTGCAAGTGGAAAACTGCATTTGGTTCAGAAAAGCAACACTATTCACACTCCTTTTCCCTTAGTGAACACTTCCTAAGTAGCACAGTTCTAGGGAAAGAGAAAAATATGATCTCATATTCCAAACTGATGTTGCCCACCAGCGACAAATATTGCTCTCACATACCCCAAGGTAACATTTCCCAACTCTCCAAGGGCCAGTCCAGCACATAAATGGGAAGTGTATGGTAAGCACTAAGTAAATGGAAACCAGAGGTAGTCATGGTAATGTCTGCAACATGCAGGTTATTTATACTGAAAAGGGCTAGATTTACAGCCCTATCAATCTTCCAGTAGACTTTATCCTCCTATTTATTGGTCAATATACTAAAGACTACCAGAATATTTTTAAAGAGATTGGTCAAGAAGTCGGTCTGAGTTATTCTCACCCGTGTGTGCACTTTCGCCACATGCGCGTGTGCATAAGTAACAAAGTGGATTGTTGTGTGCGGTTGAAAATTTATATGCATAACATCATCATATCTTCTTTTGAGAATTCCCTTATTTGGATTGAATTTATGGGGTGTTTTAAAATGCGTTCACATGGATTGGCATCTGTATCTTTATCTACATATACTTTATTCATCTCAAGATTTCCTTAGTATCTTATTATGTGACTAAATCATAATTCACTGATCATTTCTCTATCGTGGCCTGGTGGGTGGTTTCCATTCATTAATCACCCATTCATTACTACGCACAGTATTCCTATGAATACTCCAGTATTATGCACATCTCTTACGCAAACCGTGTGAGAATTTCTCTGAGGTGTCTAGCCAGGAGACACGGGGTCATGGGATATATACGACATCAAGTTCACTTCAGTCATAATAAATTGGTCTCCCAAGTGGATATACCCATTCATATTCCAATTAGCAACTTAAATCTTTTAAATATTATTGGGAAAAACAGGATCCTATATTAATAGGTTTAAAAGATGCATTCATGTGAAAGATCTCACAATGGTGAAAAGAACTAAGAATTCCTGATTTAAAATACGTATAATGTGACTCATTCTATCTTGTTTTATTAATAGCTGATATTCATGTATATCTTTATAATTATTAAAATACTTTTAATATAAAAGTACTTGGACAGGTCCTGGAGGCAAGGGGTTGGGAAAGAGGACAAAGAGTCAATAAAAAAATGGGCCCTTGCATCTAACTGTATAGCCAGGACCAACACTGCTCTATAAACACATTGTCACATCACATCCCTGGCCCAGATGACCACAACCACCTTCTAATTGGTCCCTGCCAGCGCAGCCCTAGTGGTCCTTCTAAATTCCAGACATATCATGACTCTCTCCCATTTCAAACACCTTAGTGACTACTCACTCAAATCCAAAACACTTCAACATCAGCGGTACTGTCAACCCACCATGCTTACCTTCATAACTTCTTCTCTTGCCCCTGGCCCTGCAAGCCTTCTGTACTCTAACACTACTAACTAGCTTTTAGTTCTTCCCTCTCTTTTCCTACCCCAGGTCTTCAGACATGCCTGGAAATGTGCCCCTGTCCATTTCCAAACTCCACTTGCTCTGGGCTAACTCCTTCTCCTTTCTGAGGTAACAGCTTAGATGTTACTCTCTCCAGGAAACCTAGTGCTCGTCCCAAGGCCTGGGGGGTAGCAAAGCCTCCCAGTGCACCCTGCACTTCCACAAGCAGGGCCCCAGCCCCTATATGGATCTGGTCATTATTGGTTTCCCCCACTGGTCTAGGAGTCTTTCCAGGGCAGAGACTGAGGCTGGTGTCCTTATCATAATGGCTCATACTCATGATCAGCAAATATCCCAAAGATCTCTCATGTATAATAGCATTGCCTACAGATGCAGGACATCATGAAGAGGCAAGACCAAAAGATGATGCTAAATCCATTCTCTTTTGTGTTCTACTTTTCTTATTGCTTCTGTCTGCATCATATATTATGCCTGCAAATGATTCCTGTAGCTTTACCACTACCACACAATCTTTGTTCAAAATAATTAGTACTCGTCATTTCTACACAAGGGACAGAATGTTTTATTCTAGCTTTTACTTTCCTGGAATCTGAGGTCTAGACAGGGAAACATTTGATATGACTGCAGTGTTATTTTCAGCATGAATTAATTCTACAATGAACAAGTGTTATTATTAATCTGAAACAATTAATCTGTCTTATTCTGGGTTGCTTAGTTTCATCATGTTCCATTAGCTCCCTCTGTGACAAACAGAATATTTTCACAGTGGCTACGCTTTCAATGACTATGAAAAGAAAACCCTTTCTGGGTCCTAACTTCTAAGAATATATGAAGCCTGTATTAGTCCAAATTGGCAACTGAGCACCTCGGTTCTCTGTCCTTAATATCCACCCCAAAGTCACCAGATCAGGAATGATGCCAGTTTTATGAAACAGCTCAACATGGAGGTGTCATCTATGAATTCGAGTCAACCATTATTCATTGTACTTATATTTGGACCATCGGTCCAAACTTTATAAAGTCTTTTCAGTTGTGTTGAAATTTCTTTTATTTGTCCTCCTTTGCCTCTTCAAGCTTTCATAGAAAGAGGGGTGGTATTTTCAGTCTCCCACTCTCTTTCTCTCACTCCCAGCCCCACCTCTTTTTCCTGCTGTGTGAGGAACTATCTGATTTCAGACACTTCTTACCTGCATGGAACTGGAATCCATCTCCCTGGGCAACATTTTTCCAAAAGTGAAACTCAAGATCTTCTTCCAGCCCTTATAACATATAGGGGCAAGATATTCTGCATATAACAGTTCTTGCCATATAAGAGGTCTATTCTTACTACCCTGCGGCAGTTGCTAAAACCACTACTAACCATGCACTAGACTCCACTTGTTCAACTTAACCCTCTCCCGACTTAAGTTCTAGCAGTAGTTTCTCAAACATTTTGTTGTAGCCAAACTCTTTGCAAAATAAAAATCTTGAATTAAATTCCTATGCATATTTTGGAGGGGAAAAGATAAAAAGGTGTGGCTCTGATTAAAATGAATGTGGACAACCTAGATTTATTTCTCTTAGACCGCTACCTGTCCATCCACTTGGCCCTTCCTCTCCATGGTACGTTCATTTCAAGTGACCCATCAAGGAATCTTTGGGCATGCTGTGATGCAGTGTAAGCCACTAACTATATCATCCCTTGGTCCTTCTTTACTTACCTAGGAAGATATGTGGGCTCATCTTAATGATCAAATAGTCTAAGGAATACAAAGATTAAGAATAATTCATTGAAAATGCCTATTAGTTTATAATCTGTTTCCTAAAATATCAGGACATAGACTAAGAATCACACCAAACAGCCACTGCTTTCCATGTTCTTTCATTCGAAGGTTTGCGGGGCTATGTGATGGATGGGAATTAAAAAAAGGAAAAGAAAAAAGAACCCCGAGATAAGAAGACCCATTTGGATGATGAACACACTAGTAGAATATATAGATGATGTATTGTAGAATTGTACACCTGAAACCTATATAATTTTATTAACCAAAGCTACCCCAATAAATTCAATGAACATTTTTTTAAAAAGAAGACCCACATGACTTCATGACCTATTTATATTAAGAAGATCTCAAAACTGGGGCAAAGGGATATTCTCACTTTAGAGTTTCTTAAAACTTCAGAAATGAATCAAAATGGATTCACTTTAAAAAAAAAAAAAACCTGATTTTTCTGAGTCTGTTTCCTCATCTCTAACAAGCTCAAGCTAGAGCATATTTAGGTCAGTTTTTAAGCCTAACATTCCAACATTTAATCGAATTGAAAGCTTCACTTTACTTCTCAAGGAACCTGAATACAAAGTAAAAGCTAAAGTCATTTCATGAATTTATTTTAAATATACAAACAAGACAGCATGGTGAACCATAATACTCAAACTACAGCACTGGGCTGAAGGATGGCCAAGGCAGTGGTATGATAACTACAGGTGCTTTCCCAAAGTCTCTGAGACAATTTGGGAAGTCAAACTGATTGTATCATATAGTGTTATCTTGCTCAGAGTCATTTGGGGTCTTTTACTGCCTTCAAATGAGAGATCAAAAAATAATCTCTCTATTCTAAAGTGTCTTGTGAACACAAAAAGTTTCAGAACCGCGGCTATAAATCAATGTTAATGAGGGGACCATTCACACCGAACCATGCGTTTCTAGAAATCATGTTTGCACCTTTGCACCTAATGGAACTCCATTACACCTCCCATCATTATGAAATGCCACCTCATCTGAAGTGGCACTGCTCTCATCAATTCAAATGCCACCGCACCTCATTTCCCAAAGAGCAAACAAGACAAGTAATTCTCAGCAATCGTGGCAAAGGCACCGGATGGAAATTCAAGGGATAGATAAGTACATTTAGACTGCAGTGGGTGATTTCAAAATTTTCTTTCAAATAGAGCCAATTAAGATACAGGGACTCTGACAAGCAGTTCCACTACAGAGGAAGAGAAATAATGCACTCTCCGTGTCACTATTTTAATTGGCTCCACAAAGGGAACATTTTCTAACCATTTGAAACCCAATCCTGCCAGAATGCATAAAATTTACTCAGCTATGCAGACAACACGATATGACTATGAATGCCAACAAAGCCTCTCAAGTCTCTTTTCAATAAAGTGACAGTGCCCAGCTGTGCTGGGGAAACAGAACTGAGTGCACACAATGAGCTCACCATCCATGCTGGGCTCAGGTAGGGAAACAGGGAATCCAAAATCTTTCTGTGTGGCTGCTGTACAGAAAACCAGACAGAATGACCCAAATCTACTAAGAGATAATCTTCATTTGTTTAAGTGTCTTAATTCCTCCAAGTCTAAGATTAGCATTTTTTTCTCATTGAATTAATATGGCCTTTAAGAATTCTTAAAAATTGACCAAAAATATAGGAATAGGTAATTCACAGAAAAGGAGAGTTGAGTATCCATCAAATATGAAAAAGTACTTGGACTTACTCTTAATCTGGAAAAAAAAAAGTTGAAATAATACTATATCCTTCCATATGCACCATAAAGGCAAACATGGAAAATCTCATCATACCAAGTGTTGGCAAGAATGTGAGAGGACAAGCATTGAGGATGGGAGTGTAAACTGGAATGTTACTCCAAAAGTCAATCTGGCCATTTTTACATAAACTGGATATGAATATACATTATAACCCAGAAGTCTCACATTTGACTATCTGGCCCATAGAACCTCTCACACAGGTTCCTGGGAGATGAATAAGGGGACATGTACAAGGATATTCAACAAAGACAGCATTTCTGTGGCAATGATGGTTTGGAGACAACCTAGATGTCTATCAGTAAGAAAATATATAGATGTTAAAATATAGCATGCTTATTATAGAGAACAGTTCAGAAATGACACATCAGGTTTATAACAATAACATAGATCTCAAAATCAATGTTGATTAAAAGAAAAAAACACAGAATAATAGCAAATTATTTTTAGGTAAATTAGAACCCAAACCTTTCAAATTAGCACTGTATATTTTATAAGAATACATGCAAATGCATGAACACATGGAAGGCATTTCTGAGTGTCTTCAGTGGGAGTGGAATGATTCTGAGATTTAGAGATTAAAAAAAAAAAGAAAACAAGAGATAAGAGTTGTCAGGACAGTAATGGAAATTTCCTATGTACTGATGTGTAGGAAAAAAACCACACATTTCTGCAACCAAGATTCAACCAAGAAGAAAACAAACAAACAAAACACAACAATATAAAAAGTTATCCCAGTAAGGATTACTTAGCTTAAATAGAATTCTATCTACTTACAGAACACCATGTTCAACAATAAGAGTAAATATTCAATAAGGAGACTAAAACAGAAGTTCCATAGCATCAAATCTTTACTGAGCAACTTCTAAGTATGAGACACCACTCCGAAGCCTTCGGCAACTCTTCCAACCAACCAACCAACCATCAAATCATCAGCTACATTCTCAATGTGCACCAAATGCCAGGCTGAATATCACTAAATGTTTAAAAAGACTAAAATATGAAACCACTGCTCATGGTTTGCCACTTTGGTTTTTATCAGGCAGGAATCAAGTCTTACAAATATTTATGAGGATAATAAGATGGTGAGAATAAACATACATTCCAATGGAGACTACAGAAGTGTGTTCCAAAAAAGCTTGGCGTACAACATTCCCCTCAAAAAAGTTCAATTCCTTTTAAGAGCTCTTCTTTTGGAACTACCTTTCAAGCTCTTTGGCACTCTATTTTGGAAATTCTCAATAGCAACAAGGCTTATATTTAAAAGATGTGGTTTATTTCTGAGTGACTATTGCCAAAGTCTAAATTAACAACCTCTATTAGCGTGATTCTTCAGTTCATAGAGTATGTTCACAAACTTTAGCTCTTTTGGCAATATGTTTCAGACTCAAGCAGAGTTTTTAAAAAGAAGTAATGATCCGTTAGAGACGCGGTTACAAAATAGTGAGTAATTTTTAAATATGCCACAAAATGGACCTACTGGCAAAACCAAAACTGTTGCAAATACATTTTAAACAATGGCTGCAATAACCTAAAAATAAATGTACAGGCTTATAACCTCCCCAGGTAAAAGGATTAGATAGATGGTCAGGCTCTGACGTTTCTGTGCTTAAAATACATTTCATTATATTTTAAACACCGTGAGTATTCACACAACCGCCAGCCCTGTTAGCACCGCTGTGTAGGGCAAAGTGTGGCAAAGTCAGAGAGGGTCTGAGTTTTACTGTCTTCCCTTCCAATTACAGTCAGTTCTCCTATGATACTTATTCAGAAAAAGCAGATGTGTTGCAATGCAACTGCTATGTTAGGAAACAGTATATAACATTTTATAACACAAACGCGGTGTGTGCTGCACGTGCACAATTTTGTCCACCAAAAGCATCATTCTAGGTGAACACAGACACTGCACCCAAGGGAACCCAGTCATGTAGGAAAATACAAAATGCAATGAGTCCACCAAGGGCATTATTCTACAATGTTGTGTTTTGCTTTCCCATTGATGAACTTGCCTGTACAAAAAAAAAAAATCAACATCCTATTGATGTTGAAGTACCCAATTTTAAAGTGCCAATAAATGAGTTCAAAAGGTAATTTTTAGGTCTTAAGAAAAGCCTGAAATGAGCATCTTGAATGAAACTAGAGAACATGAACATGAGGTTCTTGTAGGTAATGGGCATCAAGAAATCCATATTACAGACCATCAAAGATGATATAAGAAATGTCTATGGCTGAAACAATTTCACTTGTTGTGAACTCAATAAGAACACGTCCTAAAGAAATAGAAGAAATGGAAAGATGATTGAGCATATAAACTTAAGAGCAAACAGGAAAAAAAAATCAGAAACAACCTATCTCATGATCAAAGAGAAAGCATAACACTGGGGAACAAATTTTTTTTCATTTTCTGTTGCATGAGGTTTTAGAACTGTTTCTATATATCTCTGCATTGCTGGTTCCAAATCTGAAATTCATTTTTTGGTGCATGCTCTAGTTTCTATGCAGTTTTAATTTCTTTTTGTTACAGTTAATGGCATGCATTGGTTTTTAAATTGGAGTTAAAGGGCAACAACTTTTGGATTGAACATAACCACAAGGCAATTAATGGTTTACAAACATCACTTTTACATAATTGCAGTTGTTTTTAGGTGTAAAAAAATATTATCTGATAAAAACACCCTCTTATTTTGTTTTAAGGTTGAATCATGGCTTCTTCGAGCAGGTGTAAATGTAAAAATAGTCCTGACACCTTCTGTTATATATGTGGCTGTTACACACTTCAACATCAAATGTGCAATATTTCATCATTTGTGACATGTGCATATATTGCCTATTTTCAAGTTTCCCTTGGCAATCAAGACAAGAATTGGGCTCCTCATATTGTGTGTCATAATTGTGAGAAAATACTTTGTGACTGGGCAAAAGGAAAATGCAAAGGAATGCCTTTTGGTATTCCCATGGTTTGGTGTGAACCTAAGGACCACAACAGTGACTGTTATTTCTGTCTGATCCATACAAAGGGCATCGGCAAAAATAAAAAAGGCATACGATCACATATCCTAATATTCCTTCAGCAATACGACCTATCCTATACTATGAGACACTCCCGGTTCCAGTTTTCAATGGTTTTATTTTTTCTAAGGACTAAGAAAGTGAACATGGTGATCAAGTGAATTTTGATAAGATGCATGAGGAAATGGTTGTAGAATCTGAGGGTCTTCTTCTGATGCCAAGCAGTCATTAACCCCTCAGCAGTTTAGCCAAACTGAATTGAATGACTTAGTAAGAATAACATAAAAATTGTCCTCGACTGGCCCTGGCCAGTTGGCTCAGCGGTAGAGCGTCGGCCTGGCATGCAGGGGACCCAGGTTCGATTCCCGGCCAGGGCACATAGGAGAAGTGCCCATTTGCTTCTCCACCACCCCCACCCCCCGCTCCTTCCTCTCTGTCTCTCTCTTCCCCTCCTGCAGCCAAGGCTCCATTGGAGCAAAAATGGCCCGGGCGCTGGGGATGGCTCCTTGGCCTCTGCCCCAGGCGCTAGAGTAGCTCTGGTCGCAACAGAGCGACGCCCTGGAGGGGCAGATCATCGCCCCCTGGTGGGCAGATGGGCAGAGCGTCGCCCCTGGTGGGCGTGCCGGGTGGATCCCGGTCGGGCGTATGCGGGAGTCTGACTGTCTCTCCCCGTTTCCAGCTTCAGAAAAGAAAAAAAAAATTGTCCTCGACTTTCTGAAGTATGAGGAGCATAACTGGATCATTTGTTTGGATCTTAAAATGGTAAACTTCCTGCTAGGACAACACAAAGGTTTCACAAAGTATCCTTGCTTTCTGTGTTTGTGGACAGCCGAGCTCAGGAGAAACACTGGATGCAGAAGGGGTGGCCAAAATGTGAAGCTCTGGAAGTAGGGATGCAAAATATTGTGAATGAACCTGTAGTTAATCGAGACAGGATCATTATTCCCCCACTTCACATCAAACTTGGCTGAATGAAGCAGTTTGTTCAGGCTTTGAATAAAGAAAGTGAATGCTTTCAACATATTATTTCTGCTTTTCCTGCCTTGTCTTTCGAGAAGATGAAAGCAGGTGTATTCCATGGATCTCAAATTCAAACCTTCATACGTGATGAAGAATTTGCCAGGAAGGTGAATAAGGAGGAGAAAGCAGCATGGCAGTCTTTTGTGGCAATTACAAAGAACTTCTTTGGCAACAAAAAAGCAGAAAACTATGAACTTCTGGCTCAAAGGATGCCGTTGGCTTTCCGTGACATTGGATGTAACATGAGCGTTAAGATTCACTTCCTGAACAGTCATCTTGATAAGTTTCCCGAAGATCTTGGAGCTGTTAGTGATGAGCAGACTACTGTTAGAGCATCAAACGAGATTGTCCTCAACAAGTACACAAACGCAAGAGTTACAAACGCAAATTTTTGCCTGAATAGAGTTTAAATAAGTTTTGCACAAATTTTATGATTAAAATAAATGTTTTATAAATTCAATTTTGAACTTGTAGACAAATTCTGATGCAATCATATCTTTTAGTGTATTAGTGTATTTATTGCATTAAATAATTATATTTTCACAAGGATGATGCCCAAGAAGACATTCTACTTCATTATGTTGAAACTAAATGTTGAAAATTTTACAATAAAATGAAAATCTTGAATTGCAAAAAAAAAAAAAAAAAAAAACCCTGTAGCTTACAGAGAAAAACTAATGCTAGATTTGAGATCAGCACACTTGAATTAGGTAAGAACAAGTGTTTTTGTGGATGCAACAAAAATTTTGTTCCGGCCCTGGCCGGTTGGCTCAGCGGTAGAGCGTCAGCCTGGCATGCGGGGGACCTGGGTTCGATTCCCGGCCAGGGCACACAGGAGAAGCGCCCATTTGCTTCTCCACCCCTCCGCCGCGCTTTCCTCTCTGTCTCTCTCTTCCCCTCCCGCAGCCGAGGCTCCATTGGAGCAAAGATGGCCCGGGCGCTGGGGATGGCTCTGTGGCCTCTGCCTCAGGCGCTAGAGTGGCTCTGGTCGCAACATGGCGACTCCCAGGATGGGCAGAGCATCGCCCCCTGGTGGGCAGAGCGTCGCCCCTGGTGGGCGTGCCGGGTGGATCCCGGTTGGGCGCATGCGGGAGTCTGTCTGACTGTCTCTCCCTGTTTTCAGCTTCAGAAAAAAAAAAAAAAAATTTGTTCCCCAGTGTTATCTATATAAGAACTTAAGCAGAAATTGCCAAATCCTGTATCAGCAGCTCCTTTTAGTCCTAATGGGCAGGGTTGGTGGTTTCAAATATCACTACAAATTTCCAAAGCCTTCAGCTGCTGGGTGAAGCCACAAATGCAAAGAAAGCTGTAGGAGAACTTCTAGCACTGCCACCAAAAGTAACTGAAAAAGTCTATACCTTGGATCAAATTTTCAGCTTTGATGAAGTAAGTATTGATTATACACAGTGTCTCAAAGGACCTATTTTCAGAAGCAGAAAAACAGGCTCCAGAACTTAATGCTGCAAAAGACAATGAACGTCTACATCAGGGGTTGGGAAACTTTTTGGCTGAGAGAGCCATGAACGCCACATATTTTAAAATGTAATTCTGTGAGAGTCATACAACGACCTGTGTACCTTATGCATTATCCAATAAAAATTTGGTGTTGTCCCGGAGGACAGCTGTGATTGGCTCCAGCCACCTGCAACCATGAACACGAGCAGTAGGAAATGAATGGATTGTAATATATGAGAATGTTTTATATTTTTAACATTATTTTTTTTATTAAAGATTTATCTGTGAGCCAGATGCAGCCATCAAAAGAGCCACATCTGGCTCATGAGCCATAGGTTCCCGACCCCTGATCTATATGCTTCCTCCCGCCATTACAGAATCACTCAAAGCAGGAATCTTACCCTTGTCTACCACCTAAAGCAATCTGCAGATATTTCTCAAGGTAAATTGCCACGTTTGTTTAGGTACAATGTTATTTATTTACATTTCTTTCTATGTCTATGTCACTAATGACATTTGACCGTGATGCCTCTAACTCCACAATTCCCACATGGTTTTTATCGTGTGACTTTGCATACTGTGGTGATTTTTACCAACATGTAGTTCATGTTCTAGCTTAACTGAATGTACTAGGTCAGTGATCCCCAAACCCCGGGCCGCGGACCGGTACCAGTCCATGGGCCATGTGGTACCGATCTGCAGAGAAAGAATAAATAACTTACATTATTTCCGTTTTACTTATATTTAAGTCTGAACAATGTTTCATTTTTTAAAAATGACCAGATTCCCTCTGTTACATCCTTCTAAGACTCACTCTTGATGCTTGTCTCAGTCACGTGATACATTTATCTGTCCCACCCTAAAGGCTGGTCCGTGAAATTATTTTCTGACATTAAACTGGTCCGTGGCCCAAAAAAGGTTGGGGACCACTGTACTAGGTGATCCTGTAGGGAATATCTGTTAACTTGATATACTTAAGAAACTTTGCCTTTCAGACACTGTCCCTACCTAAACATGAAGTCTGCTTCTTCTGTGAAAGGCAGAGGAGCCACATGACCCCATCCAGCCAACCAAAGTACCCTGAACCCTGGCCACAATAGTATTTGGACATATAGTCCAAATAGGACTCAACTGAGTCCTCCTAAGGAGGTATGTTTCCTGGAGCTGTAAGGAAAGAATAATCCTCTTTTCTACTAGGTCTCGAACTCTTAGAAAAATAAGAACATCTCACTGCCTTGTAGCCATCCTTATATAACCAGGGAGGACAACCTAGGATGAATAAATCCAACGCAGAGTTCTAACAACATCATATAAACTTCTAGATCAAGTCTGGAAGCTAGCTAACATGCATGGATTTTTTTCCCCCTAGCAATGTGAGCCAATACATACCTGAAAGTTTAAACTGTTTTTTGAATAGAGTTGCCATTGCTGGAAATCAAAAGTGCATTAATTAATGTACTAGGTCAAAGAAGCTTTTTTGCAATGCCCCAGATTTAACGGTCCCTTGTTGTCTGTTCCTACAAAACACTCTTCTCTGGAGCCATCACGGCCCAGGTTGTGCTGTATTCCCCCACAGTGCCATGCTCCAGAAGGAAACCGACTTTTCTCTCTGTTTACCACTGCTTCCCGAGGCCCGGGCCAAGCTTGGCACCTCATGGAGGTCCAGAGAATGTCTGTACAATGAACGAAGACTGAATGTGTGAGTAACTGGGCACAGATGACCATTCTGAGCCTGCTTGCTCATCTCTAAAACAGAGAAGTAGGTGATAGTTGCCTGCCGGTATTTTATGGGGATTTAATAAGATGATGTACGTGAAAGAGCTGTGCCAGCTATAAAGCAGCAATTATTATTCATTCAGCATATACTTTATTGCAGTGGTAAAGGGGAGCATAATGGAGTTGGGAAGAGCATAAGTGCAGGAGTCAGAGTGAGTCTTATTAGCTATTCTAATCTGGGGCAAGATGTAGGTCTTCTCGGAGCCTCTGTCTCAGGCTTTTGTGAGCATTCAAAAAGTTAATACATGCAAAGCACCTATTTATATTTCAGGTATATAGTCAGCAGAGAAGGCCATGTGGTAATGGAAGCAGAGAATGGATGAGGGAGCCACACGCCAAGGGATGCAGCAGACACTAGAAGCTGAAAAAGACAAGTCAACAAATTCTCCCCTCTGAGAGTGCAGGAGGTACCAACCCTCTGATAGCCTGACATTAGCCCAGGGCACGCAATTTTGGACTTTGGACCTCCAGAACTCTAGGAATGTTGTTTAACCCACTAAATTTGGGATGATTTTTTTTTATAGTCACATGTAACTAAACCAGGGACAGAGGGAAAGGGGTCCCCATTCCTTGGATTCTGCTCTGATTTCTAATGAAAAAGAATGTTACCAAAGCACCCAGATGAGCCACAACTGAGAGTTCATCTACCGACGGGTACCAAGGGCCTGAAAATTGTGGAAAAGCCTGTCTATCCCAATAATCCCGAGATAAAGCTAAAAGGTTAACCTTGTTAAAACACAAAAGTAACTTGAAGTGACCTAGAATTTTGTGCAGAGTTAAAACCCAACATCACAGACTTGAAGAAAAGTCCCTTCCTTTGCCTGTTAACTTTATTAGAATCAGTCACTCTAAACCTAAGTTGAGAACTTGAGAGGTTAGATGTAATTTATAAAGGTATGAGTCCAATTTTTATCAAGCATTCTAGAACTCACACATCCACATGCATGTTGTAATTTTGGAAAGAGACTGGAGTGAAGAGGCAGGTACACACTCCTCCTCACCATATCCTGTACCACCATCACTTCGCCACCCACCTCCCATTGCAAAGGAGCAACGCCCCAAATGGGCAGAGCATTGCTCCCTAGTGGACTTGCCGGGTAGAGCCTGATCAGGGGGGCGCATGTGGGAGTCTGTCTCTGCCTCCCCTTCTCTTACAGAATAATAAAATAAAATGTTTTCTAAAGAAACCAACACATAAGTGCAGCCACTTCAGAAAACCAGTGGCAACAATTTGCTATCTATCTTAGTTATCTACTGTATTGGAAGACTTGACCCCAAAAAACATTTGTTTCTAAAAATCC